>NW_024041484.1:11813902-13013902 GCF_014851395.1 Micropterus salmoides
ACTTGCATACATGCGTGCGAACAGACACACACAGACCCCAAGCTTTTGGTCTGCCAACTTTCTTGTTTCAGTAAACTCTCCAGCTGCAGAAAATGTACACTGTCGAAGAACCGAGTGGCTTTGTATTGTGCTGTAACGAGCAACGCGTCTGCCTGCTTCGACCAAAGTGGAAACACTGTGCATATGTTGTTTTCAAGTATTGTGCCAAGCCAAGTAATTGGCTGTAAGAGCTTAACACGCAGACACGTGCAGTACTGTATAAACCCACAGCATGTAAAGTACACACCCAGACACACACATACACGCCAGTTCCACATCAAGAGGGTACTGGGCCCAGAAACAAAGCTTATCCCTTCAATACTTAGCTGGAGTCAGCAAAACGACTTGAAGACGACGTTCTTAATAATCTTATCACACCAAATAAAAAGGACGCTGCGTCTTTCAAAAAAAAAAAAAGGGTTCTCCCACTTACCCAAAAAGGCTTTCTAAAAGCTTCTACCTCTGCACAACAAATTCAGAACAATTATGACAGATTGCACGAGTTATAAGAATGCCACAAGAGCTGTTACACTTTACTACGCTTGTCTCATAGGACGTGGCTCAAACCAACGTTTACATTCCCTGCGTCAAGATATGGAAGATTTGCATTGTAATAGGTTGTCCTCAAACATTTGTAGAATGATGATGTATAGATTACCTGTAAGGGAATATTGTGTTTTAAAAATGCATGTCTAAAAATCATTTGGTTGACTGGAAACATGAACCAATAAAAAGAATATAATAAAAATCATCGGGACGATGGCCTAAATGTACGTACAATGCATAGGAGTGCATTACCTCAGATATACTGTTTTGGGAGGGATAAAACCTGTCAGCCACAGAATGCATATTACCTGTAGATTTGCATGGGTTTTGTATAAATTAAGTAAAAAAAAAAAATGTCTAAAATAGTTGCTTGCACATAATACCAGAAAGACCTCCAGAACTGCGATCTGCTCCTCCACTAGATTTTAGGATTGTCTGGATTTTCTGGGTTGATTTTGTCTGTATTTTGATAACTGTGCATACTTATGTAAAAAAATGTTGGTGGACCCATAAATTTACCAGACTTTTTTCTAAGAGGAAAAAATAATCTCAGTGTTTCTTTTCTGACTTACCTGAATTTTTACTGTTTCTCTCATTGCTCGCTAAGAATAGCAAACCTGCTTTTTCTGCATCTGCTTTGCGTAGCTGTAAGGCTTAACCTAATGTGTGTATTTATTGCTTGTACCTCTGTGCATACTTTATGAAGCATTATGTCTGGCAGTTGAGTCATGTATCCTTTCTACTGCTATCCTTCTCTAATAATTGGGAATATGATCCCCCTATGTATACAGTAAATTGGGACTGTAGCAAACATATGTTTATGTAATTGGTGAAAACTTTTTTTTTTGGTTTCATTTCCTTTTGATTGAGATTCAACTACTTTTTTTGATACTTTTCATTACTGTGTACTGTGTCCATACGTTAAAGGTTCTCTGACATTAGAAGGTCATGGTTGAGAATTGTAACAGACGTTATTATTTTCTGTATTCATGGCATTTCACTGCTGAATAAAATAAAGGACCAAAACTTGGAATTTGAAAAGCAACTGTCTACCTCCAGCATCAGAGAGTATTTTTTCCCCCTCCACTGTTACACATATATCTTTTATTCTACAAAGGCACAGCCATGAAAATCTAGCTGGCATTACACTTTTAACGTTTCAGGAGCTGCTACTTCAGAGATGTGAAGGAAGGGTTGGAAAAAACAATTAAAGTTTAATGTATGTGTTACAAGGCTTTGTTCCAGCTTGCAGCACCTAGAGTCTTGTTTAGAACAGCGGGACAAGGCACTGTATTGCCCACCCCTCTGGACCTGTAATGGGTTTAGCCTTTGTATGATTCAAGCCCACTGCTTTCATGTACCACAAGCATGTCCCAGTATACACGGAAGTACTGCTGTGTACCTTTTGAAAGGCTTTTGTAAGAAATGTCTTACCCAGCTAGGATTCATTTCTGGGATACATACTGCAAAAGTGGTTTTGGCACAAACTGCATTATTAAGTCTGTTGTCATGCTTATGTAAAAAAAAATATCTGCCTTATTACCATCAAGGTTCTGCCTCATGGAGAGAAAACAAAGATGTGAAATTTCATCAGACGTCTTCCATTTTCCATCCATCTTCAAGACAGCAGTTCCCTCTTGACACTTCAAAAGGGAAAGAAAACATGCCTTTTAGCCTTTCGATTGATGGATGGTGACTGGTAAAACGCTATGACAGGCCGTGTGGCTAAATCAACTCCAGCAGGCCTACCACACCTTGTCGGTCATGGAGCAACCACACACTGACACCCTCATTGAGATTCAAACTGAATCTACCATGACCAATAGGTTGCCCATTAGCTCGTCTGTATGCCGAGAGCCTTCTACACGTTCCAAAGGGTGCTCAGGGACATCGTGGGACCCTTTGAATCATGTCCGCTGGTCATTTAATCGTAACGCTGATGCATGTTCTTTTTCCTTACCATATGATGTCCCATGAGAGGTCAGAAAACAACAGCATTTTTCATAAAGGCACGCAGACCCCCCCCCCATGACAGTCCCAGGCACCAGCCATGGCAGGCTCCTGTTATCTCCTCAGCAATGGCGTTCCAGAGCATTAGCTACCTCGCAAGGCTCGTCTTCTATGCTATTTATGCACTTGGAAGTGTTTGTGAATTCAAGTGAGGGATCGCATACGGAGTGCAACAAGGGCCGCTGTGTACTACACAACATCAGAGGAAGCTCCGACATTAAAGTGTGAGAGCGCCTGCTATAGACCCTTCTTTCAAAGGCCATGAAATAATAATGGGTTGTGGTTAGAGAGGTATCCGTGAGTCACACTGGCTGCTTTTCATAAAGTGGAGTTATTTACAGTACGATGAATAAAAGAAAGGGTAGCTGGTGGTGCAAGCCTTTTCCACATGAATGGTGGGGGGAAAAGAAGTCCCTCTAATATACAGTGGCAGTGCAGTAAACTACATGAGAGGCTGTAAAACTGGGAATGCAATGACAACGGGGTAAATTGGTGAAAAAGTGAGTGTTTGGTAAGTTTTAAAGCAATGATGTGACATTGTAGTTAGGCTTATTTACTTTGTTATTGACAGTTAGATGAGAAGATTAATTCCACTCACATATCTGTTTGGTAAATATGAAGCCGCAGCCCAGAGACTTAGCTTAGCTTAGCTTAGCATAAACACTGAAAACAGGGGAAAACAGCTGGCTCCAAAAGTAACCGAATCCGTCCACCACCACCTCTAAAACTCAGTAATTAACATGTTGTTTGTCTAACTTGTATAAAAAACAAAAGAGTTAGCACAACAAGTTGAGGAGTAACTGGGATGCGCTGTGTTGTTAACTGTGATGTCATTGTCATGCTAGTTTTTATACAGAGTAGGCAAATTAGATATAACATGTTCACTTGTGAGAATTAGAGCTGCTGGTAGGCAGATTTTGTTACCTTTGGAAGGAGCCAGGCTAGCTGTTTCCCACTGTTTCAAATCTTTATGCAAAACTAAGCTAACAGGCTGCTGGTTGCAAGCTTCAAATTTACCGTACAGACATGCAAGTGGTATCGATCTTCTCGTTCAACTCTTGGGATAAAGCACATGAACATAGTAAACTCACAGTATATCTCAGTGCAGTGGCAAGAGGCCCGATGGCTAACATCCTGCCCTTCTGAATTAGACGGTGCATCCTGGCATCATTCATTGAATATCCAACACTGACCAATTAGGTCAATTTATGAACCGTCCCCTTGCGGGACTGGGTTGTAAATATCTCACAGACTCACAGTTTATTGATTAAGAGTGTCGACTCTCTTTCTCTCTCTGTCTCTTTCATTCTCTCTCCACCCCTTCTGACCTGACGATGCGTGTCGGCTCCCTAGAAGACCCTCGCCCCCAGGCTGCAAAATTGCCTACTAAATAGTCCGAGGCAATGGCAACGCTAATTGAGATCATCATTATTATAATTGCGGGCCCTGAAAAGCGCGTCTTAAATAATTTGCATTGCTCTCAAGTTGATATTGGACGCAGTGCAAAAATAATTGCATAGCTCGGAGGCATGATGCTCGGTTCGGTGGTGGGCGAGGGGACTCTTGTGCCCGTTCCCCCCACCTAGCTCAAGTAACCGCCCAGCTGGTGCAGAGTAGTGCTCCATATCAGATGCCATCAGAGGAGTCACGTGTCTGTCTCGCCAGCAGCAGTGGAGTTTTAGTACATTTTTTTGGTTTAAGTTAGTCATGTTTTTGCCCACTTTTATGTAAAAACCTTCCTTGCTGAGTTCTCACAGTCAGCACATTTTCACTCAAATCAGAAGACACTACTTTCAAATGAGAACACAACATTCCCATGAGATGAGACTTCTTTAATGCTTGTTCCAGTGTTGTGTTTTCCACTGGTCACTGTGCTTTAACTTGTCCAAACTCACCTGCCCTATCGCCACACGTCTGATTTTTCCACTCTGTTGAAGGAGCTGCTGAGACAGACAAAAAACAACCCTGTGTGACCTCGATACATAAAACTTCACTCATCATTACATCAGAGGGACCTGACGTAAAGGTACTTTTCACTTTGTGTGGATGTGATGTGCAGGCACCGGTGTAATGTATGCAAGAGAAATGCCTATTTCTCCAACTGAAACAAGGGATTAACCCAACAAAATGGTGAGAAACTGCTGATATTCACGAATTCTTGCCAGTGGCATTATCTACCACGTACACACACATCCTATCAGGTTCTCTCTCCCCCTGTCTCTCTCACACACACACACACTCACCCACATCAGCACAGAGAAACTTGATAATAGCCCTAATGAATATGATACAGTAACATGATATGGCTTATTATTTGTTTTCTTTATGCTTTAGCTACAACAACCCTTCTAGGCTGCTTTTGCCTGTGAAAATGAGCACATCAAACAAGAATGATTGGGTAGAATCAGATTAACTAAATCCTCTTAGACACAACACTCCCCTCAAACACACTCTTTGCCTTTATTGCGCGTGTTTCCCCTCTTTTTCACACATTGTATCTCTCTCGGATATCGCTTTATTCCCTGACATGTTAGTTGTGATAAATCAAGCTGTTTGAGGTGGGTTTTGTGCAGGTGGTGGGAGAGGTTATGCCGCAAAAAAAAAATCCCAACTATCATCTTTAATCCATGGTAATCACCTCTGGCCTTAATCACCAATTCATAATGGAATTTATAATGGAATGATTTCAATTACCTACCACCACCGGCACCACCGAGTTCTGCAATTAAATTAGGACAATGCAATTGTATGTCTTTGTCTCAGATCTCAATATGTTTGTGTTGAAGGAGTCTGGTGTCCTTTTTTGTTTATGGAACTTCTGAAGGAGAAGTTTGGTCTTGGCCTTGTGGAAAAGAAAGGCTGTTTTTAAAAGAAAAAGAAAACCTTGGGCGTTGATCATGTGGTTGGGGGGTGGTAAAGGAAAAAAAAGAAATATCTAGCATTAGTGAGGAATGGTGGGTTAAATCACTTACTGAAGATTTTTAATGACATTTCAGTGTTCCTCGTATAATTACTCTTCATCCGAGATGGGCCGTAATGCTGTTGGACAGTCGCGGTTCAGGCTCGCTAGCTCGCTTCATTAGCGTGTCATTCCTATTTCACATCAGAGGCTTTAATTGTAATGCTGAATATGCACAGCTCTCCACAGAAGCCTAATCAAAGTGGATCCACTTGTATTATTAATATCAGAAATCAGCCCGCTTGCTATTTTTTATAAATAAAAGAATACAGACGCATAAATCAGCTGTCATTTATTAGCATGGCCCTGGCATATCCGCCAGACATGCAAGAAGAGAAACCCCACCCCATCTCCGTTCCTCCCTGCATCACTCATCAAGATTTAAAAAGAATAAAAGACAGAGAGGAGAAAAGGATAAAAAACTGCATTAAATATACATACTAATTCCGCCGTGAAGTAATCAGATTACAAAGCAGGTGACACCGGGCTCAAAAAAATTTGGACGGCAAGGGGATGGAGATCTTCACAGGGAGAAAAGGACAAATACAAAGAAAAGAGGAAAAGGTGGAGAGAGAAATGCGAAAATGGAGGATTAAGGATTTACATTCAAAAGCAAATAGCACAAGATAAAGAGACGACAGTGCATAAGAAACAGTGTCTTTGAGGAGGGCTATATGAAGACTGAGTGTGGCCCTGCAGGTTGTGCTGACCAACTATAAAAAACAGCTGTGTTTTGAATCCTGTGGCAGTGAGAGTCAAAGTGCTGTGAACCGCTAATCCACATCAGTGGAGGGCTTTGGTGCTGATGCAGATGGCACACAGAGAACTGCAACTGAATACCTGCTCTTTCCCTAGAAAGAGATACCGAAGCTTTAGAAAATTTATATTTACAATGTGGAGGAAAAATGAGATTTCTTTTGATATGTATGGATTTTTAAATCGCAATAGAGGAATGCAATGTGTTTGTAGCTCATTTGTTTTTGTAAATGATTCAGGTAGTGTTCATTTTAAGACCACAGATTATCTGGGCAAAAAAAAGATCTTTTTTTTTCTTCACCTTGGAAACGAGAGCAAAAGAGGTTCTCACCACTTCCTGTACAGTAGTCTGAAGAAATCAGTAGTGGAAGAGATCCTTTTACTAAGTAAAAGTACCAGTAGCTTATAACAAAGTAAATGCTTAAGTAAAGTAAAGAAGTATCATCAGCACAATGAAAAAAAGTACTCATCTTACAAAAAAATGCAAATACCATGATTCGAGTGAACAACGACATAGTCATGTAACTAAAGTTAGCTAAGTTGTGACATAGCTAGCATCACAACAGCATATCTTGGCAAACTAGAAAGTACTGTACTAAATACTAAAATGGGTACTGAATGTACCCATTTACAGAGCCAAGACTGTGTACAAACACACTTTTTTTCAGCACACACAGAACAGACACTTTGTGGATTGTAAGAAGATATTCGCTGAATTTGACAAAAAAATGTTTATTGGATTAGAATTGCATGCCCCACCTTTAATACATGTGGACAGGCCAGGAAATATGTCACACAATGTAGTTGTAAGATCAAAAACACAATTACATGTCCTTGGTGCAGCCATAAAATACACAAAAATCTAATTTTGTGGTTTACATTGTATAATGTAACATGCTTTCTTTTGTCAGTTGAAGTCAGAAGCGGACAACTAAAGCATGTGCCACAGGACAACACTGTCACATTTAATGTCAGAATACAAGAAAAGTTGTGACATCTTCAGGTGGATGAGACAGACATGAATGATTAATTAGACATTAATGGGGAGACGGACATTAATTAGGCATTAATGTGGAGATTTTGTACAGAGTCTATCCGCACTTCTCTCAGCCACATCCTTCCACTATGTACATATACTCTAGCTCAGCCCTCTCTCTCTCTGTGCCCACACCCCTGCACTTCTGCATGTTCTTTCTCATCTGTGTATATAGAGGCAGACGTGAATTGCACTGCTACTTAGACTGTAGGTTGAGACTTAACATTTTTAATTTTGTTCTAGCAAGGTGCATTTTGGGTTGATTCCATTTGCTTCCCATGTCTTGTAAAATCAAACACCACTCGAAGATTTCAAACACTTAAAGCTGGCAACGTTCTACGTGCGCTAGATACACATTCCATCACTGGCTGTTGTTCTGTTCTGTGACTGCTTCACTTTCCCTCCTTCCATTAAGCTGTTTTCTAGAGTTCTCTGTGTGCTGAGGCGAGGAGGACAAGTGTCTTGCTTTACAGGGCGACATGCAAACAGGCTGCTGTAGTTGCCAAACATTAACCCAGTGTCAACATGTAAGAGGGGAATTTGCCACTGCTTTGAGAGGTTTGTGTCTGTGTAAACTGCACATTCACTGGCTGATGAAAAAGGCTTATAAACAGAGGTTGAGAGACACAGAAAGGGAAGAAAGGTACTGTAAGGAGAAACTAAATTACTTTCCAGTGTAGACTACTGTACATGCTATAATCCTAGGAGAAGGCAGGCGGGGAAATGATAGTGGCAGCGGGGGGCAGTGTTCAAGTACAGGTCAGCTCCATTACCTGGGTCCAGCATGTCTCGCTCACATTCTGAACATACATATATAACCCCAGCTTGATGATATTCTCTCCCAATCTCGCTAGTTTCCATTCCAAACCTCTTTGATCTGTGATTTGCATTTTAGCGCCCACGGGGTGAAAATTATTTGGATGAGATCCCCCCCCACCTCTCCCTCGCTGCCTTCTTTTCCGCATCTTCTCACTCACCCATTCACCGTACCTGGGGCTTGTAAACTCATCCCTCCCTCCCCTCCCCGGCTCCCTCTTTCCCCAGCTCCCTCCACCCCTCTTTCCCCGCTGCTACCCTGCTCAGGATCTCCTTTTAATATCAGTTATGCCCCCAAAAGAAACAAACAAATTAGCTGACAGGAGGAGCGAGTTTCACTCACGGTTCCTCACCTGTATGTGACCCTTGGGGTGAGAAGCCGGCTCCTGAACAAGTCTCCCAAACAGCATGGCTAGAGACAAATCGGATGAAGTAGAACTTGGCAAATGAGATAAGTACATTTACTCAAGTATGTACATTTTTCAGGTAGTTTAGATGCACTTTTTATTTATATGTTATCCTACAGTATACTTTTATTATACTATAGCCTATTTCAGGGGGAAATATCATACTTTTTACTCCACTATATGTATTTGACAACTACTCTCAAGGCATTGTTAAAGAAATAGTTCAACATTTTTGGAAATTAAATTATTGGCTTTCTTGCTGAGAGGTAGATGATAAGATTGATACCACACTCATTTTTAGCTCTCTAGTGTCATTAAGCTAGCAGCAGCCACACAAACAATATATAATGTGTTAATTGGTGAGCTTTAGAGCGCTTGAAGGTTTATTTAGTTAGCGTAGGACAGAGCCAGGCTATTTCCCCTGTTTCTAGTATTTGTGAAAAGCCAAGCTAACTAGCTGCTGGCTTTAGCCCTTTTTTTAGCGTACAAATATGAGTTTACAGATCTACCCACCAAACTCTTGACAAGAAAGCACATAAGTGTATTTTCCAAGATGTCAAGCTATACCTTGCACATTTTTAAAGATTACACGGTCGTGTTGGTGTGTAACCCCCTACAAAAAATGTAAGCCTATTTGGGGCCCCTTGTCAGATGTCTATGAGTTGTTAACAGTCCCAACAAGAGTGATTTACTCTTTATTTGCCAATATTTCAGACAAAGAGAAAAGTCCAAAAAACAAATTCACTTTGGTACTTTACAGTGTATTTAGCTAATAATACTTCTTTTACTTGAAGAATAATTTGGATATATTAAAACCAGGGCCCTATTTTCACATATTTTGGTGTTAAAATGACTGATACAAAAAGTATGAACCAATCAACCAAGAACCAGTTGTAGTGGCTGCAACGTATTCCTTTGGGGCAATTGCGCCGCGATTGCGATGTTGTTAGACACCCAGTATAACAGTCTGAGCCTGCATTGCAGCCATTGCAGCTGGTTCACAGCTGCCTGCTGAAGCCATTTACTGCACGAATTCCAAGACTTTTTGTCATTTGACCCAAAAAATATGTGAAAGCAGGGCCCAGTTTTAAAAACACAGAAATTACACTTTAAGTAGGACTTAATGCAGGACTTGAAATATTCCTTATTCTATTGGTACTTTTACTTAACTAAACTCTGGACACCACAGCAACAAAAAACAAACTGTAGACATGCAGAAAAGTCAAAAGACAGACAAGCAGTGACACAGACAAGCTATTTTTACAGCTTAGTTCTGTTTCTGCCAAAAACTGAGCGTCACAATCCAGCTAAAACATCCTGTGGCTCCAATAAAAAGCCTGCAGCAGAATTGTGCCATGTCTGCAGACAAGCAGCTTCATCGCCCCCTAGACCAGAGAACCGCCAAAGCAAGCCTGCTTCTAGCTCACTTGATGTTTTTAAACAATTTATATTTGTTATCATATCAAAGAAGAGGCGTGCGGCTATCAAACGCGCAAGGTGCACACTCTCAGCCGAGGGGCCCACTCAGCCAGCCACGCTGCATTCCTTATTCTATTTTATCTCTCTTGGTTTTTGACTAATGTCAGTAACAGCAACCGGTAATAAAATGCTTGTTAGAGTTTGTGCCGTTGCCTCGGAGCATCGGCTTTGATACATCGTCAGGCCATTTGCAAGTGTTTCCTGATTACCTTGCCACCGACTGCATGTTTATTGATTGGGAGTTAATAACGCGAGGGCCTCCACTTACTTCGCCCTCGCTTCTTTTTGCAAAAGGTGAGGCTTCCTTTGATGTGGAAGCGATACATTTTCAGGCAACATAAACGCATTTGTTGTCATGTCAGCTTCGCTCCCCTTTTTGCATTGTGTGTGCAGTACAGTGTGGAGGCGCATTGTAGTTGTCAGTGTTGGGAATAAATTGAAGGTGGAAGGAAAAAACAAATGGTGCCAATTACTTACATTACCTGCAGGCAGTCTAGGTGACTTTATTTTGCTGTCTGTAATGCTGACATCTGATTCTGCAATATATCTTTACATCTGTCTTTATGTGTTAGTGCTTTTATGTCTTTATGTGTAGCATTGTCACTGAGCCTGTCATCTCTGGGCCTGTTTATCTGCTGGCTTCTGTATCTTTGTTATCCCCTTCTTTTTCTATACTGTCTGTCCCCATGACAGTCAATATGGTGATTCCATCCCATACCAGTTGATTGTCTTTCCGTTCCGTCCTCACTAGCTTCTCCCACTGCTGTTTACCCTGCCCCTTCCCCAGACACAGGCCGCCCTTGTATGATTTTCTGTCTCTTCCTCTGGCTGTCTCGTATCTCCCCCCTCTGAACTCCACTGAGCCAGCAGTCGTGTCAAATCAAAATAACATCTTTAAAAATTCAGTCAACATTACTGCCAACAAACAGCGAGGGCCTCCTTGTTGGCTATTCATGTATTCAGGTGTACATTGTATCATGGTCGAGATGCATTCGGAGGAGCCCAACATGGCAATTCCATCAAAATTTGATGTATTCATTCACAGTTACTAGTAAACTCTGTTTGTTTGTAGATAACCGGGATGTTTACCAGGGGCCAGGCGGACAGGAAAGCAGACAGGCACATGCAGATCGGTTTCTTATCGGACAAGTGTTGGCCCTGCACCTGTCGGCCATGTAACCCCTGCTAGGTCCCCAGTGGAACATGAGCCCGTGGAATACGACATGGTTTCCGTCATCTTTCTGATGCTTTCTTACCACCTTTCTGTCTATCTTGATCCGTGCTTGTATTTTTGTGTGCAGCGCTGCGACAAACACCATATGTGCTCAGTCTAAGAATTCTTCCCTTCCTCCCCCTTCATTCCCTCTATCTCTTCCTCTTTCCTCTCTCAATTCTCACAGTGTTTACATCCTTGTTTAGTATCGCATTTTTGAGGTCAGACCAAAGTGCTGTAGCCTCAGGCTGGCTCCCAGTGTTTGCTGATCGCTTTAACAGCCTATCATAGCCCAGCACTTTTTTGTTTTTTTATTTCTTTATGATAAAATACCCAGTAGTCTTGTACAGACAGCTTGATCAGGAATAATATGTAAATAGAGAGTTCTAAGGTTAGCCCCGCCACCCACCTTGATATAAATCTCTCCCCTCTTTATCAAATTCCACGGCTGTCTTCCTTGGAACCGTCCCAAAATCTCATCGTGTCAAAATGCATTACGAACATCAAAACATTTCTGTTTACAACATCGCAGTCGTGTCAATTAAATCTGATAAATTATTCAAACATTTATCTTCCCCCCCGCCCTGCCTGGGGACTTTTTAATCAAGCTTCCTATTTGCTTTAAATTAGCACTGTCAAGTGTGCATTTGTGTAAAGTCCCTGGTATCATTAAAGATTTATCAATTGGAAATCTGTTTGGGTTGATTTTACTGTTAATTGGCTAGGAGGAGGCGTGCTGTGGATTTACTCTCGTCTGCAACAAGTGCCTCTGAGTTGGGTTAAAACTGCAGAGAGCAAAGATCAGCATCCTGGGGTAGATCTGCATAAGCTAGATCTGCAATCCAAGTTATAGCTGCTGCAAAGCTTTTACATACAGAGCTCGACAAACTGGATCCTTCATTCCAGCAGCATAAATATCAACAGTTGCGGCAATATTTCTATTTAATATACATTAAATGTTTGTAGCAGGCAGATAACATTGTAATATTTCCTACTCATGGTCTACATTGATTTTTTAAAAATATCTTCATATTTTTTAATGTAATTCTGGTGGATATTAAAATACCCATTATCTGACCACTTAGCCACAGTACATTATACTATCCCCAGCCAGCATTCACTCCTTTGCCAAATAGTCTGTTTTAGTTCGCAACATGTTGTCTTGTTGTCTACTTTCTAGCCGTTTCTGTTTGCCTGATTTCCTGTATGACTTCATACCTGTTTTTTTCAGACTGTCTACCTTCTGTAGCCTCCTTGGATGACTCTATCTTTCCGATAACAAATGTATTTTTTAACACTGACAAAGTAAAGTCTATTGTTGTGCTTCAACCCCCACCTCATGAGTCTGCATTTGAGTCCTTATTCATGTTCTCGTTTTCTGGTCTCTCACAAGTAAAGGGTACAATGTGGAGTTTCTTCCATACTTTTGTGAATATAATAGGCCAAATAATTCAAAGTTATAGATAAATCAAGTCACTGGATGATCAAGAAAGGAACACTTTGCTATGATAATTGGGTATATTAAATGAATATTGAAGGTCTCTGAATGTATATGCTGTCATTTTAATTAGTGCTACAGTCTACATTGGGTCTGCACAAGCTCCCAGCTGACCTACATCTTAAGTGACACTTAAATCTACTCTAAATTGTTATGCTTCATGTCCATTTCTTTTACATGCATGTGTAAACGCAGGGTGGCTACCCCATAGTAAATCTGAGGGTATGTTTGTTCCGTCATCTTTTGCAAAAAAATTACAGATCTGATTCTTCAGGTGGGTGCTTTAAACTTTAAACCATCTGTCATATTTTATGATATAGTTGTATATTTTGCCGTAAAATCTTCGTCAGCAAAGTTGGTACTTGTACTGCAATCTTCATATAAAAATAATTATATAAAAAGTTCAGTGTTGCTCTCTAAAAGCGTGTTCAAAGTACCAGCACCTCTTAATTGTAAAAGTGTAAAAGTTAAAGCAAATGTACTTACAGTAATGTCTAATGCAATAAGCATATATCTATATACTGACTTTAGTATTTGTTTAAAATCAGATCAAATCAAACAGATAACATGTTTGAGGTGAAACAAAATTTGCATAATTGCTTTGATTCTTATATCCACTAAAATTGAAATGATATACAGTACATAAAAATGCTGCTTAAAGCAAAAGTTAAACCAACTTGAGCCGTGAACACAACTAAAAGTAAATCAGCCATAGCAGATAATCCAAGTAACACTTAAAAATAAATCAACTGGTGTAATATCATAATAATCCAGGCCATATGGCAACCACATGTCTGTCTATGGCCTCTTGGAGGTTAGACTGAGGTCAAAGAGCAGATTTTTGATCCTCACGCAACACCCCTGCCTCACTCTCTCCCTCTCTCCCTCCCTCTATCACTCAATTACTTTCAGCCCCATTTTTTCTTTCTTTCATGTCATTCGCACCCTTTTCCTCTCTTTCTTTCTCTTCTTCTGTCGTCACATTTAACTTAAATATCCCTCAGCAACAGATTAGAGGAAACGGCAGCACGGCAAGTGTTTTACATTCCATTGTCCTCTTTACATTTGAGTTTCGGTGCAGTTTTGCCGGTGTTTTTGGGTACGTTTGAAGCGGTTTTGAAGCCATATCAGAGATGACATGTTTTGTGCATATTTTGAAACTGTTTCCTTTTGTAATGCAAATGAATGTGACTCTGTCAATAAGCAGAAAGGCAGACGCATGCTGAATGGATCGCCTGAAACTTTGGTGGTGCAGAGTTTTGACTGCTGTGAAGGATTGTAATGTTAACTGCTTGTGATGGGGGGGTTGTTTTAAGGCTTCACTGACTCAACTCAACCACACTCACACATGATTTACAAATAGGCACACGCACACGCACACACACACACACACACATACACATCTTGTTGGTTCTCACTTTTGTGCTTCAGCGCTCTCCATCAGAACTCAACCCCAACACACACTGTTCTTCCAGGCCTCCCCACAGCCCAAAGAACCTGCAGCACATCTGTCTACACTGCATCTCCTCCTCCTCCTCCTCCTCCTCTTGCTCCTGCTCTGCTCCTTTAACCGTGGCCAGGTGTTTGCCCACAGCCACATAGCTCTTCATCTCCAGGCCGCCAGACCGACGCTGATGTAATTGCTCTCTCCGCTGATCCATGAAAATACAGAGAAAGGCAAGGGAGAAAAGGGGGGAAAGTAGCAAAAGACCGAAAGAGACAGTCTGAGTTGTAAAGTCAGAACGAGGGCTGGGATTATGTGACAAGGAGGTGTGGGTGGTGAGGAAGGATGTTTGTGTCACTATTTTATAGAGGGTGGAGTTTGAGGCTCTCTGTGTGTGTTTATGAGAAGGTCATGGGTAAGTTGGGTGAAATACGTGGCCAAGTTGTAATGATTTTTGTTTGTGTGTGTGAATGCGCGTGCATGTTTCCAGGTACGTATAGAGCTGTCTGCACGCATGACCTCTCCCAAGAGAGACAAAGCACACCACAGTGGGACTGTGGTGTGCTTTTAGTGGTTGTGTTGTGAGGGCAATTTCAATTAATGTATTCATGATATTTATATATTTAAATATATTTATAAGGGGTTAAACCCACAGGGGGAGGTGGCTTTCCATTTTCCTAATGACATGCAAATGGGGTGTAATGTTTTGTTCTGTCTCAAGCCCATTCCAGAGAGTTCTGTAGTTAATTATACCACAGTATGTATATGTTTCCTAAAGAATATTTGAACTGTTCCTGACTGCTAGGAAGTTTAAGTTTGCCCATTTACAATGAAAAAGTTTACATTTCTCATTTACATTATTTTATCTGACACTCAACCACACTTAAAATGTATGTCACATGTAATCATCTGCATTACATGCAGTAAGTAATCATGAATTACAAAGGTGCCCTGGCAACAGCTATAACAAATTATTGAGTCTTTGGAATGATCGTGTATCACATAAATGCTCCGAGATTCAATACTTTATTTATTTATATTAAATTTATAAATTTAGTTTAAATATAAATTATATTAACTTATATTTAAACTCCTGTTTATCTGTTAGGTATCCAATATTGTCCACAGGTAAGTTAATAATGGTGCAACTATTACAGCTCACCATTTAACCAATTGTCCAGTTTTTAAGTATCAAGTAAATTCTATTTATTTCATCATGAAACAAACAACATTAATTTAATAGTCAGAGATTGCAACACTTAGCAGAGATCACCTGGAGTTTTGAATGAAGTGTTAGATTAAATTATGTGGCTATCCTGCAGCACTGTGATGAGACGATACTGTATCAAATTAGAGAATCAGAGGGAAAAAGCCTCCTGCTGTTAAAGATCTAATTATTGCAAACACAATAAACAGCTTGATTGTTTAATGTCTGCTACTGTTAACCCACAAAACCCTGCTGCTTTACTGGATTCTGAAAGCACGTTTCACTGTGTTACTATTAATATTATATTTTGCTTAAGAATAAATTGATAATTCTTCTGTGGTATATTTTTTATTTTTCAGAAACTTTTTGACCTAGCTTCCTTGAGTGAAGATAGCTTATTTTTTTCAACCTTAACTGGACATTTTAGCGTGTAGCCTATTAACGCATACATTTATTAAAAAATTTTAAAAAATAGGAAACGTTTTCAGAACATAATACTAGGATAGCCACTAAAGAAATAGTTCGACATTTTGGGAAATGTGCTTATTTGAGTTCAATGAAAAGATCGATACAACTGTCTTAATATGAAGCTCCAAATAGCAGCTAAGCTAGCATTTTCTTAAAGCTAGCTTAGTTTAGCATGAAGACAAGAAACATGTCCTCTAAAATGGTTTGGTTAGGTTTAGGCAACAAAACGACTTTGTTAGGTTTGGGGAAAGATCATGGTTTGTGTTAAAATAAGTATGTTAATCCAGGAAGATATTTCAGGGAGCGTGTCATGTAGTAAAGTGAGCATGCCATGTAGTAAAGTGGGTGTGTTGTAACAACTTCTAGCACCAAGCAGAGAAATTGTCCATCACGTTGTCAACAACACTTTTTACACTAGAATTCTGTTGCACATTAAACAAACGAGATATGATATGTTAATTTGTGAGCTTTAGAGGTGCTGCTATAGTTTTGTTATCTTAAGACAGAGCCAGGCTAGGAAAACACCTTCCCTATGTTTCCAGTTTTCTGCTAAGCTAAGCTATCTGGCTGCTGGCAGTAGTCTTACATTTAACATATGTGTAAGTACCATTAATCTTGTCATCTTTATGAGCTAGAAAGCAAATGTGCAATTGCGAAACTCTTCCTCTAAGCTTAATGCTTTAATGCTCTTAACTTGTTTGTGTGGGGCAGATTGGCCTCAGACTAGCATGTGTCTTAGTGAATACTCTTATCTGACAATTATTTTCAGCATCCCTTTTGAATGTGTGGTCAAACATTATATTTAAAGAGTTTTGCTAAATTTTAAGATTTAAGGGGGGGGGGTGTTTCAGACACATGCATTTATTAATTTAGTTCTATCAGCGAGTTCTAGGGTATGTCACTCTCTACAGATGGTAGATTTGTCATTCGGGAGCAAAACTCTTAATTTCCATAAACGCTGAGGGAAATCTATGCTGATTCAGCGTAAGAAAACATTTATCTTGCAACAAATTGATTCCTGATATTAATTCATGTGTTCACTCTTGAAGTGTGCCCATGATTTAAGCTTGCCTCTTTTGTATGTCCAACTTTAATTAATTAATGTCATTACTATCATTGGGGTCCTGCTGATTGGTTGGTTCACCATTTTACAGTTCTCGCTCTAAAAATCTCCTCTCCAGCAACGCTGACATTTGGAGAATTCTTGATTAACATAATTAGACAACTTTGATGGGAGATTTACAAAATCCCTCTTTTCTCCCGTCCTGACTTGTTTCCATGCACGTCTCACAATCTTCACGTTAATGCTGTGTGAGTCCATGGATTAGATGTGACATTTATAAGGGCATATTTAACCGAAGGATATACACAAATATATATCCTCAAAGCATAAAGATTAAATACAGATGAGTTATTTACTATATATTACTGTATCACTGTCACACACTTTTTTGACCTTACTTCACTTTATGTGTCTCCTTTTTTATGTGAGTGGTGTATTTATATAAGAAACAAAAGCAGAAGAGTAAGAGAATATAAAAAGAGATAGAAGGAAAAAGAAAGAGACAGAAAGATGCTGTTATTTCTCTATGACGGAGACCGCTGAGAGCTCCAGCAGTTTATTGATTTTCAGAACTGCTCTGCTCTCATTGTTATCCCAGGGTGCTGAGCACTGTTCATTGGACACACGCATCACCTCAGGCTGTGATCCCTGTCTGAGAAACCCCAGTTCTCACAACAGGCCCTTACCACAGCACACAACCCAGCGCTCCATTCATACCCATTCATGCCTGTGTCTCAATAGCTTCCGCTGAGAACCATAAGGGAATAAGGGCACAGAGGCTCGTTCTCACATCTTTGAAGTCTATTGCGTGTGCAGTGAAAGATGGGAAATATACTCTTTTTTTCCAGATGAGAGAATTAGTCAGACATTCCACTGCGTCATGAGCGGGGGGGGGGGGGGGTTGTGCTTTTGTGGAGGTGAAAGGTTCAGATCAACAAGGCAAACTCATTTATTTCAGTTTCCAGACTGACAGTGCTCATCATCGCCGCAGCTGTTGAGGAGGTTATATTAGTTTGAGGTTAAACTGTCACTCAAACATTAAGGATGTTTACCCAGCATGCATCAGCACAGGCTAACTACAACAAAAAAACTACCAAAGGTGCACTACACATCCCGCCCCCTTTTCTTCAATCATAAGTGACTCAAGAAAGGAAAAATATGAATCAGAGCCCTTTTGTATTGTCCACTACTTATTCAAACCCATGTGAGCGCCGTTGCGAAGTGATGTCATGGCTGCTGCTCACCTTTAGCTCAGGTTTGTCTTTAATTATTGTCAGGGAGGAACACACAGCCCAGCTCATCAACTGGATAAATATTTGACCGCTGTTCCATAAATTGGCATTGGGGGTTTATTTTAACCACGCATTCTGTCCAAGCCAGACACCATGCGCCGAGTGATGCACAGTGAATTGGCTCTCTGCAGGTGACCACAGCTCGTCTCGGCATGAGGTAAATTAAAACTCACATTTCTGTTCATGAAATGAGAGATTTCATACACTTCCTGAATTTGTCTTATTTAATTATAACCTATGTCAAAGCCTAATCTAGAAAGCTTAGGCAGGGCCATCCAATTAATCAAGAAATAGGTGTTTGTGGACTGTGGAGGAGCGTGCAGGAAAGTGTGTCCGTGCATATGTGCACGTGTGTGAGAGAGAGAGCAGAGAGAGAGTTATTACATGAATATGGGAACATATTTGTGCTTTGTTTGTGTATCATTTGTGTGTTTGAGTTCATGTGCATGCGGGTGGCTGCCAGTGTCTGTGGGTAAAATTTGATCTGCCTCAACCCGGGGGGTTTCGCTAACAGGACTCAGGGGTACGTGCTGGCACCATGTGAGAAAGCTCAAAGCAGGACACACAGGCTATGAGGCGTCACGCCTTTACAAATAAGGATCCCACTGTGATTTTAGCCAGTGTCGCTTTAGCTTGGCTTATGGTTTATGCTAATCGCAAATCTGTGAAGGATCATAGAAATCCAAACAGTCTGACATTTTTGATTATCATTCCACGTTGGACAACAAAGGCAGCAAAGGACGACGAAGACACAAAACTTCCAGGAGTCAAAACATAACATTTGCAGATATTTAATCCATCCAGTTAGTGGAATTTGGGTTGGAATGCATAAAATAAAACTTCTGAAAAACAAGAATAATGACAGTTTCTTTCAAGCTTTAAGCGGATGTTCCTAATTCACAGCTGCAGTGATCATGAGCATTTCTCACTAAGTGTGTGCCTGAAGGTTCAGATTCACATAAGCAGCTACAAGTCATCTCTGTCACGAACTTGCATTGCATCCATTGTCATAGTCTGATAAGTCAACACCCCTGTAAGCGTGAGTGGCATGTATTTAATGTAAAGTTACATGTCAGAACTCACGTGCACAGTGTAAAATGTCATCAGTGTAAGATGTTTGTTCCAAGTGTTATGATGCTGGACACATTAAGAGGTGGCTAATAAGATGCATATATGGTGCTGGCATGTATGTGAGTGTATTAGTGTGTGAGTATTATTGTTTCTCATATCAAGAGGTGTCTGCATTTAGATCTAAGTTTTAAACTAGATTCCACTTTGCTCTATATTTCCACCTATCATCAAAACATCAGCACATGGCACAGCAATGAGCCTGGATGATGGGTCAAACAGTTTCTGTCTCTGTGGCTTTGGATGACTGTCAATAAAGTTAAACTAATCACAGATGGATGTCGACTTTGATCTCATATTATTCCAGGAGCTGGCGGAAGCCATTTTGAATCCTCTCTAAAGCTGTGGCGCGGGCCTAGCGTTGTCACATGTGGATTTCGCATCGCCTGGCCCGTATTAGTGTGATCACCTGGCAAGTGGGCTCTTTTTGTTTTTAATGTCACTATTAATCGTCAGTCAACTGCTATTCTTTTTCTTTATCCGAGGGATACATATTTATGAAGCCTGGTGCTTTTGTGTGAACATTTGCAACCGATTATGTGCGCTCTTCTCACTCCAAACTTCCATCGTCCAGATGTCCAGCTATATAAGCAGAAAGTCCGTCATTATTCAACTCTGAGAATCCTTGTTCCTTGAGGAATAGGGTGTTTGTTTGCATTGAAACGCTAATCAATTGCAGTAACAGGCTTCCTTCTGATCACAGAGAGATTCTTCTTTAGTGAGTCCATCAATTCATGCCCTATTCAAGTCCATTCCCCATCCAGACAGAATGATTCAAACTGCCAAACACAAAGTCTGCCTCCTTTGACAGTTGGACCAATAAAAGGTTGAATGTTTTGATCAGACAGCCTCAAACAATCCTTTACTTGGGGGAAAAAAAAGACTTACCATAATGCTATTAATCATGTGAGGGCGTCAGGGTTCAGCTGGTGTCACGGTCAGCTTCAAAAAGCCTTACTTATTAAGTTCTACTCATTCTGTGGGACTTGTGTGTAAAATCTTTGAAGATTTGATCAGGTACAGGTGCCGGTTCTTGCTGTTCAAAGCGACACCTCAACTCTTTCGCCTGGCCATTAATATCGATGCGAAGGCCAACCTGGGCCAACTTTTGCATTTCTGTTAGAATCGCAGCCTGCTGAGGAATAAGCTCATTAGGGATAATTACAGATGCTCTGTCCTACAGCCATTTCTCCTTTTCAGCTCAGTTTCTGCAAAAGTTTTACTCTGTAACAAAAAAAACAAATGTGGTCAGCAAGAAGCTTGTGATAAGAGGGGATCCTCACAGGTAATGATAAAGGTGTATCAGAAAACTGAACACTTGGACTGCACAGACTCATGCCATTATAAATGTGTTAAAAGTATATATAACTATTTTTAGGAAATAGGCTTGTTCACTTTCTTGCTGAGAGTTAGATGAGATGATTGATATCAATCTAAAGTCTGTACAGTAAATAAAGTAGGCTATGTAGCTGGAATAGGAGAGCTTAGCATAAAAAGTGGAAGCACGAGGAAATAGATAGCCTGGCTCTGTCATATATTACATATTAATTATACTTTTTCGTACTTAACATCGGTTTAAGTCACTGCATCAGCGTTACGTAAGAAGTTGTGATCAACTCCGGTAATGTTGCTTCAACTGTCTCCCCTCTGCGGGTCAGCCCTAATGTTTAACTTTTGCAGTGTTGCACTATTTAGAATCAATGTTTCTGTTATTCTGTTCATAAAATGTATTCAAGACAAGCAGCAAAGACTTCCGATGCTTGGATTACCGCAGTGTGGGCTGCCTGTGCGTGTGTGTTTGTGTGTGTGCCAGAGAGAGCCACAAACAGAGATGCATGTTTGTTTCGGACCAGATTCCCTCCTTTTCCCGGCGAACAGAGGATTAGGCTTGTCGGCAGCGTGTGCACCGACTGAGCCGGCGCTCCTCTGCGCTGTACACACTCCAGCAATCAGGCAGGCTGCCAAACAAACAGATGAAGTCAACAGAGAGACGTTTCCTCGTGTCTTCTGAGATGTGACTGCAACAGATGCAACGCTGACACCGACGCTTGACACAGTGTGACAGCCTACTGTGTCTACACAGCCGGCTCCACTTTGACTTATTTTGAAGCAGGAGGGGGAGGTGTGTGGGGGATGACACTGTGCACATGATCACACACAAGATAATGTTTGTCAGCAGCAACAGCGATGTCACTATGTGGAAGACACAAAGACAGACAACAGGGGTTGATTTCACGGTGCAGTTGTGTTGATTGTACAGTCCTCAAAAGATTTCCAAATGTGGGGGGAACGTCGCAGTCAGTTTTTCGAGGTGCAGGCTTTGATTTGCTCTATGCATGATTCAATCTTCGAGGTGAACTACGGCCATTACATACTGCAAGGTCAAAATTCCATTACATAAATGCAATTTTATCCATGATTTTTTTTCTTAACAGGCCCCATCTCTCAAATATATCTCCACATTGCCACCCAGATAGGCAGGCTGAAAGCACTGCATGCTGGTTAACAGAGTTCTTGGCTTTGAGCAGCTCTAGGGGATGGAGAGAGGGAGTATCTGTATCCAGGTAATTACAGTCTGAGGGGGCACAGAGGTCCTCTGTGATTACACATCAGCCCCGTAATGGATTCAACACTTATAGACGGAGGGAGAGAGCCGCGTTCCTTACCTTCCTATTGCGAAGGCAGGGGACAAGCGGGTGAGAGCAGGCAAGGTGGGGCGGGGTAGGTAGGTATATCTGCAAGATGGATTACGTGGGGTTTGCCGAGTTCAACATTGACACAGATTCATCGTAAATCATTATGCTGGGGACCCGGAGTGATTTCTGCATTAGGAGCAGAAAATGGAGTTCAGCCAGTCAATGAGGGAGGGCATATTTCACATCAATCACCTCCACACTCTCATGTTACCAAGGCTTAAATCTCACTTATACTGTTACCAATAGGGTTCAATGGCTATGATGGCAATCAGCAAGACAGTGCACTAACAATACCCTACTGACTACACTGAGGACACAACATGGGGCAGCACTGCTATTTATTTAAAATGAATTATATTTGAATTGAAATGGAAAAAAGTAAAAGATGATGTTGGCACTAAAGAGGTTGTTTAGATGTAATCTACAGTTCAAACTTTTGTTGGGTAACTTCGCAGCTGACTTCTTGCAGCAGTTTTGTTCATATTCTTCAGAAAGGTAATGTTGGCCAGGGGCTGAGTTTGTAACCAAGGTTGCCAAATATCCATTCAATGTTTCAATGAAGTTTCAATGAAGCACAGTTCTATGGTGAGTAACATTATAGAGTTTAACCCGTTTTTTGTTGCAATTGGCTTTACCTCCTTTGAGGTCCCACCAACCTCAGTAGACACCCAGTATACAAACCCAATATGTAGAAAGGAAGTGGCATGGTAAGGGGACAAAATATGGCAATGATTAAAGCTATGTTATTACACCAAATAAGGAAAAAGTCAATGTTTTGTATTCTAATGGGCTTTCAAATATGGGTTCCTATGGTTGCCAAAAGGGCATTCTCAGCCAAAGAAAAGTTATGTATTATCCTACAGAGTAACCTTACTTATGTTTGGGGTCACTTAGACCTCAGAGAGCTGTAACTTCCTACCTATTATAAAACTCCAATTACAGAGATCTTACTGTGGGTTTTGGGAGGGGGTAATGCTGCTTAAAATGTTCTGTCAACATGATCACAGATGCATGTTTTACAGCTGGTGTATCTTAGATTGCCAAACAGAAGTAATGTGACATTCTCTGTGAGCTTTTGAAACATGTCATCAGTTCAGTTTGTGATGTTTATAAGCCATTCTAATAAAAGTAGAAAAAAAAGACATGAAGTATCAAGCTGATAAAATAATGTTAGCAGTGTGTTTTTAGCTATTAAAGAGGACCCATGATCTCCAGGGCCCCCAAAATAGGGTTATAAATCATAGTGCTGCTTTTAAATTAATTATTTTCGTAACAATAAAAGCCTGTAGACGTTTCCCTGAATAACAATTTGAATGATCACCAGTGATTTATTTGATGTGGCAAACTTGTTTTTTTTTATAACCCCCCCCCCCCATCAGTTGTATTGCCATCAGTAGCAGTTTTGTTCGATTTTTTTTAAAATACAGCGCCTACATACTTTAATGTGTACAACGCAAAAGGTGATATAATTTTTTAATAGAATTTTCCCTAACTTTATTTTTGGGGACACATGTTCAGGGAGGGCTTTGTTCTCTTCTCTGCCGCCAAAGTAAGAGACGAGTGGCTTCACTGGCTGTACTGCAGGAATCCGGATATGATGAAAATGTTTTAGACTTTCCCCAGTAAACTACCGCCACTGAACGTCGAAGGCGTCGCGAGGACTATTATTGATATTTTTTACATGTCAACAACGTCTTGATAAAGTGGGACTAGGACATACTGGCAACTAAAGTTACCGAAAAAGTTTTTGGACGTTAAGTTTCTCTTTCACCCGGTTTCTTCTTTTCTTCCCAACGTTTCGGGGAAAGAGTTGGAGGAAGGAAGGATGGGAATAACTCTGATTTAAAGCGAGGGAGTTGTCATGTTTGAAAGGTAAGTTATTAACGTTATGCGTCATAAACAATATGTCCGCTTTAGCTAGCCTCCATCGCGATTTGATAGTCGGAGTGTGTGAACAAATGGGTTGCATATAGAGTCTTTCAGTAAGTTTATGTAAAAAGCGAGGGAAGGGAAATTTCCACTAGTTTCACTGCAGCTCGCGTCACTTTCTCGGTGTGTGAATAGGCAGACGACTTTCTGAAGTTGAGTAATGACCTACACGGTGTGGCTTTGTGTCTTCAATCCTGTGCTGATGATGAGACGTTGGTTTTCACAGCGCTGAGGGCTGAGGAAAGGGAGGAACTTCTGCTGCTGAGTGTGTCCCTAAAAGACGACTGTCTCATGTCCAAGGAGACCGTCTTTCCTCCGGGTGGGCCGGCAGGGCCAGGGAATGGTCCTCAGCAAGAGACCAGTCCCCTGTTGTCAGACTCACAAGGTAAGGGCACATGGGACAGGCCAGAAATCAGTAGCATGGGAAATAAAAGTAGAATTCAGGTTACCAAAGTGGGATCTGGGGAGCCATGTCATTTAACTTCATTAAATGGTAGGACAGTGAGAAAAAAAACCCTCCCAAAGTGTAGGTATGTCTGCCTCTGCACATCGAACAACATCATTGGGTCTGTCACCCAGATTCCTGTGGTCCACAACCCAAAAATGTGTCTTTTTAAGCCCTCTATGACTTGCAAACATTTAGGAGTCCCTGCTATATAATGCACAGCTCATGTGTACATGAAGTTCTCTCTTGTGAATGTTTATAAAGATCTTTTTTCCCCTGTCTACCCTGCTAGTGTACTGGCAGTGAAACTGAGATATAAATATCAGTGACACACTGCGTCAAGAATTCATGTTGCTTGCGTGGTCAAACGTGGGAGAATACAAGAGAAAAACCACACGTAGAAAATTAGCCAGTGAATGCCTTAACAGATTACTGGGGCATATCAGACTGCTTGGGACAATATCAGCCTTGTCTTCTCAAACTATATTCATGTGACTTTTGGTATACTTCAGTATCTGTACTCCAGTGTTAAGCCTTGATAATGTTTTTGCTTTTTTCCTCAATAAAGTCTGAAGAAACGCCCTGGTGACTATTAACAGCAACCACAGCCAATTATAGTTTTTAATTAACTTTCTAGTTGCCCCTAAGATTATCACATGTAAAATAAGCTTACCCCCACACCCCCTTTTTCATTTTTCTTCAAACAAGCAATGAACCGTTAACCATCCTATTTATACCAAGCATCATTATGGCACTGTCAAAAAATAGCAAAGTAGGACAAAGTAAGCAATCACTGGGGCTGCTGGATTGCGAATGGATTTTCGCTGGACCTTCAAAGGCGCTCGCAGTTAAGACTGGATTTCCTGTCTCAGGGGACTGTGGATGTACTGAGAATAGACCAATTTATTTCTAACTGTGATCACTAAATACTGCGATGCATCACACCGTACTGCTGCTAACGCAACTGCCGCTACCATACAGCCACTCCAAGCTGAGATATGTGCCATATCTATCTAGGGCTGCTGGCCTGCGTCCATCCGTTCCATTCCCCCATCCATCACTGCTTACAAAGTGTTATAGCAGTGGAACAAATGCATCAAGCTTTGGTAAACATGATTGCTAGCTTTTGCTGAATCATTCTCCCCTGGTTTTTCTTTAGAATCCCAGCAAAAGTGGCTCCAGATAGAAGATGTTTCCGCTATGAGAAAAACTGTGGGCTATGAGCAGGCATCTGGCACCAAACCAGTGAATAAAGTCATTGTGAAAAGTTTATTTACTGAACAAAGCAGCAGTGTGCAGTGAGTGAAGCGTCAGCGAGTCTCGAAGTCAAGAAGCCAGAAGACGCGGCTTAGAGAGATGAGTGGCGCTGTCTCTTGTGCTTTTGCACAGCTATCAGGCCTGGAGTTTTTGCCCACATACTTTTTCCTATTTAGATGAATGCAGGCTTTATGGCAGTAAAAAGAGGCTTGGCAGGTAGAACACACCCGGGAACAGAAGGAGAGAAAATGAGATCCAGAGCTCTGGCAAGGCCTTTACCTGAACCGCCCCACCATGTTGTGCAACCATTTGCCAGCAGCCTGTGTTTTTTCTGGCAAAAATAGGCAGAGCAGACTCTGCACCACTGGCTCATCCAGTTGTGCCTGATATTTTGCCCACTGTGACTGACCCTGCAGTAAAGGTTTACATCTGTTTTGGAGGTATGGCTGTAATGCACATTAATTTAGAACAGTTGAGCTTGTACTAGGATAATAATCAATTAAACAACTGAAACTCTTTCTGTTCGTCACTATGCAGCATATCTTGCTGCTAAACTTTGCGTGCAACAGGTTTTCCTTCTTTAACCATGTTTTAATATTTAATGCTTGTGACCCTAGATGCTTGTGACAGTGAATCATCAGGAAGAACACAGTCTCCCAGGAAACCAGCCACCGAGGGACAAAGTCATGTGACCAGGGAGAAGCCTAATTATTGCGAGCCTGTAAGAAGTAAGTTTTAACGACCTGGGAAAGCTGTGGGTGGGAAGCAGGATATCTTGGTGTTATTTTTAATGATAAACAACAATGAGCCGTTTAATTTGAGGGAGTGAAAATTATTAACATATTTTGCTTGCTCAGTCAGATGGTTAAGATTAACTGCAGTATGTGTTTAGCAGTGTCTCATTTAACATATAAATGGTTATAATTTCATCCTTTTTTATGCAAACGCTCAAACTGTCAAGAGTAGCTGTTATTATGTCAGTTACATGCACCAAGCAGGGTCATTTGGACAACTAAAATATTAGCTTCAGTGTTCCAATTAAAATATCAAGATGGTACAGAGGTCTCTTGGCAAGTGGTAACCTGCGTGCTCTGTCACTCTGCCATAATGACCAAGACTTGGCTAGTTCCTCCATTTTTGCTCCTCCTTCCAGCCCTCAGGTCAGTGTTTTGGAAATGGGGAAATCCTGTTTGTGGTTCTGGCACTGGCTGTTTTAACACACTGATTGCATCTTAGCCACAACGTTTTTCCCCCTACCAAACATTTACCTATTGGAGAAGAATTATTCCAGCTGCTAGAGGCATTTTTCTGTTGAACAGGGTCTTCAGTGTCCAGGTTTCAGCTAAGACAACATTGCAAGGGTATATTGCTCCTACCAATAATCTACTAAACCAATAACATATGTTTTAGATTTTAAAATGATGGTTTTCTCCTTTCTGCATCTTTATAATCAAATTTTATATGTTTGAAAACCTATATCACATTGTTTTATGTGTCTTGACACAGGGATGTTTTACAAAACAGTTATTTGGCATTGAACCACATGAGTTAGGGTTGGGCGATATATCAAATATATTTGAATGTTAATTAATGCAATATAGCAGATGACCATATTTTTATATTCTTACTTTTTCAGTGTTTCCGCTGGTCGCTGATGAGAGGTAGTTACTTTAGTCAGCCAACGATGAAAAGCAAACTAGTTAGCAGCTTTGAGTTCCTGTGATGTTTTCGCTGTGGCGGAAAAAAATCCCAAGAGAAAACACGATCAGTCATCTGATTGCTCTAATTTCTCCCAGCCGGCTTCCAACACTGAAACTATTATAGGCTCTTTTAATTGACTAGAATTGACTAACTAGCCAGCTTTTCACTGTCTGGACCAACTCTGCTGTGAAGAACCTAAAAGACGTTGTAGTAATGTTACATTAACAGGGCCTTTTTATTTATTTTCACAGCCTTTCTGTAACTATTATACTGTAACCTGAGCTCATCTACACACTTTATGGCTGACTGAAGCAACATAACTACCCCTCACACACCTGGAAAGAATGCAAGTATTATAGCAAAATTTAAAGTAGTCATTGTGGAGTACGTGCGTTTTACTATTATGCATGATGTTTCGGGATTAATGTTACTGCATTAATGTGTGTTGCATTTTACTGCAATGGATCCTTAAGGTTGAGCTAATTATAACTACCTTATTTACTGTTGGGTAATTTTCTCTAGAGCAGTGCATCATATTCTACAAGATCTATATTGAGATATATATCTTATATCGTGGCACAGCCTAAAAATATTAATATATATTATTTAAGGGCCAGCCCAGCCCTAGCTTGAGTTATTAGCAGGTCTAATTAAGTCTACATGCACTCAGAAAAATGACTTTATACTGAGCTATGGATTGCAAGTCACAAAAGGAAACCGGCTAAAAGCTTTGTGTGTGTTTCATTGTTCTTAAGAAGAGTGAGATGTGTCAGCAAAGGCTAATAGCAGCTGGTTGCTTCCATCCATGTAAGTGCCTAGCTATAATAAGAATTGTGTTTGCATTTGACACAACAGTTCTTTTGTTTCTAGGTTGTTAACTTTTCCAGGGCGCCTTTTCCTGCCTTTTTTTGTATTAAGCTTAATGACTTGCCAGTGGCTTGTTTACTGAATCAGCGAAGAAAAGAGATTCAGTTGCAAAAAAAAAAGATTTTCTGTCAAGAGGTCTTTCTAGCTTGGCAGGTGTGTGGAGTATTGCACTCCTGGAGGGAGGCATGCTTTTCTTTCATCTCAGCAGATAAGCCCCTGTGACAACAGTTTTGCGTTGTAATTGATGTCAACCCCCCAACATCCACACATGTCTCTTGTACGTACACACACACATACACACACACACACACACACACAGGGAATTTCAGTGGGAGGAAGATATGTTGCTTCTCTTTTGAGAGAGTTATGAGAACAAAAAAATCAAATCTTGTCAATGTCAAATAAAGGCGAACCCCCAAATTTGTACTATGATAATCTTTTTGAGACTTTAATGTACTCGTGTCTGTTTGTGGTTAGATCAAAGTTGGAAGTTCTTAAATTTAGGGGGGCTGAAGTTAACCTATTTGTGTCATAATCTCGCTGTGGTTTTGTTTGTTGAGGTGACTGATCAGATTGCTCGTTGGCACGAGTAATTGAGAGCCCTCTTCACTGCAGAAACAGGAAATCAATAAGAAATCATCTGCTTGCCTACATCCTGGCCATGCTGGTTTTTTCCCCCTGATGTCCCATTTAAAGCTTGTGTACAGTATGTGGACGGTGACTTTTCACAACAAGAGGAAGCCTATTGTGATGTTGTAATAACAACACAGATCCTATTTCAGTTATGATAACATTGTTTTGACAAGATGTCTTTTTAACCAGCGGGTCCCCTTAAAACAGGAAAGTAAACATGGCAGCAGCCCCGTATTAATTTAAAACTGTTCGTAATGGAGCACAGCCGGCATTTTCAGGAGAACTTTCTACACGCTTAATTGTTAAGTGTGATCTAAAAGATTAAATTATTATTACAAACTGAATTAACATAAATTCACATAGACTAAAAAAGTGTGGTGCTTTCCAAGATTGCTATCCACTGTGGCTTGTTAGACAAAAATAAAGTACAATTCTGTCCTTCCTGTAAATCCGTTGTCAGCGAACGGTTCGTCTGTGGCTCTGCCATCCTGGGGGAGGAGGGAGAATCTTGTGGGGGAGACAGACATTCCTCAAGAGACCGTTCTGGGTTTTCATGCAGCTGATATCTCCTGCAAACAGGGCCTCGGCTCTCCAGCCCCTGCCTCAGAATAAATTGCTGCCACCCAGCACCAGTTTTAGCAGTTTAATCGTCACATTATTCACCAGATTGTAAAATACGTAAAAAAAATGCTTTTGTGGTAGATAAAGATGACCTTACTAGCTTTAAAAGAAGAGGTCTGTTTTTTTTTATCTGAGTGAAATTCTGTAGTGAGAAAGGAAGGTCAAATAACATGACTCCTTCTTTTTTTAAAGAAAGACATTAGTGTGGCCTTTGTGTGAATCCCTGATTGGGCTCTTTAGTGGCACACTTTCAAGGTGCGCGAAATTGACCTTTCGGAAGTGAATTTGTGACCCCTAATAAATGCAGTAAAAGATATTGTTCAACGGAGAGTGTCTCGTGCTTGCAACTCTCTTGCAAGGAAAGATTCCTTGACAGTGCAACAATTAAGATTTATATACAAAACTATAAAGCGTTATGATACTAGACACTTGGCGGAGTTAGCCTACGATAAAGGGCGGAGATAGGCTAAGATAAAGGGCAAGTGCCTCCTCATGGTCATTTTTATCAACAGTGCTGTTTTGCTGGCCAAGTGTTGAATCAACATTCTCAGAATGTCACACTTTACCTTATGTATATTCCAAAGTTACTATTTAAAGACTTTTTAACCTCATACCAGTTTTCTTTTCCTAGAATGTTTTTTTTTTTCAGCTATAGGAAGTGCGTGGTGATTGTTGTTGCAAGATTCATATCTTTATTGTAATACTCAGAGCCCTGTCTCCGCAGAAATAATGTGTCTAAAGCAAAGGCCTATTATAAACTAAACCGTAATTTTCAAGTGATTACTTACCAGTGGGTCATGGAATCAAAAACTGTATAAATAGGGTGAAATGCTAGTGTAGGGGTTGATTAAAATGGCCATTGTAATTCTACCTCTGTTGTAATTATTTTCTCATTGTCTTGGTGCAGATAGATTTCATATGGGAAATTTCAAGTGTGCTAATTAGCATATTTTACCCGAAGTGCCCGAGCCTATTCACTGTTCATTTAAAAAAAAAAAAAAGATATTCAAAATACTTGAGCCAAATGATTAGATATGCATATCTCAATTCATGGACTGCATTCTTTAAGTGCTTATGTTAGATACAAGGCAACATATATGGATTGTGATTGTTTTTCTTTTTCTTTATTGCAGAGAATTATGTGGATATTAAGAATAACCTTTTACAGTTTGATTCGTCTTAACACCAATTGACCTTTGTGTCTAAATGGTTTTTGTGCAGCACGTATCTACAGTGGTGGAAGAAATACTCAGATCTTTTACTTGAATCAAAGTAGCAACTACTCAAGAAAAGTCTCTATATAATAAGTCCTGCATCCAAAGTACAGATGTATATAATTACATGGACAGGGCCATTTAATATTGTAGTTAGTGGAGGTGGTTCAACTTTTAACTTCTTTGTATATTGTTGGTTAGATTAATCTTTAACAATGTATCATTTATATGCCTTTTATGTCAAATCTAAATCTGCAAAGTAAGTAGTAACCAAGCCGTCAAATAAATGTTGTCAAGTGAAACTACTACTGTTAAACACAACATGCTATAAGCATAGCTCCTCCTTTTTTCTTTTCTACCATGTTTTATCTGTTTAGCACAGGTAAGGTAGGTGGACTGTTCGGGTCATGTTTACCACCTCCCTAACCAAGGCCACACATGATGGTGTCAGCGCCTCTCACAAGCCACTCGTAGAGAGGGAGAGAGAAAAATCAGCCAGTTCAAATGAGAGCAGTGCAGGGGGGATTACTTGGCCTCTAACAGGGTTTTGACTCTAACATTAAGGTTAAAACCCTTTTCTATTACTGAGATCTCTGCTGATGTTGCCCCCACCAGCTCCGACCCCTCGAGCTTCCAGCTTCTTGCCCCCTTCGTGTTTGCAGGTTCAGTGCCTCTCTGCTAGGTCATTCTGTCAGGCCCCCTGATCAGTGGAGGGTGACCGGGGACCAGGGGATAGCTCCCGTCCAGACACACAGACAGCCACAGCTGTCCCCCCCCCACACACACAGGCTAGAGCTAAAATCGATACAGGCGTCTCCATGTTTAAAAAGCCACTCAGAGGCAGACGAGCACCTCTGTCCCAAAGGCTGATCTCTCAGCTTAAGGCCTTGATTGGCATCCCGAAGATGCGAGGCGCTGACCCACAGCTGTCCCATTAGCAGAGGGTTAATGCTGAGATTGATACTGAGCAAATAAAGGAACTAGGTGTGAGAGTATTTTGATAGACTGCCTATCCCCTCTCTGACCCAGAGACAGACCTCAGTTGTATTTAGGCTTTTAGGGAGTGGTAGCGCTGCTGCCAGATCCTCATCTCTGACTCTAGTGAATGTGTAGTGGATCTGCTGCAGATACACACTGTATTTATTCAATGTGTGTGGCTGACTCTATGGCGACCGTTTAGCATGTGTATGAAATTGCGCATGTGCATGTCTGCGCGCCTGCTGTTGAATTTCAAACAAGTGAGTTTCCTGTGGAACTTCTACTTCAGCAAGGAGATTTTGAAGCTGGTGGAATATTGGAGTCATCGATGTAACTGAAGCTGAAAATACCCCCATCCCCCTCCTTCCCTCCCCCATCTTCCCCTCCCGTTCACTCTCTGTTGCTCCGTTTTTGTTTTGAGTCGTCAGCGAGGAGAGGGTGGAGCACGTTTTTGGAGTATGGAGCCTGGCAGCTCCCTCAGGCCTGCTCTGAGTCACGTCATAATTGATCTTTCTAGAAATTGTGGTAGCTAGCTGTGTAAAGCCTAAATCCGTGCAAGATGTGCAGCTTTTTAAAGATACTGCATTCTCACATTCGGTTGTCTTTATACTCCACTCTTTCTCCCCTCTCGAATAGTAAGAAACAGATGAGCGGGAATAAAAGGCGTTTGACAAAGCTTAATGCAGAAACAGGCTCGTACAAATTCATCTCAGAAATGAGGAAAGGAAGAGAATAAGGCACCATTTAGTGTCTCTCGCAGCAGCCAGGTTGTAAGGATTTGAACGCTCCTTGATGTCTTGCGTTCTGCTACATTAGTAGCACTCAAATTAGCACCATGCCAAATTCCACACAACAGTGGAGAGACTCGAGACTTCTGTGGTCGGATCTTGGGGGTGGGGGTGGGGGGTGGGGGGAGACTGTTGAGTGTGAATGACTTCCCCTCAACAAGATTCATGTAAGAGAAAATGGCATCTCATTGGGAGTTTCAATGATTTAGATAGCAGTCAGACATATTAATCTGGGAAAATGTTCCGTTTTGAAATCAAAGGATAATTGATGACCCCCTTCTCCCCCACCACCAACTCTTCTTCCCAGCACACACGCACGCACACACACTTTACCCAGCCTCATGCACTGAGTGCGCTGAGAGGTTCATGTAGTCAAATCAAGCTCTTGTCTTTCAAGTTGCCTTTGCTACTGTAAAATGTAATTAAGCAGAACAAGGTCCGAGGGGGTTATTTTTTCCACTCAATCAGCAGCAAAATTTGAAATTAGTAAATCCCCAACGCCCTGCTACTCTCTTTGTTGGGTGGAGGCTGTGGCGGGGGGTTGGAAATAATATTAAGCTCTGTCTTGTCTTCACGTGTCACTTCCCCTTCAGCAGGTTGGAGGAGCCAAATTTGAATGACTGTCACAGAGAATTAAAACAGGGTGGAAAATAAGTGTGTCACCATTGAAAACGAGCTGAGCAATGTAGACTGACTGTCCTGGAATGGGATAAAAATCTGATGTTTCCTGCTTAAATGAGATGCTACACAATATGATCAGCCTTGACAGGTGAAGACAGCTAATAGGGTTCTGTTGCAGGTTACCATAACACACCCACACACACATACAGAGCATGTCACTTTTACCGATGAGGATCCAATATCAGAGCAGATAATTTAGCCATCCTCAGCGGTCATCACCATCCGTGCCGCCGCCATCATCATCACTTTATCTTGGATAAATACGAAACATTGTGTGCGTGTGTATGAACTGACAGGCCCAAGATTGCTGTGTGATGTCCAGACTGAATTTTTTTTCATATCTGTTGGAACAAGTGACATTTCTGTTAGCCTTTGTCAGGTTGCCATCCACTCTGTGTAAACGCTTGAGACAAGACCACAGAGTCTGCATGACACCTACATCTTTACACAACAGGGATCTAGTTTTTGAATCAAACGCTAGTTCTTGGTTGCCAGTTGACTTCGCCAATTTGCTCTTATTTCACACTGCCGATATCTGCATTATATTGATGCTAATCAAAGTTAGTGGATTTTGTTGTGCAGGGACACTTGAACGATGATCCTCGAGTCACTTCCAATGCGTCCTTCTAGACAATAAAGAAAGTCCTTGTGCAGGAGTTTGGAAGGTCAAACGGTAAACGAGGCTTTGATATGCCCAAGGAAAATTTCAATCAGAGCCCTTTGTAATAACATTCATTGTACTATTTTCCTCTCTCTCTCTGTCCCTCTCACTCTCTCTGCAGTATAATTCCCCTGGTTTTGCGTCTATAAATATGGACAGGGAAGATGTATAATTTCTAATGAGAAAATATATCCCTTTGGATTGAAAGACAGGGGCTGTTCCACACGCTGCTGTTTGTTAGGAGGAGAGATGATACCTCAGGCTGTTTTGGCAGAGAGAGAGGAGGGGATGGTGGTGGTAAGAGGAGTGTGGCTAGGTCATTGCACATTTACAAATTAGCATTTCAATCATGCAGGTACATGGCCAGCTGAGCAGAAAATATACATGTTTTTCTAATACAAGGCACAAAAAGATAAACAAAACACTAGAATTAGCATTTCAGAGCTAACTGTCCCAATGTATTCTGCCCGTTGCTGTTTAGGACCCATAAAAAAATAAAGGTGCCTCTTCTGCTCTCATATTCCATTTAGTGTTAACTCACAAACTCATAGCATTGTGTAATAATGGCTATTAGGGGATAAATACAAGATCTGGATTGTGGTGTTTATTTGGCTGACATGATGTGACATTTGAATAACTGTATGCTCTCTATGATGGGCATTCTAATAAGCCTAGGCAAACACCACATCGTCTCTCTTCTCCCTCTTTCTCTCTGTCTCAGGGGCATTAATATTAAAAAGGACTGAGCTTTAGAAACACAGCCTGTGTGGTTGTTGCCTTACCTGCGACTCTCGGCATAGCCGTGTGCAAATGAGAATCTCCATACTGCCCTGTTTGACCTCTGTGTTATATTTTCATGTTCCGACTGTTTTAGAATTCTTGTTTATGCAGCTCTGTTTCAGTTGACATGCATGCATATTCCTTCCTGGTAGGTCTGCTTCTGCGTGTGTGTGTGTGTGTGTGTATGAGAGAACGAGCGAGAGAGAGAGAGATCCAGTAGGCTTGTGACACACATATATACTCTTCTTCTTTCTTCTGTCTTTTGGGTGCAATTTCCAGCTCCCTCCTGCAGGACCTATTTTCTGTGACAAAAACGAAGGTGTTTATATACTCAGTTTTACATACAGAGCTATCCCCCGCACAGCTCTGGCGCAGCTCCAGCGCTCTCCAGGCACTCCGGTGTTCGGTCCCTGTGTGGCGCAGGCACTGAAGACTTGGTGACAAATGGCAATTATATTTGTGTGTTCTTCATGAATCCATCAAACACTGGCCTTTTAAAAATGCTCCCCTGATATTTGAGGCTGTCAGCTACTAGTAACTGGGACCAAATTGGGATGCTGCTTAGACAGTCAAGAACCACTCACCCCCTAGTTTCCCCTGTGATGTGTGTGACAGCGTGTGTAGGGGAATACCATGTTTTATTCAACTACAAATGTACACTCTCAACAGTTGTTGATGTGCTAGAAATAGGGAGTTATAAGTCCAATTTGAAGTGAGTGTGTGTGTGTGTGTGTGTCCAGTTCTTCCCCCAAAACATGTTGTTTTAATGCAGCCTGTCAGGTAGTGTACATTCAGTTATCTCAGGACACCTACTCTTCTCTACAAGCTTGTGGCAACTGCACAACTCGTATGATTTAAAAAGAAACTTGTTTATATCAAATTTTGATGCAGGTTGTGTTTCCTGCAGTGCTATAGGAACAATTCTGTAGCAGTGTGTCTATGTTGCTCTGTCAGGGTTTATTAACAGATGCAGAATTAATCTTTATGTTAAAAAAATTCCTTGAAACTATCAAGTCCATTCTTGTGTAAACCCATAATAAAAGCTCATAACAGTTGTTTGCTTGTTTCTAAAATGTCTATAATAAGGAAAGTTCTCAGTCTAATTAATTTAGATTGACTAATACAATGCAAAAATGCACAATGGCTGTTTGGTACATCCCCCCCCACCCCCCACCCCGAATTGTATGTAGTTGGATACTGAACAACCAAATGCTCTTTATCATGTAGTCAGAGCATATTAAAAATTTTTTCACTGCACTGCATGTACAGTGAAATTTTCTGATGCCGTAGCTTACCAGCGTAGCACAATTTCAACAGGACTTACTGTATTTCTGCTTTCTCTCATTATGTCTTCATTTGTTTCATGGTGATTGTACAATTCTGTCATTGCCACAGTTGACAGCATCATCATTATCATGATCAATGAATATGAATATTACTCCATTGTGTCCATTCATCTTAGTCACCATGCTCATCAGGATAAAAATAAGACTGCGACTCTCCAGAAACCTGCCACTGAAGCACACTTCTCTGCAGACTTGAACCACTTTTTAGGGCTTTGCAAGAAACCTGAGTCCCTGCTTATGTACTCTGGGTTTTATGTGGTGGTTTCTTAATAACTATTTTTACTTTGGTAAATTGAAAGCTTGACTTCCTCAAAAGGAAAGGTAATTATGCCTCCAAGTCTACTTTGGCCTTTTTGTGCATGAACGTGTGTTCATGTGTGTGTGTGGGCTCGTTGTGGCTAGTTTGTGTAACCTAAATGGGGAAAACGACTGTTATTATTCTGCAAGATACTATGGGTGATTGATTTGTTAAGGAACTGTCATCCTCTAGACGGGAGATTGCTGTGTTGTGTTGACAATACTCACAACTGCAATGTTAGCTGTGAGTTGTGGTATGTTTGTATGGGGTCTTTGCAAATGAACTTGGAAAAGTTAATCGTTAGCTAAGGAGGATTTCCCCTGTCAGCCCCATTAATGTCAGCCGGTGCTTTTTGTGTGTACCAGTCAAAACATGTAGCTATATCTGAGGAATCAAATAATGTGAGAAGTCACCGGCAGTGTGATAAGAAGAGTTGGCTTCCTGGTTTTCATTTTGGAATTCTGCCAGTTCTGCAAGTTAAAATATCTAGAAAAATGTCACAGCTTTCTGAAAGCTAACTTTTGGTTTGTTTATTACAACAGTAAGTGAGCTGACTTAGGCCTACCTCAACTGGCTCAAAGTAACATTTGCGCAACTAGATCACTATAATGGGATGCCACTTTCACAAGTTAGAGATTTAATTTGTAACAGAAAATCTTCCTGGAAAGGCAACTGTGTTGATATGTAGAAAACCCTACAATGGTGTGTGTGTGTGTGTGTGTGTGTGTGTGTGTGTGTGTGTGTGTTCCTAGCTTTCTTTATAATAATGGTTTTCTAAGCATTAAAGGAAAAGACTGGTGAAAAAAGGTGCATTTATTAAAATGGAGGGGGAAACATAGCAAATTACAGCTGTCAGGGGTAAAACTGAAGAAAAACAACATACATAGCCTTCTCTCAGTCTCCTTGTTAGCAAGCTTCAGTCTCCCCCCACATTGTCATGGGCAGGCCGCAAGGCTTTTGTCTTTTGGAGAAGAAAATCCATCAACCTGGTCTTAAATCACTGAATAATGAATTCTATCGGGTGCTACCCAGTTGTCTAATTCAAATTGCATGGAATCCTGATCCCTAAAGTCTATATTTGTTTATCGAAGCAGCATGCAGGAGCCTGAATGAGGAGAAGGCAAAAACCCAGTGTGTGTATTTAATTGCTTTGTTTTACATCCACATTCACGTCCGGCCTCTCCCAGGGTGATGTGTTGTTAAAAAGCGCGAGGCCCGATTCCCACACTCTCTCCCTCTCTTGTTAACCGTAATTGCACTTGTTGGTGAGCTGACAGAAAGAAAATAGTGATGGAAAGAAATTACCAAGTTCAATATTAAGTGTGCATCCACTTTGGAAAATTTGTTGATTTTTGGACAGCTGCAAAACACTTAAACAGAGCTCCAGAGGATTTTCCTCAGCTTGTGTTACACAGCTGCTAAATAAGACAGAAGTTGGTGGTGAAGATACCATATATTCAATGTATATACAGAAAGTATAGAATACAAAAAAAGTATAAAAAAAGTATAGTTCACACAGACATACTTAAAAAGAGATGAATAATTCACAAACTCTCAAGTTAACCGTGAACTGACTGCACATGCACAGTGGCACTGATGTGTAGGGAAGGTAATGCAGGAGTAACTCCCAGTAGAGCTGAATGTGCAGGTGTTCCCCTCAGTAAAATGTGTTCCTCTCAGTAAAATGCCTCCTCCTTTGCTCACTCACATCCTTCGCCTTCTTTCTTATCAGACAGGTCGCTGTCTCCTGACTTTCTGTGGCTGTCATACATACACTTAGAAAGACTAGTTGAGGCCATCTCCGAGCTTTCAGAGGAAAGGAGATCATTACTGTTGCAGACAGCAGCTATTTTGTATATGCACAGTATCACAGACTCTCTTTCTCTTTTTACTGCATTAATCTCTTGCACACTGTCTCAACTCACCTGGGTACTGCTCCCATAAATGTCTTGTCTGCCTACAGCAGTGGCTTTTGTGAACCTGTCACATATGAGGCTTGTATATCTCTCCGCTTCTTCCCTGTCATTCTGGGTTGAGATGTTTGCCGTATGATCGATATTATCATGTTAGGAAAGATTGGTGGCAAGATTTGCTGAGAATTTTTTAGCTGAGAGTGCTGTGTCTCCATTATTGTATTCGGTTTGCAAGATTGAACATCACATGCTACAGCGACTTTATATATGAGTAAAAGATATGAAGCGCAAGGTGCAGAAAGTGCAGTTCTCTTCAGTTAAAATAAAGTTACAGTGTTATCACGCATTTACTACCATAAGAGTAAAAGGAATCCACACGTCTTTGTCTTCCATGTGAAATCGACACTACAAATACTAAGTAAGTTATTAAAGTAAACCACTACTTCCTTTTGATGCTTTTGTATTTTAATGTTTGGTAGTGTTTTGTTCTCTAGATTCACATCAAACATGTATGTTTGAATAAGTAGACAGCTGTTTTATTTGAATACTCAGTTTTAATTGATTGTCTTGCATTAAGACTCCTAGCTTGCAGTTTCTTCAGCTGAATAAATGCAAGAAAGCTGGAAATATTCCAGGGAAACTGTCCTTAAACACTTATTTAAGTAATTGTCCTGAAATTGCACACCCAAGTCTTTACCAAACATGAAAACTAAATCCTTTTTGATGTCTCCCTCCAGCTCAACCTCAATCTGAGTCCCAGCCAGTGCCCTCGGAGGCTGCCGACCAAAATGGCTTTCGCCAAAACAGCACTGGCACGCCCGCGCTGAGTAACGGCAACGGAATCCACCCTGGCATCGGCGGGGCTGGGGCCACGCGCACATGCTCCTGTGGTGCCAGCATCAGCATGGGTGCCACGGGTGGGTCAGGCCCTGGCACAAGAACAGTGGCGACCGCGACGACAGAGCAGCCCAGGAAGCAGCCGTCCACGCCTGTGTCGCAGAGGATGCAGAGGAAATTGAGGTCCAGCTTGTCAGTCAACAGTGACAGCAGCCGACGCAGCAAAGGCAGTTCCACAGGGTCACAGAAACATCCTTTACCAGAGGGTGAGTATCTACACACAATATTGATACTCATACTAACTGTTCTGACTTGTTTGCTTGCATGCCTCTTTCTGTATCCCATCTTCTGTTGGTCATTAATTAAATCCCTCTGTAATAGCATGTCTCTTTTTTTTTAATTATTTGTATTGTGACACATTCAGTTTATTGTAACAAACTATGCTCCAAACATCTAATTGCACTCCATTAAAACACTTGAAACTATTGATGATTAATCATAAATGTTGTTACATATTTATTTTTGTCAAATAAGAACACACCACTCATTATACCATGGCCTTAAAATACTTGAATTGGTAGATTTAAGTAGTTAAAAATGAAATGACAGAAATGCAGTCATGTCTAACCTGATCAGAATAAGAGGCAATAACACCTGATACAAGTCATCCTTACTATGCAGTCACACAGTGAGATGATACACCATCAAACAATCACCATTAAAGTGATTTCTCCATTGAAGGACCTATTCTGTTGAAGGAGGCAGTCCTGAAATAATACCATATAAGATATTGATAACAAATTCTTACCTTCTCTCACCTTTTAATGATGGGAGTGCATGACCTCTCATATTTATCACTCCCGTCAAGCAAATGACAGCTTATCCCGCTCATGTGGCTTTTATTTTCTTTAACAACAAGTCAGAGAGTCCGTTTGCCACACAGGGAAGCCGTCACTTTGTCAGGTGCAAGGCCGAGGTGAGTCCAGTAATGAAGGCAGTTGGCTGGTCCCTTTCTATTGGGGAGATAGGTGTGACCCTCTAACAAGGCCTGAGAGCACTGGGGTGCCTATTAAAAGTCGTGACCAACCTTCTTTGGGCCCCTCATGGCCCCTCACACCTCTCTGGGCCCTTTCTGGCTCTCCCTACAACCCGTCAGCACCACCCTGGCCCTCATTAGCAGGGTCCTGTCGCATCCCTCCTCCTACACCTCAACTACTGTAGTCTGTGGCTGTGCGTGTGTTTGTGAACATGCATGTGTTCTTTCCGTGTTCTGTAGCATGGACAATATGGGCGTTTAGTCTTAAAGGAGAGGGTTCCTACCTATTCATCCATCTAACATCCTTTGCTGTTTTATGTGGGCTTTTACTCCAAGGTGAAGATGATAAATAAAATGCGTTATGTGTTATTAAAAGATTTACAATGGCCAGGTTGAGATACAAGTTTAAATGAAGGAGAAAAGTGGGCAGTTGGATCTTTATTTGATGGTGCTTCACTTGAAATATGCATCAGATCGAGATGCAGGTGAACAAAACAAGAAAGCACACGCACACATCCACAACACCTCGCAAGTAAAGGTGGGATGCATCCACCAGAGATATCCCAGACACGTCATGTTTTCAACAACTTAATTGGTAAAGAACAGAAGAAAAAATAAAAAATAAAACAAGTCTGTCTCATTATGGCTTTTGTGTTGCTTATTTGCAGATGCGAGAGCTCTCAGAATCAATATGTTCGCTCTTAACTATTTATTTCCCCCTGGAAAACAGTCAAGCTGTGGTGTTTGAATGTTTACACGGATTAACATAATCTGTTTGCCTGTGAAATTAGCCTCCTAAACAGCCCCCTGAACACAGGAAATAAAAGGCGTAAACTAGCAGGAGCTAGCTCTGGGGATTCTTCAGCTGCCTGTGTTTCTTGGCACATGCCGTTGGCACCGTAGCCAATCTGTGATAACACCGCAGCTTCTGAGGAGTCATTTACCACACTGCCTTTGTTCAGCAGGGTGGGTTGTCTCAACTCTTGTCATCCAGTTTGTGTTTTTGTTAATTGTGTGTAATCAGTTACAGTCTCCAAGCTGCTTTAGCCTCATTTAGAGATTTAGGGCCATGGCCACAAGCACAGTCTTTGCCTAAGCTATAAACCTCCATGTGTTTGTGTGTGTGTTGTGTAAGCGCTAGTCCTCTTGCTTTGACTTTTCCCTCAGTCATGCATTATAAACACTCCTGCTTTAAAGTGCATGTTGTGGACCTCCACTATCCAGCCCACATCCTCTGGCCTCTTTACCCATGTGTGCCTTCTGTGCATTCCCATGGCCACCAAGGCTTTTTCTGATCAATCTCTCTCTCTTTATCTTTGTCTGTCTAGCCATTTTGCCCTCTCTCTCTCTTTGTGAGTTTGAATGTTTTGCACAGCTTGCTGCTCTGAGGCCCATCCAGCTTGTTTTGTGTCATGCCGCTCCCTTTTTTTTGATGTTAGCTTTCCAGATGTCTCAAACTATTTCCTCAGAGGCGCCGGACGCTGTTTTTGGCCCTGCAAACTCTGGGCTTCATCGCTGCTCACTGACATTAAACAGGAGCAGTGTCAGTGTGTGCTGTTCTGTCTGTCTGTTGGTTGGTTTCACTCTGTGTCTCTGTCTGCCTTTCTGTCTGTCTCTCTCTGTTTTCATGGAGATGTGCCTCGCGTCCAGCTCTCTTGTGTACAGTATACGACCCCCCCCCGTTCCCTTCTTTCTTACTGGCTTCTCTAAGATCCAGACTAATCGCTGGTGTTGAATTATACATCCAAGTGAATAGCTGAGATGGCCGGCCGCTGCTTAATGCCTATGTACTGTGTTTATATCGTATTCACATTCTGAATGCTGGCATGGCTATACCCTCTGGGTCCTTCAAAGTTTGTTAGGCTGAACTTTGAGGTTTTGTGCATGGAGCTGTGGCCAGGCAGCGTTTATTGTTCTCATTGGCATTTTGTAGCACTCAGATGGCAGTACACTGCAGCGGATGCCAGCATGAAACAAATCCACAATCTGCCCAACAGCAATTTACTGCATGTCCACATCAGATGTTCAGTAGTGAAGGATTTATTCTCATGCATCTTCCAGCACTGCCAGTGTTATGGCCTCAGATAAGGATAATAAGATGCATTCAAACTTCAGGCACCTTCACAGACACACACACACGTGCGCACACACTTGCTCGTTTCAAGTTCCCTTCTCTATCTTGTTTGTATCACAGTCAGCTAGTGCTTCTGGTCAGCTCTGCAGCCCTGAGCACCGCAAAAATAGGAAGAAAAAAACCCCCCTCTACTTTGATTAATCAAACATGAGCATCCAGCGGTCCACAGCTTGCCTTCCCATGCCGTCCTCCACACTCTGCTCCTTTCGCTTTCCCTCTAACCCAATCAGTAACAGCCCCTTCTGACAGCTCAAGATGGGCTGATGAAAGTTATGCAAATGTGCCCTGTTTGTAATGCTCTTTTTCTGCATACATCCACATCATGTCTTTTTAACACTCCAAAGCAGTGGCGCTGCACTGGCCTTGGTTCAAAAAGGAGACGGCTGCAAGGAATGTATGCCAGGCGTACTTACTGAATTATATTTAGTATGATTTAGTGACTTAGATACAACTACAGAAGTTCTGGTGTGGAGCAGCTTGATTGATGACAACATAAATTGTGTACATTTATCTCTTATTTGTGCAGCGGTTTATCTGTGACCTATGCACAAACAATCTACGTATTTAACCTCACCTTCTGTGCTAACCTTTTTTGGTTTTGCTTTATTGTATCCTACATTGCACATGAAGAGGAAAAAGGAAAAAGTAACATCAGCTTTTATAAAGTGACTGATTTGATTAAATGACTGTATATAACACCTCTGTATAAAGCTCGTGTTTTATGTAATGGCTTTTTCTCATCGGAGTCAAAGAATTTGGGAAGAGAACTCTGGGACTCTACATTCTACACTACTGTGCATGGCATTATTAGCATACTGTGTCAGTGGAAGTTTCTATGTAAACTTTTTATTCGTTCTTTTAATGAACTATTCAACACCGAAGCATTTTAATGCACCTCATTCAGACATTCAGAAACAGATTTGTGGTGGTTAATGGGCGTATTGGTAATTTAAAGGGGAACTCTTTATTGCTGTGAAACAACAAGCTGAAACACCAGCTATTTAAAGAGGGTCTGTGAAGAGGTTAAATGTTAATCAGAGGTGTGAGCATTGCCAGCATTAATCCACCTATTTACTGGAAGAGACTCTTGGACTTTGCTAATCATCTTTGTGTGATCAACCTAGCAGTTTGCATGATAATGCTACAATTATTTAACAGTCCGTTAATCAAAACTGCAGGAGAGGAATTCATTTCTTTGAATTTCTCTTATTTCCTGTAGCCCCCCTGCCTAGTTAGCCCTCACTCTTTTACCACATACCTACTCTGTTCCACCTGTCAGCCTGCCGAGCATGCAAGTCCTCACTCACTCACTCTGCTCTGCACTGTTTTCATTAATAGGCACTAATTTAGTTAATTTTATTACAGATGGATTTTTTTTAGTTTGTATATTTGTGTGTTTTATGTCTGTGCTTGTTTTTTTTGATTGATGATTTACTTTATTCACACATTTATTTTGCTTCACAACTTGTCACCCTGGCTGGTTTGATGCTGCCCCAGATTGCTGCGTCCACTGCATCTTGGCCTGTCTGTTCTGTGAGTTCCTGACACTTTGCAACATGGTGGTGGCACAGGCCTCATGCGGCGCATGCACATCAGAGGCTTGCTGCTGCTGCTGCTGCAGCGACGACCTGGGCGATGACTGCAACTGCCCCTGTGACATGGACTGTGGCATCATGGATGCATGCTGCGAGTCCTCAGATTGCCTGGAAATCTGTATGGAGTGCTGTGGCATCTGCTTCCCGACATAGGGAGGCCTGTACTGGTGTGGACCCGGGTGTCTCTGCGGGGGATAACTGGACTCTGGATGGAAGAATGGAAGGAAACGGCTGCTGCTGTCACTTTGAATTCAGAAACAGACATAGAGGGAACGCGTGTGTGTGTGTGTGTGTGTGTGTGTGTGTGTGTGTGTGTGTGCATTAGTATAGTGTGGTTGAGTAAAGCATGCTTTGAAAGATGTATTTTGACACTGGGCTTCTCCATCAAAACCAGCTCAACAGGGGCTAGAAGTAACTCCAGATATATGAACATGTCAGTTAAATCTGCAGTGTATAGTAAATCATTTCTGTTAAGTATTCTATTCTTTGCATAAGAAGTATTATCACAGACTGCCTTAAAGATTTTATAGTTACATCAGGAATGCTGTCTAATTGTATCTAATCTTGACTCTTTAAGTCATTTTGATGACCAACGTGTGTACACTAAACAAAATGATTACATTTACTCTGTTTTACTTTTCAATACATGTGTTTTTTATGCAGAAAAACTGAGGTTGCAGTCTTACTGTACAACACTGTAAAAGGTTTATGTGACACTTCCACATTCTTAGTTGCAATCTGTAGTTTTGTAACACAGACTTTCATTTACACGGATCTACTGTAGCACTGTAGAACAGTTGAAACTGGTGAAATATGAAAGGTGAATCAGGACATCACATCATCTACCACTTTCTAAAACAAAAGGTAAAGAATGTGCCTGTTTTTTACTTTTTCCATTTCAAGCACTTTTTTTTATTGAAGAGGCCTATTATTACAGAAAAACTGCACAAAATTGCTGATTGCTAAATCTTACAAAGTGCTGGAAGGTCTATGAAAACATGTTGTGCCAAAGAATCTCATCTCTATCCTGATTTGGCAGTATTTTAAGCCTTGGGTTTACTGGAAATACAATGCAGTTACTCACATTTTTAATACAATACATTCTGACCAGCTCACTGTACAGGTCTCTGCAACGTTAAGATGAACAATGTGTACAGCTTATGTCTTTTATTTCTATGAGTCTTCTTCTAACGTTTAGATTAGGCTTTGTCAGCTACATATGGTACAAGTCTTTTCTGTGATGCTATATTACATACATACTGTGTAAGTATGACTTTTTGAACTGCACTCTGTTCATGAGGGATGTGATAAGGAATTAAAAAACGGTGACCCTGGTTGCCATATAAGCGGCTTTCGAGTATCAAGCCCAGTGACTCACAATACAAAAAAGGAATCATGAACTGTCATGTTGAAATGGTAAACTAATGCAGGGTAAAGGCAGTTTTCTTCTCCTTTTTTTCTGTTCCTTAATTCTGTGTATCTCAAGATGAGTTTGTAGTGAATCACCAGTGGAGTCATTTTCTTGTCTCAGAGATACGCTTTGATGTTGTTTAAGTGATGATACTTAACGCTGGCCCTCATTAGCACTGCTTGCTAAATGGTAACAAAAAAATGTCCCAAACGCCAACAAAGATAATGTGCTGTCATGTATAGCCTGTCTTAATGGCGCACTGTTATTGTGTATAAAAAGGTTGGATGGGCACCTCTGCAGCAGATAATGTGCAGAAAGTAAACCTCATTTTCATGTTTATGACTAACTCATGCCACAAGTTTGTTACGGGCTAAAGAGTGTCAAGAAAACACTATATAGATAATGTGAAGAGTTCATCTAAAAAGAAAGTGTATACGTGTAGCTACAGTCTATGTCCTATTATACTATACTGTTGTATGTTTTATTTTTGTTTTATTGTGTCTACACTTGATCTTTCTCAATTTCATCTCAATGCATCATTACTCAACTTGGAGTTCACAACTCGTTTTATTAGTTTTGTGTCAATCTGAAAGAGAATAGATTTAAAAAAAAAATAAAAACATTACCAAAAATGGATGATTATTGTTTTGCGCACATTTTGTGGCTGTCATTTATTTCTTCATCATGTTCCAGGTGTTAGACTAGCAAACTCTCCTTTCAGTCCACTCGGGTAGCACCACGGGAAACATGATCAAGCCTTTCTTCTCATTGAATATGGAGTCTTGTTTTTCTTGCGTCTAGACATATATGTTGTAATTTACATTTTGTGTTTTGGACTCCTCCTCCTCCCACAAAAGACACTGTTGTCACATGAAAATGTCTTTTTTTCCATGTACATTCCATTTCTAAGGTATCAACTTCAGCTTGCTGGTTCAGTCTTTTCAAATTTGAGGATATCTTGCTTTTCGTTGTTATGTGATAGTAAACTCAGTATGTTTGGACTGTTGGTCCAATAAAACAAGACATTTGAATACATCTGCTTGAACTATGGCAAAATTATAATGGGTATTTTTCACAATTATAATGGGCATTTTTCACTATTTTCTGATGGTTAATTGATTAATCAAGAAGATTTTCAGCAGATCAATATTGAAAATAATTTTTAATATGTTGCCATTTCCCCCTACTTCTGTTATTGGTCTCTAATTAATAGTTTTGCAGCGGCTGGTTTTGTGTGTTCATATTATTACATCCTTAACTGTCTCCTTTATATTTATACTGTCTCTAGTTCTGGTTGCCATTACTCAACATGCATTATTATTGCAGCAACTGGTTGCAGACATTTTAATCTTGAATAATATTATAATATCAGAGTTGTCTCTAATGGTAGACTTGTGTGTTCTGAACGCCGGTTTGTATTTTCTCTTTTAAATTTTTGGATTTGGCAGCGGTGCAGCAGAAAGTGTGAGTTTCATGATTGCCACATCTGTAACCTCTCCCCTCTGGCCCTTCTCGGCTCTGTGCTGGTCCTCCTCTGGTCCTTTCTCTATTAGAGAGGGTGCTCACCTGGCAGCAGCGTTAGCACTAACATAGAAACATGGCCAACAACACTCAATTAGGTCATCAGGGATCAGGGACCTCCTGCTGGCTGGAACAGCAGTCTGACCTTCAGCCGACACCACCCCCTGTTAACCCCTCAATTAACCTCCACGTCAGCCCCCTGCTGGAGGAGCAGAGAGGAAGAACACCCCCCCCCCCCCCCCGTTCCATTCTCTATATATTTCCTTTTATTATTTTCTGCCTGGATACACCCTGGCCCCAGGAAATTACCATCTTATTTCACTAATGTGTTGGGGAAAATATCACTGTCCAGAAAGTCTGTAATCACACAGGAGTTGTACTTTTTCTTTCTTTCTTTCACTTTATTCCACATTCACAGAGGAGGCAGAGGGTTGAAAATATTAAAAACTCCAGGTAGAGTATGCAGTGACCTTTTCACAAAGTCGTCCACCTTTCCACTCCTCTAATCAATCCCCCTCTGATCGCTCACTGTGTGCTGGATTGTAATGTCACAATTAGGACGGCTCCATTGTTTCTGTTTGCCGTCTGGGGAGAAATTCAGTACTTCTCTGATCTCAAGGTCATTTCTCTTACAATATTAAATAAATTACAGTGTGGCGGCAGCCGCCTCCTTTGACAAGCCTCGTATCCATCCATCCATCCCTTCTTCCTGCTCAATTGGGTGGGATACAACTCTTTCACTCAGAAAATGAAAGTTGCCTGCCCTCAGACACAAGAACACACTGCAGCTTTTTGCTGTTGCTTCATGAGAAAAAAAGCAGATGGGTTCATTTCATGGTGTTTTGTGTTTTTCGTTTTCATGTTGGCGGTATACGTGAGAGTTGTATACTGATAAGATTATAACCATATTATAATTACATATAATATGACTAATTAGACAGGACAAAAGGGGGTGCCAGTAATGTCTGACACTTCTCTTTATTCACCTGTTTTTTTTCCAGATGGAACATCAATGCTTCTTTTCAGAAATTGTAACTGCACGTGCCATAAGATCCATAATAGCCCTCATTACCTAGATGTCGATTCATTTTGATATCTTTAGGATATTGTGTTGTGAGTCATTAAAGATAATTATACAGATACAATAACTGTCAGCATCTGTGTGCAATTTTTAGAATCATGAGAATATCAGAAAATGACACATTGTTGCATTATGGTTTGTGTCATAATGGATTATAAACACAATACTGTTTGTGATTGTCACGTAATAACGCAGTTTATCTTAAAGTTTGTTGCTAAATTGTTAAATACAGAAGTACATAAAGCATGTGGGCCTAAATTTTTTGTAAATACATTATTTTGCATTTATATTTGTAAAACCTAAAATCATGCAGTTTTCTTAAGGATAAGGCGGCACTCTCAATATGGACATGTGTACCTTGTCCCAATCGCTGTTTAGACTTGTGGCACGACATTAAAAATAAGATGAGATGATCTTTCAGAGGGCTGTGCGAGTGGGGGGGGGGGGGGGGGGGGGGGGGGGGGATGTAAGAGTAGAGTTCAAGTTAATGTCACTTTCAATTAATCTCCTCAGGTAGTGGCCCCATTAGCCCTTTCACACAAGGGCTTGGCTTTACAATGCAAATAGGGTCATTACCTGAGGACTCTAATTGACTTTGACAAGAGGCCAAAGAAGGCTGCTACACCACGTTTTATTTGTTTGCTTATTATTTCTGTCACCCAAATTATTGATGCGATTGCCGGCCAGAAAAGTGCATAAAAATTGCATTAGCAGTGACAGAATGCTGATGAGAAATTTTGGGGAAAATGGGAATTTTGTTTATTTTTAGCTCTCAGGAAGAGCTACACACTTTTTGTATACTTTTTATACAAAACAACCCTCAAATTCAACACTCAGAAATTGCATTAGTCTCAGAACAGAGTCTCCGCAATGAAATGTAAATTATTTCCAAGTGAAAGATTTGTATTCTTTGTTCCCCATCTCGTCTTAGAGTAACAATGTGTGATCGTACTCATACCTTAAATATTTAAAGACCCCCTTTTGCTAAAGCTTTGCTGTGGTACATGGGCCTCTGACTGCTTCTAATCTCCTTGTTACCTGGAGGCGTCGCCATGGCGATGCAAAGATAACGTGGCAGTTAGCGAGATCACTAGGCTGGGGCTTGGAAACCCCTGGATGGGGCACGGTGAGGTTCAAAGTTTCTGCCACGCGTCATGCCCCGTGAAGTTGGTGCCGACAACATCTGCCTGAGAGAACGCGCAAATCAGAGAGGAATGAAAGGAGAGAAGAGACGCGGAGATGTTTTCAAATTGTTTCCTTTCTTCCTCGACAGTGCTGAAAACATCCCCTCCTTCCTCACATCCACCCCCAGTTCAGATGTTGTGCCATCTTAAACTGCAAGCGGAATCTTTTTTATTGTGTGCTTGTGTTCAGGGAGGTTTGGGTTTTCCGGGTGCCTGCACAGGTTGTCAGAGAACAGAAGCAAGGGCCTATAAACAAGACATCAGCTTAAAGTTGCACACTTTCAACTTTTCTATTTTCCTTCCGCCCCTCCGTCTGAAAGGCAATGGACCGTGGGAGAGGCAAATTGAGAGGGACGTGCGGACCAGGGATGCCTGTTTATTTGCTTGTACACGCTCCTTGAGCTATAAATTAGATGTCACCATTGTTACATGTCATTTGCTGATGTGGACGTGTTGCAGCACTTTTGATTGTTTGTTCCTAACATCACTTAAATGAATGCTGCCTCTGCTGGCCTCCAGTCATCTAGATCTTGCGAGTGATTGGCAGGTTGTTTGGCAGGCGTGCTTGTTTCTATTATAGTTTATCTGAGCGTATACAACCACATACAGTACAGAGCAGGATACGTTTATAATATATGTTCACAACACCCAAATGCTATTTAGAAACTGAAATATCTGCTTCAGATCAGATTTTTTAGCGCTGGCAAACAAAACCGTTCATTATGCAAACTAGCAGAGAAGGTTTGTTGCTCTGTCGCATAATCCTCCCGTCTTTATATATTAGGCTGTTGGTGTTGTTTTGAGATCAACAACCTTTTTGTCCATCAAACCACATTTCTTTTTCACATGTTCCACCAAAAAAGCTTTTTAATTGAGCGTAAACCTGCGCACAAACGGCAAACTGACCTCAGTGGTTTGAAAAAATGATGTTTACAGAGCTGTGTTTGTGTGTGTGTCTCCTCTTAACCAGACTCAGCAATGCCACCCCACCCATACACAGCGCAGAAAAGAGAGAGAGAGTGCATCTAGTAGCTTACCTCCCCCCATGCAGAAAGAAAACACGGATCAAGGTCTTAATAACACCAGCCATTGTGGCAAATATATAGGACTCAACTTTCCGCTTGGAGCAGCCTCTTCACATTGAGTTAACATGAGTGACAGGCAAAGCCTCTCACACACATGCACAAATAGGCCGGCTCTAACATGCTTTGTAAAAACAGGCAAAAACACAAGATCAAACAAAAATATTCTACTCAGGCAAACTCTAAGCTGTTGTTTCTCCTTATTCTTCAACAAATAAACAGAGTTAATTGTTTGTCAGATCTGTTCATTTGTTTTCCTGCTATATAGTATGTCTCCTCTGAACAGTGACTCGGGTTTTAGGCTCATCTCCACAAGCTCCACGACAAACAACAACAACACGGCAGACAACCCCCCCCCCCCATTCTTCCAGATGCTTTGCCTCAATGTGTTTATTTTCCTGTCAGGCGTCCTTAATTGTTTCATCTTCTACAAATAAACACATCTCCTGTTTCGTCTTTGTTTATTTCACGTTCAGCAACAAACTGCCATGGTGACAGTTTGTTTGCGATGATGTGCAGAGTGCAGCACAGATTCAAAGAAAGGTAGCTTGGCATCGACAGAATGTTTTTGTACAAATGCCGCAGGGAATTTGATATGTGGGGAAAGTTTACAGGTGTGCATCGGCAACACCTGCTCACAAGCTCGGAAGGAAACGTCATGAGATGTAAATTAACATGTGTGTGATACTAGGGGTTCGATGTCGGGGTAAATGCAGCACTGTTTCGTGCATGCCATTATCACAAAGGAGTGATGTTATTGTGTGTTATGTTCTTTTTGACTAGGCTTTAAAGGGTTGGTACATCCAAATTACCAAAAATAAAACATATTTTGTCATTTCCTCAAAGACTTTCCTACCATACGTTTTGATTTGGCTTTATTTGCCCAGGTTGTGAGACATCTGCCTCGATTTGTGTAATTTCTGTATCCACCCCATTTCAGTAAAAGTAACTGGGGTTTGCGGTGCTTACAGACCAGAAAAAAAGTATGTTTTAAAAAATCAGCAAGAACATCTCTTTCCACAAACAGTGTGCTCACGTCTTACTTAAAACTGTGTTCATAGGGACTATTTCTTTGTTAGAAAGTAGTTCCTGTTTAAACTGTTGTATATCTTTAGTTGCTGGGACAGAAAGTTTCTGAATTTTCAAAGTATGCAGATATAAACGTGAACACAAATGATCTGAGTATAATGTGCATAACTGTTTTTAGAATTATACAATTGAAGACACAGGAGGTAACTTTTATTGTAAAGGTGGGTGGGAGTGGGTTAGCTGGTAGGAAATGTAATTTTCTTGGCATGTTTAATGGTGCATGTGAGCGAGTGAAGGTGGTTCTTAAGGTGGGAGGTGTCAGTGTGATTTTTTTTTCTTTTCTTAATTTGCATTATCTGCCACGTGATAATTGACATTGTTGGGATAGTTTGTGAGAACATGACTGTTGAATGACTGAATGAATATCTAATCTGTTTTACTCTGCGTTTCTATTGTATTATGCACATAATATAACAAATGCAACATATATAACAGATTTTTAGAAGAATAGCATTGGTTTACAGATTATAGTGTTTATAAGATCTATTTGGGATTATTCACTGTTACATGTTCCACCTAGTGTATTGAAGTCAAATATGAATAGTTCATTGGTGCATATTAATACTGTATGTTTGCTCGTCTTTAACAGAAAAGTCCCGGGGAGCCATCTAAATAAGCCAGCTCGCAGTATTTGAAGTCATCTGAAAGCAGTCATAGGTGCCTCTTTGAGATAGAGAGAGAGACAGCAAGGCACAGAACAAGTGAGGAGGAGGAGGCTTCAGATCGGAGATGCCACATCTCATATGTTGCAAGGTGATGAAGTGCAGATATCTGCCCTTAAAGAATATGTGCCCTGCGGACATGTGTGAGATTTATGTGTCTTTCTTCCTTTTTTCCCCCCCACCACAGTCCTCAAAATTCAAAAGTGGTTCAACCAAAGGTGGTTTGAAATATTCTCAGCCCCCGAAAGAATATTCAAGATGATTGAGCTTGCAGGTTAAAAATGTATATGCAAATGCAGGCTACCTTAGAGCATGCACAGGTTGTTAATAAATTAACACGTGGCAGAAATAATTCAGTTTAGCGTGATAATTCTTGGGTGCAAGCTGTCAGCTGTCGCATTGTTCCGAATAGAAAGTGACGCTGAGATGGCAACACGAGCAGTGAACTGTGATGTTTTAGTGTACCTTGCTCTTCAGTCTCGGCACTCTGACACAATAACTGCCTTTTGCTCGCCTGGCTCTACTTTTTTTTGTCATTTTGGAAGAACAAAAGGTTTAATTAAGGATGCCTTTCAAAGAGAGGTTGACACTAAGCAAGCACACACACACACATTTATTATCTCGGAAAGGGGTTTGTGTTCGTGTGAATACATTTTCTTTGCAGCCAAACCTACTAACACACTTTTCCTGTTAAAGCACAAGATGCATCTCAACGCTGACTTACATTTTTCTTTGGTAAGTTTGTATTTCCCTTCCCGCCTTCATAAAGAGTGATAATCACTTTTTTGAAAGCGATGTAGTTGGGCAGAGAAGTGTGAGATAGTAAACGTTATGTTTCCGCTCTGGATGCTGTGGTTGCTAAGCCGCTGATTGTGGGAGGGCATCTTGACGTTCCAGGCAGGGATGCTGTATGACGAGTGCACTTCCTCTCTTTGCCTCATCCCTGAGATTTGCATAGCAGGAACCCAGGGAGCTGACACTCTGTTTATGTAGCTCAAGGTGTAGGGGATATGTGAGGTGTCAAGTGACTCACAGTCAAGTTTTTAATAAGTGCCATTTGTTCAATCTGCTGTTTAAACACTCCCGTCGCCTCTCAATATCCTTAAAGACTGTATGCCCCGCTATCTTTTAATTAAGTCTCGGGCTAATGTGCCACTTAATTGACTAATCTGAGAGATTTTGTTTTCTCTAATTTACTTGAAAAACCATCGTCGGCTAAGCTTTTTAATATTGGCGTGATGAGGGTGGATACTTAGTGGATGCCTCAGAAGTGAGTGCAGGGGTAGAGGGAGTACTTGAAGGGGAGAGAAACAAAGTAGCGTTAACTCCTTCTAATTCCTATTAGGTTTGACAGCAGGCTGATAGCTAACTAGGCCATCGTCTCATTCTTGTTTGCGTTTGTGTTTTTACAGGTATGCTTGCAGATCTCCTCAGTAAAACCTGAATTTGCATATAGTTTCTGATTGCACAAAGTTGTATTAAGTTCTCTGGGTGAACTTACTTTATATTAGCAGGTGCACGCATTACTTTTACGGGAGAAATGTCTTCAGTGACAGGTTATGAGGAGATAAACAGAGGGCTATTCTTTGCTACAGTCTGCTGTAACAAAAGGCTAATTCAACAGTAAATATTTCCAGCAGCTTTGCCAAACGCTCATGAAGGAACATTCGGCAGCAGTCTGAGATTCCATTCACTCTTCCAAAAAGGTGTGTTTATACATATGTGTGTTTGTACTTATATCATTTGGCATTTGAAATTCAGATAGGTGCAAAGTGTCTCAGTTTCCTCCTTTTATGTCCACTTACACTACTTTTCCAACTTATTTTATGCTTAAAAATCTGATTTCTGTTATTTTTTTAATATGCATTAGGTGTGGATGGTCAAAGGTTTATCCCTGGCGACAGAAATGTCAAAGTGCATCTTAGCAATACACTGAATCCCCTGTCTGCTGGCATGTATGTGCATTTGATGTCACTCAGCGTAAAGCATAGGATAAAAGTAAACTGTCATAATAAGTGCTAAAAAGCTGCAGCCAGTTGCAGCCAGATTATCATGTGGACAGAAGCGGTTGGCCCAGGAGACGGCACAAGGAGGAAACACAAGACCAGGCCTGGTGTCATGTCGCCACATGCAGGGGCTATGATCAAATGGAAAAGTCGAGTCAGAGCAGGGTGATAGGACAGCAGAGTGAAAGGCCTGTAAACAGTGACTCACCCTGCTAGCTAGCAAGGGAGGGGAGGGGAAGGAAGGAAGGGGAGGAAGGCAGCCAGAACTAGTCCAAGTGTGAGTGAGAGTCAGAAAGAGAAAGAGCCTTGAGAGTCTGCATTCAGACAATCAGGCCTCTGTCAGGAAGTCCCGGTAGACGGGATTTAACTCTGTTGCTGATAGACACTTGTGCACACATACAAATATTGACAATTATAGCAGAAACCAGCAAATGCAATTGTGCATGGTACAACACAATATCCACAAACAGTCCTTTATTCATACGCACATCATTTGCCAACAATACAACACAAGCACATACACACTCCAAAATCCAATAAATAATTAAATCTCCAGTGGCTGCCCTCAGAACTACAGTGATACATTAATTGGGCAAAATTAGCATGAATTAAAGCAAATAAGTGTAACATGTAATTTATTACTTATCAAGCGTAGTTTAGCAGAGGAAGCCTCCGATTTCCCCCAAGATTGCTTTAACAGCTATAATGCATTTCTTAATTTACTCTGTGGAAAATCAATTTTTTTCAGAGTTCATTAGGCACCAATATGTTACAATGCTGCTCCCCTGAGCACCCAGCTACAAAAAACATTATGCAAATTCTTGCCAATGCATCTCTATGTAAATAGCAACCAAGGCCGCAGTCAATTCTCCGTGGGAAGCTTTGTTAGCGGGGCCCTTTGTTTCTAGGCCTGAGCCTTGTTCATGATAGTCTGGAAATTAGGAAATGGCTGCATGTGACAGGTGAAAGCAAACATCCACTCTCTTCCCCTCTCTGACTGCACCTGAGATTGACTCTTGTGTAATTTTTCCAAACTTTGTTCCACAAATCGTGTCAGTCTTGCCAGCCTCCCTCTGTACTGTGTATATTTCCCTGTATTTTTGCAAGTTTGTAGTGTGTAACATTATACTTTTCCTGTTAGAATTGTATAATCAAAGCACGTTGAGATGGATAAAACGGGTTGCTCTGCTTCCACTGTGGGACCATATCGTGCCTGGAACTATAGACACTCCTCTTTAAAATGGGGATCTCATGTCATAAAACAGTCATGGAAGCCATAACACAATCCTGCCAAGCTCTGCGTTGATCGGTTTACACTCAACTATGTAGTTTTCCATCCCCATGGTATAATGCTGATGTACCTATATGGGACTCTCAGGCTCAAAGTCATACTGAACTTAGGGGCCATTCAGTGTACTTACCAACACAATACTGTTGCCCACAAATAGAGTTTTAAATTTTAGATCCAGTCAGGCTGACAAATTGCACAATGTTATTCACAGTAATCACTTGATGGCTTTGGACAATGTGGGAGGGTTACATGTGTAAATAGACATACATTTCAAGATGTGCAATCACAGTGAAGTGTTAGGAATCCTCACAGTCTTGGACCCTAGAACATTTGTGTGTATAGTACCCTGCAATTTTGTAGTTATTGAGAGTGAGCTGAGAAGGATTTAAATATGCTTCTTTCATGCCTCATAAACTGTACAGTAATTGTACAGTACAGTGCAGAAAGAGTGTCGCTTCGCTAAGTGACAAGAAAAACAAATGTGAAAGACAACTACCAACATATTTTTTGGCATGGGACCTTCATCAGAGAGGGTACAATTATAGCATATCTCTCTCTCTCTCTGTATCTCTCTCTCTCTCTCTGACAGGGCATTAAGTGTTGCCTTAATGTAGTGAAAACTCTTCCAACAAGTAAGTCACTGTCATTTCATTGTCTTTCACATTTAGTACAACGCAGCAACTTTGTCTTGTCAACTTTGAGTTGATGCGTAACTTTCAATAAAATTAAACACTGTTTTTCTTCAGGGCTTTTTAGAAGGATTTCCATGTTTGTTGTGGCTGCTAGTCTGTAACGTTACTGCCAACCAGTTTGTTAGGTAGCCTGCAGTCTTTTAGGTGTCCCGTTTTATTCACTTGGTTAGTGAAGATGAGGACTCACAACCAGTTTGATGCTAACAAGTCAGCTAACAATTTAGTTGTCGTTCCAACAAATTAGCTTTGAACATGTTAGCATGATTTGTGTAGTGTGAAAAATATCCTTTACTTACCACTGTCATCTATCCTGTTGTTACCCAGTGTGGGAATGATTTGTATTCATCCATTGTTTTTTTTGTTTTTTTCTGTGGGTTTTGAGTTACTAGGATACAGTAGTCAGCTACATCATGTCATTTGTTTCACTTGGCTACATGCCAGACTTCATTGTGTTGCTCAGTTTTGGGTGTCTGGTGTTAGAGTTTATTCCTTTCTCTGTCCATTTGGGTTTAACCTAATTATTTTTTTTATTTTCATTTTCTCATGTAGTGTCTTCTTTCAGACCCCCCCCCCCACACACACACCCACACCCACACCAACACACACACCAACACACACACAAACACACACAAACACACACATACACACATTTTTCAAGTCATAGAAAAATGTACTTTGTCTTTCCCTTGCTGTCTATAAAGCCTGCTGCCACGCTGCAACCAAAACACTGCTTCACCTGCTTGGCTTGGACTCTCTCCATGAAGTAATTCTCACAAAGCCCACAGGCCTTGTCGACCATATGGCGCTACATACTCTGATAGGTTGTACTACATAGCATACATTCATGGCGGTGACTTGAACAGGAACTAATTAGTACAGTCTCTGGAAATTCCATTTAATCTAAATTTCAGTTAATTGAGTTGTGTACGTTAAGACCGTTTTAAAGGAAATGTCTCTGTGAGGCCTATACCATGAGCTGGGTTTCTAGAGCACATTAATCATTGGCAGCAGTGTTAAAATGTGTGATAGCAAAAGTAGGATATTACAATTTTGTGTGATCCTGCTACTGTGATTACACTCATTTTATGGTTACATGTTTTTTTTTTTTTAATCCTGTAAGGAATTAAAATGTTAATAGTTTTTTGAGCTTGTGTGGAAAAAGAAAACTGACAATCAAATTGACCGGAACCTTGTCTTTTTTATTGTATGAGTTTGTTTGTCTGTGGTGTGCTTTTGAAGCAAACTGCTGCGGTTATTAAGTTTTCCTGAGTTGAAGTTTATTATTTACCTTGCCTTATTACACATCTGTAATTAGGTTTCAACTCAATACAGTGTAGGGAAATGGTATCTAAGCAACCCCTGGCATGCACACAAACACACACACAGACACACAGACACACTCACTCACTCACTCACACACACACACACACACACACACACACACACACACACACACGTCCTGGCTTGTGTTCTGGATTCGCTGTTCTCTCAGGTCACACACATGAATGGCAGGAGAATGTAAAAAGGAAAACACACACATACACACTTGTGCATTTTGTCTGAACTTCTTCAAAAGCACTGTGACTACCACCGGACACAGAGCAAAACTCAAGAGTCAGCAAATGTCACTTCCTTTTTAACTTTGTCATGTGCCCTCCTCCTCTTCCCTTATGTGCACAGACAACTGATGATAAAAAGTTTCAAATAGGTGCATATTTTTGGTATTATTGGGTTTTATGCTGCCTGAGTAGCTCTTACAAGTTGTGAAATGACTTAAGTTGCATAGATTCAAATTAAATTTATTTTGTAATTTACTTTACACAATTATAGCATTATTCTCTTATAGCATCTGGTTCATGTTTCAGTTAAGTTGATAGACACTAACTATAAATCCTATTCCTTGTCCAGAACCTTGTGCCGTATTTGTTTTCAACTTAAAATGTGTTTACTTTTTTTACCCTAATTTACATGGGAGGACTATGTAGACCATGTAGACCATTAGAAACACCTCTGGATAGAATGCAAGTAAATTCAGAGTGTGACTATTTTTCTCCCAAAAGTGACCATTCATTTGTAAAACCAATGCGCCAGTGAAAAAACTAAAGATTAGGTACACACACAACAAAAAGATTTATGACAGGGCTGTTGTATTGGATTGCATTAGATGGTAACATTAACGTAAAACCCTCTTAGTTTCTTATTGTGATACCTGCCAGGTGTGATCTTGTGGCTTGTGGAGGAAGGAAATGTAAAGAGGTCAGTATCAGCCTTATAGCACTATAACATGTATTGGATACTATAGTGTACCTGTGTTGTACTGGACAGTACACATACCATTACTGTGAACCTAACGAGGGTTAAAATGAAGGGCAACTGGACTTGGTTGAAGCTACTGGAAGACGTTTCGTCCCTTATCCAAAGGACTTCTTCAGTTCTGACTGACTGGCAGGGAAACTCAGCTATTTAACCTCAGTGGGGTCGTTATCCCGGGTCATCGATACCGCTGGTTCGTTAGTGTTCCTTGTTGCTGTGACGACAGTCGTTACAGTCTACACTACACTACTGTGAAAGATACTGCGGAACTAAAACTAAACTGGAACTAAACAAAACAGTTAATGTACTACAATCAAATCTTATTTATACGCGCTACTCATTATTACTGCTATTCTTCCCATGTTGCTGAAGACAGAAATGAGTTGCTATCCTACTTTGCATCCCAAAAGGCCCGTGACTCATCATACAAAACTTACCGTCTGTATATGTTTGTTTTCAGTAGTGTTTGTATATCAAAACTCACTCTTGTTTGAATTAGAGGCATCCGCCACTGTTCCCACTGGGAAACATCAAGTGTTAAATGCCATTCCCCGGCATGCTTGTTTGAGTAATTTACGCTCAAACGAATGTCATTCCTCGTCTCCAGGTGGTCCTTTCTGCCACATCTCTGTGTACAAGCCGACACTGCTTTTGATGGCTCCACCTGAGAGATTTGCCCAAATGTGTCTGCTTTTTCCCCAAAGTGGTTCCCCGAGTTTCTGCTCTGGGCTTGTTTACCAGTAAATGTTTTTGCGATTCCCCTAAGCAAAATGAGAGTCAGTGTTTTCTGTTTCCTTTTCCTTTTTTCTTTTTTTCTTTTTTTCTTTTTTGTTACAAGGAACATAGAATTTATTTGCTCCCCCCCCTCGTTCTCCAAAATGGGTGGATAGGCTGTCAGTAAACAAAGTCTAGTTCCCATTAACCTCTGATTCCCTCTGAGAAATCCACAAACAAGTCGAGTGGCGAATGACCTCAAACAAACTGTACATGCACAGACCTATCGTGCGCGCACACACACACACACACACACAGACGCACATGCACTGATGTCCTGAAGAACAATATGGAAATATTCGTCCTTCCTCCCTTCCCATGCTTAGCCCTGGTGCTCTAGCCGTCTGTTTTGCCTAATTGCTTTAACACTAGCCTGGCATGCTAATTGCACTGGGCCCCCTGTCACCACATCATTTACATGGCCTGCTTGATTTGAAATTTAATCTGCTTGAAGGGTTTGTGTTTCATGCTCACTTTAAATCCTAATTCTCTGTGGGATTGAAAGCAGTGTGCATTATTGAGACTGTAAAATAAATCCTTACGTATTTGTTTGGCACCACACTTTTTTAATAAGAGACTTTTGTAATTTTTGATCATAACTTTTCAGAGAGTTTCAGTTGTACAACTTACTCTGTTGCAAAATAAAAACTTTGTAATGCCACTAGTTTCACTCCCTGATTAAATCAAAGAGGAAAATTGATGAGACGGTGGGCAGTGCCGTGTCTGGATGCTGGGCAGAGGAAACTTGTGGATGAGATGGAAGCGCATAGTGTGTTGGCTGGCCTTTTTACTGCAGATGGCCTTTTTGATGTGCAGCTGAAAGAGAGTTAGACAGACAGAGACACAGAGAGGGCTTATAGTGTAGTGAGCTCACATAGTGCAATTCAATCAAAGGCCAAAAGCTATTTCAATTTCTTAGAGGTTGGGCCCACCCCAGTTCTACACTGTCACAGTGTTTCCTCCACTTGTTCTCCACCCAACCATAGGTTTTCTTCTGGAACTAGACTGTCTGATAACACCCTGGCACTCTTTATTTTCAGTTGTTTCTTTGTCAACTTCAATAGAACATACGACTTGTGACATAAGTTAAGTAGCAAGTAAAGTCTCATGCAAAAAGCAGAATAAATAAGTTATTTTGATCAGCTTCAGATTGCAAAGTACCGTGCTTTCTGGAAAGTAGCATGTCAAACAGGATTATAAAGCGGCACAGAGGATAGGAGGCCACTTAAACTGGCCACGGCACATTGACGCTGAAATGCTCAGTGGGGTAGTTTGGCTCAGTGGGTACAAAGCTGCGTTTTGACCAAAAGTACTAGGGACTTTAAGTCCCCGGATCTCTTTTCAAGGAACTAAAAGGTTCCTTAGCCCAATGTTGTGTGTGTTTCCACCGTGGTCTAAAGACCTGCGAAGATTAGTAGGCCTATACACCGTACAAAGCGAAGCACTGGCATCATTATTCAGTAACCACTATCCATGAGCAAAATTTATAAATGAACATCAGATTTAATTGGAAAATACTGAAAAACTATAGGCTATGGTTGACCATTAACAGATCAGCTGCAGTACTCATGTCTGTGTCTGCCTGAGGGTTGGAGGAACGGGATTTTTAACAAGCTTTATTACCTGCTGTAATCAGCTGTTCCACTTGTTTTGGAGAGGAGGAGACTGACTTCGGCTCTGTGTAATAACTTCCTGAATGATGAAAACTTAAAACAACAACTCCGTACCCAGTATTTAGCATAGGCTAACTCTATCTGCTGTTCGCTGTAAACACACCGCTGCTTGCTGCACGCTGCACGCTGCACGGTTGTTTTTTTTGCAAACAACGTTGGAAAAGAGAGGAGAAGTCGTAGAAAAACACCAGATTCGACTTGATTTAAAGCCAGTAGCCTCTACTCGCCCATTCACTGAAAGGCAGTACCACAGTACCGGTACTTTTGGAAAGTACTACCCCCCGATGAGGAACATTTTGGGGGTAAAATAAAGACCATAGAACTAAATTTAGCCCCTTGTCCCTTCGGTGGAAACACAGTGAGTTCCTCCAAAGGTTCCTAGTTCCGGGGTATAGATCCTTTGGTTGAAACGCGGCTCAAGGGTGATAAATGGGGGAGGTACAACATTGGGCCCGCTTTGCCCCTGCTACACCGCTCTAAATATTTGCCCTTTGTCCAGACTGGGCTCCTGTCCCAGTCATGACTGGGCCCGCTTTTTTTACTTTTATTGGTGTAATTTTTGGAGATCCGGCTCATGTTTCCAACTGTCACCTTTTATAAGGTGAGCACGACGTTACAGTGAGAATACTGACCTCTGAGAACAGCTGAACTCTCAAGGAGACCTGACAACTACAGAAAATTCAAAGTAACGCTCATTATCTTCAGTGAGGAAAACAGGCTACTGAACATTCACACACACGATGGGGCGCCCAGGGAGTGTAATTTATGTGAAGACAGAGCTACAGATGAACTGGATTGTGGTATTGTGCTTTTTGAGAAATTAAAGCTTTTTTTTGCGCCTTATTTTTTTCTTTTCCCCATACAAGTTCAACCAAACAGAGAGAATACAGTCAATATTAAGTCAATTATAAATATTTATAATCTACACATTTTAAAAATCCTGTCAATCACAAAGATGTGGGAGATAAGCTCACAGCAGCTGGTTGGTCCGGATGTGATTTGCATGCCACAGAAAGCCTCAGCTTGCCATCCCCGTTTTGTTTTTGACTTTGCATGCCTGCTTGTTCTCAGCACAGATTAAATATAGAAGTTTTGTTCTCGTTGAGGATAGATGTTTTTTTCCTCCACTCGCACACACACATATCCTGGAACACACAACACACAGAGGCAGTATTGACGCCTGATGCTGATGGCGATTCATTATTGAAAAGGAAATCGTCTCAATATGACTGGAGTTTGTTATGGGGAGCTTTGTTCTCGTCATCTATATTGCAGGGCATCTTTGTCAGTCAGCACTGTGAGATCTTTTTCTTCTCTCTGTGTTTGTGTGTGTAGCAGAGAAATAGTTTTCCACTCTCTGTAGTGTTTGTCAGTGTTTCTGTCCTAATAACTAACTGCCTTATTTTTCAGTTGATAGAAAACTGTGATGGAGTATTGTTCAGTTTAGCCTAGCAGTCGGTCTCTGATAACATATGCTGAGTGTCTCTGCTTGGCTTCATGATATCTGAAAAAGCAATGCTGGCCCTCTTGAGTCAAGAACCTCCTCAAAGGAGCTTATTTTTCTGGTCTTCTGTCATTATCTTGGTTTTCTTGTCTAGTTCAGACAGATAATTAGTCTGTCTGGTTGTGGTCACACCTGTGACCAAAAGCCTGCTTGTCAGGTGGTCATCAGCGCTGTCGTGTCAGACAATCAAGACCCGATCAAGTAGCCATATACTGATGTGGCCTGGTTTTCATTCTTGATCATATTTCAGTTATGTATGGTCATGAATCTGGCCACAGTCTTGATGTTACCAGCAACATCATTCATGTATTACGCCCCCAGTGTTGACATACAAAATATGGAGGAAAACATCAGTCTTACAAAGAATTCAGCTGCGTCTGCAATCGATTTGAGTCGAATCTCATTCATTATTCTCTACATGGGACACATTCTATACAGTAGGACACTCTATAGTGAGCAATAATTAGAGACTTTGGACACTTGTGACTATCATTTTGCTCAGTGACTTTTTAGAACTACATACTGCATTTATACTTAAAATTAAATATACTGCACTAGATAAGAAAGATGGTGGTTGTGAACTCACTCTCCTCTTCACGAGATTGGGGAAGAGAAAATAAAATAACAAACAAATAAAAGAAAGCGCAAAGTTCCCATCTGTTCAAATGTGAAAAAATACAATTATTGAGAGATTCCCTCACCCTCAGTGGCATTTTCAACCAGGCAGAGTTTTGTATTGTGCAGGAAAGATCGATCTGATTACAGATCTGGAACCGAAGTTCACATGATGGTAGTTTGGACATATCAGTGTTGTTAAATTTGTGTTTGGGCTTGGTGGGGAGAGTCACAAATGTAGAATTAGAGAAGCAATTTCAACCCTGGCCCTCTGTGAGGCTACAGTCTTACTTATCTTCGCGCCAATGTACGGCCACATGCTGCAAGTTAGTTAGTTAGTAACTACATTGCCCACATTGTTGAAAATTGTTCTTGGCTTTACCACACAGTGTTAAAAACTATACAGGACAATTGGCAATACGGGAAAACAAAGTATACATAGCTCCTGCCTACTCAATCTATAAAGCACTGTGTGTAATGGCATGACAGTATATTCTGTGTATTTTGTGTACATGTTGAATCCTTGAATCATGTAACCCAACATTCAACGTTTCTGTAGTGTAATGGATTTTTTAATGTGTATTTTTGTAGCTCATTTGCCTTTGAATGTGCAGCAAAACTACCTCGGCAAGCCTCTTTGGATTTTTTCTTTCTCTGTTGCAACATGTTACAGCAAGCATTTGGATACAATATACAGTTGAAATGATCACAATACTTTGCATTATCTGTGTTTGAAACCACCTCCAAAGTCACATTGGTGCTCTCATCAGCAAGCCTCTGATTGTCACTTTAGCTTAGCATCCACTTGATTTCATAATTTATTCAGAAGTTAGGACGTGTCTCTGCAGGCATGTCGGTGTTTGTTTGTGTGTGTGTATGTGTGTGTGTGTAATCTTGTATGGGTGGGCGAACTGGTAAAGTGTCCCCTCATAAGAGTGCTTGTTGTGTGGCATTCTCTCTTGATTTCATGCTTTGCTGATGGAAAATTAGGCCCCGACGTATTTCTGCATGAAGAGGAGGTGTAGGAGGAGGAGGAGTGCTGATGGTTGCTGTTATTGCCTCAGGACACTCTCCGACAACAAGAAAACTAGAGCGATGAGGAGGGAGGGAGGCTGTGTCACTGGCTGCTAATGCACTATAAACAAGACGATGAGACACATGGAATCCCCAACGCGACACCAAGGAGCCACAGAAAAGAACATGTCTCTCAAACTCTCTCCCCCCCTCTATTACTGCCCCCCCACCCCCATTGTTGTAAAGTGCAGTTATGAGTCTGGCATTCTAAAACATTTTAAATGTACTCTTGCTTTATTTGTGGTGGTTTTGAATGGCATGTAGAAGTGTTGAAGAGTTCATTTGCATTTTTTGTCTTGTTTTTTTTTTTGTGCCTGTCTGTTGCCCAATGAAGCTCTGAGGATAAAGTGCTTAAAGGACTGCAGGCACTTCACTTGAGTTGTTTGGTTGTTCAAAGATACGCCACAGTACACCGCTAGTTGAAATGCAGCTCAGCCCACTGTCAGACGTGTGAGGAGCATTTTGAGGCAAAGAAAAAAAAGTATAATCCCACTGTGTTATGTAAGTGGAATAAGAGCTTTGTATGTTGTCGGGGTGCCTGTGTTCACCATGCCACAAAGATCAAACATTGCGCAAACGATTGTAAAACTTCTTTTTGATATGCTATAAATGAAACCCCCTATTATTGTTTACCACTTAAACTGTTTTAAAAGGGAAAATAACAATATTCTCAACAGTCAATGCAATGCTTAGTCCAATTTGTTTGTTTTATTATATATATTCATGTAGTACTAAACTGCGTTTTAATGTGTGAATTTTTGAGTATTGGCACAAATGAGCAGATTTCAGAAGCTTTTAGTTGTTGGTTTGATCAAAGTGTGTAGTGTGTAGAGGCCCAGTTCCAATGCTTAACAGAATCCTTAAAAAAGGATCCTTAAGAGTATTGGAACTGGACCTCTGCATCATCTGGCAGTCTTTGTCTGCCCTGTGGGAACAGTAACTTCCCGCTCACTGTGATCACTGTGGTCACAGTAGAATCCACCATACATGGACTGTATTCCTGTGCATGTATGACTGTGTGTGTGTCTGCATTGATGTGCATGTGTCCTGGAAAGTAGAAAAAACTATATACCCTATAGTGGAGTATCACCAGCCTCTGGTATTATGTAACAATGTGGGGTTTTCCGAACATGTGATTTGTCCTGGAAAAAACTATACGAATCCTCAGCTGTGGTATTTAATTTGTTCTGTAATCCCATAGGTCTTCTGTGGTTCTATGGTTTTTGTCACAGTGTTTCACATACTGAATTTTGGATAGAAAATCAGTGCTTCCCACAGGTTGTCATCTTTGTTGACCTCTGGAGGGCAGTTATTGATGTCTCATTTATTGGGTCAAGAAGCATTTTTTTTCAGGAAATCTAGTCTCTCAAAAATTACTGCTTGCACTCATTTACCTGACTTTATTGTTTATCGTACATCCATCTCATTATTTGTATTATATGTTGTAGGTCATCTTTCCCGTCTGAAAAGATGCACAAAGTGCTGCATCGCTGGGGGACTGACCTCTGGCTGTTGTAGGTCACTAGCAAGCTTTCAGAATTAGGCAGAATTAAATCATGATTATTTGAAAACCGCTTCAGCAAGAACAACCAGCATCATGTTACCAGAAATGCTGATCTGAGATGTCATAATGAGCGTTTTCAGGGGCACAACAAGCACTTGGTGTACTAAGTGTATAGCCACTCTTCAGCAATATTGACATACAGTAGAAGTCAGCAGTTTGCTCAGTTGAGTAGAACGTTGGAACTTTAGGAACGTTTTTGGGGTTCTGCATTGAGATTGGTGGTCCACAAGGCCTTTTTGAGCTTATAGGGAAAAACTGTTCCAAGCAACAGCAAGGGAAAAGAGGGGGAGAGAGCAGAGCGAGTGCAAAAGGAAACACGGCAGGGTCTCGATGTAAAATTGTCCACAGCACCTGGGGCCACTCAGCGCAATGACGCACGCAAAAGAATGCTGGCTGTGGGGAAACGGCAGCCACATCTGGACCAGTTTGCCATCAGGGACCTGATTTAGCAGACTGCTCTTATTGGATCGGACTTAACTTGATGTGGTGGTGTGTGACTTTTGGACAGGGACACAAGCTGGATCTGGAGTGAACAACGCTGTTTACAGCTTCTATTTACTACTTTATAGACTACAAGTTGAGAAACAAGGATGCTAGAGGCAGCACAGAAAGAAATGGACAGCAGGAGAGAGATGACATAGATATACTGTAAGTTTATCAATAGGTCATGTTCTTTCTCACTCCAGAATCCTTTAATTGAAGTTGGAGCAAGTTTAGGATCTGAGATTAGCAATCTTAAGTGTTCGGTCGAGCCCTGCGCTTTCCATCTGCAGCAATCACTGAAACTCTAATTTTCTATTTCCACAAAGTAATCACTGAGGAAGTTAGGGGAATCGAACTCATTCCAGCCCATCTGAGTCTACAGATAAATCAATATTCACAGACAGAGGCTAATATTTGGTGTGGGATAAGACTTTTGTATGATTTCGTAAGCAAATGGTGCTGGTAAGGACTTTTGAAGATGGAGGGGAAAGACATTTGAACCTCAAAGGCATAGTCCACCACTGTGAGCCAAGACTTAATTACAATGACCTTACAACAGGGCAGTAGCCTAAGGCCACACATTCAGGCTAACCAAGCACCCCCACCAGTGCACAATACACCCCCTGCCGCCATCAGGCCTGATAAATGAGTTATTTTCCTTGATTGCTGCATCAGGGCCGAGAGCGGGAAATGGGCAGAGAGGAGAGGGAGAGGGAGGGAGTGAAAGAAAGAGGAAAGCGAACTAGAGAGAAAGTGAACAAGAAATGAAGAACGGTGCCAGTCCGATAAACTGTACGAATGTACATCTCCACAAGTTACGTTTTAGCAACCCTTACCCAATGGAAGATAGGTTACATTTATGATTCATCTGCACACAGTGACATAAACAAGCCATGCAGGAGTTTATTGAACTATGTATAAGCAGAAAAAATGCAAAATTCCCCATGCACTAAAATCCCTTTAAACCTAAAGATGACATGCTTGTCTATGGCTTAGAGATCCATGTACTTTTGAAAACAGCTCAAATCCCATCAGTTAGCCTGAAATATACATGATTGTCAAGCTACAGAAGTATTTATCACCTCCTGAAAAGTTACGAGAGATACACATTTTTGACTTGACTTGTTGAAGAATAATATGTAGATTCAGCTTGCTGTCACGAGGTGTCTCAAGGCCCAATGGAAGGTCTGCAATCTGATCCAAGTGCCCCTTGATGCTCAGTCAAAACTGTGAATTTCATTCACATACACTAACTTATTTGGTTTTTTACCAGGGGGCTGATTTACTCGCTTTGAGAGTCAAGCATACTGTACACACATGCACACACACGTTGACAGACTCCCAACATTTGCAATTTGCATTCCACACTCTTTCCATTACTCTCTATTTCTGAGAGTCACTGGCTGCCACAAGTTGAACTTGGTTTTTGATTAAGTGTTTGTAGGTAGCGCCTCGGGCCCTGTCTCTCATAGATAAGAAGGAGTAATCCTGGTGTGTGTGTGTGTGTGTGTGTGTGTGTTATTGTGTGTTTTCTGGAGGATTCTGTGGCTGTCTGCCGTGGGACTGAGAAACAGTTTAAAATTCAAGAATTTAATTTTGCTATATTTTCCCAGCTGAAAATGAAGTGTCATTAACTTCCAGTCCCCCGCTTTTTATTTTTTTGAATTAGGTTTTAAATGAGCCCCTTTTCTCTTAAGTCGATTAGATGTCAGATTTCTAATGACAAAACAAATCAGAATTTAGCACAAGCACTTAATCTTTTCATCAGCTCTATTTAAGATCAAACATCAAAACATCTGATGAGTAGATTATTTTTCCCTTTTCCCCGAAGAGGATCCCTTTTTTCCCAAAACCCCCTTTTAGGAAGAGTTCCCATGTTTGACAGCATGCCAGTCTTAACAAAGGGGAAATGCTGAGTTCCCTTTTAATAGATCTATATTCATTTTCAAATGAGTTGATTAGCCAGCACAATGTCATTGGATTCAGGGGCCCATTACACATTTATGATGGTAAATTACTGAACATTTACAATCCAAATGAAATTTCATGAGGAAGGGATATTGAAAAAATGGAGGGAGAGAGACGCTTTGCGTTCATCCCTGTAGCCTTGCCTCATTGCATCTCTCTTCCTCTCCCTCCCTGTCTCCCCCACTCTCTCTCCCTCTGTCTCTCGCTCTCTCTCTCTGCACTCTCTTTCTTTCTCACATATCACATCAGTGCCCCCTGTGGTCCAACTGGGCATCACATATGGGTCTGTAGCTGAATTCACTCACACAGCTGTGTCGCTGACATTTTTGGAAGTGTGTTGTTTTCACGCTGCCATTTAAATAATATTAGCTTATCTACAGGCGAGCTTACAAGTAAACATTCCAAGATAGTGGATTTCTCTGTAAAAGTGTGGAGATGCAGACAAAGCGCAGTGAAAGGATGCATGTCTGGTCCTGAGGAAGGTTGTTCCCCCCTCTGTCTTCGGTGTAGTGTTACATGTAGGTTCAAACGTCCTATAGATCCCTGAGCAAACACCTCTCCTCTCCAATCAGCGCTCAGCACTGTGCAGCTGTCACTGCGTCCACATTAATATTTTATTTTGGCAAATTTGCGGTGACACGCATTAGTACAATTAGGGGCAAGTTTTTACTTGGATTCCCATCTTCTACAAGGAGAGAAAGTCATAGAGGGAGGCTGAACTCACTCTCTCTCTCTTCTTTCCTTACTCTCTCTATCCCTCTCTCCCTCTCTCTCTCCAGCATGGCTGGTTCGTTCCTCAGCCCTCCACCACTAAATAATTCATCATCCAATCAATCATTTTCTCTTTGTTTTGGGCCCCAGTGCCTGAGATGAAACGGCCCGCTGCCAAAGCTGCTTTGCCTCATCTGAGGCCTGGAAAACATGATCTGCTGCTGAGATTACAACACACACACACACATACAGACACACAAACACACACCCCAAAACGCATCTAGCATTGTAGTGCTGGTACCACATATTCACTGGTGGGAGTCATACACATTCATACAGATAAAATAGGTGTATGCACACATGCAGTGAAGAGTTGAAATGTTTTCACATTTTACTCAGAATGACAGTACATATTTGACCTGAAATTCAGCCTCTGTGACCAGAAACCTCATAATTTCAGTATATTCAAAAATGATGCAAAAAGAAATACTACCAAAACGGCTGGCTCAGTTTTCATTCACATCTTTGCATGTATTGTCAATAGATTGTCAGCTGTCAGTCAGTTTATTATGAGAACATTTACAATGATCAGATTAATAGAAGTTTATATTCTCTCTCTCTGCTCTTCTCATTGTATCAAACAGATGGCCTGTGTGATGATTTGTGGATAACATTATGTTTTTCATATTCTGCTGTTGCTTTTATAGAAACCGGTGATTCTACTGATTTAACAGTGTTAAATGTTGGACCCTCTTTTTTGGGTGTTATAATGGCATGCTATTGTAAGAGAGTTCTGTAATAGAACACAGACTGTGTGTCTGATCTCTCAGCTGTAACACTCGGGTTTGGTTAGCTTATCTAAAGGGCCTGTCTCCGCCTTAAAGCCTGTGTGGAGGCAGCCTTAATAGGGGGAAATGTCTTGGACAAGTGATTTGAAGATATTTTGCTTCATCCCTTTGGAGCGCTCTGCAGGTGATGCCGCGAATGTCTCCTTCGTTTGATGTTGAACAACACAGATCCGCTATTGAGTGATAGCTTCAAATGCAGAAAGAGTGAGACCCTACGTGCTGCTCCCCCTACTTGAGCTACATCAGAGAAAACTGACATCTATTATGGTAAAGAAAAGACAAGTGTTTGAAAAATTCAAGTACTCGGATTGCAGAAGTGTCAGGATTTTTACAGAGTGCACAATTTTTTTTATTCACTCTCTTTTTTGTTAACAAGGTAGTTTTAAGTCAAGCATGTCTATATGAACTCTGTTGGGTAGAGCATGAAAGGATGCTGCAAGCCTATCATGGTAATATTTTAGCCCCCGAAAGAAGTCACCGCAAGTCCCTTGTGTCCTTCTAACAAGGGGAGATTAGACGTTCAGCTCAAGTTCAAGCAATTTTATCAGCTCACTCTCACTCGAACTTTTTGTCACCAAGGCTCCACAAGGCTGTCACTGTCTACCATGCTTTTAGTGTTAATTCATTCTGTATTTAAACCTACCTTACCACTTTTGATGCACCCAAATGTCTTTGACATCTTTTGATATATGAACGCAAAATATAATCTCTGATATCTATCTGATATCTCTTTTTTTTGTGGGTTTGCATTTGTTTTCTTGAACTTGAGTTGGGCTAGGAATTCAGCAGCAATTCAGCAGTCTTCTGCGGGAAACATTTATGTAACAGATACATTTGAATTGCATTTAAATACAATACATTTGTAAATTGTTGATCATTGATTTGCATCTTTCTGTCGACAAAATGTTCACAACACAGATTTCCTATACCTATCATTGGCATTTCCCCACTGTCGGACAACTGTCATGTGGGTGGCTGTTCTCTTCCCTGCACCTTCAATATCAAGTGTAACATTGCCATCATACGCAAACACAGTATTAGTTAGGAAAGCACTTATTCAGAATAAGTAAACTACTTTCTTATTACTGTTCCTGCTTGCTGTGTCCTTCAGTTGCTGCTGTTGTTTGCTGTTATTTGCTGTTATTTGACATAACAGCAGCAAAACAACATGGAAAGTCAGCCTGTTTCTCCATCAAAAGTTGTTTTGGATGAAAGCTTCTACTAAATACCTAAAATGTGAATCTAGAAATACTGATTTCACTGTTAAGAAGAAAAAAACGCTTACCCCTGAAGCCTATAGTGTAGTTCACACTATTTCCTCAGTACATGAAATCTAATAGCCTTGTTGAAATGTGCCGCGGGGGTCTCGTGTACACAGTAAACGCATGTCTGAAGTCTGATAAATAGCAGAGGTGGATGAAGAGACATTAACTGTAAGAGTCTTGGGCACTGTAAAAAGACAAACAGCTTTATTTATCAGACATGGGCGGAAACGCATTATTGAGACAGAGGCATGACTATGGGAGTAAATAAAACACTGAGAAAATAAAAAAAACTTGAGAGAGAGGGAGATGAAGTTAAAGAAAGAGGATATAGAGAGATGGATGAGGAGAGAAGAAAGAAGGGGGTGGGATGCAAGGAGAGCGAGGGAAGGGGACAGGCAGCAAGTGTCAGGCGGAGAGCTGAAGGATCACCTAGGGCCTAGTAATCATGCCCCGTAGGGCTCAACGTCAAGCAGCTCTAGTGTGAATGAGCGATCACACCTACCTGCCCCCTGTTTGTCCCTCTCTCACTCCCCCCGTCTCTCTCTCTCACTCACACACACACACACACACACACTCGATAACACCATGTGCAGCAAGTGCAATATCTGCCCCACTTCATGAAATAAATTGGCCACCTACCAAAGACAGCAAGAGTCAGATTACCTCCGGTGAGAAGTCAGCTATCGCAATTATTGTTACAGAATGTGTCGAGAATCTGTTCAAATATGTCATTCCAAAACATGGCCTCAGCCTGCGTGCCCCCTGAATTGTAAGATATTTATTAACAATTATGAATTAATTGAAGAAAATATTTGGTTCGTATATGTCAGTGTAATTTAGGCGGGAAAATGTGATGAGTTCTTGGTTTTTATTAGAATATCATTAACCCTCTTGTAATTAACCTCGTTCAAAAATTAACCACGTTATTATCAAACCAAGCAAATAATTGAAGCAGCAGCTTAATTTATAATTTGACAACTTGCTACCTCTTTTTTCTCCCTCTTTCATGTATTCCTTTAATAAAAAGAGGAAATGGAGAGAAACATTTAACAGCAGTGACTTTAATGAACATGTAGCATGGTGAAAAGGAGAGGCAGAATTATCTTGCATTAATGGCATCTGTGATCCGTCATCTTAAACTGGACCGTTACCATAGAGGAACCCCCCACCCCGACACACACACACACACACACACACACACACACACACACACACACACACACACAGGGAGGGAGTGTGTGAAGAACGGCCTCCTACTTTCTCCTAGACACAGGCAGAATCCACAAGGGAATGGTATGGAGATTTGCCCCTGGTGGATAACACATCCAAGCTTACGTATAGGTTACACAGACCAAGGTCTGGATGTCAAGGCTCAGCTAAAGAAAAGAGAGGAAAGGAGGTGTGGAGCATGTGTGTTTGGCAAGAGGGTGAATGTAAGATGAAAAATGTTTCATGAAATATTTTATTTTTAGACGGTCCATTGAGACAGTAATGTTGCCCCCTTGAATATATTATTAATGTCAAATGGTTCTGTGCATGCAATGGTGTTCATCCAGGCTGTTGTTCCAACACACACTCACAAAATGTACCTATTCTGTGAAAAAGACCTCCCTTTTGGTGAAGTTTATCAGCCTCAACATGGAATTAACTAAAGTACACGTACAAGTACCACGGCGGGTGGGATGATCGCTCAGAGCAGAGGAAAGAGAGCCGGGACAGGAGCCATTTTAGCCCACATTTGACTTAAGGCTGCTACTAAAGGTCCGGTCTGGACAAAGTGGGACTCATGTTGGCCAAGCAATGGAAATCAGAGACTGTTGTGCCCACATCTTTACAGAGACCTGCCCCATCAAAAACCCCAGATCAAGCACTCTGCGGGTGGTCCGTGTTTCCGAGCTGTCAGCGCAAGAGTCCGGCAAGATAAGAGGAGGTGGACTATGTGTTTTACATCGATGGTGACTGTGTATCTCAAACGCAGTAAAGATGGACACTGTTACTCAAATGTCAGACTTTGTAATGTGTAATGTGAAACCCATATTATCATGTTGTTGCTGCTGTTTACATTCTCCCCAGACGCAAATTTAAAAAATGCATATGTTCTGTAACCAAAGCAACTTACAATTGCTATACATGTCAGCGGTAGCACGGCTCTGGAGCAACTGGTGTTAAGTGTCTTGCTCAGGGACACAATGGTGGATGGGTCACAGTGGGGGATTGAACCCGTGTTGTTGTTTATGTTTTTATCAGAATCTAGAAAGTAACTAGTAACTAAAGTTATCAAAAAAAATGTAGTGCAGTAAAGTTATATTAATATTTGCTTCTGAGCTTTAATGGAGTAGAAATATAAAGTAAAAGCACATGGAAACATTAGTACAGTATTTGAGTAAATGTACTTTTCATTTATGGAGGTACTATCCACTACTGATGTCGACTATGCTGGCATGACCCCTACTTGCTCCCACCTCAGTTGCCAGACATCAAGGAACCCCATCCCTCAGAGAGTGGGAGTGGCTGTCCGCCAAATCTGACTCATCATTGACCTCAATGGACCGCCACCGCAAGTCTTCAGGACAGACGTTTAACTGCCATACAAAACTCCACGGATCACTGCCTATTCAATCACTCATGTGACAGTTAACAGCCCACGGTGGCTAATGATTTTCTGTCATGTTCAGGCCACGCTGCGGAACCGGAGGATTAAATATCGGCTGACGATGGACACATCAACCACTACAATGGCCCCTGTTCATCAGCCAAGCCTCACCCTCCCCTGTTACACCCCTGAAGGAAAGTGAAGTATGGGGCCACCTTGTGCCGCTCGTGGTGGGCCAGTTTATTATCATCCCTCTGTCTGGGGGTAAGTTAATACTGTACGCTTCAGGGCCTTTGGGAAATTTTGCCAGGTTCTCAAGAATCTTAATATTGACTGGGAAAATGACAGGATACCTTCTCACAAGTATTTTGGGTTGGAGCAAAAAGTTGGGAATCATGCATCAGGTGTCTAAGGTTAGCGTTCTACTCTATACTCTTTCAAAATTTGGAGGTTTGGTCACTCTATGCAATGTTTCTTTTGTTAGGAATGTTCCCTTCCTACAATTTCTTTTCAGATTTCACAAAAAAATATATTCTCAACTTTTTTTGCTTATATTGCACTTGTACCACCTTCTGCAGGGATGTCAGTTGTCTGTGTGTACACAGGGATTTTGAAGTTTCAGGCCACTAGCTCTCTTGCTCTGCAGGCCCAACTTGCTTCCTAGAAGCCCCTGCTCAGTCCTGTGTTGTGTCTGAACACGTATCCTGTATTCATCCAGGCTCCTTCCATGGCTCTCCTCCTCCACACATCAACATTGTTTGCTGGACGGGCATCTCTGGCCGGAGTTGTGTGGAAACTTGGGAGTATTTATTATTCAAAGGCCTTGTTCCCTATGCTGTTTTAGTAAGGGGGGAGCAAAGGTGTGTGTTTGGTAGAGGGAGATGCAGGGCTGACACAGTGTCACTGACAGGGAGAGTTTCAAAAATCCCACAGTCTTCCCCCACATTATTTGTTCCAGTGCAGGAAGGCGCAGACGAGATCACACAGGAATAGAGCTCTGTGCGCGTGTGTATGTGTGTGCTTGAGTGTGTGTCATTGCTTGGCATTTGGTGTCTTGTGTGTGGGATTGTAATGCACATATGTGTATATATATGAGTGTTAGTTACAGTGTTTTGTTTTGCGTGTGCTTGCGTATGTATCGTTAGGGAGGTGAAGGGCCAAATGATTGCAAGATGATCTTATGGTGTAGATTGTGTGTGGTGAGGCTTGCACTCACCTGTCATACAGTTGGTTTGTTATTACTGGCCTTGGCAGGTTAGTCTTGAGAAAGCGGCTTTTATTGAGCCAGACTGAAAGTTTATTCACAAAAAAATCAATTCCATTGATCAGTTCAACTCATTTGTGGTTTACACCTATCTGTATTTACCCAAAACACTGCATTAAATCAATGAAATTAATCACTCTCTCATGTTGTCTCTTCCTCACACAACCTCTCTCTCACATACACACACACACACCCACACACACACACACACACACACACAGAGTATGGTTAACACTCATTCCCATTGCAAACAGTCATAATGAACAGCACCAAATGTCTACAGCCTTCAGTCCTCCCTCTCTCCCACCAGGCAGCCCAACTTTGCACACTTTACATACAATATTCATGCCATGTCTGAGAATGAGGATTCACGGTCTGGTCATCTTAAAAAACCCTGGCAATCACTGATTGTCTCTTGTCCTTATGAAAGAGAATAATTCTTTAACATGCGCCAAGACTGTTCAAAAACAGCCTTTTTTGATGAGTGACACTTCCCGTCCTCCGGATGCTTTTTATGTGTCGAACTCATTAATAAAGCAGCACCCCGGAGAGTGAGACTGGGGACACATCAAGTGTGTGCGTGTTTGTGTGTGTGTGTGTGTGTGTGTGTGTGTGTGTGTGTGTGTGTATAACTTTTGCCGTTTGAATTGTCAGGTGTGATTTGGGACTCTGATCTTCAGACAACAAGGTTCAATCACACTAGTTGTCGGGCTGTTTATCGTTTTTCTTCTCTGACAATCTACCAGTTTTCTTTCTTTTCCTCTTGTTTTTTTTGAATATTGAATATTCAAAGAGTCAAAAGGAAGAAGTGGAATTCCCTGCAGCGAGGTGTGTTACCCGCAAAAAGAATGAGGGGGAGTGAGAATTCAAAATTACTGTGGATGTGCTCTTTTAGAAAATAATTCTGCTATGCCCCCCCTGAAATGTCATCTGCAGCTCACTATATCCGTAAGCATCTTTTGTTCTGGATTTTTCTGTCAAATAGTCAAACTGCTGCTTGCACTGTGGCTCATTCTATCACAAATATAAAAGAACATCATTGCAAATTTGCTTATCAATGTGTTCTTTCAACATCTGTCTCGTTGCTTTGTTATAATTTTCCAAAATCAAATGTGTGTGGTTATATTAAAGCATTTAAATGGTAATCTGCGACTGCCTTTTGTGTCCGCAGTGCTGCTGTGTGCATGCTCGCACGGTAGACTCAGCTGTTCACTTGTGTTTAGGCTTCTCGGGCGTCTGTATTAAAGCTTAATGCACTTCCATTCTAATAAGACATGGGGGTTTTGATGAATGCAATGAGTGCATGTTTTGAAGTTGTACAATATGCACAGCAGCAGCTTATCTATGTAATGTAAGTGTGTTTATGAAGCCTTGAGGTACAAGAATGTTTTCTAAGTGAGCTTCTCTCCTCTGCAGAATGCATTTTAAGTGCCTGAGACACACAGTACACACACACACACACACACACACACACACACACACACACACACACACACACACACACTTATGCAGACACACACAGTCACGCACAGTAATTTAGAACTGTAGGCTTTTAATCGGCATATTAAATGTGTCAACTCATAAAGTAAAATGCTGTAAATGCTTTCAATATTCATGTTTTCCTATTTGTCAACCCACATTTCATAACAAATTCATGAAAAAAGCCTCTCAAACTGCATGCTGGGAGAAGGCTTTGTGCAGTGCATACATTTTTGAAAAGTCACCATCCATTTAGAGCTCAACATCAGAGATTTGCATCCCAAGCCTTTGAAAAGTAAAGATAAATATTTTGTATCATGCATTTTTTAAGAACCACACCAATAAAACATAATTCATAAGATCTGACTTATGCAGGGAGTAATTTCTTGTTTTGTGGAAGAGCAACACTAATGGACTTTTATGTCACTTTGTTTAGTGAATAATTAACACAATGTGTACAATCAAAGAATTGTATTATTGATCACTACAGTTGTTTTTCAAATCCTCATCGGCAGCAGCTCGCTGTGAATAAATAACAGGCTGCCTCAGCAGGCGATTGCATGCAGCACACTGGCTCTGTTTAGCGAGCGCTTTTAGAACCGTAGACACGCAGAAGAAGCAACTTACCCACCTTACTTCATGTGAGGCATGAGTTGAATATTTGCTTTTCATTTTACTTTTCAGCATGTGATTTAACAAAAAAAATAAAATAATACCCACTGTATTATTCCCATGTCTGACTAAGTAATGTTATAGAATATCTATAAAACAGGACTTTGGCCTTGGAGGCATTGGTGATATCTTCATAGAGTATCTTCAGCAATGGAAAGAATGCCAGCGTGGGGTGTGAGGAAAAACTCTAGAAATGAGTGTACACACAAAACATTTAAGAAACATTTGTTGATGTAATCAATGTTGTTTGTTGGAGCTTGAAGGCCAAACGTTCAGAAAATGCATCATATTGTATATAGAGATTGTCTTTGAGCAAGGCAGCGTTTTCACAGATGTCTTAAAGATATTTAGATTTCTACACTTTGATTATTGACTGTTTTTGACAGATTTTTAAAATCTAATTAGTTACTTAAAGTGAATGCAGCCTTTGCTCTGTCTGTCTGTAGCTTGATTAATCATTGTATTAATGGAGTGCAAACAGAGGCAGCCACAACCTCATAAATGCTTTCACTAAGTGATGATTAATGATTTAGGAGTAATTAATGCATTTATTAAAGTGGTGATAAACATAGCAGAAAATCAAAACATGATTTCCTCTGCTTTTTGTCATAGCACTATAATGTAAGTTTTTTTCCATCATAGAGGATGAACACACGAGATCAGCTAGCAGACGTATTTGGTTTTGGCATCTGGTCAGTCACTCTAACTGAAGTTGACCTCTCTACATCACTTCTCTTGCCTGACTTCATTACCCCCTCTCTGTCTTTTTCCTTCTAGCGTTGCACCCACCTGTGTCTCGTTCCCAACAGTCCCCAGGTTTTTATTGGGAAAAGGGTTGATAGTGAGCACGTAACCCAACAGTTGGACGTACAACCTCTATCCCAATAAAAACCCATTCACAAGCATGTCTAATGGGCACATGGCCCGCAATGTAGAAACCAGTCTTCATATGATCCCCCCCCAAAAAAGTTCACACCCACGTTTCTGAAGGTCATGGGGTTCAGGAAAGAGGAGCAAAGCAGGTGTTTGTTTTTTATTTTTTAGTGGGTCTAACAGTGTTTATGTCACTTATGCTGCGTTCCAGACGGCAAGTTGAAATATCAGACTATCACCCTCAAAGCATTTCAGGTGCACGGTGATGCCTGGCGCCAAAAGTGAACGAAAAACACAAACTCTTTGTCAAGTGTACCGTCAGCACTGCCCTTGGTGTTAATTTAAATTATGGTCATTTTAATGGAAACAAGTGACTGAAGTGGTCATCCTCAAAAGGCAGAAAATGCTGAAGCCTACATTATACTTCATAATGTTTTCAAATGTTTTGGCATTTTTTACCAACTACCTAGCAACATATTTCTACATCAAACAGGTTTTACTAGTATATGATAGTATTTATACTTTTTATTAAATACAGGCAAATGTGCCTTATGTTGCCTTTTAGGTTATGGTCTACCATTTAAAATTTGTGCTTCAATGGGTGCTGCCATTGTTGTGTGATGTCATTCAGCTGCTACTTGTGAAGTCGGGGTACATATTTTTTCTCAAGTAGGAAATCCAACTTCAGGTGGAGTTCCAAGTTGCCTGGAACGCAGCATTATAAAACCACCACATGCAGGAATCTCCAGCATGGCAATGCATCAGAGGTCCTCAAAACCTAAAGGGTATTTACATTATCAATTAATAGAATATTGTAAGTTTCTTTATGAAAATGGGTCCACGTGGAATAGCCATGAACACCTCACAGCATGAAACCACAATTAATTGCATTTTGAGAGGAAGCAGGAGAGGCTGCTGCTTGGAACGAGCCATGCCCTTCACATCCCATTACTGCAGACAGTATCAGATCACATCCGCTTGAAATGACATTTGAAATCATACTGAAGAACATTCTGTTTAGGTGAGAGTGGTTAAGAGGACTGATGTTGAGGCTGTAGTTTGGGGTTGTTGCTTTTCCACTTCCTCAGCAAGTCTTCTTCTTCTCTACATTCCTAGAACCTAGAACATGTAAAACATAGAGCACATACAGTATCTACTGCAAAACACATACAGCAATGACATACTCACTGAACTCTACTTTAAGTAACTTATATATATATATATGTGCATTTCTCTCCTCTTTCAGACTGACAGTTAGCTGTGCCTCCGTGAACACTGCAGTCACCCCAGCAATACTGTGGGCCACATAATACTGCTGCTCTCTCCATTTCACCGTGCATTCATCTGTGAAGTGGATAGAGTTGCCATTAGGAAGAGACAATGCAGTTGCAGAAATACATATCACTTTGCCTTGATAAGAGGGAGACAAATAGGAGGAACTGTGTTTGTCCTCAGCCGGCATAGAGAGACTCTGAGGTTCTATTTCTTCTGCGCAGTTAACCTTTTTCATTAAACCACATTGCATAATTACGGCGAGTCAGCGGCATCCTCCATTGTTGTTTAATTAGCCAGCTAATGTTGTTACTCGGTGCTGCAAACCCTTCATTTGTCTTGCTTAAGGAGCCTCTCTCTTTCCATTACCATAGGGAAATTGAGTTTATTTATTGTAAGAGGAGAATATGCAGCGGTTGTGTACGAAGGCTATTAAAACTTAATAAGCTCCAATTTCTACTGTTACAATGTGTTGATGGCTTGCAATGACGTTATCTTCATTCCAGTGTTATACAGTAAGGGTCATATACAGTAAGGGGGCTGCAGCATGCAAAGTGTGTGTTTGTCTTAAATAGGTCTGTCAAAGAAGAAACTACAAAGTCCCATAAGCCTCCTGTGGTATTTCATGTGGGACTTCAGTTAGTGTTGTGAAGGCTGAACAGCAGCAGGGGTAGGCAGTGATGGTGGACCATACATGAAGTTGCAGACAATTATTGATCCTGGTGATATTCTCCAGCACTTAACCTTTACACTAGCTGGACGGGATATGAAGTCCCTTATTGAATGTGTACTTTTATGTTCTTCTCTGGTGACAAGCCTAATCAATAGTCCCCCTCCTCACTCTCATTAGGGGCGAGAGCTTCAAAGACTATCTTTAGCCTGGAAGTCTACCTGCCTGCTGTGTGCCTAGATGGCCCTAGGACCACTTGGTGGTCTAATTCAGCAATGCATGAAAAATGATTGGATATGGTCAGATTTGTTTTTGGTCAGATGCCACAAATCAGCTACGAATGAGGAGGGTATTTGAGCATAAGTTTTGTAATTGTCCAAAGACAAGGGAGGCACTTTTTAAAAATTCTTATGTTGTAAGGAAGCAACTAAAAGACCTAGACTTTTACGGCCCTAATCTTTTTTTTCACTCTTATGTAGGCAAGATGTTTCCAGATTAGCACTATTAATCATTCCCCTGCATCTGTTCATTCTTGTACACTCTCACCTGAAAAGCCTTTGCTCTCAGAAAATAACGCTTCTCCTCGCAATTGCCTGACACATTATCTCATTAAAATGTACAAAGAAAACTCCTTCTCTTTATCTCTGATAATCTAATTAGCATCAGCCAGATGGTTTAATAAGGGATATCGGCGCCGTTTAGCCTCCCAAACGGCCCGCTGGAGGAGAACAGTGGAGGAGGCTCCTCTCCACTCTCCTCTTCACTCTGAATAGCTCTCCAGGGTTCACATTATTGCTTCCTCTGCCTGAGGCGAACCACTCCAACTCAGGAGTTTAGGGAGGATGAATGCATCCAGGAGAGAGACATGCTCAAAGTGAATCAAATAGGCAGAGATGTTGGATACTGCTGGGAATGTTTTAAACCAAATAATGGCAGATAACTGACTTCACCTTTAGTTCCCCCAAGGAGGGAAAACATTTCAGATTAGGCTTTAAATCTTTCTGAGATATATCGGTCTGTTCAGTGTGTGTGTTTAATTGTTGCCTAGGTAACATGATACCAGTTCTAAGATTGTCTCTGCTTAGATTATGTGAATTTTACATCATGAAAGCACAAAAGACTTTTATAGTAAAGCAGTTCAGGCAAAGTTCTGTCTTCCATCCTGCAATGCAGGGAGTTCCGTGGTCCTGTAACTTCAAGCTGTTAGGCCTGACGAGGCACCAGTTCAAATAAAGTCAGGCTATCATATCATTAAGGAGGAAAAAGTTCTATGTCCAGATTACATTAGAGGAGTCTTAGGCGTCTGGTTTCTCCGGTTCTGACACTTCTCTCTCCGTAATGAGCGGATGCTGCCGCAGCCGAGACATGAATGCTCAAGTGAAGTCCGGTAGACAAGACATCCTCAGCCAGGCCCTGCATTGGCAATCTAGGCAAATACATCGAGCAGAAAGAGGCTAGCCAGCAAGCCAAGCAGCCAGACAGTGGAGCCAGTCACTACAGCCCTCAGAGGCAGCGTTGAGAGAGACATGCTCAATTAACTCTCCAACTTCAGCAGGGCTTTTCCTGCTGGCCAGTGGAGAGGAACAATAATGACTGGATTTAGAATAAAAAGATGTGCACATCTACAAAGAAGGGGGTGTGAGTGGGGGAGAAGATGAGATAAGGGGCTCCCATTTAGATTGACGGTTGGAAATAGTGGAAGGTCAGCGCGGTCTGTGAAGCGTCACCCAGGCAACTGCTGTGGTAAAAAAAAAAAAAAAAACACAGTCCAGCCAAGCCTGATCAGTGTGTGAGGCTTCGCTGCTTAGCTCTTTCTGTTTCTCTCCTCTCTTGCTTTACTTTTTTCTGTATTTCTTCTTGAGGCCTCATAAATGGGGCCTCCAACATATGTCACAGGACGATAGTAGAAACCTCTTGGTGAGGAAAAAAGTGGGAATGGGATTTTCTTATTTATTTTTTGCCCATAGAGTATCATGAGAGTCACTCCAGAGAGGCATATTGGATAAGACTGCTTCACAGTATTGCTTTTTTTAAGATGACTCTTGGAACAGAAGTTGGATGCGTAAATTTGAGGTGTTCTTGTAGGATTGTGAGGACACTGAGATAATGTTTTATTCTGGCCATAGTGACAGCAATGATCTTCATTCTAGAAGATGTTTGATTTCCATCTCTTCCCAACACCTGGCCTGTTCCTTATGTCACAGACAAGTGCACCATGTAATCAGGGAATGCTGGTGAAATGGTTTATTATTGAGTTAATCAGGCTTCTAAACTCCAAAGGCACTGCTTAACAACAGGAAAATGGATTATTTCTCCATCAACAACATTTAGAGGATCATTAGGAGGAGTTCTGCACGTGCCCTTAGGTAAGAGATTTTAACAAGAGCCTGCATCTCTGCCTGATCTGCGCTGTCGCTGGCATATGCAGACCGCAACGCGCTAATTGCACTCAGCTGCAACTGAAACAGAATCTATTTGGCGACTGGATTAATTAAGCACATGTGCGGTTGTGCATTCCTAAAAAAGCCCACATAAATAACACCAGGTAGAGCCCAACAGATGGGAATATTTAAACCACCCGCATTAGTGCATTGCAAACAAACACAAACGTAAACTGAAATTGGCTTTCTTTTCAGTCATATAAAGAACACAAAATCTTCAAATGCTGTCTATATGAATGTCATTTGGCATTTAGTGCTGTTGGTTATGAATTAAATACTACAATTATATAACTCCTCTACATGCAACCACAGAAATTAGTGTCTTATGGAACATTTTACTTTATGTGACTCACTTTGCTTTTGGTATTTTCAGCAGCAGTGCCACGGTGTTTACATACAATGTTCAACAGTTTAAAGGAATTTGTAGAGTCAAATCCCTCCTCACATCATAACAGTAATTACATCCCTTAGAACTCGACACAACCTTCCAGTCTTTTTGCACTTGAAGCACTTTTTAAACAGTTTTACAATCAATTAGACCCTACAGTCCCCTCTGCACTGCTGCACTCTGTGCTGATCAGTAGCCTTAAAGACATTCATAATTTTCACGCATAAAACATACTTCACAATGTGCATGTGTGTGCGTCACTGTATGCTCATGCTTATACCTGTGTTTGTGTGTGTGCGCGTGTCTGCATATACTCATGCTTGTGCATTGAACTCTGCCAGGTGCTGAGCACTGATCACACATGGAGAGGTCTTATTAAACTTTGTGCAGACCTCACTCAAAACTTTGACAGTCAGAGCGCCGCAAGCTTGCATTAGGAATATTAATGCCCATATTAATTTCGTGTTGACCTTTTGCCATCCACGGGTTCCGTACTGCAGTCCAAACAGACAGAAGCTGTTTTTACTTCCCTGGCGTAGGGGAGAGAAACACATACACTTGCACGCACACATTAATGAAAAAATCTTACGCTCTAAGCTGCCTGCTTGCACAACATATGAAAACACAAATCCAAAGTCCTCAATAGTCTCAGCTTAACTTGAGCGCTAACATTGATCATTAAGACTGACATAAACTCTCACTTTATCATTTATTCCTCACTTGTTCTCGCTTCATCTAGCATTTGATATTAGTGCATATACCTCCACATTTGTGTTCATATTCAAATGTTGATGAGAAAAAAAAATTATATTGTACTATGTATAAAGTGTTTTACTGGATTCACAAATGACAAAGCAGCTACTGTTAAGATAAGTACATGAGGACACTTTACAAAGCAGGTGTTAGTAGCTTTAAAACTTTGAACAAAGCAAATTACTCGATGAAAAAACAGCAACAGACACATCCCAGAGCATGGCCTGTCGACACTATTCCCCTCTGAATCACACTGAAACGCTCCCGGACACAATTTACAATTGTTTACGGCTAATTTGCAGCTGTTTTCCACACATGTAAACACACCAGCGGAGAAAGTGAGAAAGCTTTGGTGTGTCACGGCAAGAGGCCTTTTTTCCCCCGCGTTCCTGTGAGGAAACAGTGAGTTAGTTTACCTCCAGGACATGGAGGGTTTGGGGCCATAACAAGCGATAGGCAATGTGACAGGGACAAAGGAAATGCATTAGTCAGCCATGTTGTGTGTTTCTGGGAATCCACTCTGTGTGGAGCTCACTCAGGAGAAATTACATTTCTGCTTTGATTTAATTAAAGCTAAATATTGGGCAATCGTCAGGCACTTGGCAGGGTATGCTTGACACTGTAATTATCTCCTGAGGTGCTTTTGTCTTAAAGGCTGCATTCATGCGTGAAACCAATTCCAACGTTGACTCGTCAAGGGCTGCACATTCTTTTGTTTCTTAAAAAAAAAAGACACTGTTTGCTTACTGTTCCTCTAAGCCGTCTATAACCTGTCAAACGGGCTGAGACAGACCTCTGGTGACTTTCAGAGTGGTGAGATGAGGAGCTGTTAAAAACAAAAACCTAAGCTGCCCGTTAGCTTGTTGCAGGGAAAGAAAATGCAGTTTGCCTTCAGTAAATTTTCCCTATGCTTTTTGAAGAAAGCACATTTGTAATACAATGGTTGTTCTAATACAAGGAAAAAAGTACAGTCGTGGATTAATGCGTCTTTTCCTTCTGTAGCACCCGCTGAATAAAACATTCTCATGATGGTATACAGGTCTGTGACAAGGTGTATGGTTTATAAAGGAATACAGTATGTACAGTATGCATTCAGAGTGATACATTTCCTCCACTCTTTTTTTTATTGACTGTATATACCAACCATCTCTCTCAATTCTTTCTGTTCACTACGCTCTCTCTTTCACTCTCAGTTTTCTCTTGAATTATTCACCAGTGTCATCATGTTGACCTGTTCCTTGTCAGTGCTATAGCTGTGTGTGTGTGTGTGTGTGTGTGTGTGTGTGTGTGTGTGTGTGTACATCAGCGCTGTAGCTGTGTGGGTGCATCCGTGTGTGTCTGTGTCAGGGCCAAGCAACGCTCTCCTCATCCAGTCCTCGGCTGTAATTTGTGTCACTGACTTGAGTTTGATGGGTGAGCAGCTCCGCACAACACTGTGTCACAGGGGTGGAGTGGCGGTGTGTGTGCACGCGCATGTGTACGCACTTGCTGTGTGTGCGTATTTTCGCAGCGCCTCTGCATGTCTTTGTCTGTCTCCATCCTGAGATGTGGCCATGTGAACCTGCTACGGTGTGTATGTGTATGCGCGCATGCTCTCACATCTGTGTGTATGTGTGTTTCCTTGCCTGTATGTATGTGTGTGTACCTGTGAGCGGTGAAGAGTGGTGCAGCTCTTTCCCTCCGTTGCCTGCATCGGCACAGTGTCACAGTGAGGAGCCCGGAGGAGACAGCCGAGGCCGCGGCGATGAGGCGCTCACAGCTGCCACTTGTCACATTAGTCAGCTCAAATTTGGAGGAAATCAATTCGGAACCTTAATTCGCTCGACGACTCCCACGCCCGGTGCAGCCGAAGAGCCCCGGCCACCGGCGGGCTCTCCCTCCTGCCTCCCCTCAACCCCCCCCTGCCCCAAAAGATGAGGAATCGACTCCCAGGGGACACAAGTCATCAATCTTAAATCAGCTCCTCCAAACTAATGGCAGTCCCAACCCGGCCAGTCCTGCTAAATTGAATTATTACTGGATTGACAAAAAACTGCTGAGAATATTTTTGAAGGAAGGAAGGGAAGGCTGAGCGTGTCTTAATGACAGGAAGTGGAGGGGAAGTGGTCGGACTGAGTCATGAAGGGGGGTAGAAGTTGTACTCATGCACACGCAAGCACGCATAGACACAGCTCGCCTGTGCAAACGTTCACACGTGTGTTCAAAATTGCATGCGCTTTAACACCAGTAGCCCACTTACACACATTCACTTTCACCTTTCTCCTGCACTCACACACACACACACACACACACACACACACACACACCACTTACACATACGTTTCACCGGCTACGTGCTGTATGCTAATGCTCATCATCAGTCAGGGCAGATTAATGACCCACCTCTCAGCTAGGCAAGCTAGGCAGACACAGGTAGCGCAGAGACCACCTACTCATTCAGACACAATGCACGGAGACACGATTCTGGATTGGGAGCTGCAGAGCTGCCTCTCCAGCGTAGGAGCACTTCAAGAAATAGTTTGAGGCTCTATCCACGAAGAGCAAGGTAGGTGGAAGGAACAGAAGAGAACGCAGAACATCTTGGTTCTGTTCCACAAGTAAGAAAACAGATTCATAATGAAGAAATCTTTGTTTATTTTTGTTGAATGCCAGCAAATGAATCATTTAACTTTGTTAATGAAGTGTTGAATTCTAATAATAGATGCTGCGGTAGATACACTTAGATACAATCTTAGAAGCAAATGAGCAAAAATGTGTGTAATTAAACACACAATCATGCATCACTTGTTGCTGTTAATGTCTGTGCCACCAAAGATTTTCATCACCATAAAAACAATGAATGCCCTCAAGTATCTGTAAATACCAGTAGTAATTATGCACCGACACACGTACTGTTGCTAGCTTTTTCTAGAGTCAGTGACAGAAATACAGTACACGGCTGTCTTTCAGATGTATGTGAAAGCCTTTAAAGAGTGTTGATGTAAATCCCCAACCACCAACAGGGCACCGCCCTACTGTACCTTGACAAAGTAGCAGAGAGGGGCTTGATCCTAACGTGTATGTATTGCCATTCAGCGCCACTGCCTGTCAAGTGTAAACTGCTGCAAACACGTTGACTGTGTCAGCGGAGCTGCTTGTTGAGACATATTTACCGTTCCTCGCTGTCACCAATTCCACCACGCACTCAGAGTTACGACTGCCTTGTGAGGCACATGAAAGTGATGGATGAAAGTTTTCCTCTCCCAGGGCGCAGGGCTGAATTAAATTGAAAGCTACTGTTTATTCCCCCTGTGTCTCGTTGCAGAATCAGGTTTGTTTGCAATTGATTTAAGCCGGGGGGGTCCTTTGTGGAGGAAAGGCTAAGGTTTTCCTCTTGATGGAAAAGATGATTGAATTTGTTTAGTCTCGTGTGCCTCTCCGCTTGCTCTCTTTCTATCCTTTGCCTGTGTCAGTAAATCAGATCATCTCTCTCCCGTCAACACACGCTCCTTGTTGAGCAGTCAAAGTTAATTTGCAAACGTGCTCTTTTTTTTGTCCTTTCCTTCTTTTGCTTCTTCCACTGCCTCTTCTTCTTTCTTCAGTTTTTTCCACTTTAACTGTCAGCTTGTCTTTTTGCTGAGAGTTCTTCTTCCTCATTCAGAAAGAAAGGACTTTCTTACTGTTCACTCGCTTCAGTCTGCAAAGCAAAAGGTGCCCGGTTCACATGCTGCACAAGCTTTGATGAAAGGATGAATCCTGTCTCAAGCAGGTGATGTCGCACACTATCTCAGAGCTATCCCCAACCACACCGAGCCGTGATAGTGTTCGGTCCCTGGTTAAGGGGAGATTGTCAACCGGATTTCGTTTGTAGAAAGCCGACTGGAGTCTGAGGGCTTCCTGTGGGGAAATGGCTACAGAGTCATTATTCATCATCCAAGGCTTTGCCCAGGCCCATCAGGCACTCTCCCTCGGCAGCAGTCCATCTCTACAGCCATTCATCATAGGCCTGAATGCAGCTGAGAGCGAGAAGGGAGCGAGACACTTAGGCCCTCCGCTAGCGAGGCCCTAATGAAGGCCCTCGCTTCGCTCTCATACAAACACCTCAGCGATATTAAGCTGGGTCAATTATCATGTCGCTCTCAGCCAGCCATCAAGGTGCAGGCCCTACATTTGAGTGTGAAGTGTTTTAAGTCAAACTCACTGAGGAATAGGATATGCATTAGCCAGAACTTAAACACTGCTGCTTTAAATAAATTCTTCCAGTGCTTTTAAAAGTCTGCACTGAACTTTTCAGTTGCATTTAGCTGTCTGTTGCATCAGGTTGTATCTGGAGATTGGTGTCACACTGCGCTGCATTTTCTTAGCCTTAATTGCTTCACCACATAAAAGAATACTAGCTTTGCTCTTACAATACAGTGTAGGTTTGATTAGTTCAATTTAAGTGCTCAACATATGCACTCAGAACGTAGTGTATAAAACATGGATACTAAGTTTTATTAAACATAATGAGCCATGTGGCCGGTAGAGTTATTCTTAGGATAGAGTCGTTATGGGGTGCATTTAGTGCTGTAAGTAAAGTGGAAGATGGTGAAGAAGTCCTCAGTGTTTTAAATGGATGAAGTGCATATTTGCTGCCCAACATTATCTCAAATTTTAACAGAAGCATCAGGGCCTTCTTTGCAGTAATTACACAGTACCAAGCACAACAAGTGTAACATGTTATTTGCTATGAAATGTATAGTCTTTAGCGTTCCCTGGCCTCAGCTCAGCTGTGCTACCACCGAGTACAGTTACAGCTACAAGCGCAGCCGCAGGTGCGTGTAGAGTAACATGTGTGATTATGCATCTCCTCCAGGCTAAGCTGATGAAATGATCCAGTTTTGGGGAGGCATAGGTCCCGTTCTGTTCCCAGTCTGGGGAATCTCAGTTGGTAGCACTGTTAGTTGCCCCTTTACATTTGTGTGTAAATCTCAACGTTTGGTAGTCCACGGGAGACTTGTCAATACTCCGAGCCGTATAGGCTGTGGCAGCCTCACTTCGGGGAAAACATTTGCCTTGAAGTACTGTCTTTCCTCATCTTCAATGTCAGCCCTGGGGCTCCAAGACAACATATGTTCCCTGCATGTCCCCAAGACATGGCAGCCAGCGTGCACTCTATGCTAGCTACTCGCGCAAACGCATCATCACACGGCTACTGTCTTCCTCACAGCTTCTCTTCCCTCTCTTCTCGCTCTCTCTCCCCCCTCTTAACTGCAGCACTGAAACAGATGGCCGCAAATTACAATGGCAGTTGTGCCTTAAAAGTATTCTGACAAACTAACAGTAGCACCCCCCCACCCCCCCGTCACTGAAATGACAAAATCATTAATTGGCATTGCGTAAGGGCTGGCTGCTTTGGCAGTGTCTCGCACAGCATGAGTGCCTGTCTAAAACTCACAGATGTAAAAGATTAATCTTTTTGCCTTCAGGTAGGTGAGCTGAAAATCAGTGGGTGAAAAAAAAAGCAGCACTCCTAGCTGTTTGGTTAGCGGGTAAGAACAGAGAAGAGGGCACATCCGCGCGACTGTAGGAAGTATTTAATATTTTGTCCTTGAACATACCCCATGTGAGAGTTGCACTGTTTTTGTATAGCAGCAGAAGGAAGTGACTGGAATATTAAACATTAATTGATAATTTACATCTTCTTTAGTGAAAGAAATCAAGGAGGTTTTTAGTCTGTAAATGGTTATTTTAGATGAAACCGGGTTAGAATATTGCTTACTTTAATTTTGCACAGCATACTGATAGGTGTGTGTGTGTGTGTGTGGTTTGGCAGGGCATGTCCTCTCACACAGAGATATGGTGTAGTATATTACAACCAAGATTAAAGGTATAAATATTAACAACTGCTCATTCCTCTGTTACTGGTGTATTGAGATGAGTGTGTTTTGACATGAGTAAATATACTGCACAATGGTTTCTGTGAGTAAAAAGACTTTCATCTGAAGTAAAATGTGATTAATTAACAATAATTAACTTAAAATACAGACTAGGTCTGAAGTAGTTGTATTCCACAGGGAATCTACTTTCTTGCTACAGAGACAATTCAGACATCAGTCTTCTTCATCTTAACTCTCTGATCTGCTATTACCCGTCAAGCCACACCACCTCCACCACCCCAAATTAATAAAGCTGTGTGTTGGATATTAGCAAGGCAATAAAAGGATGAATATTTGATAACAGAGATTCAGACACTGTTATTACCTGGCCATTGCATCAGCACTGATAGCTCAGACCACAGATAGGTGCCACTTTCTCATGTCAGCAAAAATAGGCTCTGACAATATTGGATTTGTGTTTTAACTTGAACCATAGCCACATTTCTGCCTTGTGTAAAGAAGCAAAGGACAGTGAAAGCAGATATTTCTCTTTCATGCATGCACTTTTTATCCCTCTGTCAGTCCATCTCTAAATTCCTCATCTTTCCTTCCTCTCACTATCTTTCATTTTCCTTTTCCTCTGTTTCTTTTTGTGTTTTTACTTCCATTAATCTTTTTCGAGGGTCTTCTATAATCCATCTCCCCAGCCGAGAGGTATTCCCCGAGGGTAAATTACTCTGGAGGCCTGCCTGGCCCCGCACTGCATCAGATTGACCCTCAGCTTGTTTGCCATTTTGTATACTGCACTGTTTATTTAACAAGGAGCAGAGTGAGTGTGATTTCCAGGGACGGGTCCCTGTGATAGTAGCTTTGACACCCTGCCTGAGTAATGACCCTCATTATGGAGCCTCTGACAGCTCCCTGAAAGGCCTGATTTATGAATATGCTGGGACCGTAGGCCCACAAGCCTCCACGCACCAGCTTCTGAGCATGGTCTACCCTCACTTTGTCAGCACCCACAGACTATACATACGTGTGCGTGGGCGTTCGCGCACACATCATGCCTACACATGCAACAAAAAGTAAATGGCATATGTATATGAAATGTATTTTTGGTTTTAAAATTGCCTAAACTGGCAACTGTAGCATTACTCCTGTTGCCTAACTTTCTGTTCTTCCTTATAACAGCAGACAAAATGTGCAGGCTCTCCCAGGTGGTCCGTGGAAAGTTGGATTTAAGATTTTATGGCAAAAATAAATTCCTCAAGTTGATTTAATTCCCCCGATTCAGTCTTTGCTATCTGAACCAACCAACATCCCAGATAGAGAGGTCTGTGATGCAACTTCCAACTTTTATTTTATTTTATTTTATCTCATCTTATTGGTCAGTAGGCTACTTCATAAAAAATTTCGCACATCTCACCCCTTAAGGATTAACCCTATACATATTAACCCTTCTTAAATATCACACATATCAAAGGGCAGCATAAATAAGTTATGAGGTATATATCTCCCCTTTTTTTGCCCCAGCAGAATCAATTAAGCGGGCAGAGGAGGAAAAGAAGGTATTTGGGAGGCTCTAGGCTTGGCCAGGCCTTGAGAAGACCAGGCCTACTGGAGGGGAATCAGAGGGAGTGAGGAAGAGGGGAGGGCCAGAGAGAGAGAAGGTTACACAAATACATACAGTACGTAGACAACAGAAGGGATAGGAAATGAGTAAAGAGGGAGGGATGAGAGAGAGAGAGGAAGAGGGAGAAGGGCTGTCCAAAGAGAGGAGAGGAGAGAAGAGGTGGGATATCCACTGGATATGCATAAACAGGAGATGGAACAGGCAGGCGGGCACAAGAGCCAACAGCAGCAGCAGATAAAGCTATACAGGCTTGTCAGAATCCAGCCGCTAGGCCAGTGATTTATGAGGATCCCCAGTCAAGACTTCGCTCCAAATCCTCCATCCAGCAGTCTTTTGTTCACGGCAGAGACACCCGCCTCCTACACATGTACACACCTCGGTTTGACCAGACCTCTCAGACATGCACACCTGTTCACGCACTTACACGCGCAAAAGCATTAGAGCCGGGCCAATACTGGACTTTTGAGACTGATATTGAAAATATCTGATAACAATATACTGACCAATTTTCTATTTTCCCAGATTTGGTTATTAAAAAATTGTGACCAAGATATGTACAGCTTAGGACATTTTAAAGTTAAGAAATAAACTTGTCTGTGCTCACTGGTTTACAAACATGGCAACACTTTTATAATGTAATTTAATGTATCAATATGTATGTATGTATGTAACAATAGTATATCTTTAGCATTTCTGTAATGCCTAGTCACGTATCGTCATATATGCTGATGCTAATATATTTGTTATAAGGTAAAATAGGCATCGTTAGTATTATGTATATTATATGGGTCACGTTAGTTACAGTGACGGAGAGGTGGATAAGCTGTGTACCTGAGTTTTGGTAAAACCACAATAAACCTAAACTGAACGTGGTGGTTGTGGCTCAAGAGCTAGAGCGGGTTGCCCATTAATCAGAAGGTCATCAATTCAATCCCCAGCTCCTCCATGTTGCATGTTGAAGTGTCCTTGGGCAAGATACTGAACCCCGAATTGCCCCTGGTGGCTGTTCTGCCAGTGTATGAATGTGTGTGAACGTTTGTTTCTGTTTGAGCACTTAGGCTCAGTGTGTGAATGCAGATGCAGCGCTTTGAGTGGTTGAAAATTACATCTAAGCTACTTCAATTTTTTCACATTTTATAGTTAGGTCATATATATATGTATGTATATATATATGTACACACACACACACACACACACACACACACACACACACACACACACACACACACACACACACACACACACACACACACACACACACACACAGTATATTTATGTTGAACCAACTTCATTCCACAGTAGCAAAAGAAGAAAGATTAAAAACTTGCTCCAAACAGTGTGTGTGTGCGAGAGAGAGCTAAATCAGACACACAGAAACTCTCCTACTTAGTGCCATATCATTACAGCTAAATGTATTTCCAAAAAAAACAAATGGAGAACCATTGTTGTTTGTATAAATTAACTTCATTATCACATTGTCATGTGTATATGTGTAAATGTGTGTCATGTAATACTGTTTCTTATTTTAGTAATTGTTCCTTTGAAAAATCCTACTGTTTCTCAAAAAGCAAGACATATTTTTAATGTAACAAAGGCCTATATTGTGTTTTTGTTGCTTTCTTTAGTTTTTATAATGTCATTTCATTGTTTATTATATTTTTTTCATTGTTTATATGTGAATTTGTGCTCTGGCAACATTGCAACCTAAACAACATAAACATTCATGGCAATGGACGAGAGAGAGAGAGACAGAGAGAGAGAGAAATGTCTCATCTCATCTCATGGAAACAAGTTTCTGCCACTACATATCAAAGTTTCCTCCTCACTACAGGAAGAGGTGTCCAGGCTGGACCCTGATCCTTCTCATAAGAGGTGTTACAGTAACTATCACAATAGAAAGTAAACTCAGCCACACGTGTCTTTATTCCCCTGCAGCAAAGGACTGGTAAGTGATGTCACCGTCACACAGAAGCGCTTCTGCCGGCTGCACATACAGGTCCGTGTGTGGCGGTGACGTCACTTACTGATCAGAAATGCTTGGGAAAATGTAGCATGTGTGGAAGCTACCGCGCTACTTGGTCAATAAAAGAGCTTCGTTACTGAAAAGCTATTTGATTCAGAAAATAGTGACTGTTGAGGTGTGAGTTTAAGTGGTCGTTTGTATATGTCTTGGTTTAATGACTATTTGGTTGTAAATGTTATCATATTGCTGGTTTGTCCTACCAAAAATGCAAAACTCAAAGGATATTCAGTTTTTAGTACAAAAATCCACATATTTGAGAACCAGTCAGTGTTTAGTTGACTCATTTATTGACCATAATCTACTAATCGGTTATTGTTGCAGATCTACATGTATTCAGATTTAAATTTACATTCTGTTTTTAAAGCTGACTTTGTAACTGTACTTCAGATCAAAAAAAGCTTCTTAGCTAACTCTGGTGCATTTACAGCAGTGTTTATTAATGTGCATAGTCCCTGTTAAATAAACCACTAAATAAATTTAGCATTATAGTTCTGCCCTATTCTAAGCTTTCAGAACAATGAAACATAATGAGAAGACATAAATGCACAGTAAGGCATACATTTTGCCCATGTGCCTCTCATCACTAGCTTATTTAAGCCTCTCCTAGCTGTCATTAAATACACCACTCAGATAGTTAATCATAGCGCCACCCCATGGCACAACTTCCCCAGTGCTTCATTTATATATGATTTTTCACTGGATTGGAAGATAAACGATGGATCTAATCGATCAAAAGAAGAGGTTTGTTGGTATTTGTAGGATTGTGAGATGTAAGTTTAGGTCTGAGGTCATGAAATCATTAAGAAATTGGTTGTAATTTGCGGTGTCGCTGACTAGGGATTTGATTCGTGAGAGTTGCTTTGTTGAAGAGGCTAGATAACTGATCGGACACACACACACACACACACACACACACACACACAATTTCTCTTGCTCTGTGCCCTGCATTAAAAAGCCCTGGATAAAAGGTAAGGAATATGCTTTATTAACTTTAAATATGCATGAAGTTTCAGAGGGAAAGTGCAGCACAGCATCGGGAATGTCCAAAGCTTGACTACTTATTTCTCTCTTTTTTCCTCAAAAACTGTAAATAATTAAAACCAGAGTGAAGGGAGAGAGAGAGAGAGGGAGGATAGAAAAGTCAAAGATACTCGCACTCCCTGCATAAACACATTCTTATTACTGACCTCAGATGCCCCGAGACACCAAATCATAAAGTTACAATGCTCAACTGTTTCCAGAACGTGTGTGTGTCTCTATTCTTTGCTTAACACACACACATGCAGACACATATGCGCACACACAGACAGAGCCACAGATGCATGGAAAAAGCTCCTCTGGTTTTTTTTCAGTCCTGGCTTCAGCACCAGAACTTCTGGGGACTCCCTTTGAGAGTAGGAGTAGGTTTGAAAGGACTAGACACTCTTATTGTGTCTGTCTCTGAGCATCTGCAGAATCTGACCTCACATCAGATATATCAGTTTTCCTTCACCTTGTCAATTGTGATTTATTTAGTGCTGATGGACTCAATGGGTGGCAAATTGCACTCAAGCTTCTGATCAAGGTCATACTTTTAAAGCACATTCAGCTTGTCGTCACAGCTTGTGTACATCCAATAAAAAGCAGATATCGACACCGTGACACCCTCTCTTATTAGTCAATTGATTTCCTTTTGACTTCAGATATTCAACCAGAGAGCGGGAGAGCTTAGCTCTGTGGCTCCAGGCTTATAAGAAGAGGCTTAGCCTTATTAGCAAATGCGAATTCTGCAAACATGACAACCACACATTCACCACAACTCCCTTTGGTAATGTAAATAGATAAATACATAAATACATAAACAGGCTGTGAAAAGCTGATTGCGTTAGCCCCTCCTGATTCCGAGGAATCCTACAGCTGAAAATGAAATCAGTTATGCTTTTTGCTGCCAAGTGCAGCTACAAAAGTCTGTGTCAAAAGGATATTTTCCCACTGTAAATGAGCTACACAAAATTGTTTTTTATATCACAGCATGTTATTTAGCCCCTTAATCTTCTGCTGTGGCAGCGTTGTTTGTCATGATTATTTCAGCCAGCTGAACGATATTTAAATGAATAAATAGCAAGTATTTACCCAGCATCATTGCCTTGTCATGTTGGTTACGTCGCCTAATGGTCTTCTAGACTGCGGCTCTATTTATGGAAGTCATTTCATCCTCTGTTATTTACCCCACCCCATCCCACCCCAGCCCCAACATCCTACACTCTTTTTTTCTCAGCTCCATCATGCCAACTGCTTTCGTTCCCTTTTCCCCGATGCATCATCTCCCTGTGAATTTTAATTTCAGAAACGTGCTATTAGAAGGGGGTGGGGGTAATCCCGTCACTGCCTGTCCTTCATGCCTCACACAATGATGTATTAACGGCAGGGCACACTAATGAATGGAAAGAACCAAGTTGTTAAGTCTGTTTTAAGGTGCTATTGCTATTAATTTACTCTTTGCTATGCTCTGTTTTTTCTTCCTGGTCTTTGTCTTTTTTCCCAGATACATCACATCCACAATTTAGCTTTAACACCTTAGTATGTGGTAAAATGTGTTGCGATTTGTGTCAAATTATTTCTATGAATAGACAAAAGTCTCACTGTGACTTATACGTACTGAACTCCCAATTGATATCTCAAGTCAAAAAAAATCTCACCCACATCTGTCTGATCCACTGCTTGACACACCAGCTTGTGAACATGCTGAATTTCATATGATGTATTTGTTTCTACTGTATAATAGTTTAAGGTCAAAGCTAATAGAAGCCAAGTCTGTTTTAATGGAGATTTGTCTGTTTGCTTACGAGAAAGAGAAAAAAACAAACAGAAATATGTAGGATAGACAGAAATAGCGGAGGTGTTTAGTATGATGTAAGCATGTAATGTAAGCAGTGTTCTATGGTGCAATTCATCCCCCGGTTGAAAGTCTACAATCCTGTCAATACCAACCAATTTTTAGTGGACGAATGTGGCTTAATCTGATCTCCGGATTGTACCATACTGGAGCAAGCTAATCTATGGATCACATCACACTCCACATAGGCGGGCAACCTATCCCCATTTACATCTCCATTTCCTAACAGCCATGCAAGCTTGCCACAATGATGGAGAAAAGGAAAAAAAATACATATTTCAAAACCCCCAAAACCAGGATAGACTAAATTGCCGGAGTACAACAGGGCTTCATCGTTTGTGTTTCATGCCGCGGCTTCAAGAGAGCGTGCTGCCATTCCTTGCCGCTTGACTGGGCAGATTATGCTCAGGTATCAGCCGCAGCCAAGAAAGCGGATTACTTGTGTCCAAATAGAGTTGTCAGTTTGGAAACTCAAGATGCAATCATTTCCATGGGAAGCGTAATTATAGGGGATCAAGCCCACGTTACTGGGATGCTGGCACAGGATGAGACAATCACTCACTAATGAAGGATTTTGCATGTGCAAGGTGAACAAGGTACTCCCTCTCAACTCGTGTGCGCTCTCCATGTGTTTTTTTTACGGTGTCCTTCTCCAGTATGTTGTTTCATGTAGTCCATTTCTTTTGACCCACCGATTTAGAGAGAGACTATGCTTTGACTACCTTAAAGTGCTGCGGAAAGAGGTCAAGAGAGTATCCACAGAGTTAAACTGCTGACTTTCTCAAGTCTGATTCAGGGTAGATATAGACCAAAACATATTTAGTGCCAGGTCAAAAGCTGTTCACCTTTCGCAACAATAATTATTTCAACTATCCGTTCAACTTCTATAAATGTACATTTTTGCAATCTGCATAGTTTAGATAGAGAGATTTCATCAAAGTAAAATAAAATATATATTTTTAATTGCTCTTCTCTTTTATGTAAAAAAGCAATGTATGAAACCCCTAAAATAAACATTTGATGTATATCATAAACATGAAGCATTCTTAAAGATGTGCTGGTGCAACAGCAGTAGCCTATTTCCTATACACTTTAATCTGGACGCAGACTTGGAGCAGATTGCAACATATCCAGTGATTTGAGTGAAGTGGCAGTGTCCACAACATCAACAGCAGCAGCAGCAGCAACACTGCTTAAATTTGACTTTGTTGAACTATTAGTAACATTATCAGCAACATCATCCTGGATTTACCTGATTATTCACTGTATTTTCATTAAAAGCATCTAAAAAAGGTCAGAAAAGTCATACAGATTTAATAATTTGAATACATATACATTGAAATAATAGCAGCATTATTGCATTGACTACAGTTTATAATCAGTTAACTTTGTATTCCATTGCAATATTCATCTTTTTAAAAATGTTTCAAATACTGCTTTTGCTTTTAATGGACATTTCAACCAATTAGTTAAACATGCTTTTGAGTTTCTTTTGAGTTCTCCCTGGAAGTAAGCCATCTGAAAAAATCTATTTCTGAAAACCACAGTGCAGGATTATTTTTTACAGGATATTAAAACTCAAAGAAGTCAAAGAAGAAGACCATTAACCAGTGTTTTGATATTATTTGTAGTTAGTAGGCATCAGTATAGACATCTTATTTATTATTACTTACCAGGAATTTAAGTTCCTAAATAAACAACTACTACAATAAAGCAAAATATTCTTATAGCTTGCTGATGACTTGCTGAGGATGTACAGTGGACCCCCCCCCCTTTCCTATCACATGTTCCATCAGACAGATGATGATCATCTGTCATTACAAATTATAGGATAGCTGCCAGCCATGTTCCCAGCCTTTGTCTCTTTATCTGACCTTTGTAACCTTTGGCCTCAACCTTGACCCCGTCTGAGCCACCACCTTCATAAAAATGAAGCATGAAAACCCATGATCAAACTACCTCGACACAGATTCCTCTTTCCCAAACACCTTAGAATACACACATACACACACACACACACACAAAATGTCTGAGACTGTTTTATTATGACGAGCTTGTGCATTGTACATCTCACCAATACCCAATCACTCATTTTCCCACTAAATACCTCTCTCTCCCGATGGCTTCACCTGGCGCTCGGTCGAAAAGGTCACACAATTAAATGGCTAAGGCCTTCTGTTCATGTCACAGAATGGTGATGTATCACTCCGGGCTGGCTGTACGTGTACCTGACACACTGTGAGCATGAATATGATTTCAGAGATCATTAAAAATTTAACAGCGTGACCTAATTACCCGAGCTCCTTATTCAGATTCCAAGCAGTAAGTGAGATGGAGAGAGAGAGAAAGGAGGAGGAGGATCTGTGTATGGCAGGCTAAGCCTCATCTGGAATCAATTATAATTACTTTATGTTGCTACTTTGTCAATCAATATGGAACGAGCTGTAATGGATCGCTCAGGTGTCACATACTGTACTCAGAGCAATGAAGTTCTATTGTTTGTGTGTTTGCATATGTGATGGAGGTCTCAGAAGGAATTTGCTATAATTAGTTGGTTAGTATAGTGTGGTATATTTAAGTGGATAAGGTTTGTGAGCACTATCATTTATCTTGAAGTGGGTTGATTTAGATTGTAGAGTGATTCCACTTTTCCCCATGAAGGCATTGGGAAAGATACAGAGCGCACAGTGAATGCATATATAATGATCGCTGATCTATCTGAAATTATGGACAACATAGACCCAGAAAAAAAGAGCACTCTATTGTTTTCATTCATATCAACTTCCTCTCAGGGTGCATGCCTTTTTCTACCCCCCCTTCCATTTTACCATATTGATCGCTCTGTACTGAGTCACAAACAAGGCAGATTACCATTATCTGCTGTTACAAAGCGTTTCAGGAATCTTTTGACTGAAGTCGTAAAAACCTGGGGCTTTTCATGTCTCCCTGCATCGATTTAACGCTTGTGAGAATGAATTGCAGATCAATTGGCTTACCTCCGGGCAGACTTAATGAGCACGCACAACAACACCAGGGTCTGTTGTTGTCTGCCTCTTGCTTCATCGTCTTGAATAGGAGGAGAACGATGAAGAGGAAGGGGAGGAGGCTCAGGCAGAGATTGTCCTGTTACCCATGATGGTTTAAGGGCACTTTTTCACCCCTATTTCTCACGTTTGCATGACGACAACAGAGTGTTACTGTGATATTTTGTCCAGCAATGTGTGTGACTAATGACCTTCTGAGTAATCTTGTTCTCCATAAGCATACCTCATTACTCACTTTGTAAAGCCATCTTAAAAACCTTTTTTGGCATTTGAATGGGACAACTCTTGCATGGCACCTTATCTAGGAAATATCACTGCAGTAATTACACTACAGGGATATAATGTCATGGTGGAGCCTTGTGATGCCTACCAACACTCCATTACCCTTTGTTTATCCTATTACATCATCATTCCCATGTCTTTGCCAAGTTGTTGTCACTGCCACATTGACTTGAATTTCAACTCTAATCTCAATCTGTCCCTGGCCAGAGCGTCACCGTTTGACTGCTGTGTTTGGATCACTTTCACCCGGGCGATCTACTATAAACATTTACCCTCTGCCCACCTGGGATCAATAAAGGCTGTTGCCATGTGGTAATCAGATGGCACAGCGAATCTTCTAATCACCGTCTAATACCCAGCGAGGAGGTTGGGAGTGTGCAGCTGGTGGTTTCCGCCAGCTCCTGACTCCTCTCCTGTCTTGCTGGCTGCCTGTCACCAGAGTATCTGTTTACATCCACGGAACCTGACTGCAGGACACGGCCTTCGCCTGGCCTCCCCGCTGCCCCGCTGGCCTCAAGTGATTCTGTAGGTTCACCCAGAAGTCACAGAGGGACGATGGGGCTTTGAATTTCTATCAGGTTTCTGTTTAGTTTTGGAGGGAACGGGAGGGTAGCGCCTCAGTGTGGCAGGTGAGAAATGGATGCTTTGAAAGGGAGAAAAAGTAGGAAAAAAAATAAAAGGATGAAGAAAAGATGACACCAGGCAGACAAGGAAAAGAGGAGAGGCGTTTAAAAAGGCACAGGACAGCATATTATGCAGCTGGATATGTGCTTTAATTATTGTCAGATATAGATTGCAAGCCATTTCCTTAATACTGACTTAGTATTTCAGACTTTGTTGGCTAAGGTCTGATCACACGCATCCTAGAAGTCACATAAGCCAGTAGAGTTTCTTCTTTTGTAATTTCTTTCATCTCCTTCTCTGTGCCCCCCCCACCCTTCCTTTCTTCACCTTCATGAACATACGGTATTCACCAAGCCTTAAGCCACCATACTGTGTCTTAGATGAAGCTCGCAGGAGTTCTAGAAGCTGTATTGTGAGCGTCTTCTTCCAGTGGCCTGGACCTGAGTTGACTTGAGTGAGATGAGAGGTATAATGTAAAAAGGCCCTCACCGCAGGAGTGCACAGTCAAGGGACCTATGAGCAGCGTCATGTTGAGCAGAAATATTCACAGCTCCTGTAATTGCCCCAATGTTTTAGACTGTGTGGTGAACATGTTTCCCTATTGTTCATCCAGATTTTATTATACCATATAAAAAAAAAGTCTTGGTTATTGTATGAATCTGCGACCATTAAAAGGCACACTGAATATGCGGGAAGCACGTCAACAACTCTCCCATACCCTACCATTAGTCTTGCCTTCTCCTGCTCTTATCCTGCTATTTTTTCCCTTTAGAAGAAAATGGAACGGGGTACTGGATGGATTGCAATTCATTGGAGTCTCATTGTATGCAGTAATATACACTATTAACTGGCAGCATATAGAAACAAACCTTTGATTAAATGAATTTGAATCACAAAGAAACAGCAAGACCCCTCCTCAAGCTTTCAGTTAATAAGGATTGCTTTTTGACTCTGTACCTGCGCATGCTGACTTTTGACACCCATGGTTTTCAAGAGGGGTATTTCTGAGGACTCTTATATGGCGGCAACCCCAGATTAAATCAAGTTGACTATAATAAAGGATAATGTTATATTCATTTTGTCATCATTACTGATTCCAGTGTACTAAAAGGCTTGCGGATTATAATGAATTCTAAATAAGTTCAGTGCACTAATGGGAAACGATGGAGAGTAGTGCGGATTACTAATATTAGTTAGAGCTCCATGTTTCATTAGATTGCATTAGGAAAGAGAACATTCAAATAGGATTTTTTCTACTGTATGTCAAGTTGTTCTTTGATTGTCAGACAGTCCTCTCCCAATTATTCACTGTCAATGAGATCTCGAAACAGTGTTTAATGATGAACTTAGATCTGTTTATTTATGTGATCCTGCCGCACAGATTGCAGCTTGTAAAGATGGAGAATATTAGTATACATTGCTTGGAAAGTAAAAAGAGATCGGATTAAAATAAAGACAAAATAAGGTACACAACAATGGCAAAGGCTGCTTAAGAAATCCAGTCATTCTATACATAGAATTCAAGAGCTGTATTTATCCGAGAAAGGCGTGCAAATCTATGTAAGTATCTCCACTGTTTGCATAATAGATTAGAAATTAGCATTTTTGTTCATTTTCCATGTATGCACAGTGCCTGGAAGAATAACACTCCATGCATATCAGATCAGCCTGCCTACAATTTTGCGCAGTATATTATTTGACAATCTAAAATGTGTAATTTGCATGAAATTGCTTAATTAAAACACAGTCACTGGGGGTATTAATTTCTTTGTCTGACAGTGGAGTGTAGTGAGGGGAGAGCAGGGGAGATGTAAAACGCTGTCAGATAGCGCTGTCACAGAGGCAGAAAGGAAATTCTGCCACATTTACAACCCCCCCCCCAACGGCACAAAGCGATGGAGAGGATAACGCCTGCCCAGCTAATTTGGGTTATGGTGGTAAACGGAGGCCACTGCACTAGAAAGATACCAAAGGGCAGGAGGGAGATGAGGAGGGGGTGAATCACTGGAAGAGATAGAGGGAGAGAAACTAGCATGGCTGCCTTTGTACCATGGTATCATTGTTGTCCTCAGGGTGGAACTGTGCCAGGCAATTGACAATGATACAATGATGTCAGATACTATGGTGTATCAGCATTAGGCTGGTGGATGAGCACAGTATGTCAAAACCTTTTGTTTGCTTGTGCCTCTTAAAAAAGGTGAAGACTTTGACAGCTTTTTTTAACAAACAGAAATCTGTAAGTTGAAATATAATTCTCACCCAATAAAGCCCAAAGGCACTAACCCTTTAGCCATATCTCTCATGCTATGGGTCTGTTGTTTGAACCACTGTTAATCTTTCCTCATCATCATTCTTCTTCTGTCAAGAAATATAACACCTCCTGTTATGGTTTTGTCTCAGAGATGCAATCAATTGTGGCAACCACAATGTGAGCAGTGGATCGAAAACAGCCACTCATTAATTGTTGCCCACCCCTGGGTGCTGCGCTGCACTGTGCCATTATGAATGCGGGAATTGCGAGCGGAAAAGGGCAGAGAGGTAGGCGAAGGATGAACCAAAGAGATTCAGAAAAATACACAGGGAGGAGGAACTCTTTGGAGCATGACAAAGAGTGAGATTAAAGCTCCTTTCCCATTTCCAGTTGGACCTGTGTCTCTGTGCGTGCAGCCTGCACATCTGTACCCTTTTGTCTTAAATATCAAAGGCAGCAAAGGCACGTTAACATTTCAGTAATTCCAAAGATACACGAGGACATGGGAGGGTGAATGGTGCAACAAAGAAGTTATCAAACACAGAGAGGGAGAGAAAGAGAGAGAGTTTCTTCCTCTCTTACATCGATGCTCAATTCTGAGAAAACAATTTGCCACTCCTTGTACTGTACCATTGAGGGTGGCGCTGTGCAACAGTCAAATTAAAAGCTTTTAACAGAGAGAAATAGATAGAGGAAGATGAAAAGAGAAGGGGAGAAAACTTTAAGAGATGAGTACAGGTGGCGAAAAGAAAGAGAGTGCGACAAGCAAGAGAGCAAATGAAACAAAGCTACAAGAGAGGGAAATGCATATATTGGGTAGGCAGAATTGAGGCAGACAGGCAGGCAGCCAGCCAAGTTCAGTAAGGGGTCCTTGTCACTAGTGTCAGCATTGTGAGGCTGAGACAGAGACAGCAGCACTGAGGGCAGGCTAACGCTGACAGGACCTCCACTGCAGCCTTGACGGCCAGCATCACTGGGACCTTAATTGGTCCTTTGATGTCTCTGGATAAGGTGGTGAAGGCGATGGAAATGGAATCTGTCCCTCTTTGCTGGCATGCCATTATATCACTATGCACCCTGTGTTTATTTATGAGTCACAACCTTTTTTTTCTCTCTCTCTGTACTCCTCGAGGGCGCCCTATTTTGCCTTAACTCTATAGCCCTTTTTCTCCCTCATTCGATGTCTCTCCATCCCTCCCTCTCTCACTGTCCTTTATTTAGCATGTCATCCGGCTGATAGTTTGTATCATAGCACTACTTAAAAGTTCTCCCTGTCACCTTCTCCAAAACCCTCGCTGATTTCCTTGCTAAAATTACAACAAATGAATGGTCATCGTGAATGTATGGCAAAGAGTATTTATGTTCTCATTCTGTATGCCATTTAGGTAATTTATGTGTATCTGCATGCATGTGTTCACATCAAGGCTGCATAAAGGGTGTGTAATGTTAACAAGGAAGATTTTGTGTGTGTGTATGTGTGTGTGCACGTCAAAACCCCTGCTGCCTTTGCTGATCAAATGGTGCAACAAGGGTAAGTCCTGCTAATGTGGGGAGCTGTTTAGAGCCAGGGCCTCCTTTTGAAATGATGATGATAATGGATTCAGTCCTCTCATTAAAGTAGTCTGAGAGCTCATTAGGCACCAACAAACAAGCTGGCCATGTCGGCGCAGGAAATGCCAAGTACCCCCATCTGCCTCTGTCTCCCATTTCATCCAAGGATGTGACCATGTTACTGTCATTTACCTCAAACCCTCCCATTCCTCTCCACGGGCACAAACACACACCAGGGGGGCGCGCAACACACACATACACACATATGGCAGTATTTTCCAGTCCTCAGCCGATCTACAGTTCCAACCTCCCAGCCTCCCCGACACAACTTCAAAGTCGCCCAGCCACGGCGCACTTGGCTGGGACTCCCTGAGAGACTCTCTTTGGGCTCTGGGGTCACAGGATCAAGAGGACTGAAATTGATCTTGTCTCTTTGGTCCTGCACAGCCCTCTTTAGCCTCTTGTCATCATGCTCAGCTCCCTATAGGAGCCCGCCATCACCGCACCTGCCGAGGAATTGAAATAAAAAAATGTCATTTCTGTCTCTGTCGTCTCCCGGTCCCCCCAGATGAAAATTTTCTCCCTCTTGTTCATGACACACTGACAGATAAAGAGCACATTGGTGTGATTATGGAGTTGACTGCCCTCTTCTAATATTCCACCATGGTCACTTGTCATTGTGTAGCATCAGCTTTTTGGGGGCAAATGGAGAGGGAAAGAGATAAGTCTCCATTGAGGAGACTAGTGTAAATTAAGTCCTGACACATTTGTTCATATTGGCACATTTAGTCATTTTTGGCTCCCCCATATGTGTGACAACTCTGATGGCTGAAGCCCTAGGTGCTGTGTCCTTAATTTTAACCTCGCTATCTTTCCTTATCTCACTCAAGTGCCGGAGCTCTGGCACTTGAGTGAGATTGAACCACACAGGCAGGCAGATGGAAAGATGGTCTTTTGTGACTAGGAACTCTTTTGCTCAACAGGTTGCCAGGAAGATCTTTATATCTTTATATCTTGTGCTTTTTCTGACAGTATGCTGACCCTTTCCACTGACCATAGAGTGAATGAGATCGGCTTGAATGGGAATCTGTTTATTGTATTGTCTTAAGATATAGTATCCAGGATGAATGCAATCTCAGTTAAAAAAAAACAGTGCTTCTGTATTAATTGTTTAATAGCTTTGTCGCAATCAATCTAAAATGAATTTGACTCAAGTCACACTAAATACTGGCATTCATAGTAAATGTGCAGTGCCAGCACCCACCGTCACATCAAGGAATCCTTCATATCTGTAGAAGCCAGAGATACAGATTGGCAGGAGTGAGTTTTTAATGTCTCCTTCAATTAACCATCTTCTGGAGTCCAACCGAGTCATCTGCAGTGTGTCAGAAAAGACATACTGCAGATGACAAAGTCTTATCTGCGCACCATTCCCTCTCCATCAGGGAAGGAAGTGATAGCTCCTTGTCAGGGAAGAGAAGAGATCAGAGAATACGAGCTCCCGGAGAGCAAAACTCACAAGGGTCCATTCCAGCCTCAAGGACTCCGTTACCGAACATAATGAATACACACTGAAATTATCAATCAATACTTGCCATTCTTGAGATAAAATGCATCCTAAACTTTATTTCTCTTCCATTTCTGACATATTTTCATCAGGTATTCATTGATTTATAAAAAAAAAAGTAATAGAAAAGCATTCCTATGATGCAGGACTGTTTCTCCTTCTATTTCTTTTTACATTATAATTATGGGCTTGAGGGATATCAATTAAATGTGTCCAATTACAGAATGCTTCAAAACTAGAATATAACGTTGCGCCTCCTTTTTTGATCTATTTACTCGCAGCCGAGGCAACAGAGGGAGAGAGGGAGTAAGAAGTTTCAAAAACAGCCTCTGTTCCACATGAAAGGGGCATTTGATCATATTTTTTTATTTTTGTCTTAAAGAGAAAAGCTTGCCAATGAGGAGTCATTCCCCATTAAAGTCAAGCAAAATTATCAGGCCTGCATTAAGGAGGTTTAAAAAAAAACGAGATATGTATCATGCATGTGGATATGCATAAACATGATGGAGGAGCTTAAGTAGAAAATGAGATCTGATGCCGTCGTGAAGAAGAGAAAACCGGCGTGCTCAGAATGCATTTAAATTTAAATATTCATGTCATTATAATTCTGAGGAATGTGGAGCGACCGTATGATATTTTATTGAGGAGGTTTTAAAAAATGAATGCTGTCCCTACTCCTTAATAAAAATCCTTGGCTTTCACTTGGGGTAGTCAGTCACAGACTGCTGTGGTCTTTCGTTGAGTGGCAGGAGGGAGCGAGTGAGGTGAGCAGACAGGAAGACAGGTGGATACACAAATCGATGGACGGATGGATGGATGGACGGATAGATGGGTGTACCGGACAGCAACTGTGACTTACTGCTCTGTATCTCACAGAGCTAGCTGCTGGATATCTAAAAAATGTTCACACAGTACTCTGTCCCTGATAGAAGATTGAAAAACGGGTTAATACAGACATGCAAATCACCTTTTTATGCTTCTTTTTACCAAATCTACGTCTGATGTCTGTAAGTTAAGGTACACAATGTGAGATACACTACTTTCCAAAGGCTAATAGATTGTTTAACATTTCAAGTGGTATGAGAAAATCAAAAATGCCCACTACTTTACCCTTCTCCTTCGCATATTTCTTGTTCATTCATTCAAATATTCTGTTCTTTCTTTTATTGTGAAATTACGTCTTTTAGCCCTTGCTCTTGGTTGTTTCTCTTTGTGATGTAGAAACTGAAAGCTCAGTACACTCATTGTCAATGTAAGCCACACTGAATCAATGTGAAGTGCTTTGCAGTTGTCATTTACTGAAGAATCTGATGTATTACAATGCAATGAAATCAGTGAGCATTTGGCCCTGAGCAAAGCAAAGTTTTCAATAACTTTGACCTGGGGGGTGTCCTATCCACAACCTTAATATCTTGATCTTCATTCAGAAAGAATAGGTAGAGGCGGAGATGAGGGAGGAGATGGTGAGATAGAATACAAGGAGAGAAATGAGTTCTCAGTAATTATGCTGTTTGACTAATGGGGAGCTACACCATGTGTGCAAAGAACCAGGATGTAGTGAACCTTGTGAACAGTTTGTGGAGGGGTGGCATCAAACTGGGGGAGGTGGGATCAGTGATGGTGGTACTCGGGGGGTCGATTGTCCCGCATCCCGTCTCATGTTAATTATCTTTTGTTTGCCCTTGATAATCCAAAGTCCCGGTGTGCTGCCCGTAATGAAAACCCTGAATCACAAGGTCTACATTTAAGGGAAAGAAAAAAGGGGGGAAAAACAATGCCCGTTGTCATTACCACATCATCAGTGCGTGATCAATAATGAATGAAACGCACATTAAGCAGGGAGAGGCAGGAGTTTATGAAAATGACTTGTGTGAATAGATTAAATTACAACTATTATTACTTCGCTTTTGATGTAGTGCGTCAAAGTAATTACAAAATGTTTAAAAAAAAAGAAAGGGAAGAGAAGGGATGAGGGAAAAGCAGTCAGTCCTTCCTTCTAGAGTTATAAAATCGAATTTATGTTACTGGGAAAATCGTGTCTCAAGTCGACAGTACTTAATGTATTACTCCAAATAACATTTTCTTAAAATCATCCCTTTCACATTTCTGAATAAAGATCATTAGAGTTTGAATAAAGCATTCACATCTACATGATGAAATAGGAATATAAACCCCTTTGTGTGTGCTTGCATGTGTCTGTGTGTTCGGCATGGAGTACAATTCTGTGTGATAACCTAGCCATTAGTAGTCCAACTCATATTTCCGCTCTTCTTTGTCCCTGATGTAGCTTTACGATCACCATAAATCTCCCAACCAAAGTTATCAAGTCTCAGTGTTCAAACCTGCCGGTCCATTAGTTTACAACTCCACCCCGGCTTTTTCTCCCAGAAAATACACAAGGCATGGCATTGGTTATGGATTACACCCTCATAAATCATCACCTCCTTCATCTTCTTCTGATAGAAGCGTGTCATGGTGAATAAGCCAAACAAGATGGCCTCCTAAGAGCTGCGTCAGTGTCAACATGGTGTTTGTGATAGTGGTAGTCAAAGGCTTTGTCTGGGGATTAGGGTGTTGAAGGGAGGGCCGCGGTTGGAGCAGCTAATTATCTATATGTTAATGGGACGTCAGCACATTCTTTATTCTGCAGGGTGTCTCAACCCAGTGTGGGTTTCCTTACATGTTTGTGTGTGTGATCAAGGATGAGTGCAGGGGGGAAGGAAGGAGTTTTTGAAATGACATGTACGGCAGTGATTCTCATTTGTTCAGGGGAAGTTTTCAAACTGTGGAAACGATGTTATTACACTTTGCCACAATCACGCCTGTGTAATGTGCTATTTGCCATGCCAGGCCCGGATTTCGCAGATGGAAATTAGGGGAGAAAATTGCCACTAACTACTCAATTACAGCGCTTGATGGTTAGGCTGACCCCAGTTGGCAGCAATGGCAACACAGAGCCAATCACCTTCCCCAGATGGCATTAAATTAGAATAGGGAAAGAGGACAATTGCACATATTCATCCGAGAAAGACATTTGAATTACCTCAGATGCTTTGGCTTCATATTGAACAATTAAGTGCAGCAATGGGATTTTATGCGATGGTTTGGAGGCGTTGTCAAAGTGCTCTGTCTTTGGATTTTCAATCTGACAATTAAAGGGAACCTTAGTAATTTGAAAATTGTGAGCGCGACTATATTGTCCATTTATTCTGTGACAATTAAGGAAATATTTAGTTGTGGACCTGGTACAAAATGTCTGGTATGTGATATTTATTAAGCTTTACAACACGTATTCAAGTGTGATGAATTAAGCTGTAAGCATGCCTTAGTTTTTGCTTTTCTTGGAGAAGGTAATGTAATTTGATTCAACTGTAATTCCAAATTGAAAAGTTATGTTTTGAGTCTTTCTTCCAGTGCTGGCTTCGGTCTCACTATTCAGAGACAGCCACTGCAAAATATTTTTGATTTCTTGCTCTGCTCCTTTCCGAATGTTTATGCTGTACTTGCAAGGAATAAATTGGGGTATCGTGCTTTGATCGGTGTAATATTTCACATTTAAGTTGATGTTTGTGCTGCATGTGATGCGTTTACCCAGCTGGGAAAGATGATCTCTTTACAGCACTGGAAAGCTTAATGCAATTACCTGATTCATTTTCCAGAGATCACTCCCTCAGCTATAAAGTGGACAGACTTTTAAAACAACAGTCCATAGTCTTTTTTTTATTTTTAGAAGTAATAGTTGGATAAGGACGTTTTGTTTTCCACTAAAGCAGGCAATATCAAACTTGAGAACCACCTTTGTTTGGAGTTTCATCTCAAAAGCCGTCGAAACTGAGCGTAGAAACTGTGCCAGTAGTCTTTGATAAACAACAGATCCTAATGTATGTTTGAGCTCACTTTACGCCAGAGCCAATATAACCAGAGCCAGCAGTGCCAGGAGCAGTCCGCTGCGGTTTCACCTGACAACTGGAAGTCAGAGGATCCCTCCTCATGTGATGTTTTTCTCTGACGGAATCTGCAGCATCTGCAAGCCTGTAATCAGTGTAAACCACAGTTTAGCAAAGATGTGTTTTCCCCTGCCAAGGGTTCACATGTGTTTACATTGCGGTGGCAGACAAAAGCTTTGACTAACTGTAGTCAGGAACAGCATTTTGGCAGCCACTGAAACCACTGGCAGGCTCCACACTCATTTATCTCATCTTTATCGCTAAATCAATGGCAGCACTCATAAGGGAGGGAGGAGATTAATTATTTTAGGGATAATTCGTCTCCCTTAAGGTTTTTTATGTTGATGTGTAATGTACAAATGATGGACAATCATTTGCGTTTGTTTTTAACCTGTGAACAACATTATATCCTAGTGCTGGGGTGGGTTAAGAATGTATGTGTGCCTTTGTGCATATTCTGCTATGGAACTGACAGAAATGCTGATGGAATTCTAATGCAGTGGCTTATTCTCACAACTCGAGGCGAACTGGCTACAGCAGCAATAGCAGCAGATTTAGTCAAGTAGGGCACTTTTGGTGTGAAAGTTTACACCCCCCCCCCACGCCTGCACACGCACACACAATTCTTCCCAACCGAATCAGTAATAACACTGATTCAGTGGCTTTTTTCATCGCTTTGCCTTTTTATCTTGGCCAGGCTGTTTGCCTATGCATCGTCACTGGAGGGGTAAAACACACACCCGTCCTTCTTCCATATTCAGTAGGTGTAAGACATCAAAACATTTTCATCATTAAAATGCTTACCATTTGTGGCCTTTGTAGCACAAGAATATACAGTAGATTTAAATCTCACCATCCTCCCGGAGAGGAAAACAAAGAGTGCTATTAGTTCTTTATAGTAACGGAACGGCATCCCAAGGTTCTGCGCAGGGACCTACCTTTTGGGATCAATTATGTGGCCACAGGCTCTTTTTAAAAGAGCCGCACCTGATTAAAACTCTGCCGGTTTCCCAAGGTCCCTTTGTGTGGAGTGCCGAGGCCCTCGCCACGGCTATTTATTAGCATATTGTCTTTTAAAGGTCATTGTCTGTTTTGCACGGCCCCACTCTGTCTAGAGTAGGTCGCCGTCAGATTCTCTTCTATTGTTCTGCACCACTTGCTGGTTGGGGAGGGGGGGACGATCCAGAAAAGTTCTGTACTTTTCACCCCCTGCGGACTGCAACAGGAGTTGGCCGTGTTGATACAGGGGCTGTGGAAAAAATACATACATACCAGTGGCTCCATTGTGGAGGATCATGGAATGTGTCACAGCTGATGGGGGTGTTTCATCTCACTTTTTCCTCCGTGTTTCTCAGCTACCACATAGGACTGTAGCCCCCACCAGCCTGGCATGAGCTGTTATCTCTGTCTAAATCAGTTGTCTCGGAAGTGCCTTGACAAAAGAAGGGAGCTTGTTGAACACTGGCACACATCAAAGAGAGGCAGAAGAAAACTCAGGCTGGCTAGCGTGGCTCACCGGGGCAGACGATGGAACATTGAGGGCTTTCTGTGGATGAAGCCGTTGGAAATGCTGGTAATAGAGAGGAGCATAGGGGGGAAGAGAAAGAGGCCCTCGGTGGGACAGAAAGCAGAAGAGACCTGCCTCTTCGCTTCAGATGTGGTAAATGCTGGCTCCCTGTAGACTCCATTAGAACTTCGTCTGGCTCCTACGTCAAAGGGGGAGGAGTGAGGAAAGGAGAGGAGAGCAAAAAAGGAAGGAGGAGAATCAGGTGTAAGAAAGAGAAAGGAGAGTGAGGGATGACAGAAGGATCAGGAGAGAAGAGAGGGAAGACGAAGGTTGGAAAGATGAATGCTGGAAAGACACACTTGGAAATATAGGAGAGTCCTGGGCTGCCGGTACCCCGTCACTTTTAACCCTCCCTCTGTACATCCACAAAATTGCATTGCATGTCACCTTGCATATGAACAGGTTCCCCGACCATAGCTTTCTTTTCTTCCCCTGTTATGTCATGCATAGCATATCCAACTCTTCAGCCAGGGAAGCAAGGTACATACTGTACTGTACATTTCCTGATAAAGTGCTAAAACAAGCCTTGCTTACAGCATTATTGAACTTTGGCCTGGAAGCAACATGACCTCAAGGCTTACTAAAATTGAATATTAGCATTGATGTGTATGTCTTTATTGGCATTCTTGCTTTTATTGGGTAGTTGAAACTATTAGGGGTGGGAGAAAAAATCAATTGTTAGATGCATTGCGATGCGGACGTGGAAGATTCTGACTCGATTAACAAATGTCAAAAAATTGATTATTTAAATTATTCATTGATAACGTAATGTTGACGGAAAGCAAAAGGCGGAACTCGCGGAAGTGCAGAGCCCGGACTATCTGTGGCGTGCACATAACAGAGAGACCAGTGTTCTTTGGTACACCACCGAATGAAGAACCACTCGGACTAAAATGCCACACAACCAATGATTTTAACTCGCACACTGTGCGAGCATGGTGACACAACGCATGGTGAGCTCTCTGTGTATCCTGAGAGTGTGACCAAGCGACATGACAAAACATGACGGTGAAAGTTAGCGGAGAAAAATATTAGCAGTAACTTTCAGTCTGGTAGAAAACGTGTAGTGTAGGTTGCAGTGTGTCCGTTAATAAAAGTCTGTTGTTTCCCCAACTGCTGTAAAAGTGAAGGCGGTTAGCACTAACTAACATTTCCCCTGTACAGCACGTTTTTTGACCGTTATGTAACGTTAGATAAATTAGTAATTAAGTAATGTAAATTAGCTCAGCTGTATGTCATTACTAACTTACCTACTTGTTAAGGGTTGAGAACATCAGGTACAAGCTTAGACTAAGCTGGTGTATAGCTCTGCCCTGTATACTGTACATCCTGATGGAAAACTTACTTATATTTCAGTTTTCAGAGTAGTCTGACAACTGGTTGTTAAACAAATGAAGGTGGTGACCATGGAGCTGAGGTAAATGAAGTAAATTAGGGATGCAAACTAGTCCTTTTAAAGTAATTAGGAGATGTTTCTTTTGGATTTTAATGTGCAAATTAAATGCTTAGTAATTATCCAGATCCTGTACAGAAAAAAATTATGCATCAAGATGCATCAATTATATAGTATAGTATACTAGTATAGTATATAGTATATGAATATGTACTTCATACATGAAAAAGTTTGAACTCAATCTAACACCACATAGCCTATCCTAAAATACAATCAAACAGCCTTACTTTAACCACTGTTTTTACTCTCTATTGTGGTGAATCTAGAAAGCTTCCACAAATAACTTGGTCTGATGTCATAAATCTGCTCATCACAGCTTTCTAGTTTATCCATTTTGCATTAGCAAAGACGACAACAATAGTTTACTTCAGATGGAGAGTGCATTTAAGGAATGTCCCTTGCGGGGGTACAAAGCATGGCCTTTGGGGGTTTTACTGTGTGAATTTTGAAATCAAACGATCTTTACAGATCTAATCCAAAAAAATGTTCTCAAATTTGAACAGTAGTTTTCATTTTGAAAATAAAGTGACAGCTCTGTTAATAGGCGGGCCTACAGACGGAGTGTGTATTTGTGTTCATCTGTGTGTGTGTGTGTGTGTGTGTGTGTGTGTGTGTGTGTGTGTGTGCGTGTGTAACAAAATTCCCCAAATGTGTCTTATCCCACAAAAGAAACAAAGATATATTTTATTTATTACACTACTGCAAAAGACTCACAGTCTTTCTGCAGTAGTGTAAATGAGAGCCAAATGGGGAAATAAAGTGTGGAGGTGAGCACTGTGTCTGACGAGACATCAAGAGACAAGGAGGTGCCTCTAAATCTGCTGTTTCTTAAACTCCCTTTTTTAAGCAAAAGTGCCACTTTGACAAATTTAAGGAGAAGCGAGCAAGATGATCTGTGCGTTCCGAGGTCACAGGGGAAGGAGGTTTTCTCTGTTTTACATCCTGTTGAAAAAATTACAGTCTCACCTGCTGGGGTGACTTCACTTTTACTTGATGAGGATGGGCAGGAGTGTGTGTCTGTGTGTGTGTGTTCTTGAACTTCCGTACATATGGGACCTGATGTCTACCATTATACAAAGATGAGAAAAATCCTTCAGAGTGAGGACAATGCGCTGATCCTCGCATATTTGAGGGGCTATTTGAAGGTTATTGCTTGAGTTTATCAATATAAGAACAGCGGGCACTGAAGGTCCATAAAAAAGTTTATTAATACAATGTATTGCATATTTGTGTGTCATGCAGGGAGAAGAGATGGTGTGTGTGTGTGTGCAGATGTTGGTTGCATGTGTCTCTGCATTTACAAGTGTTCTTGAAACACTGTCTCCAGCTCTGAACCAGACAGGTAAGAAATGGCATGAAAGAGGAAGAAAGAAAGAGAGTCTGTGCTGTGTGTGTTGTGGTGGTGGTGAGGGGGGCAGCACAGGGATCATGAGTGACTCCAGGCATCCAGCCACATCTGACTTTGATTAATTGTCCTGGCGTTCTTCTGTCTCTCCACCGAGCAACCTGACAGAAAGGTAGACCACAGGACAGCACAATACCACTGGGGATGATCTGTCTTTTGACTCACTCTCTCTCTCTCCCCCCCCCTCTCTCTCTTTGCTAGCTGTCAGCAGGTAAAGAAGACACACTCTACAGAGCTTTGCCAAGTTAGCTCAAATCACTCAGGCACACCCAAAATGACACAGTGGGAGGGGGTTATAATGAGGTCCATTGTTTTCTGAAAGAGATTTGGGATGTACACAACTTTCCAACAGAAGAAAAAAAAATTAAATCAAAGCCAGTTGAGTTAAGATCTCAAACAGTTCTGAGGCTGTTTAATCTTAGAAGCCATATTATTTTGAAGCATATCCGTAAAACACACAATATGGCAAATATTGCAGGATCGGCGTGTACTTTTTTGCACTTTGTCATCTTTCTGAACTTTGTCCCTTTTTATGCCTGTGTTACAAATGATTAACAGATACCGATATAGTTAGCTCTAAAATGTTCGCTTTTAAGTGGACTTACAGGAAAAAGTCTACAGTAGATTGATGGTGAACCGGAGACAAAAGGTTTTTGCTTTCCTGTCTCTGAAGATCTCACACATAAAAAGCCCCAACTGTTAACACTTTAAATCCGAGACAGAAATACACACTTGTTGAAAGAAGAATAGCATTTTCTCATGAAGTGTTTGTGTTGTATACACTTATCATCTACCACCACCACTAAATTTGCATGATTATGACTTCAAGACAGTTTGAAAAGGAGAGAGAGTAAAAACGCCCCTTTTTTCTGTCCAGTGCTCTCCGTGGTAAGAGAGAAGACAGAAAATTAAGGGAGTGAGTGAGATGCACGAAGGTCCTCGGCCAGACACCAACAGGGACACTGTGATTCATGTTTGGAGCCTTAACCCGTAGGCCCCGAAAAAGTGAGTTTATTGATGGTTTGGAGAAAAGAGTCCCCGTGTAAGGGATCTAGGGTCATGAAACTTAATTACTGTGTACATTAACAAATACTTGAAATTGCAGGTTCAAAAGGTTTTGCCCTCGCGTTTTAGGACTGTATATCAAATCTCAGAACTACGCAATATTACAGTGCATACTACATCTTTTAAATGGTCATTAGTTATAGCACAACAGTAAACACTGCATTGCATTGAAAGCATTTGAAAAGTAGAGTTTCAATCATTTAACGAAATGTTAAATGATTGAAACTGTACTCAAAAAAATATGGTATTATAATAACATTGTTTAAACATTAAATGTCTGTGGGTGTTTTGCAGAATTGGTTTGTTCAAGGTCCAGTGAATGAGTGTGTATTTGCAAGCTGAAAGAGTGATGCTGCTGTTGCGGTTCCTGATGATGCTGATAATAGGGATACAGTTGGTAGCAAGATGTTTTAATTAAACATGTCATTCTGAAATGTAATTTATCTGCATATTTTGAACTGTTGGGTCAAACTGAAAAACAGACACCGTAATACCACATCTAAAAATGAACAGGTTTGCTGATTAGCCAAAACCTTCAGTGGTCGTTTCCAGTATATTAGCTTTTCAGTTCCCGACAGGGGCTACATGGTGTTAACATGCAGAAACAAGTGGCATGTATGACTGCCAAGTCTCCCTCCCCTCTCCTCCCCCTCACCACCTCTTTCCCCTTTTCCTCCCATCCCTTCTACCATCAGTGTTTAACCCTGCTCAATTTGCCCGTCTGCATGAAACAATACTTGTGATCAACGCATGTAATGGCACCTTATTAACCCCAATTACCACAATTAAAACCCTGCTGCCACTGGGCCCCTTTCAAGTCTTAATTAATCAGATGGCAGTGAAGAGGCCGTTTGCCCCCCCCCCTCCCCCCACACTCATGCGCTGGCACTCACACACACCTTCTCCCCAGCCTTGACCGACCATGTGGCCCCGCTTAAAAGCACATCTGGCGGAACAAAACGTCTCCATGCTGGCAGACAAATGCCTCCACTTTACAAATGAAAGGCAAGCCTCTCTCGTCCTCTCTCTTTCACTCTCTCCCTCTCTTTCCATTTCTGTGATGTGGGTATAATGAACGTTACAAGCCCCCTTGGCACAGTGCCTTATTGGGAGGGTTTGGAAAGCTGCCCAGTTTGTTCCTCGCTAATTGCTTAATTGATGCATTGTTTTTACTGATGATACGGATTTGCCCCCCCCATCTCTTTCCCTCCCTACCGCTGCACATGGATACAGATACAAAAGGAATTACACCCTATTAGCAAGTCATGGTCCTTTTCAGCAGACTGTATTAGAGACTTAAAACCATTGTGACGGCTTCCCTAATTGAGCACAACCACTTGATGTAACATAATGCCATGTAAATAAAACCACTTCCCCCTCCTGCTCACGTTTCATAAGCAGCCGCAAGAGACAAATGAATATCTAGCTGCTATAGTACTAACAAGAGACCTTTTTATGGCCATTGCAGAAATCATTTACAGATTACTTGGAAAGAGGCCTTTATTTGTTGGTTGGGACATTAACTCTCATTGCCTTCATGTGATTTCCTCCACCAAGGCAATAACATGCAGACTGCGTATATGCATGTGTCTCCGGTCTGGATATATAAATGGTATTTAGTTAGTGTGCTGCAGTTTTTGGGGTGTTAAATTAGCAGACTAAGGGTTAATGAAGGCCTCTCCTGGGAGAGAGGTTGGAGCCATGTGGTAGTGTCGCTCAGAAGAATACACATACTGTTTCATGCATTCCTTTTTTTCTCTAGACGTCTCTCTATCCTCTCAGTCTCCTAGAGTTTTTCACTTCAACTAATACAGAAAGGGGCACACACTCAAATGCTAACACGTGCACGTTCACGTGCACACACACAGCCCTCTGCATATTCCTACGATAAAGAGGATGCTTTCTCCTTCCTCTGTGAGTTTGTCCCTGGTTCCGTCAGAGCATTCCCACTCTGACGGCTTCCTGCCAAGAGGGGCCAGGAATCCGCTAGATGAAGGAGAGCCTGGTCCACTGAGAGATGCTGAAGACACAAACACACACATCATGACAATGTGTTCACAAACAGGAATGCATACACAGTGTGCACACAAACACCCATATACAGGTATAGGCACATACACACACAGTAAAACGTGAACACACACAAACTTCAAGGCCTCAGAGAGTGCGAGAGAGAGAGAGCTAGAGAGAGTTGGATGTTATTTATTCATCAGTCTTTCTTGTAGTCAGGAGGCAACAAGCCCCCGGAGCTGTAAACACACAGAGACACAGGCCTCAGTGAGCTCCAACCCTGGGAATAACAAGTGGTCCCCACATACAAGCATGCTCACACACATGCGGGATGCCTGCACAAACACATACACATGTGCCGGGTGTCAGTGCCCTGACAGCAAAGACAAGACAACATCCTCCTTGGGACTGAAGGAAGACAAAAGCAGACTACAATGCAAGACAGGGTTTCAGCAATATACCCGGCGTATGTAAACCACCGTTACACCCTCACAAAAGAACAGCAGACTTGATTCTGAAGCATGATAAATTGATTTTTGTACTTTCATACTTACTTTGGCTGAATATTAATTGAATCAGGCGGGCAGGATGGGATGGGAGGGAAGGACAGGCAAGGAAATTATCGGGGTCTAAAAGAAAAAGAAAAAAAGAAATGTGCTGAAGGAATGGGATCTGGCATCCCTGTGTAAAAATAGCATCCCCTGCAAACACATTTGCTATTATCTCGTTGGTGCAGAGCGGAGTAGCGCAGGCTGCACTCCGGCCCCCCTATGGAGCCAGACGGCAGCATTTACATGAAGGCTGAGCAGGAGAGGTGAAATTACAGCTATTGTGACTTGCCTTTCTACTGGGTTTATTGCATTATCATAATGTGGTGAGAGAGCATGATGGCTGTGGCATCAACTGACATCTGTGGTGTGAAGGAGAGCCTTTGGTGTCCCTGCATGGGCCTTCAACTGTGACTTTTCTTTCTCTATGTCTGCCTATCTTCCTGTTTTACTTTCTTTCATTCATACTTTTCTTTCTTTCTTTACGTCTTTTTGATTCTTTGTGTGTGGTGATTTGTGAGAATCAGCAGCAGTAGGCCCACACAGGCAGGCCAGAGGATCTACAGGGACCTGCTCCAAGCAGATGTTCCTTACCCCCTGAGTGTGTTTTTGTGTGCTTGCATAGAGTAATTTTGTGTTTCCCTGCTGAAGTATGTGTGTATTCACTCTGAACGCATATTTGTGTGCGTGTGAGTTTGCATTCCTCTGTTCACGCGCCTACACATGCAACGGCATTTCCGATCCACTTTGTGATTTCTGCCACTTCAAGCACCCTCTCCTTCAGTGCTCTGTGACCGAACACCTGCTGTACAGCAATCTTTTAATGAGGGATCCACCTGAGAGAGGAGGACTGAGAAGGACTTCATGGGTCTTTATTTTTTCTTTAGCGTAGCCACCTGTGCAGTGCTAAGAGATGTAAAGCGTTATCCCTCTGCGGAAGCACGCGTTTGGCTTTGATTAGCATTGCAATCACACTGCATACACAAAAAATAAGTGATGCATTAGCAAGAGGAAGCAGACATCCAAACATGCCCCTGCACACACAGGAGACTGTCCTCACAGCACACATGAGCTCTCTCTTTACCATTTTCCATACCAAGTAAAAAAAAAAGAAACAAATGGGTGTCCTGCATAGCATGCTACCTAGGAGAGAGTACCCACTCTTTTCCATTATTCTCTCTCATCTCCTCTGCTCTCCTCTCGTTATTTTGACTTCTCACTCCTTAATATTACCCTGAGCTTGCGTGTGTGTCTGGCTACAAGTATGCATGCACTTGAGTGTGTGTGTGTGTGTGTTTGTGTCTAGAGTGTCGGTGTTTGGGCAGTGCTCAGTCTGAGCAACGAGGAGGTGATTTGTAGCAGGGGCCTCTAATACAATGCTCACTTCAAAAGCTCCTTCAGGATGCTGCACACTCTCGCCCGCACTCTGGGCCCAAATCAGCGGGTGAGTTCCTGCTTTGCACGGCATTAACCTACCATTTCCCTCATCCTCCTCATACATTATGTCCTTTGAATTTGTGTACCTAATTAGGCCTTTGGGTTTGCTCAAGCTGCTTGTTTAATTTATTTGGCACGCAGGTACATGCACTTTTTGTCCTCTCTCTGTGTCAAATAAATGCTGGGCTGTTTTTATAAATGGGCTGGGTTTTAATGTGTTTTTTTTTCTGTTTCTTCGAGACTGAGAGACGAGATTATTCCACGAGATGGACAGTTTTGCTTTGCGTATACCTGTAGATAAAATCAGCCGGCTCTTCCTTTGAAATTTCTGTTTTAACTGCATAGCACAAAATGAAAACAAGTTTTCTCCTTAAGCACCCGACAAGCTACAGCTTCTACAATATATCACATCTTTTCTGAGGTTTGTGAGTAATTTGTTTGACAGTGAAAAGACTTCAGACTGACACATTCATTGAATGTACCCTCAATACACTGAAGACTGATCAAACAGGCTGCTTTTATTTGTACATAAAGCATTAAAAGCCTCAGTGGAGATGTTTTCTGGAAGGAAGGAGGGGGGCAGAAGCTTCCCCGCTAGTGCAATTTTTACAAACAGTCACAATCAATTAGCTAACCGGATCGGGCTAAAGCACCGTTTATTTCCAGATGAGGATTTAAGCATACATGAGAGGGGAAATGTTATGAATTGTAAAATATTGATGATGTTTGTGTAAATGGATTTGCTTATGTCTCTTTTAAACTGTTTATAAATTCTAATGCGGTGTCTTTGGACTCCTGCAGTTTCGGTTTGTTAGCATTTATTGCAGAAGGACGGGGAGGCGATGGGCAAATAAGCAAAGGCCTGCAGAGATTGCTAAATCGAGCTCTGAAGTGCAAATGAGCTTCTTCCTCTCTTGGTTCTAGAGGATGTATTTTTTTTTTATGCTCTGACATTGAAACATGGGACATGGGAACCATGTTTATTTCTGCTAATATTAGCAGCCATGTCAGAGCTATGGCCAATGAAAACATTTATCCCTATAAAGCAGAGGTGCTTAATTAAATTAGATCTCAGTTCTGCTAATTCCTTGTTGTGCCATTAGTACTGTATAATATTACCGGGCACCATAGCTCACTAATGATTTGAAAACTCAAACAACAAAGTCCAGATGGAAAAGTCCGACAACTATGTGTCATGAGACAATTATTGAAAAAAAATTACTCCCAGCTGCTCAGCTGACTAACACACTGCGCAACGTTTGAATTAACAGCCTGTCAGTGTTTATATTTGGGAAAAACTTTGTTGGAACCTTTCACCTTCTAAAAGCCACTGGCACAGCTTGACCATCTTTTTCCTCTCCGCTGGAACAGCTTGAGTCGAGGCCTGATTAAAAAGCACAGACGTTGGCTGTGTCTTCCTGGGAGGTAAGAGCTAGCTAGGAGCCTGGCCGGGGCCTCGGGGAAATAAAGATTTGGATCGGGCTGATTTGAGTAGATAGTGCAGTAATTACAGGCATCCCAGATCTCAGCAGTAGATATAGCAAGCCAGGCCCAGAGCTTATGGGAGTGTGATAAAGATGGAGTCCTGTGTATTGGCAGGCAAGCGTGGTGGATGATGAAGGGAGAGGGGAGTCATTCTGCCACTGATCCACAAAATCACATGAAATAGGACCCAGGGTAAGTCACTAACTGTGTGACATCTCATGGTACTGTACCAAAATAAATGTATGCCATTTAAAACCGCAGAAAGTGGTTGTTCTGTATGCATTACTAATGTGATTATGATTTCAGTATTAGCTTTTTTTCTCCTGCTATTAAAATCATATTAGCCGAGCCAGTTTAAAAAAAAAATTTTCTTCGGTTGTAAAGCTTTGTCTTGTTTCGTCTGTCTTTATTTGCATCTTTCTCCACCATTCCCCCCTCTCTTTGTGCTCCTTGAAGTTAATTTATATAGAAAATCTGATGAAAATTATAAGGGAGAGGAAGATCATTTAAGGAAGGTAATTTAACCCTCTCCGGTGATAGACACTAATAGGACGCCATTGTTGTTACCATTTAGCCTGTCCTGATTACCTTGTTTTTCATGGCTGCATCCTGAGGTGGGTCTCCATCCCGCCAAACATCCAGCCCTCCATCCCTCCTCCTGGGTGACATTTCAGATGGGGCCCTGAGGGCATTCGGAGGGGAGGCATCGAACAAGGTAATTGCGGCGAGGTTTCCCCTCACTAAATTAACCTCTGCTCGGAAATTTATTGGCCAGCCGCTCTCCAGAATTATTTAAACTTGCCGTTGTTTCTGTGTTGAGGGAGACACTCTGACTTTGTGGGTTTATATATATATATATATATATACATCTTGTGTTTTTGTCTCTTTACTCAGAGGTCTGATTATGTAGAAATGGAGGATGTTTTGGGGAAATGACAGCAGCCAGTAATTCATTACGGACAGAGCCAAGCTTTTGAAACATTTTTAACTGCTCACCTGTGGAAATATACATGAGGTTGCGTTGTCTTGACGGCTGGGTGAAGTAAGTGCACTCCCAAGGGTCATAACCAGGGCACAAAACAGTGCTTACGCTGTCGCTAATGTATGCTGCCAAAGGAATTTGTCGTTTTTTTTGCCATATCCCTTGGCTGCCTTGTCCCTCCCATTTTGTCCATTTGAACCTGGCTTATGACTTCAGTTTAATAGTTGTAATAATACTGCTTATTATGACCATGACATTCATTCCACCATTTCTCTCCATTGCTCTTAAAATAAGTGTTTTTTTTCTGATGGTGGCAAGCTCTAGGAACAAAGTATGCAGTTCCACCTGGACAGAGATTTAGGCAGCATTGACTTTCTGCCAGAAACACCATCGGCACATTTGGTAGATTTTCATAACTGTCATACTGCACACCTCAAGAGTTGGACCCCACACATACAGCACATAAGGTCTGAATGGGTGCCCTTTATGGTAGTTTAGAGCAACTGTGTGGAAATCAAACATGCACAGTATTAATATTTAAGAGGAATATTAAGGCATGTCAAACCATTAGAATTCGTGAACTTGACTCTGTCTAAACTTTCCTGGCCACTGTTTAAGAAAGGACAGAGATAAATGGATATGCTGGAAACCTTTTCGGTCTCCCTATGTCCTCTATATGGCATATTAAATTATCCTGGGTTCAGTTACAGGAGCTTGACTAATGTTAAAGTGTCTCTTTCGCTGGTTGTGTAACTGAAATATGTCGACCGGTTCTGAATAAACATCAGTCTCTGCGCCTGTGCCTCTGGATGAGATGATTGGCCAAATCATAAAGCGGAGACAGCTGGTGGGGTAATGTCAGCTCAGCCGAGATGGACAGTCAGCGCATCATGATTTACATTGCATCTGGCATTTTGGCCAACCAACGGAGGAGAGTATCAGTCAGATTTATTTGACTTTTCTTTCCTCTCTTCTTCCTCTCTTCAGCTCTTTTCTCAGTTTGCTGACAGGCCCTCAAGTCATTCTAGTGTGTCTACACATGTAAAAGGCTCCTTTAAGGAGGGAGTTAGGAGGTTACACTCTTCTCTTTTTTCTGCCCTCTCTCATTCTTTCTGCCTCTCATTGGAGCGCTGCCAATTTACCGGCACAGTCCATGGCGAGGAGTGCAGATAGGAGATGGGAGACAGGCAGTGTCGGAGGCAGGCGCTCTCCCCTCTGACCCAGGCTAGTTTGTTGTCTGTATACGCTGCATAACCATTTGCACATTTCTTTTCACTACCCTCTATCTCGCATTCACCCACCAGGCACCCCATGGCCCCCATTCCATCATCCCTTACCGCACCAATTTGTGAATCAGCTTATGATAATGGCCCGATCATAACGGAGCAGGCCCCCATTGAAATGAGATCGGCTGCGACAGTGCTGACCTTTCGGCAGAGGCAGGAGTGGTAAAGCACCCACACCGTAACAAGGTCTGTTGAGTAAGCAACTTACAAAGCAAGGTTACTGTCCCTGGAAAACTGTATGAGAGAAATGGGAGAGAGAGAAAGAGAGAGTGTGCGTGAGTGAGAGACAATGTTCTGATTGTGATTTCACAAGTCGATTAACTTTTTTGAGTGCCGTGTGTGTGTGTGTTGTGGATGTTCTGCTGATGCGGATAGTTTTAAGAGCGTACAGGACACTGACGGGCGGGGCGGTTTGATGTAGATGATCTTTACGCATCAGATGGAGAGGCATCAATCTCAGGTGAATGGCCCTGGTCTTTCCACTGAAATCCACCCCTTTATCCACTTGGGTAAGAAGGGTAGAAGTGTTGTACATTCAGCACTGCATACATGGATGTTAGGGTTAGTCATCCAGAGACTATACATTTTAACATTTGCCATGGTGTGTTTGTGTATGCGTGCGTGTCCATGTGTGCCTTTGCAAGAAAGAGCGAGAGGCATTTTCCTCACATCTTTCTTGATTTGAGTGCACACGCACATTCACACCATCCTTGCAGTTTCCTTAGATGTTTTGGCCCTCCATAAATAAAACAGCTTCTATTGGCCTTACTGACAGGACCTGTAATGGAGTCTGCATCACCAGTCTGACCAACTGACCGCCCACTCAACTGACTGTTTTGTCTAACTGGTAGAGCATGAAGCAGCCAGATCACTTTTACCTGACAACAACCAAGAGCAACTGTAGATGAATGTGTGTGTGTGTGTGTGTAGAGTGAGTACTGATATCTGTGTTTGTGTTTTTTGTGTTGTATATCTTCATGTGTCACTGTCTTTTTAGCTGCATGCATAGGTGCGTATGCACATCTCCCTTCCTATGTGTACATCTGCCTGTATGGTGACACAAAAAGAGGTGAGGGGTGCGCACGATCAATCTTCATTTGGTAATTTATGAAGGCGTCCGCTTGTCAGGTATCCAGCGGCGTCTGGTACAACTTATTCTGCTGTGCTGGGGGGGGGGGGCAGGAACCCCGGGGTATCTGCGCCTCCTGTCACCTCCCCTCCCTCCTCATCGCCCTCTCGTACAGTGCCTGCTGCCGTCAGCAGCCCAGAGGCATAGCAGAGAGAGAGATGGAAGACGAAGTAAGAGAGGAAGCCAGGCAGGATTAACCCTGTGGCCACCCATGGCAGGTGCTGAGGCAGCCACGCGTCCAGCCTCATTAAAGAAAGGCAGAGAGGGCAGCGTGGCAACAAACACAAGGGGGAAGCCGGGAATATACATACTGTACCTACTGAACACAAACACACACACATCTATTAAACCACTCTGCCATGCCTCAGAGACTGGCACTTATGTAGGTAGCATTGACACTTCGGAGAGTGCCATTTTTTTCCTCTTCCTCTTTCCTTTGTCCCCTTAATTCTCATCCCCATCTCCCCTTCCTGCTCTCTCCCTCATATCCCCTCTCCTTATTTCTCTTTTGAGTCTACCTGTACTACTTCCTCTCCAGGATCTATTGCATTTTGTCCTGTGGCTCCAGTTCTCTTTTCTCCCTGACTGGGCCCCATAGGTGGGGTTGGCTCGGTCTGGCAAGTAGGCATGTTAGGCCATGGGCACCTGGGCTTCATAATTGTTGAAATTGGTGTTCTGGGCATACAGGGTAAAACATCAACTGGTAGTTTGGCCCACAACACAGGGAGCACACCACAGCACTTGGACCAGGATGAATAGGCAACAACTAGACCACCTAATTAGCCTGAACACCTGGGACTATGTGTCGATGTGTTAATGTATTAATGTTTGTGTTTCTGAATGCATGTTTTTGGGCATACATACACCCACTGTGAATTGCATAGTTTGTCTAAATGCTGACTATCCAGTCTTTAATCATTTTGAATCCTAATTTTGGTCTATGTCCTGTTTTGTGGGCCGAGCACATATTTGCTCAAGTTCACCCTTTGATGGGAAGTAGCTACAAAATGCTGTACTGCAAGAATTTTAGTTCAGTCTATTACTAGCAGTTTCAACATTAGTCTTTTTACATCACCTCTATTTAACTCAAGCTTGTTAATAGGGCTAGAGAGCTGCCCTCAATCATTAATCATGTAAAAATATAGGAATTAGAAGAAAAAAATCACTTTGATCCTGATGCGCTACAGTGTGCATGCAATTCCTCTAGTTGCTCATCTCCAAACCCGTTTCTTTGCTATTCATTTTATCAGTTGATGAAAGATTAAAATTTGCTTTAAAATAAATATTTCTGAAATTAGTGTGGTCAGGACAAGGGTTGCGGTGGTCTCCGGGTATCTCTTTTTCTATCTAATTTCTGCGGATGGTCCGTCTGTGTGACGACATTTCAGGTGGTGAATTATTCAAGGCACTAAGCAGCACTTTGGGCCAGTTTCCCCCAGTCGGCATCTTTTGATTGGGAAACGGGGGCTGATTTGTGAACGATAGCCCCAGGGCTGCTGGCCTAAGGCGAGCTTAGGGGGGGACACTGGCCTCCTAGCCCCTTCCTGGCCCCAGGGAGGGAAGGTCCGGCCATGGCCACCAGGCCTTCCGGTCTCCAAAAGACAGTCCTTGCCTGTCCGTCCCCTTCAGCCCTGCCTCTAGAAGTTAGGTGAGATGCAGGACCGGTTCCACAGAGAGTATCAGACGGATGAGGCACTTTCTGAGCAGCATCTCTCCCCACAGCCAGAGCCTCCGTCTCCCGCGGCTGCCTGGGCAATTTGTCGGTCGACCTGCCAGGAGCAGAATGCAAATCCTCACCGGAGGAAATGCACAAGGGCCTCAGTGCCTGCCAGCTGTATGTGTGCATGTGTGTGTGTCTTGTCCAGGAGTCTTTTCTATAACAACCTAACAGGATAACTGTCATCAAGACCTCAGTGTATCATTGAGTGTGTGTGTGTATGCGTGTGTGTGTGTGTGTGTGTGTGTGTGTGTGTAATGTATCATCTGGCTGCTATAGTAGCATAGTTTTTCTCTCCCCCTCTCTGTGTCTCTGAGCTAAGATACGACTCTCCTTCACTGCTCATCAACCCACCACTCCTAATTTATAGATGGGCATAAAAACTCTGTATTTTCACTCACCCTGCCCACCTTCCGCACACCCCTGCATAGCACTAGCATGAGAAAATAGGACACATGCTGTTAACCATGTAAAAGTTACATTTTTTAAAATCCTTTTCCCTTCCTCCCATGTTTCAAGTTTCTCTTCACCTTCAGAAAATAAGGCTACACAAAAGTTCTCTGCTTGTAACTGATGACTAGGTACTCATCTGGTGAATCGACTGACCCATACCACCTGGGTCAAACTCTGGTTATGACATGTCAGAGTTTCCCAGAAAAAAATCAGCATGCAGAGAAAGATAAATGACTGAAATGCCAAGCCAAGCAACATGGTGCTCTCCAGACAGCACAGAGTTCAGACAAGTTTTCAAGGACAACCCTACACACAAGATGAAAGTGATCTTCTGGGTTCTCATCTCATCTTCACCGCTCATATCCAAAAACCACCTGGCTCATTCTGTGCTGTCAGCACTTTTTATCTCCAAAATTAATACTTCTTTTTTTTCCTGGTCAGATAGTGGTACTTTATTCGTCGTGGTTTGCCCGGAGTCCTCCGCATCTTCAGAATGTGAAAGATTTGAAGGCACGGATAAAAGGCACTTTTCTAATCAACATTTTTTTTTTCCTTAAGCACTTCTTTCTTTTTAAAAGCTGTTTTTCATTATTTATAAGTGTTCTGAAGGTGCTACTGAGCTGATTTCTTTCACGAGGCCTGATATGAGGCCGATGGAGCTTGCAGAATTGATTAGATAAGCTTGGAAATTACAATGTTGAGCACGCAGTGCTCTGAAATGTGCTCTAAAATACACCCCAATGTGAGTATTAATACCCAGGGCTTATAAGCACATATTTGAATGCATGGGGGAAGTTTATCCATGAAGTTTCATGAACTGTCCAGCATGTATTGCCATAGATTACTGATTAAATAAAATATTACCCCTCCTTCTTTGGACTTCATTGGATTCATAGTGACGGGTGGGTAATCGCAATTTCATCATTAGCAGTTGAACATTCAAAGCTAATCTCTGTTTTACTGAATAATTCTGAAAGATGTTAATCAAACATACGGAAGCATATTTGAAATATTTAACCAAACGATATTAATGAAGATCAAAGGGTGGGCTGTTTTTAGCGGATGTTATGCGAAAGGCCTGGGTAATAGCTAGGTCCATAGGAGCACATGAAACACTTTGTCTTCTGCTAAATATTTCATGCTCTGTACCTGTTGTATGCTGCTTAATGAGCTATGGGGGAAAAAGGTGATTTATCATGTAAAGTTTTCAAAGGAAATGCAAATTCAGACACACACACACAGGAACACACATTCCTTGCAATTTTCTTATACACATTTTCCTCAAGTTGGCATAGCCATAGTCACACTGCATTTTCCAGGGTGAATATTTTAGCCCTGAAGAAAAGCAAACTCAAGTGAGAGCAAGAATCAGTGGTCAGTGGTGTGTCTTTAAAGAAACTCTCCCTCTCTTCGTGGCACTACTCTCCTCTGTTCCTTCCTCGAATGCTAATATAAGCAGGGAGAGCAAGAGAGGGAGAGATGACAGAAACATGGTGGACGTATGTGTCAGGGAGAGGGGTCAGCTCGGGGAAGACGCATGTTAATGCTCGCCATTAATAAAATGTATCCTCCTTGCTGTCTACTCCTTTCAGAAGCAGGGCTCAGCGTGTATTTTTTTATTTTCATCTTTGTTTTTCGAGAGTGATTTGAGAAAAGAGAGTACAGACAAAGATGCAGATTAATTAGTTAATATGTGAAAACATTAGATTGATGTTGTCAGTGGTGGAAGAAGTATTCATTGAGTAAAAGTAGCAATAGCACAATTTAAGATTACTCAAGTAAAAGTTAAAAAAAGTGTTTTACATTATAATAATGGATAGCTAATTTGAGCTATTTTACATAAGGTATTTTTTAGGTAATTTAATCATAAAATATGAACTTTTTTTAGAAACTGAAAATAGGGTTTTTTATGTAGAGCAAATTGTTGATGTGGATAGTAACAAGCAGATATGTTTCCCTCTGAAATGAAATGGAATTGAAGTAGGAGTAGCATAAAATGGAAATAATCTGGTAAAGTATTCTTAAGAATTGTGCTTAAGAACACTTCATCAGTAATTTACTTAATTAGATTCAACCTTCTGGGTATCGTTTGAAATGTTTAAGTACGAAAACTTTAGTACTGACCCAAAACAATATATTTTTCCAATTTTTGATGCCTAATTTTGACTTTGAAGCTCAAATGTTAAATGTTGTCTTACACAAGCAGCCATACAATAACTAAATATCCAGTCAAAGAATAAGGGAAGAAGAGTATAAATCTGAGTAAATATTCAATGCCGACTTCTAGTTGTGTTTAGTTTTTGATACTCCACAGGATGCAACTTGGTCCGTACCAAAAAAGTATTGAGGTGAAATATCCAGCGTGCCCGTTTGTATGTCCAAGACAGAGACAGACAGTACATGTAAGAGAGAGTATCTCTATGGGTGAATGGAAAAAGAAGACACGTATTAGGTTTAGGTGAGAGGAAGAGTGTGAGTAGGAAGATGGAGTGAAATACTTGGATCCCTTCCAGTGCTACAGAGCACTGGGGCCAGGAGAAGGGCAGGGCAACAGTAAGAGAGTGACAATCGTCAGGTGATTAGAAAGACTCGGAGGCTAGGTAGACCTACAAAATGAATAACGGCGCACCCCAAACCGCGCCATAAGGCTCAATGGTTTGTGATTTGCAAGTTGATAAGACAAGAAGATTAATAATGCCGCATGATAATGGCTGGCTGAAGCTCAGCTGGGGAGATGGTAATGATGGGATATTGCTGTAGGAGCAGTTCACTGAGCCACAGTGGAGTGAGGGAAAGACAGGCAGAGGGAGAGATGGAGAGAGAGACAGACTGAGAGAGAGAGAGAGAGAGAGAGAGGGGAGCTGGAGCTGCATGGGGGAAAAAAGCACTCATCCCAATTGGCCCTCAGGATATGAGAGTTTGAAAAATGAGAATGCAGTTATCATTTTAATTAGATATAAAGTTTTTTTTAAGTATATATAGTGTGTATATATAATTTTGCTGAAATAAGGAACTTCAAAGAACATACGTATTTTGCTGCACACTGTCCCATCATAATTCCTGAATGTTTGCCTGCCAGGTGGGGTATTGCGGGAAGTGATTTTGGTGAGCAAGTAAATCATCTTGCAACACTTAAACCATCGCATGCTCCAGGGCAGATTGCACAAAGTTATACATACAACTTTTTTGACCTAATGGTTTGTCTCCATGTTCTTGTTGTTGTCAGGGGTTTGAGTTTTTGTCAGAAGTACACTAATGTTTGTCAAAGAGCACCAGGCTATAGCAGTAACAATATTTAGTCAGTCTAGAAGTGGCCTCCAGTGAGAAATATTCAACATCTTATTTGTCTTCTGTCACCGCAGAGGAAACAATGTCACATTGCAAAAGAAACAGCTTGTTTGTTCCCCTCGTCGACACAAACGTCCAATTTCCCACCGAGAAACAGGAGTCTAATCTCCCGTGGAATTTCTACATTTTCAATGATCTCACTTGATTATGACAGGCTGTTAAATACTTTGATCTATTTCTGCTGTTTCCCTCGTTACATCTTCAGTGCTGTTGACTTGTATGTTTACACCTCAGAAAAACATTTTGTCAGATCCTGATTCATTTTAATTGCACCACTTTGTCAGCGCCTGTTGATGATCTTTTACCACACCTTCACTCAGTGTTTCACCGCTGTCTCTTTGTTTTAGACGGCACACATGCTGGAACGACTTAGATACTGATCAAAACCGCTTATCATCTCCAAAGAAACTAGGGATTACACAATCAGTTTTGAAGCTGAGCCCGTTCTTAGAAAGGAGCACAGGACTTGAGGGTTGTTTTGCATATCCCAAAAAATGTTTTCATTGTTTGCTTACGCTCCAGACCTGAAAAAACTTTCTCCTTCTGCAAGTGCTCTGATGCAAAACACAGGATCTTTGTTCAGCCAAGCCCTCTGAGCTCACTGAAAAACAATACGTCAACTTAACACTATTTGGATGAAACATGAGGGTTGATGCAGTGCTCAGTCAACCTGGAAGAAGCTCATTTGAATAGGTTACAGTCAGATGGTTCATCATCATTGATAGAATGGCAGTTGAGTTGTCTGAGGTCAGTGCAGCTCCAAACGATCCCCAAATGCCTGTTAATGAGTCAATAATGGTCATTAAGCCCTAATTAACGTGGCAGAGCGGGGACTGAGGAAACTGTAACTCGAGCAATACCTCCACTGTTTCTTCTAATACTTGGGAAAATAAGAGATTACACGATCCAGCCAAGTGTAAGAGGCCTATTTGTGAAAGTAATCATGCTAACGAGTGACAAGTTAATTACGTGACAAGTTGTGTTCCGAAGATCAGCTTGGTTAACAGATGTTGTTATTGATAGCAGTCACTAAAAATAGCTGTGGCAGCTAATTTGCTCATAAACACAGCATGTTAACAGCAGTTTTAATTTACAGTATGTGATGCAGTGATGTTTGTCACAATACCACAGTTGGCAATTCAACCATGTTTGTTAAAGTAAAATGAGAAAGTGTAACAATCTCTGAAAGACAGTGGGGGGAAAGATGGACTAAAGAGGATAAAGGAAAAAACAATGTCCCTATAAGATCTTTTTGTTTTTTTTAACTGAGACCTACAATAGATTAGTAAGATCAAAATCCTGTCAGCATTCTCCTTTCTGTTTTCACTTAGACAAGTTTTAATTAGATAGCAATAAGTAATTGGTATTTAATAAGTTTCACTGGCTCCAAGTCTGTCTCTGTTTCTCCTTTCCTCTCTCTGTATGTATGATGGATGTGTCGGATGCCCCTGGCGCTCAGTGATCGCACTGACAGAAGGGTTGTTTGTCCAAAGTGGGATTGACACTCAGTCAGGGCCCCGCCGGTCACCCCCTATCATCGGCATGACACAAAATGGAATGAGCCACATTAGCGACACGCAGCGGCACACGTGCGGCGCCCCTGCAGTTTACACCCATTAAACGCCCATGATAGTGTTCTGAGCGCCTGTGGCCCCACACCGCTCATATTGCGGCTTCCTGGATCTCTACGCGGTAAGCACTGATAACTGATGACGAAGGGGGAAGACGTGACAGTGTCAATATCCATAATCATTCTTGGGCAGGAAATAATGAAGCATATGTGCCATGTCAGCCTTACATGTCTTCAATATCCTCTAATGAAATGAAGTGGAAAAAAATTGTATCCAAGGGAAAAAAAACAACAATCAATAAAGCCATCTAATGATAAATACGAAATTGCCATGTGGAGTGAATATTATTTTCTCTCTCTGAGGATGCTGGGCAGATTATTAGGATGAAGGGGAGAAGCCTATTTGTATGTAAATGGGAGATTGATTATATTTATTTGCTGGCAGAGGGGCTTCGAACAGGTCGTCCGTGAGACACGCACGCTCACACAAAGAAGAGTGAGAGACATCCATAGAGAGTCTGGTCATCAGACAGCTGTTTTTCTGTCTGTTCTGCATCCAGGCCCTTATGACAGAGGAAAGAAATAATGGAGAAAAGATATATAGAGAGAGAGAAAGATCAGTCTTCTGGCTGCCAGCTCCAGCAGGGCTCACCTCTCCAGAATATTCTAATTACCAGCCCTCCTCATTACAGATGTCATGTCAATGAGAGAGGGAGAAAAAAAGAGAGAAAGGGAACTTCAAGCAGAGGACCAATTCTGTAATTTCTTAATCACTTTTTTGGCAACCTTTGCATGTGCCATGGTTAATGCCACAAATTGAATGTTTCTTTGGTTTCTCTCTAAATAGGCTATCATGCCGTTGCAGCGGTGCTTAGCAAAATCTATTATTGTCATTTGCATAGGGGCCTTTTTAGTGGCAGGATTCTACAGAGGGGCGAAGAACAAAGAGCTCATGAGGGAGAAAATAGGACAGAAATGATCCGGCGCTGCCTTCAACATGTGACGTCAGGTCCCTAATGAAATCTTTTGACTGAGACCATAGCAAATGGTGGAATCTATATCTGACACTTAATGGTTTGCATAGAAATTAGAGACGGAGAGCGAGCGAAGGACCCCCTTTCGCTTGATGTCCCCTGATTAATTTACAGCACTTTTGTTACATCGGCATCGTCCAAAATAAATTAACCACGCTGGAGATATCAGAAATGAGGGGTGGGGGATGGGGGGGATGCAATTTATTCAAGAAAAAAGTTAGATGAGATTAAATAAAACACCTAATTGACAGGAAAGTCACCAAGCACAAGCACTGTTCACTATTGTTGGAGAGAAGGGTGTGTATGTGTTTTGGGGGGGGGGTTGGCATAAGAGGGAGAAATAAAGAGAAAGCGATAGAGAGAAAGAGGTGGCCACTTGATTTCCTATGAAAATTAATCGGCTATCAAACAATCTTGGTCTGCCGAGGATGATTATACAGCAGGGGCAGCGACAGAGGAGGCAGGGGGAGAAAGGGAGAGTAAGGGAGAGAGAGAGAGAGGGAGAGAATGCCCTTTGTGTAGGTGAAATGTGTCGGGGACTGTCATCGTAATATACCTCAGTGAAATGAAGGTTAATTCTGATGTACAGCCTGCATGGCCGTCATTATCGGCGAATCATGAAAATAAATTAAGCCACTGAAATAGATACTCCTCTGGTACGCGGCAGGGATCTCATGAAGGATGGACGGCTGAACTTTACAGATTATTATTGGGAAATAGTGCCGAATTCAATTAATGCACCTAAAAGACACCTTTATAGAGGGCAGCCATAATTTAAATGACAGCAGGGTGTAATTTTGCTTGTTATAAGTCAAATTTGCAGAGTTTCATGTTTCATGCGTTTTTCCTCCCTCCCCCAGCCCGCTTTATCCCTTTTTATTTTTTTCTGTTTGCCGAGGATCTCCTTGTCCTTACTCCAAGAAAATTCCTGAAAAGAAGAAAACACTCTCCCGTGTTAAGGTTTGCGCCGCTCTACAGTTGAAATCAGATTTAAACAAGAAATAAATTAAATGAAAAAAAAATCCACCGCATTTCCAGCATCGTAACCGCTCTTCATCTCCTCCCGAGTCTCAAAGTATATTTACAGTAATCCTCTGCGGCATATCCTGCATCGCCTGTCCGCTTCTCTACCTCACGGTGCAGGACCCCCTGTGCAGACGAACCCTGTGAAGCACACGGATGCCAGAGCCTTTATGCAGATCCACCCCACCTTGAAAACTGAATAAGAGACCAATGAACTGGTTAAATGGTCGACCTCTCACCTGCACACAACGGAGAGAGAAGCCAGCAGCTTAATCCAGGCAGGTGTCTGACAAGCGGGCGAACACAGCCAGGGCCGTATCGCGCTGACCCTCGCTCAGACCTCCCTTATCTATTAATCTACACCTCTCTGTAACAGGGGGGTTGAATTAACACCTCAACGGGGCACGGGGCTTCTGATTAACACACATCACCCCACCAAGCCGCTGCCTGCCTGCCCAAATGAAAGACCGGAAGAGAGAAGAGACTCACACATGCAAACATTCATACAGGCTAGCATATATATAAAGTCACATGCACAAACTGTAAATTTTGCTAATACAAACATACACACATCTTTTACTGTATTTCTATCACACACACACAGACTTATTACAGCATGATCACCACATGCAATGTTTAACATGGCTGTTCCATGTGTTTTATGGCAGTTTTCTGAATAACCAGGAAAATAATGTGCACCCCCAAAAATGAAATATTAGAAGAAATGTTCCAGTCTGCTGAGTTGCTCTGTTGAGCTGCTCGGCATATCTGTTGTTTAATTTGACATAAATAGTTTCCCCCATCTAAACAGAGACCATGTTAAATATTTATGTGCCTGTTTTTATTTTATGGAAGATTTGTGTGATGCAAAATAGAAAGTGAACCGGTTGTGTCTTTATGGCGCATGAAATATATGAATGGATTAAGGAGCAAGCTCGAAAGAATGCTGTATATTGGAAATTGCGTCGTAAAAAGCAGAAGAGCGGTGCGTGAAAATAGGTGGATGAAAACTGTTCGTATAAAAGTTGGGAGTTATTAAAAGTATATATAAAAAAAGACAAAACCCTCCACTGACTTATTCCATTCTCAGCCCATTGAGGAAAGCCAAATAAGAGTAATTGTATTTGAGGGTAGAATGTAGTAATTTAGATTGTTAAAACCATTGGTGTCATCTTTATTTAATCTCACCCATGGCAAGAAATCACATCCTCTCTTTTTCCAAAGCCAAACACACACAAATCTTCACTTCCTTCCTCTTCTTCTCCCGCGCTCCCTCCTTCTTTTTCCCTTCTCAATTTCCCCCTTCTCAATTCTAACAGTTTAAAGAATCCTTCCACTATCATTATTAGTATTGAACTCATTTCTAAATTCAGAAATTTGCTAAGGAAAATCATTCATTGCAGCAGATAGTAAAATCAATAGCTTTTGTGTCAGGCGGCAGGGTCTGTCTCCGTCTCTCAGGCTGGGTTGGAGCTGAGCGAGTGTGTGTGTGTGTGTGTGTGTTTGAGCAGCAGAGTACAGTACAGAGTGCAGACAAAAGGCGAGTGAAAACTGGGGGAGTGGGGCCACCTCTTGACGACATGGATACACAGTCACACGCACACACACACGCACACAAATTGCTGTACCTCCTGTAGCTGGGCTGCAGTCCGTACACATACTCAGATACTTTTATTTATTAAATACACATGCCTATACACACACACACTCACACACACACACACACACACACACACACACACATATATTTTTAATTTAGGTAAAATATAAAGGTATACAGCTATTTACTTATTTTCTCCCATTTTACATCCAGTATACATCCGGTATATTCATTCACATTTACAAACACATTTACTTAATTATTTTATTTAATTTTATACATCAAGACACACACACATGCACACATACACACACTTCTTCTTTTTCTTTTGCAGGCGGAGCCCAGTGACGGAACGAGGACAGCTTATCCCAATGAGAGTCAAATCAATCAAGTCCTTTTAATCACCACTCTGCTTTTATAGTGTGGCAGTAATGATGGAACCCTATGTAGGGGCAATCCCCTAAGACCCCCCTCCACAACCCCCCCATGCGGCTCAGACTGGAGCCGACGCACACCCGCTCAAGTCTGATGATTTTCATTTCTCAATTACATTATCTTATTAACCAATCAATTGCCGGTCTTATCAATAATTAATGTCTACCCAACTATTAGAATGTAGATTAGATTAAACGCCAGTCTCTTGTCTCCCCTCTTTGATACTTTTAACTGGGCCCTTCATAGCCAATGTGATTTCAAGAGACTGCTCAAAGTAGAAATGGATTTTTAAAGATTTGTTTGTCAACTTTTTCTGTTTTAAAGACAGTGGTATATTTTTCTTTATCAGTTTTTGTCTCTTTAAAAAGATAATAGTACATTTTCTTTTACTGTTACACGTATTATTTTTATTAGCCTACAGTGCACGAGAAATTAAAAATACAAATGTCAGACAACCAAAATATAGTGCATAAAGTGAGACTTTTCTTCTAAGCGAGTTAATACTACCATTCAGTAAATTATTCAAGCTGTTTCCAATTCAGTTTCACCTGCATTGAAATTGTAAACCTTATGTCACCGACTGCTGACAGATATTTTTATCTAATATTTCCTTCAAAATATAACTTTTTAAGACTCAGCACCAGATTAAACGACCGATTAAGATGGATGTTTTTTCGCAGTGCAGTGCCCAGCGCTGGCATGCGCTGCTGCTCCTGCTGACTGCCAGACGAGTGCTCGAAGGGGTGTAAAGGAACGAGCTTATGGATCGATGTCTCACTCTGCTCAGCCCAGCTGTAGCTGTTGTTTCTCACACAGAGAGGCTTTGTCTGGGCTCTACGAAAAACAGCCGGTAACAACTGTTTACCGTCTGCTGCCTCGGGCCTAAGCGGGGCCTTGAACTCGTTACACCTTGCGCTAGCCGGCGGCAGCTCCCTCTTTCAGGCTTCTAATATTAACCGCTTTGACAGAACAGAAGTGGTCTGGGGGTTGGGAGCCGTTGCTATTGAAACATCAGGATTTTTGACTTGTATAGTGAAACCCTGGTGTGTGTGAATACACACCCACACATACCTGTAGACAGACCCACTAATTGTAGAGGGTAGTGTCATTTTCTTTTCTCTCTCTTGCTCAGGCACATTTAAACAAACATGCATACACTCTGGAGGTTCTTGACCCTGGACTGCAGGGCTGTGCATCTGTTAATTATAATCCAGTTCACAGGTTAGACACACATCATACTCAAAATGGCTCATACTGTTGCTATACAGAGGCATATCATAATGCTTTTCTTTTTTCTTTTTCATGATTTGTGTTGTAGGTGTCTGAGGGTGTTGGAGGATATGTTGGGAACCCTGACACACTTGGATTGAGGTAAATTGTGAAGGGATAAGAAAGTGGAAATGTGGAGAAAAAGTTAGCCAGAGAGAGTAAAGCGCCCTCGTTTTCTTTCTCTCAATGTCCCCTATCATTCTTAGCCCGCGCTTGAAACATCTGTCAGCACTCAGACTCTGGTGGTGAGGAGAAGAGAGCAGAGGGCCTGGTATGCAGCAGGCCCGGCCCAAGAATCAGTGCAGTCGCTCAGCTTGGCACGGCTGTCTTGTTTATTTGGCCTGACCTCGCATTCGCTCCAAGGTTACGGAACCTGCTTAGTGAAAGGAGCCCATTGTCCTGCAGGAAAAATCTGTTACAAATATTTACCATGGGGGGAATGCAAAGCCATGGCACACAGCCAGCCAGACTCAAGCTGTAAAATTCACTACAGTGTATTTTTGAAGTAGCCACCTCCACCCACCAGTACTTTTAACCGCGGTTAAAATTATACCCCACATTTTTATTAATGAGATCAAACTGTCACAGGTTGTTAGTCATGAAATAGCCAAAACATAAGGATCTTATGATTTCCTTCAAGCCAAAGTTATCCCATAACATAACATTAAAACATACAGCAAGAGTATAGGGACAGTGTGGCTATATATTTAATGACTTCAGTTGGCCTGTGTATTACCGAAATTATAATTACCCTTAATTTTATGTATTTTCAGCAAACACACACTAATTTGCTTCCCTGGCCTATAGTTTGTGTACGACATTATATTTAACTATCCAAGATGTTTTTCTGGCAGAAAAATCTGGAGCACATCCCCGCACTACATTTCTTATTCCACAGGGTCCCCCTGTTAGGTCAGTAGTAACAAATGCATTTTCAAAAAGGCTGCATAAATTCCCTTTTCCCCTCATATGGGTTTTCTTGAACGTGCCATACTGGTTTTAGCTGGAATAAATCTGCTGGTTTTCCATCACGCTCGCCTTTTTACCCTTGCAGCCAGACCAGGCGGACAACCTCACCGGCGCATTGACATGCAACAAAGCTAATGGTGGCCGGGACAGGAGGGCCTAATCTTCACTAACTGACAAGATTTAAATTGAGGAGACATCTTCCGCTGATTAGCTCCCACACCCACAATTATCCAACTGGGGTGTCAAGCAAGGTTTAACATCTCCACTGATTCTGCTCTCCTGAGACATCCAGGAGGCAATGCAATCGCTTTTAATAACTGCCTCCCTCCCTTGCTCCCTCCCTCCATCCCTCTCTCGCCCCTTCTCCTCCTTGATGCCCAATGCTCTTCGTGCAGCACGCCGTTCCTGCCGACCCCCCTTATTTCTCTTTCTCTTTCTGCCTGTTTCTCTCTCTCCTTCTTTTTAGCTCGCTCTCTTTTTCCTACCTTCACTCCCTCTGCAGCCCACACCCCCACCCCCAGTTCTCAGTCATTCAGGCTCCCTTCAAAATTAACCTTTCCTGCGAAAATATAATTTCTCACAAAATGAACCCCACTGAGCGATTTTTTTTTCTTATTTGGAATAATTTATTCAAATTGCCCAACTCAGAACAGCAGAGCAATCTGAACACCGAGTGGACCCCTGAATTTGGATCTCTTTCTCTCTCCCTCTTTTTTTTTCATCCAAGGGTAGAGGGAGAGAGAAAGGGAAAAAAAGTTTATGTACCTTGCTGTCTTCTGGCAAATAAGGGGACGGGCTTGCTTCCACCTTCTATCCCCAGCGCTCTGACAGCGGTATCCCCCTCGAGTGTACACCTCATTAAAATTCATCTGATCTGAATATTTTTGCAAATATGGTCTGATTGCTCACCATGACATGAAACATCCCTGTGTGTTATTTTAATCACACGCACCCCAACGGGCAATGTATATGATGGCTGTGACATTGAACTCCTCCACTGCTTGACCCCATTTTATGAGTGCACGTCATTTTAGGAGGGACCGGGGGACGGTGGGGGTGGTTTGGAAGTTACCTGGAATGATGGACATGCTTGATAATTCCTCCCTCTTTTTTCTTCAAATGTTCACACAGCATCAGCTCGGTTTAAAGCCCCTCTCAATCACACTGCCCCCCCCCCCCTGCTTCTCTCTCTCTCTCTAATGAACTGTTTTCTTCCGGTGATGGAACGGGAACACAAAGCAATGTGATTAATAATTTACTGTTTAGTTTTACTAATTGATCTGTTTTGGGAGCCAGGATAAAAGTGAGGATGCATCCTCGGCGCACATTGCCTTTCATATGGCATTTATCCACAAGTCACAACCAGCTCCCTCAAGATGAATAATGAACTAAACAAGATCAAATAATGATCACTTGGGAGTAGGAGAGAGAACTCCCTTACAAACACCACTGAGTTTACCTTAGGTTCTTTCAGCATATCACACAACAGAGTGGCGCAGGAGATGATGTGCATGGAGGCAGGTTGTTATTAGCAACAAAGACCCATGTAAGGACTTGCAAGGACAGAGCTTATGATTAGTTTTAGTGTTTGTGAAGCCAGAAAACTTTTCTGTTTTGATTATGATAGTGCTTGTCAAATGATGATCTTACATTTGCTGCTCTTTAACCTTGACTAGCTTTCAGAATAAGAATAAGAATTCACAAATCTGGACTCTGTAGTACTTCTTAACTTCTTAGGTCAAGGTGAGTTTAAACTTTACTGTAGTATTGTAGTTTTTGTAAGCAAATATTTTAACCCTCCAAAATGAACATGAAAAACAGAGGATAATAATATAAAAGACACATCCACTTTTCATTTAAAAATGTGCTGCTGTCCGGTCCTTGGATAAAATGAGGCTGGCCAGGCCTGAAGGAACAAATGGTAGTGAATATTTAGTTATGATAAGAAAAAAGGGCTTTGTAGACCATTTAGAACATTGTATGTCATCACAGTGAATATTTGAATTGAACTATTCATTTTAATTGAAGTAAATCTGAACTCTTGTATGTCAAATTGTCTTCCATACGCGGCCCCAGTCAGTCATAACAACTCAGCATAGTCAGTGAAGTGCTTCCTGCTGGAACAGATTCAGACTCCCTTCCCTCCTGAACCTCTCCACAGTATTGTCATGGAAAAAGTACACCGGCCTGAGGCATCCTGCTGGCTCAGCATGGGAATGAGCATACCCTGTACTTGTAACATCATGGGCTTGAATCCAGCTCATGACTTTTGACTCTCTGTACGGTCTAATACAAATTAAATGCAAAGAAAGCAATGAGAAAAATAAAAAGGCACTACAGCAGTATGCGGTAGCATTTATGCTAGAACAATCAGCATACCCGCTTTTTGTTGCCACTGTACTGGTGTTTTGTCAGGCATTGACTAAGAAACTCTGGATTGTCATTGTGTTTTACTGAAAGATGCATAGGAAAAAACAAAGTGGTTAAAATGTATATGAATTTATGGGCATACAAAATACACTGAGACACATTCAAAAATATTAACACTATTGGCCAGTAATGGATATTTAGCTCCTTGTACTCGCCTGTGAGCCATTTCACCGTGCTATTTTTTTGCAAGGATTGGGAGGGCAATGGGTTAGTGGAAAGGAGTCTATTTATCCAGAGCACCTTAACACTGAGGGGGGATTAAAAATGAAATGAGAAACATTCCTTCCTTGATGCGCCACGGTCTTAAAAGAGACAGAATGGGGCGAAACACATCTTGTATCACAGAGACGTTCATCTGTTTGCAGATGAGCCATGTGTGCTTTTTTTAGTGCGTGAGACAGACTCAAATTTACATTTTATTGTTTTGGATTACACGCTGTTGGCCCATTGAACCTAATGTGGTTTCTCCGCCACCATATCTGTAATGGTTATAGCTGTTAGCTTGTAAATAAGGTTTAATACAGTAAGCCTGAAGTCTGTGTTTGTGTGTGTGTGTGTGTGTGTGTGTGTGTGTGTGTGTCCACATGCTCTCAGTGGTTTCTTATAAATAGTCCCATGGCTGGGTAGAGAGTGTCATTATGTGTTAGCTGCAAGTATCGTAAGATTAAAGCACCAACTTAATGCCCATATCATTACCCTATTAGCATGTGACATGTATGTGTATAGGTGCCTGCTTAATTAGCAGTGATTGATTGGAATCAATGACTGTAAAAAAAAAAAAAAAAAAAAAAATTAAAAGAGGCTAAGAGGGAGCAGCGTTTGTGGGTGGGTAAGTAAGGTGTCTTGTGAAAGTATCCAGAATTAAATTTAGAGATAGTCCTCTTATTTCTGATTTGATTTGGCTTAGCTATTAAACATGCAGACAATCTAGTTGCCTTTGATACTCTACTAAAATCTATCCTGCCTGCTCCCCACCCCCCTCAAAAAATAGTAGCCTAATTTTGTCATGGATATTACACAGACACATGCATGAATCAGTGCTGGTTGTCATAATTATGTTAACATAGGGGATATTAAATGAGACAGGCCTATTTCCAAAGGTGAGACTGTAGAATCAACTCGGCGCTCAACAAACCTCGGTGTCAATCATGCAAGCGATTCATATTCAACTAAAGTCAAGCGCATCTGCCTGGATGCATTATTTATGTCGGAAATAAGCAGCTTAACCGAATCATGCTAGCAGCTATTAGCAAGAGACACACACCTAGCACGCTCCCTGTCTCTCTTTGGAGGCCATGTTTGAAGTCTAAATAACACAAGTTTGATTAGGCCCAAGGAAGCTAAAGCATTCCCACTGATCAATCTGCTGTTTTATTGAGCTGGAACAAAGGTATGCCTGTGTTTGTAGTTGTCATTAGGCTGTGTATCTCTCTCTTTTCTCTCTATTTCCCTTTCTCCCTCTATCTCTGCAGGCCAAATAACAGTGGAGGTTAGCATTCCTGAGTTATGGCTCTATCCTCCTGTCATGAGTGTAAGGCTCTGTTTTAGATCAGCCGTCCCCGCCGCGCCTGATGGACAGCTCTGAGGATAAATGTAACATGAATAAAAACAGCACTGTTGACTGTACAAAGGGTTTTGTTGATGAACTGGAGCTTGCACTGAGGGGAAGGGAGTGGGGGTGCGGGGGTTCGGGGTTGTGAGAGGGTTAAGCGTTGCCGGGTATGGGCGGGTGAGTGAGGGTCCTCCTCCTCCTCAGTGTTCATATTGAGCCTCCACATTTCAAATATGTCTCATTCATAATGGATAGATCCGGATCTCTGTTTTGCATCTTCAGCTGACAGTTTTAGTGTTTTCTTTTTTTACTTTTTTCCGTTTTTTCCATCAACCCCCCTCCAAGCTGATGTCCTGGTTACCGGGATGTGGGAGAGTACGGCTGTTTGTACTCCACAGGAATTTGTCTCTGTCTTGGAGCAAAGGCCGGTGATCTACGGCCTAGTTCTACAGCACATAAGAAACCATAGGAATACAGGTTTATTACAGGTAAAAATATCACAAAGGGCTTTTGCTCCATTTCTCTGGTGTCACTATCTGTAGTATTTGCAGGCTGTGAGTTACAGGTAGACAGTGACAGTGAATCATTCCCTTTTTAAATTGGGACAGGGAAAATATCCTGGACCTGCGCACACATAAACACCTGCTCTTACACTCAACCTCATAAACCCACATACAACAAAGCTGCATCAGGTGGTCCCCTAGGTTACACATCATCAAGCCTAAATACAGCCCTCTATCATGCGCAGGCCTCCATTTACCTCTAGACACACACGCACACACACTCTGTAACCCTGGCAGCCCTAGCACAGGCTGCCTTTTACCCCTGCTTATTTAGATGCACTCGAGGACACAATGGGGGTGCATTAGCAGTGCTCTGCCTCACAGCAGCTGTAATTTCATTGTGGTTACCACATGCATCCTACTTGACTCTCAATTCACTCTCTGGGATGAGGGCCAAATAATGGGATTTACCCTGTCTGATGAGAGCCTCCCACCCTTCCCTTATTTATTTTTTTTATGTGCGTGTGTGTGTGTGTGTGTGTGTGTGTGTGTGTGTGTGTATAGGCTATACAGCACAGTGCATGCATATGTGTGAAGGTGTTTTTTTTTACCATATTTCCTTTTATAACTGCCAGTTCAACCATCACTGTCAACATCAGGGCTAAATGTGCTGCTATCTACCACTGTGGGTTAAAGGGATGAGCTTTGTTCTAAATGGAATTTAGAGTAAATGACTTTACAGGACATATAAAATAATATAATATGGTTGCACACATGATGGATGGATGGCGCTACAGATCCAGTTTTTTAATAACAAATGCTTGTTGTGTTAAAAGCTGAGATATATATATCATCTACAGAGGTGCAGTTTTGCAGGTAAATGACATCAGAAAACTAAAATTCATATTATATTATATTAATATTCAATGAATACTGAGTATGTAGTTGTTCATATACATAAAGATTACCATAAGACACTAAGCTACATGATCAATAAAAGTGATCAGACGTCCCTCCTATAGTTTTTGTGGTGATGGAGTTTCCATAGGGAATGAAAAATCTTGGAACTACATGATATGAGTATGATGAAGTGTGAAATTTTGCAGGTATTTACTGATGCAGAATTGCTGCAGTAAATGGAAGATGTTGAATAGGACTAGGCTACCACTGTGTTTGCAGTAACATCCTGAGGCTGGAGTGTTGCAGTATGTCTAATGAAACGGTCTGCTCTCATCGTCACCCTTAGCAATTAGAACGGAAAATAAAAAAGTAGAAGACTTAAAAAACTTTTAATTTGTATTTATGAGATAAGAATTGTGAGCCATGAGAACGACGCAAACCGCTCCCCCATCATCACAACACATAACTTATATCATACACTCTAATGCTCATACACACGCACATGCTTGTACGGATACACGTGCATGCATGCACATGCATACAAACAGTACAAGAAACAAAAATTAATCAGGACGAACAAAGCCTGCCAGAACGTGCAGTTGCACATTAGTGTTCGCACACACATTACGACACAGACGCAGAGGAAGCATTAATTTATTCAGGTTAGTGGCGTGTTTTAATTATTACAACCAGCACCCCCCCCCCCCACCCCCCCTCATAATAGCCAGCACGTCTGTAGCTGTAGCTGTCAAAAACAAGCTGAAACAATTTCATCTGTGAGCAGAGAAACAAACACTGTGTCCTCTCTGACTCTCTCTCTCTCTCCCTCTGTAGTGTAAAGGCCTTTAATCAGGCCCTGGTGTATTTTGTGTTTGTTTATTTTGTGATAGTGAGAACATAGCCTCTAAATGTGTTATGTTGTTGCATAGCTTCACTGAGCATTTCCCAGGGAGGGGAAATTGATAGGGAGTTTCATAATTAAGCAAATTAATGAGTTTATTCAGTGAGAAACCAAACACTTAGTAGGATGCCAGCTCCTATCTCCACAGAGACATGAAAAGTCTTACTTTGTTGCCACGGTTGCTTGTGCCGTGAGTTTGTGCGTGCGTGTGTTACTGTATGGTAGTGTGTCTGAGTTAGTGTCCCTTTCTTTTTATTCATTTCTACCGTCCTTTGCATTAGAGACGTGCAGAGAAGCATTGTACTGTTTTCATGCAGAGTTTAAAGCTATGCAAATAGAGTTAGACCACAAAGACAATAAAATATTTTTACATAAAATATGCAATAGTAGATTCTCAGAATTTGACCATTCTCAGCAAATTCTCTGTTTTTCTCATTCATTTGTTTATCATCAGTGGCCTTAGGAATAACGCATCCCTGATTTCTAATATCTGGCTGTGTTATAATGGCCACAGTGACAGCAGGCTATTAATGAGCGGCCATTTTGTGCCTTTGACCGCTTTTGCACTGGGCTTCATTAATTTCGACAGGTCTGAGAGGTGAGGCAAGAGGGAGGGCGTGTGACTATGGAAGCCACTGTCCCCGGAGACACAACACAATTGACTTGTCTGAATGCTTGATCATTGCTTCTTTTTCTTTCTTGTGCACCACAACACCTTTGTCTTTATTCATTCTTCTGTGTGTAAGGAGCTGTGTGCTTCGGTCTGAACTTCATCCTTCATGTATTTGGCCATACTGACCACCCCCTCCCTATCTGGGTGTGGGTGTAGAATTACTTCAAAATAGGTAACGGTGGCAGGCGCTCAATGATAGATTTTGACCCCTCCATCGCCACCCTTCGTTCAGTAACGACGGCCCTCGCCGCAACACACAGGGCCGCCCTGGGGCCAGAAGAGGAAATGAGAGGCTCTTTAGAGGACACAGACGCTATTAGGTCACTGCAGGTTTCACGCCTGCTGTTTATCTCTCGTTCTTCAAGCTTCTCAGTCTCACTTTCTCTTTCTCTCTTTCTCTCTCTGCTTGTGTTTGGCAGTGGCGACAAAACAGGTGTCAAAGTGCAGAGGAATGATATCGCGTCCCTGCCGAGTGTGACTTTGTTGTGTTAGCACGAACCTGTGTGCCTGTATGAGGAAATGTGCAGTGTTCCACAAGTATAGAACCTGAAAATTAGCAATTATGTTTGCCATGTAATCACATCAAATGTTAATGTACTTAACACCATACAAAATTGTGTCCAACTTGCATTCTGTGATACTCTTATTTCCTGACTTGAAAGAGCAGGTTTCCATATGTATATATGCAGTAGTAGCCACTAACGGTGTGATGGCAGAAAGAGATGTTCAAGTCAGGATCTCTTCCTCTTCATCTGTCTTTGTTCACCTCCCCTCCCTTCTTCCCCTACTCATCGCTGATATATCTCTCTTCACTTCTTAACTACCCCTCCCCTCACCTCTGTCCTCCTATCCTTGCTCCCTCCCACCAGCACAGACAATAAATATCATGTCACGAGGAAGGCAATGCTCCTTCATGGAACACTGCATGTTTATTAGAGGCAGGAGAAGTTTAAGAGAAATGCTAACAGTGTTCATTAATGGGCCGCATCCGCGTTTGATGAGGCATGGCACATCCTAGCCACCGGCCAAACGGGAGAACAGGCGGGGTTTTGGGGTGGGGTGGGGGGGACGACGAGCATAACGGCCACCGGTAAACGGCTGGTAATTGTGTCCAAATTGTACGACGAGAAGGCCTCTCAAGGACTGACAGTGACGGAGCAATTATGGCAAGCCAAGCGAGCTGTGTCAAATTAGCCCTCTCCTCCCCTTCCTCCTTCCTCCAAAGCCCAACCCTTTCTGCCACCCGCTGATGGGGAGTCATATTTCTTTGCCCTATATAGCAGCGTGGAGGGATAAACCCTTGATTGTGAATGATGGCCAAGACTAGCCATGGCTTGGCTTGATGATTCATATTGTCAATAGCTTTGTACCTGAACACTGTGGGATGTCTGAGCAGGTATATAGATGTTTAGATGTAGTTGAATTTAGGAAGTTTCGAAGGGGGGCGGTGGCTGAGGGGTGGGTGTGTCTCATGTGTTCATCGACCCAACTGAGGGAGTCTTTACCAGGCAAGGTCATCAGTCAGCGTTTGCTGTCAGGGATGGATCACACACAGTGGAGTGCGCCTGACTTTGGTAATTACATCTGACTGCAGAGTGGGGATGTCTTCTTTTGTGGGCCCACAATGACTGCATAATTTATAATTAACTGCAATCAGTTCAGTCACAAGGATGTTCATCAGGGCTTTTTGTTTTAGGCTAGGGTGGTTAGTAGTTTAGAACTGGATCATCATTCAATTTGTAGACATTTATACCATTTTGTCAGCAAATCTTTTCATCTTTTTACTTTACTCCTAAGAATGTTTTTTCCCCGTCAGTCATTTTGTTGTTTTCTTTCACAGAATATGTATTTTTGGAAGGAAGTGTACATGCTTCGCTAAGTCTTATGATGTATTCTTTATGACCCTTCTACCATTGTTTATGCAAACCAGAGGTGGAGGAGAAAGAACAACGTATTGGCTGGATGTGCAAACTTTAGATGGAACAAATGGGTTTTATGAAGATCACAGTGGAGAGGGATCAATAGGAACTGATGATTCAAGGTGTCAATCCATACATGCAAACGCATTCTAATTGATTTTCCCCTATTGATTTCACCCGTGCCTCTGCCTCTCTGGTTAAGATGGGAACATGTATTTGTATTTGATGATACAATTCAGACAGTGATTAGTCTTGCAGGGTGTCAAAATTAGTGTTGCTTACTTTGATTTATGATTGTAATGCATATTAAATAAACCTCAGACAACTGTGTGCTGGCTTTGAATTATCATGAAGGTAGTATAATTAATGCGCAGTAATGTGATAATCATCTTATGAATTATGTAAACAATTATGCCCATTAATCACATTTTCTAAATCATCTGAAAGTAGACTTTTGAATGCCATTCTTTGTACTTCCCCTTAAATTCGAACATGAAATTGCAGTGTCTGTTTTACATGGTAGCATTGACTATACAGGTAAAGTATTGCTGTGTGTGTGTGTGTGTGTGTGTGTGTGGCCATGCATGTGCACGGGTGCGTACATGTGTCTGCCCGCCAGTGTCTAAATTTGAGTCCAAGTATATCAATCTTGTTACTGCCATTAATGTCACTTTCAGCTCATCATTCTCAAATTATATTTAATAATAGATAGCTTTTGGGCACAAATGTTAATGTAGAATTGCATAGAATTTTATGTTCTGAAAATGACATGCCTTAGTTAACCTCTCAATATTTAGAGAGCTACTCCACTTCCATGCAGATGGCAAAATCCTAATAAGTGAATGCAAGCTCATAACTTTCTCTGCAAACTTTCCTCTTAGCCTAAACCAAACATTCCCTCCATTCTGCTCTGAGCTTTGACTGGGTCTGCTTGAATAGTAAACAGCATGGTTTGATTATTGATTTTACCTCTAAAAGCAATGTTTGCTAATGTGGCTAAGATAACATGTCAGCATTGATTCCCAGTAAACTTTATGATGTATGCCATTTCCAAAAAAGTGAAAGTCAACAGTAGGTTTCCCATGTCAAAGCTCATTATGTGGTGGTAGGTGACACGCTCATTTGATATGACTTTCACTGATGAGAGGTTTTGGAAGTCCATTTTTGAAGAGTTTAGTTGTCATGACTTAGGGTTTATTAATTAAAGATAGTTATTAACCTCTTAAGAAGCTGTAAATCCCCAATATATATATTATTTTACACCTTTACTGGGAGTCTGTCTTTTGAAATCCCTATTTCTTTCCCCAGCTGTCTTGTACTATATGTGATTAGGTGGATTATACCTATGGGACTTCATTGGACCATGTATTGATTAGCTATTAACCCACTAATACCAAATGATCCATTTTAAATGTTCCCAGATTTGGCGGTAGGCTGGTCTGTGCTTGATTCGAGGTTGCCTTAGGATATAAACTTTGATTTCTCAGTTTTGCCGTGAAAACTCGGGGGTGGGAAGCATCTCTGTAGTCCCATTATATATTAACAGCATCTCCAGTTATGTTCTTAAAACATGATGAGTACACTGGAGCTGAGTTGCCTGCGAGATTAATTATTGACATTGTCCTTAGCGCAACCCGATCTTAAAAGTGTATTCACTGTTCCATTTTTAAAATGTCCTCTTATATAAAAATATGTTTTTTTGCGTTACTTTGGAAAGCAGTTTTTTTTCTTGTCAACATCTTGGAGCACTTTGGCTTGGATGCATGTGGTATGGATTGGGATTTGAAACCACAGAAAGCCATGAATGGAAGTCATCATCATTGAGATTCACTTAGGCGCTTTAACATCCACATTGTACCCTCGTCTTACGTCAGATCAGCGCCTTTACAGTGTGAGAGATTAGGCCCCAGTTTGTAGCAATTGGTTTTTTTTTGTTGTTGTGAGAAAGGGTTGAGGAGAGATTTCACTGGTGAAATCGCAGATTGCGTATGAGTCCAGTCCAGCTGGGACATTGGGGCGAACACAATCATTGTCACGTGTTGCTGCATGTTGTTAGCATATAGGGCTGGGCGGCATATCGGTATAATGAGGTACACCAATATAATTTCAAGAGAGATTAGAAAATTAGACAATACTGTTTATACCAATATAGTTTGATGTTGAGCTAATTAATATATTTCCGTAAAGTCACAATTTATAAATTTACAAACTCTCTAACAACATGAAGGGAGACACTGCTGAAGACCTAGCTTGTAAAAAGAAGAAAACAACGGTTCAGTCAGTGTTTCTCACACATACACTTTATTTTGGCTGCCCAGGCTAGGCGACACATTGTAGTATTTATCAAAGAAACACAAGTTATTTTGTTACAAGTCGCGCCACGGTGGATATTTTACAAGAGCAGACTAGGTAAAAAAGACGGTGAACACACCAACCAGATGTCATTTGTTAACTACCACGTTGGTTTTGTTTTGAAAGGCTACATTGTCAACACGCCTTCTGTGGGCGATATATCGGTATAATGAGGTACCGATCAGCAGCTCAGTTGCTGTGAACAGAACCGCGGGTGGAAAAGTCCAAAAGACGAGTTCTGTTTTTTTTTCAGCGTCTTTATACAACATGGCCTACTACAGATGTAGAAAATTACCGGAGCAGACATAGCCTACAGGGAGAGAGAGATGGAAAGAAGCGGGGCACACTGACTTGTTTGCAGCAGAGGTAGCTTACGTTAGGTCTGTGAGTGTGAAGAGAACTGAAGGAGGCAGATTCAATAAGTGAGTGACAAATAAGATGGAGAATGAAGTATAATTAAAATGGTGAAATAAGAAACGAGCTAAATTAGTAACTACAAATACCCCATATCGCCCAGCCCTATTAGCATATAACAGACTTTTCTCAGTTTGCCTCATTCCCTTCCTGTCCCTCTCAGCCCCTAGTGGTGTCATTTTGTTTATTAGCAGGATGCTTGGCTCCTGTTGTTTATTCATAAGCCATTGTTTTCAAGCATGAACTGCTCAATTTTGAGGGGTCCCATATTTGTCAGCTGAGTGTCGGTGGATGGCACCCGCACGCCTCCCAGCACCTCCAGAGACTCCCATTGTGACAGGGACATTTTTTTCCTCCCCCATTCTCCTCAAGCTCCCAGTGATGAAAACTAAATACGCACATCTTCCCTTGCTGTCTGTCTCTTATCCAACTCTCTCTTTCTCTTCTCTTTACTCTCTCTCCTTTTTTTATCCTTCCCTCTCCGCTTTTCTGACACCTTGGCCAATGGGAGTTGTTTCTGTGCCCGGCGGTTGTCATGAGAGACAGCCAATAAGCAATCAAAGTGGCGGCCAGTGGCTGAGACAAAGGAGCACTCTGCCTATTTCTGAGGTGCTGCAGCGGGCGGTACAGAGGGGGCTTGCATGTATAATTAAGTGAGAGAGGAAGCCGGGGCCACTTAATCTTCCCCCTAATGGTGATCCTAGCTCCATCACTGGGGCCCCTCTGGGGGGGCCGTACCCCAAAGACCCACTCTCCAGGTCACCGCTGTCCCCCAATTGTCATTGGCAAATCTTTTTTATCGGCCGGAAGAGCTGTTTTCCTGGACCGCTGGCATTGATCCATTCATCATGGCTTTGTTCCTTTAAGAACTCTGAGGGCACACCAAGGGTCTGCCGAATGAGCTATTTATCATCCAGCAGAGAAAATAGAGAAAAAAGTGAAGTGATGCATATTTTACAGAGTTTTTCTCAAAGCTTACTATAGCCTGACATATTTTCAGGTTTAGCTTGTATTGTTACAGGGGTCCCTGTCACCTGTGTGATTTATATAGACAGTAATTATGTTGAGCTGCTAGGTAACTTTACCTGTTTGATTATTTATTCTAATAAATAATCTTGCATTGTAAATGTATCATCCTATCATCCTTCTGATGATACAGAAAACACATTTCAGGTTTATACATTGTTCTAAGATGTTTAGGACAACTGTCTGTGGGTCTGCTCATCATAATACTGGTGTAACAGAAAGAAACTTTGGGAAACAGGCTTTCTTGCTGAGATTTAGATGAGAAAATGTATCTTGTGTGTACGTTAGGTATGTAGCTATAACCAGCAACTGATTAGCTTTCCATGAAAAGAGGAAACAGGTAAACAGCTTGCCTGGCTCTGTCCAAAGGTAACAAAATCCACCTACCAGCGCCTCTAAAGCTCACTAATCAACACCTGATATCTGGTTTGTTTAATATCTACAAAAAACAAATGTAAAAGCAACAAGTTGTGGTTTTATGAAGGAGTTATCTGCTTGACTAGTTGGTCACTAGTTGTTACACGTTTTTATACGACACTTTAGACAAGCTGGTAGGTGGCATGTTTTTACCTTTGGACAGAGCCAGGCTAGCTTTTTCCACCTGTCTTTATGCTGAGCTACCCATCTGATATTTAGCATACTGACAAAAGAGTGGGATTGATCTTTTCATCTAACTAATCAAACTCAAAGGTAGGTTAGCATCTTTGGTGTATTGATTAAACTTGTCCCTGTCCATATTCATGTGCTGTCTATGAACCTGGTTTGTGATAATTTTGCTAGTTATGTTTGTTGTATTGCAAAATAATTGCTTCCTCCAGCTAGTTTATTTACTAAACAGTTTTTCTAGCGCTGAGGCTTCCAATTTTATAGCACACACACTATAATACACACAGAGCAAAAACAGGCACAGACTTCCTTCCCCCAGACAAAACATCCTGCGATTTAATTCTCCTGATTCCTATTGACACAGCTAAAGGCAGCATAATGGGCCTATTAGAGGCTACCTGCATCATGCCTAATTCATCGAGGTAGTATCGCTGTGTTCCTTATTCAGCAGCCTCCTTGTCCTTGTGATTCAAAGCAGCAGCCGCCAGCAGGGGAGAAACCCCCACTCAGGTCCCCAATGTCTGGCCTGGCACTTCAGCCACTAGTGACCCTTTACTTCCTCAGGACGGAGGTGAGGATGGGGGGACGAGAACAGGAGAGCAGAGGAGAGGAGGGGAGAGGACCTGTGTGGCTCAGTCCAAATGGAGCATCTTGTGGTTATCCTTCAAAAATAGACTATTATGTGGTCCCACCACTGACACTAATGGGATGTTACAACAATTTAAAATGATTTAATGGCTCCCAGGTTGGGGCCCCTAATGGCCCTCTTTATACGCCAATGCGTATTATGAATGGCAATGACAGTGTTGTGAAGTGCCTCTGTTTCTTTCGCTTTCTTTCTCTCTTTTTTTAGCTGCTGCTCAGGCAGTGTGACAGGTGTCGTTTTGTGCGGTGATAGGACTGCAGACACTGCAGTGAGTCAGTGGATGGTTGACAGACTCCTTATAGGCGTCCATAGTGTAGCGGGAGTGTTCATTAAATGTCTTATCGCATGCTGCTTCACTGATATGCACCAGACCACATGCTGAATGATTTGTTTGCATTGTGCGTTCATCCATAAAATATCTGATATAATGGCTGAAAGTGACTGAAAACTTCATCATCAAAAGTGTAGAATTTGTTTTGCTATTTTAAATTATTGTAAAGTGTATTGAATAACCACATCTTCAGAAGCAGGCCAAAGTTTAAATCATTTTATTACACAGTTTTAGTGTTAAGCACTGAACAATTTAAGTTGTTTTCTACCGTTAGCGCTGTCAGTGAACAAGCACCTGCCTGGACTGTATTGATTTTTGGTATGTGTCAATTTTAACGTAAGAAAGTGGTGGAAGTAGTTCCCAGATCCTTACTTCAGTGTAATGTTAAACAAAAAACAGTATAATAAACCTCCTTCATTAAACAAATTATCAATATCAATGATACCACTTATACTCAGCCCTATCCAGCAATCAACGTAGCACAATAAATTGATGACTTTAATTTTGAAATCCTCTCTTCCCATTCTCCAATCATGTCTACTGCCCGGTCCTCAGGGACATTTCTCAGTGCGGATTAAACATATTGATCACCTACACCTAGCTGGGTGGAGAGGTTAAGCAAATTGCTCATCCCATGCCAATCTATGACGAGTCTCCTTCCTCAGACAGACTTCCTTCCCAAACCCCATGCATCCTGCAGACATTTGTATTGCATACGCATACAGTAAGTGAAGTCAGAGAAGGAGACCTACAAAAAACCATTCCCTATAGTATGATATCTCTAGATGGCCTGGATAGTCTGTGGCTTTATCGTCTGAAATTTGGAGACATTTTGCCCAAGCTGTCCAGCAGACTCTCCCATCCTTCAAGGCACAGAGAATGAGAGTTTTGCTTATATGTATGCATGTGAGGGAGTGTGCACATTTGTGTGCGCGTGTGTTTAGGAGTGGGAGTGAGAGCGCGCTTGTGTGTGTCGCTGTGTGCGAGACAGAAAAGAGAGCCTAGAGGATTGACAGCTCTAGCAGTCATTACACGCTGGATTGAATGCTAGATTAGTCCAAAGTGGCTCAGGGTCAAGCGGCTGCCTGCTCCCTTTTGGCACTCAATGACTTTAATACCCGCTACTGTATTAGTCAATTACTTCAAAGGCTAGACTGCCCTCTTGTACCATACCTTCTGAAGCATCGACTTTTTATTGTATCTATTATTGATTTGTCTTTAATTATGCAGGATATATCTCTTAAAGAGGAAGAAAACCCTTGAAATGTGTTTTTAAGACCTAAAGTCATAAAATAATGTATATCCATTTAGAACAGAAAACTAATTTCCAGCCTCTAAATGCCTTATTTGTTTGACAAGCATTTCATTTATCTTTTGGCCTGTAAAGCAAGCTAAGCTAACCATGAAATCCATGGAGGAATTAATTAGGAAATGTCTCACTGGTTCATATGATACCTCTTTTCAAAGTGATATCTATATTCTTACATAGTAATGTGTAGCTCAAATAATAATAATAACACATTAGCACACTATTGCTTATTCACACATAACAAATGATAAACTTTCAAACCGATTGAAATACAAAATCAAAAAGAAACATGTTACGAAACAGGAAAAAACCAACAAGTCATCTTAAAAGTTTTTCAGGCATTTTGTCTTCTGACCATCAAAACATCACGTGAGTAATCTTGTCATAAGATCAAGCTCCTCTGCTCGTCACGTCTCTACTATTCTCTCTGTCTATCACAGCTGCACTCCTCCCATTAGCTCTGATGTTAAATTGCTCTTGTGTGATTGTGTCATCAGGCTCTGCCTTCCCTTTCTCTCGGGTGACTGATATGACCTTTAGGTACACCGACTGACAATTACTGTCACCGAGAAATTGAATTATTAGCTTTCACTGCCAACAGAGCCGCGGGTAGGTGGTTGGTAGTTGAGAGTAAAATGCTGTAATTACTTAGCTAAATTGCCATATTATATTTTTTGCCACTTCTTTTCCTCTTTCATTCTTCCTCCTGAGTGATATAAAAGCAGGGGGAAAAAGAAAGGAAAGGTGTTGAGCTGTGAAGCTTGAAGAAAGAATGATTTTGAATGCCCCCTGTAACCTTTTCCGGGTTTTGATGGTCAATAGGAGCCATTTAGAGATGTCTAGGGAGGGGTCGGAGGGAAAGGTCACACGCTGTCCTTGCTTTTTGTCTCTTTCGCCATTGGTCAGTCTGACTTGTTCTCTTTTTATGTCTCTCTTCATGTATCCCTCTCTCAACCAAACGCTCAATGTTTGATTTGCCCCTAATGGTGATTCCCTTCTGCGGCCCTCCTCTTCATCACACACAACACTTGCACACACACACAGACACACACACTGGATTGGCCAGAACGTAATTATTTTTTCCCCTACCCTGCTCCGGTTCTGAGTGAGCAAGTGGTTTTCTTTGCTTAGCCGCTTGTATCGCGGCCTGTCAGATTCTGCAGTTTGATTACAGTATCTAGCTGTTTAGCAAAAAGCTTAAGCTTACTCCGCTGTTGTTAATTAAGCAGCATCCGAGGGGGATGGATGGCTACGAGGGCCTTTGGAGGTCACATGGTTTCCTCAGAAAGACAGAGGAAGAGGATCTGAGGTTTAAAACGCAGGGGGAAAAAAGAGCGATATATATATATATATATATATATATATATATATATATATATATATATATATATATATATATACGACAGGAGGAGAGGAGAGAAAGGAGTCTCGTGGCCCCTTGTTTTCTCCTACCTCTCAGACATGCACTGAGCCCCTGGCATTGTCATCCCTGCTCGCGCATCTGTATTAACCTTTGCATCTATGCACAAACATACATTCATCAGGCATGTACAGAGTAAACACTCATTAAAAATAACTTACATACACCCTGCCTTCATACTTTTTGCTTTATCCTAAATGTCAAAAGGTTTTCTAATTAGACCATTTGTAATTAGTGTCTATTGTATGTGTATAACAAATGTCTTTTTTGTATAATGCAAATGCAAATCACCATTACTTACTGTAAATGAAGTCTGGGCAAACTATGGAAGTATAGGGAAGAGTCATGCATTATTGTGTTTAGGTTTTCAGCACCCCTTGTGGTTTTAAATTTGTCCAACACATAAGTTATTCTATAAATGTTCAGTCCCAGGTGAGAAAAATGCTGCTGCTGTCACATGTTTTATTTGTGGGTACAGTAATATGTCAAAGAAATAATTAGATTTTAGCATTTTACATTGCTTTGTGAATGCAGTGACGGTCATAAAAAAGTGCCAAAAATGACCTTTCACCAAAACCTTGACATACTTGTGTAAAGTCAAAGACACACACAACTGCAACTGGAGGCTCCTTTAGATGTAATCACAAGAAACAAACTTAGGAAGATGTCACTTTTTTACTTGATTACTTGAAAGATGTCATTTTTTCACAATATTTGAATTAACTTACATTTTATTTGTATTTCAACACTAACTTTCAAAGTCCGTTTACAGGTCTTAGTGAGTAATGTTGCATATGTGAAAAAAAAGTGCATTTTGTTGTTTCAGAGGGTTCAGGGTCTTTTATTACCCACAGTGCAGTATACCAGCAATTCCGATTTCACAGTCATCACTCACACTGTTAGGTTTTTTTCTAAAACTCTTAGATATTATACTTATATTACTATATACTAAGTACTTATTTAATGGACTATATTTTCATTTACTTAATTTTGTCATTCTGCTTCTCCATATTGTAATTTTACTGCTTATGTTTACTCTGTATATGAGATACTGCATTTCTTAAATCGTCCCTCTTCTGTTGGTCTTCCTTCTTCTTCTTAAGGTTCTTTGTTTTCTTTCCCACTAAATTTTTTTTTTTTGTCCAAAACAAAGATCTAACGAGAGTCGGTGTAGTAAGTTGTACAAGCTGTATAAGCGTAGGAGGAAAAGTTTGTTATTGTTTTTTAAGTCAAATGTAATTGACTTAAAAAACAATTGTCAGCCTGTTGCTTTTGCCTGTTTGGGCTTAGTATAAAATCGGAAGTCCTAGGAATCTTCCGTTCACAGTTTTGAGAGACTACAGGACAATAGAACGGCTTGTGACCTGTGATGTCTCTGTCATTTCTGAGCAAAGTGGATTTATGGCTTTGTGACTGATTTATGAGGCATTGCACTCAAATTCTGATTATACACATAAGACGCTGGATTAAAATCGTCTGTTACTTTTTGTAACAAATTCTGGAAGAAAAAAAAAAAAACAACAGAGATTTTACAAGCTTTATCGATTTTTCTGTTGATCCGCTAGGTAGCATCTAAAATAAATGTGCTATGAATCGTGGCTCGTTCCAAGCCAGTAAAACTCAGAGAGAAGTGCAAAGTGAGATGGGGAAGGAGGCAGAAGATGAAAAGGCCGAGTTGGTGTTTTATTCCATCAGCTATCATGTATTGCTGAAAAAAGTAGAACATGTAGTAAAATATGTGAGTAGAAAGTTGGGGGGAAAAGACGGAGAAGACCGGACGAGAGAAAGACACTGTACATGAAAAGCCAGAAAATAAGAGAGATGTAGAGGGGCATTTGTATGATTTTTCTTCCTTAAGGTCGAGCCTGCTCAACCGTTGTAAAAAAGGGACAATTTGCACGCTCCATAAAGGACATTTATGCTCATTGCTGCGTCCCAGCAGAACCCCATTGCTCTTTGTTTTAATTGTCCATGAACAAGCCATTGTTCTGCAAGATCAGGGTCTTGAGAAAATTTCCTCAAACTTGTTCATTGTTACAAGGAACACATTATAGGGCCTTCATTATTTTCTCTCTGATATAAAGAATATGTTATTTGAATTTACATAATTCTTAGAGCAGCTCCAAAGCCACTTCTATAAATAGCTTTATTCAACTTGAGCGCAGATTCAAATGAAGGGAGAAGTCATAATCTCTTACAATGTTGTGTCTTTGTCTCTCCCTCATAGCTCCCTTGTGTGTATTTCCACTCACACTAAAAGCTCACAATATCCACTCTTTGTGTATTTTGTATTGGGTTTGTTATGCATGTCAAAATCACCCGTTTCTTGATGAATGCCATATGCATACTAGCCAATGGGACGATTAATTTGTTGTCTGCTTGCCAGACCCGTCCTGTAACACAGATGACTTTCTGCTGACTTTGTGGTGTTCTAAATGAAGTTGTTGTGTAGCACATTTGGCAGGGGGATGTCCCACTTTCAAGCGCTTGGCTTGTTTCTGAGATTGGCCTCGAGGTGCAGTGACACAGCTTCCTTCCAGCTCAAACACATGGACATCAACACGCTGTTGAGAAAACACAGACAAGATCACACGGAACCCCTCCTCTGACATGCAGTTATCCTCCGCCTGGTTTGCCCTGAAGTTTGGTTAAAAGTGTTTTATAAGCCCTCGCTGCTTCTGCTTGGCTAGCCTGAGGACATGAAGTTGATCAATGTGCCATCACGGACAGAGGCAGGACAAACGGCAGCGCATGACTGACTCCGACACGAGTACTTGGGGTGTAATAATTCTGGTTTGTGGGGTTTTTGGAGTCCAGAGGTTAGGCACAATGCTTGAAGAACATCACTGTTTTTGCCTGCTTGAGGAATTACATTTACAGGCAACTCCAGTTTCATTACACTTGATTTTGGCACAGGAATTTGGAAAGGAAGGATGTGATATATTAGCGGTATGCTAATCCCAAAAGAACGATAAAATGTATTAAAAATGAACCCTTGTTAATTCTAATGTTGTTGGTGTGTGGCCCTGAGCACAGAACAGTCCCTCTGTTATTCAGTATTCACTAACGGTAAAGTTTATGTGGTTTTCAGAATTATTTCACTACTCAGCCTTCTTCTGCTCCCATGGCCGGACCACGCTGCTGGGCGCTACAGTATCCATAAACCCAGCCCGCAGTCTCTCACCTCTCGCCTCTCATTTCTCATAGTATTAATAATACAAAGGCATCCATAAAGTGGGAGCTGTGCTTGTATTAAAACAGCACTGGCCCAGGATATATCCAAGGTCGCCACAAGGCTGAACTGTTATTCTCCCCGCGCGCTGTGAGCGGCGAACCACTGGCCATTCCAACTGATGGGGGTGAGGGCCATAACTGAAGCACTCATTTCTCTATCTTTTAAAAAAAAATGCAATGAGTGAGCCCTCAGAGACTTCTCCGGGTTGTGCTGCACATAACCTTTTTATGCAACAGCGATGTCATCTGCATTCTTTGTTGTGTTAAGAAGAGTTAAATGACCACTCGGGACGGGTATGGTCTGACCTTTAACCCGCGAGGATAATGAGTGAGATGAGGAAGCGTCAGGTATAATAGACTGCTGAGGTTGATAGTATAGCAGAGGGCAAGCAGGCCTCTCATGCCCGCTCTCGTCTCCGCTTTCTGTCTTTTTTTTTCTTCTATTTTTTGCTCGTTGGTAAAGATGATGCAGACACAGAGGAGCAATTACAGAGAGAAACAGACGTCCAATTCCATCCGACAATGGAGTAAAAGGCCTTAGCCTCGTTGCTTAGGCATGCAGACGGCCAGAGAGTTACAGGAAGCTGGGGAGGGTGACAAAGGCCAGCATCTATTCTCTGACTAATGGACCTCACAGGTTTTAGAAATATGATCTCGAAAATGAATTTCATGATGTTTCTATTATTCATTAATTCGAGAAGAGAAGGAAAGGGAGGAAGAGGCAGGCAGGCGTCTGTGATTATTGATTACAATGCTGAAAATATAATGAACTAGATATGAGGATTGAGTTTTCCTCATACATTTGGTGCCCCCCACCCCCCACCCCCTCCACCCCGATTGTCACAACTGTGTGTGTCTGTCTCCAAAAGGGCACATCCGTTGTATCTGTGCTGTTGTGTCAGTGAAGACGTGTGAAAGAATAGATCCCCCTCTCCCGCACATTTTAAACAATCACATGCCGAGGAATTCATTTGTCTTGGTTTGGCTTTGTCTCAGAGGTGACATACAAGCGGGGGCTCCTTTTGTTGCTCAAAATTGATGCCACTAACAGTGTAATAAAAATGTCCAAAACTTGCAACGCTGTTTGAGGAAGAGCCTCTTTTGTTCCTGGAGAAGCTCTTGTACAGAGGAGATAACTGCAGGCTGTGTTGGTCGCAAGATTAATATGTTACCCAGTTAGACCTGGGTGTTTTCTTACTCCAGCTATATCTCTGGTGTCAACATCATAGCTCTTCCTTTGTGTTTTCTCACTTTGAATTCAGCCCTTGATTGTGCTCATTCTACTGAACCGGTAAACAGAATAGTGCGCCGACAGATCGCACATTTATCTTGCTGTACCCTGCTTTGGTGCCAAATGATACTGCTGCCATCAGGTTTAAAATACTCCCCTGTGAGAGAGCAACACCATTTAATCATTAAAGGTTGACTTATCAGTGGAATGGGATGATAAGTATCTCACGCAGACTTTGTTACTGCTTATAATGGCCTCCAATGTGCAGAACGCAATTGATGACAGCTTGAAATCAGATGAAGCTCATCATCTCTTTGTTGCTTCGAGGTGACATATCCCAATAAAGGAAGCAGAGTGGTGCTTTTCAAATGATTTCTTATACTGATTTATTTATTTATTTGCCTTTGTGTGTGTGTGTGTGTGTGTGTGTGTGTGCACGTGTGTGTGTGTGTGTGTGTCTCATGACAAACGGTAACCTGACACGGCTGAATTACTGAACTGTGTCTCAGGACTAATGAGAGAAATTTCCCCAGAGAATCTTTATCTATTGCTCCTCAGAGAGCACCTTGGGGACTCACTCTCCTGTCTGTCACCTCCACACACACACATGCACACACACTCTCTCCTGCACTCACCCCAGGTCCCCCCCACCACCACACCACCCCATCTCTCAACACCACTCTACCCCTCTGCTGTCTGCCCATCATCCCCTCTGCCCCTCCGCCACCTCCCTCACCCATTGACACCCCTGTTTCCTCTAACACTATCATGTAGCACAGCCATTTCACTTTTTCACCCTGCAATTAAAACCAGAGAAGAGGCGGAGGAAGAGAATACTCTTATACTTCCCACCCCACCCCGCCTCCTCCTCCTCCACTGCTCTCCTATCTGCAACCTTTCAGGATTCCTTTTTTATCTCCCCCCCCCCCCCATACGTGCGATACACATGTACATGGTACGTGTTAGAAATCCAGAGTTTACGAGAATGGCAGGCATGGAATTAATTAACAAAGGAAATCTCACCACGACTTTCAGTTGAGCTAGATAATTTCCGCTTTTTAGTTTTGTGCTCCTATAATAGGTGAAGGCAGATGTGACAAACACAATAATAAAAAAAAAAGGTAAAAAGTGAGACTTGTTGTGCCAACTCAAGGAGCTAAGAGTCTGTTCTCTTCTGCTGCCCAACTGATTTAAGTCTTGTAGACAATGTGTCTGTTCAGAGAAGTGGTTTTACTGCGGTGGGCAACTCAGAAGTCTTGTCCACCATCACAAACACACAGAGATCACATACAGGCAAGCACACGCACACATTTACACGTGGTTACAAAGTCTCGCGCACACATACACACACACTTGTGAAGTCAAAGAAGCCTTTGATCTTTGGTGTTGCTATACTGACCTCTGCAGGATCCTCCCCCAGCTCTCTTGTGGGGTTTTGAGTGTGTGTGTGTGTGTGTGTGTGTGTGTGGAGGGGGGTGGGCTAGCTAGCGTAACTGGTGTGTGAGCTGAACTTACAGCTTCAAAAAACAACATTGAAGTTGGTGACTAACTATAACTAATAAATACTCGCCATTGAACTCGGCAACATGTTACTTCATTACAAATATGGAGACTGTTGAGTCAATTCCACATACACCTGTCTGTTACTGTAAACACTCACTAGAGCACCTAATCGGCAGGTGAAAATAGTCCACAACAAATGCACTTACACTTACAAATGCATTTACTCCTCTTTTTTTTTTTTTTTAAGATTTACATCTTCAGTAGAAACAAGTGGGCCTCAGACATTCAGAAACTTGTTTCGGTGTAACTCATCTGCAGCATCTGAAGTATGGCGCACACATGTTTTAAGGCTTGGAATAATGACTGATCATATTTTCGGATGTTAGAGATGACAATCAGGCTAATAAGGCTATCTATCAACATTGTTGGTTGTCTGTGAATGTCTGAGGCAGAGTAATCCAAAAGTTGTTCAAAGTAATTGGGACATGTGACATAGTGTGGATGACCCAGGGCAATTACATTGCTGCCTACAAAATTTAAAAAAGGCGGTCTCTCCTATGTTGCCATCTCCGGGCCAGACGAGTTAAGAGCACCTTCTGTGCATTAATACATGTGAGGAGTGATCTGTGGTGACTGTGTTTGGATGGTGGAAACCGGTAAACAAAGAGAGCCTGCCCAGTGTAATCTACACACACACACACGTGTACACAAGCATTTACACACACCGAGGCCCCGCGGGACAACATCATCACATATCAAGTCAGAGGTCACAGCTATGTAAACATCAGCTCTTGATTAGTTTTACATTACTGTTCAATTTTTTATTTGTTCCAAATTGGAAATCTGAGAGTGCTGTGTTTTTGCCCCGCCTCCCCCTCCTGTTCCTCCTCATGTGCCACAGGTCCTTGATATTAAACATGGATTAGCAATGTCTAAGCTCTCATTGGCCAGACATGAAGGAGTGCGGGGTGTGGGCACTTCTCTTCCCCTTAGAGGCCATTGATTTCCAAGCTACTTACGCCCTGTTTGTATGTACGGACACACTGGAGTTTAAGCTTGTTAAATGTGAAGTGCATCACCTGTCACTCGCAGGTCCCCACCTCATTTTCCCGGGGCTTATCAGCACATAAACACACACACACACACACACACCTGGAACCTGGGAATTTTGCAAGTCAGACAGATATTGCAGCGCCGTTTGACAAGGCTGGTTGTATCATCATATATAATATTAGGCTGTTAGATTGGTAGGTGACATGAAACATACTACATAGAGGGATCATCCACCTGCCATTCTTCTTCAGGCAATGCTGATAGATGTTGCTGCAGTTATGTATGGATGGTGTCTGGTTATAGTTTGGATCTACTGCTGTTATTCTTCTTTGAACTGCTTAAGAACACAAGTTGAGAACTCTTATATAAATTAAAATTCATGCTAAGTCATTTCAATCAAGTGATTATGCCGTGCAAGTGAATTTTTCATCTTGCCATTAGTATAAAGGACAAGAAGTTTGATTTGACCCCTCATAAGGCAAGACGATTTAGATTTTTTTTTTTTTTGTCAGCTCACAAGAAAAAATTTAAGTTTGTATTTCTCATATAGCAGGCTTTCTGTCCGGTCTTAGTGTTCAAGTACTGAAAGATAGCCCAGGTGATTACAGTCAGTAGTCTGCTCCTGCTTATTATGCCGAAACATCACTGGGCCCCTCTCCAAATATATCATAAATAATTATTACAGAGTGCATGTTCAGTGCTCTGGGCCAAGGATATAACTTGTTTAGTTTCAAACACACCCTAATCAATATAAGCCTGTCATCTAAAATTTATGAGAACACCAGCTTGTATTTTATTTATTTATCTATTTATTTATTTATTTCATTTGGCGGCTCGCAGCCTCTTGTTCTTAACTAATCTTGTAGGTGTGTACTGTACACACGTGTTTGTGTAAAGTCTAGAAAATGTGCATACGTTAGTGTGCATGCAGTCGTGTGTGTTTGTGTGTGTGAGGCAGCTCGGTCCGGCATGCAGCGCCACTCGAGGGACCGTGGAATTATGGATTGAGGACAGGAGTCATGCGATGATTGACAGCCGCATTCCGTTGGAGGTGATTAGGTGCGCGAGGCCCAAAGAAAACAGACATGATGGAAATTTCAACATCCCCACTCTAATTTCTGCTGCGGGTAATTATGATACATGATGATCTGCAGACATCATTGGCCACACAGTCCGCTGTGCTCAATCTCTCCTGCTCTAGCTGTCTCTGTTGTTCTCTCTCTACCCCGCCACACACACACACACACACACACACACACACACACACACACACACACACCTCCACGTAAACTAGTGCCATCAAACTGAGGCATCATAATTCAGAAATGAAAATATAGAAAACGTGTAATTTCAGTTTTATTACAGTTTGTTCTTTGGTGAACTCATTTCTTTTGTTTAATTACTAAGATTTTTTAAGTTCTAAAAATATTTAGGGAAAAATTGCCTCTCACATCCGCGAGGTAAATATGTAGCTGGAGCCAGCAACTGGTTAGCTTAGCATAAAGACTGGCAACGGGGTAACGGTTAAGCTGGCTCTGTCCAAAGGTAACAAAATCAACCCACAAGCTCAGTAATTAACATAAATTATATACATTATATGTTGGTTGTTTAATCCCAGTAAAAAATGACATTTCACTGTTGTAATAGGGGTTATGTGCAAGGAATATTTCTTTATTCTTTACGGATTAAACAAACATAATATAACATGTTAATTAGAGGGCATTAGAAGTGCTGAAAGGTGCATTTTGTTACATTTGGACAGAGGCAGGCCAGCTGTTTCCCCCTGTTTCCAGTCTTTATGCAAATCTAAGCTAATCAACTGCTAGGTGCATATTTGCTGTACAGATGTGAAATTGCTATTGACCTTCTCATCTGACTTTTGGCAACTTGGTTACACAGAGTTTAAACTCTACCTCTTGGAGTATCAAATTTAATTTAAGTAAACTAAACTAGTAGTCAAATCTGTGGTGCAGTTTATGGATGGTGAAACTAATCAGGATGGAATGTAACGGGCGCATTAAATCACTCTGCACGGCAGAGGAAAATCAACAACCTGGACACACGCGTACACTCACTCGAACACACACACGTACAGGCAAGATCTGTGTAAGCCACCACTCGACCATCATTGCTCCCAAGCCACAGTGGAAGTGTTATGATCTAAAAGTTACAATATTCCTCCCAACAGTTCCTCTCAGCCTCTCCTCTCTCATGTGCTCCTCGCTCGCTTCACCCTTTCTGACAAAAGCTGCACGTCCTGCTTTCTCTCCCCCATGTCAGGTGCGTTTAGCATGGCTTTGAACGCCATGCCTCCATATTTTATTGAACACTTTGTTGGTTGATGCTGGATTCCTCCACAATGCCTGGCGATGGGTTCATGCATTAGAGATGTGAGCTTTGGACGGGGGCCTGGAGGAGCATGGAAAGAAAATATAAAAGATGAGGGGGCCGGCGTGTGTTTCGCTCTGTTTTTGTGGACTGTATAGAAGTCGTTGTTATTTAGCATTTCAGTATTAGTTCATGCTCGCTGCGAAGAAAAATCTATGAGTGCTCTCACAGATTCTCTCTCAAGGGTAAGAACTCTATGAGTGCTCTTATCCTCGGTTTATCTGACTGTTGCACATTGACTTGTTTTCTTCTCTCAGCAGGGGTATCTATAATATTGTTTTTTCAAGGTATTCCTTGAATCTGTACTCAGACAGTGTGAGGTATCTGACCACCAGGAATTGAGAGAGTCTGACAGTTTTACTTTCTACCTCTCTTATCCAAACTGTTGCTTTATCTTGTTATGACGTTTTAGTCCAGTGTAAAAAACAAAACAAAAACGGACAGCATTGGTGACTGCTGACATTATGGGTCGTCTTTGTGACCTTTTGGTTTCAACTAAGTACATTCTCAAGTATGGCATGTATAGACAGGGGTCTATTTGCATATCTAAGGTTAAGCCCAATTGCCCTTCACATGTAGTACTCTAGGTGCGAAAATACTGATTAATCCCCCAAAAGGGTGAGCGTAAAACACATATCTGCAACCTCCTGATTGTAATGTGTAGCAATAGCAAAATTAGACACTGAAATGTGTCGGGCCTTAAATTAGCGCCCCATATTTTAGTGCCATTTCCAACAGTGGCACATTGCAAAGACCTCCACAGACAAGAGGCATCTCACTTGTTGTCAGATCTATCACCTCTGCATCACTTTTCATGCACCTTAGAGAGACATTGAGTTCGGATTTGCGAATGTTTCCCCATATATTTCTTTTTTTTTTTGAGGTTGCATTTTTTTTGTAGAATTGCAAATAAATAGTGTCCAAAAGTAATCTTAAACTAACAAGTGAATGTGTATGTATAGCTACTGGATTATTGACAAAGCCTTTGTAAATGTGCTACTAGAAAATGTGTTTTTTGGCTTTTTAATGCTTCCCATGCAGGGTTGCTTATTTGTCTGTGGGCTGCTGTAATTGTTGGGGCATTCTTTGACAGCGACGCCACAGCCAAACAGATGTTTCATTTACAGCTAACAATTACACTCAGAGGAATCTTGGGGAGTTTATTTAAACAAAATCTTCACATGACGTGCCCTCTCTCCAGCACCTAGCAGATTTATTTGAAACGAAACAGTTTGTGCTGATTCTCTCATTTACTTCTCAACCCTTTCAGTCCAGGGAGCAATAATCTGGCTTCCTGTAGACTAAACATAAAATTAAAAAGCAATCTGGCTGTGCTGTATGTTTTATAGAAATCTGGAAAAAAGAACTCACATCAGCGACTTTTACAGATAAAAGTGCCATGGCTCGCCAAGTGAAAAGGCGGATAAAAAAATGAATATATCTTTTTCTTCTCTTACTCTTTTCGCTTTTGCATATGTTAGAGCAGCTTGATTAACGGCCGGGCCGTCCAAAAGCTAATTATTTTATTGAGTTGTGGGACGAGGCGGGATCCCACCCTGGGGATTTGGCTTTGGCTTTGGCTTTGGCAGCAAAATAGAAAAGGGCCCCACATGTGATGTGTGATTTCTCCCTCCTCCCGGTGCCCGTCCTGCACGGTGACAGCAGGATGAGCCCCAGGTATGGGTGGTCTCATCTCTCGTCTATCAATAAGGAGCTTACTACCCGTACTGGAAATGGGAGGGAATACAATACCGTTGCAATTTGATTTTAAGCCCCACAGGTCAATCTCCTGAACCCCCTTTTCAGGCAGTTCCTTTTATCATTCTTTCCCCCCGTCCTACAACTCTCTCTTTTGCTTTCTCTTTCTGAGTCTCTCTCTCTCTCTCTCTCTCTCTCTCTCTCTCTCTCTCTTTCATTCTGTTTTGCTTTCTGTAACTTACTGTCTATCACTCAAAATTTGCAGCAGTCACAAGTTCAGATTGGGAATGTCATAATGACATTTCTTTCCAGCTTCCAGGGTGATCATCGATGGCTGTAACGTGTTTCTCTGATTGATAAAGCATTTATTTTTGATGACTTGATTGATGGCTATAAATGAAAAAATATCCATAAAAGCATTGACCTAGGTACAGTATATAGTTGACAGGAGTTGTTTTGTATTGTTGGCAGTGACTACCCTGTCAAGATGTCCCCTGTATCATTTGACCATCCGGGAATAAATCTTTGAAAATTAACTAATTAGAAATAAAGCATACCCACCATATGTCCAGGAATAGTATTGTCAAAGTAAATGCTCACTATGATTTTTTTAATCAAAAACAAAACGATGTCAAAAGTCAATAATTGTAATCAAATGCATTTATAACAGCTTTAGTAGTATTTTGTCATTTAATCATTGATCATCATCATTTAATTCTGTGAGTCTGCCTTTACACTGTCTGCCTGGGTGTATGTGCATGCCTTTGTGTGTTTGTGTATGTGTATGTGCCTGGATGTCTTTGTCTTTTGTCTGTGTCGCTGTATCGGTAGTATCTGATTGACCCCACACCCCTGTCAACAAGATGTGGCCCCTGGGCTGTGAGCTCCCCGTGAAAGAAAAAAAAAGAGAAAAAGAATACCTTTATTGGCCACTCTGTATCGAAGTCGGGGTGCGTGGTCGACAACAAATTGGCTCCTTCATGTCTCCCTCTCCAAATGCTAAGGTTAGGCTTTAATTGTGGCACCTGGGTTGGAAAGCAGCAGCGTTATAGACAAAATAGCAATGCTTGTGTCAGTGGACGTGTTGTGAATAGTTCACATAATACCAGTGTATACACAGTGGACACGGAGCCAGCCACCTTTGCTCCTCTCCCCTGTTCTCGCTGAATAAGAATCTGACATAAATTCTGCACATATAAAATTAGTAAATGCCACTGTAGCCGTAGTTAAATATCACACAAACCCCAGGGGAGGGGTGGCGGGGGGGAGGTGCCTGGCAAGTTACCTTGGCCTATTTTTTGTGGGGGGGGGGGGGGAAGCCAGGGAGAGGGGAAGGGAGTTTGACTAAAGGAGGAAAAAGGGATTGCGGGAGGTTAGAGAGAAAGAAAGGGGTGAAGTGGGAGGAAAGAGGGAGGGGAAAACATCTGTACTTCGTCAGAGAGGGTGGGATGGGAGTGGTGGCGGGGCCGCCTGCGACAGAACGTTGCTTTCAGATATGGAGTTGTCATGCCTAACACTCCCCCTGCTGCTCTCCTTCCTTTCTTCATATTGAAACTATCAAATAAAACAGCGTTGTGCAGAAACCTCTTTCTTCAGCCTCTCATATGGCATCATTAGAGGTTAAGTGCAGTCTAATCTCTCCCCTAATAAAATTACTTTGATGTGAGGAAAAAGGGTGGAGTGAGGCCAGAGGTTGTTCACACAGACTATTTAGTGAATTAGCTCAGCCGACGCGTCTCTGGTGAAGGCTGGAACCCTCTTCTATGTGGAATCTGTACAACGCTCATCCAGCTATGTTGATTCTTGATGTAGCAGAAGAGTTATTCTTGTAGAATGTTGGTTCTTAGTTAATTTGGTTGTTGGAGCAATGTTTGCTCCAAGATCAGTTTGTAGTTCAAGAATAGCTTTTCTTTGCTATTTGTTTTCTCACATTAATCCTTCTCCACAGTGCAACAGAGTCAACTTTTTTATGTATTCGCTTGCTTCCACATACTCTTTCCATCAGTTCCTTTTACTTTCCTGTTTTCCTCTCCTTCCTTCCCGTCCTAGACCCCTGACCCCACACTTTTCCCTACATGGTCCCTCCATTCTTACATTTTTATACCAGCCTACTGCCTCTATAGCCTGACACTGGCAAGGTGCCAGCAGTGGGCAGGAATGCCCCCCATGATGGGGGTGTTTACAACAGTTAAGTGATGAACTGACAGCAATTAAAACCTTAATGTTGCACAACATCGCAAAGCAAAGACACGACTGCTCCTGTTTTGTCTGGCACACATGATGATCCAGCAGACGGCATGTTGTTGGCATTTCGCGTTAATTGGAAGTCCTGGGCTACAGCCAACACCAGCAGCCAAGAATACAACAGGTCGCACACAGTTCTGCCAACAAACAAATACATGCGGACAAATTCCCTCAACAAGCGTGATTTCTGTCACAATTTGTGCATTCATATTGTGCATGTAGGGAAATTTGATTCCTTACATGTCAAAATGGCATTGATATAGATTTATTATTGACTAAATGTGTTTGAACAGGAAATGTCTGCCTCCTCTTTTTTTATTAATTGTGGATAATTTTTCTAACTATTCCTTCATTAATAGAAACATAAGGTACAATTTACTGTATGAACGGTTATTGTTAAGCCAGCTTACCTGATACAGCACAGCCCAATGTGGTAGTGATTTGCAGAATAAATGTTATTACACTTGCATGCATCAACGCCACATGTTTTCTGTGTCTTTTGTTAGAATGTTCGCTGGAGGGGGGCAAGATTCTTTCTCCAAAGGGGATCATGTTAAATTACTCCAAACCGTTTAGTGTCCAACACACAAAATGGCGTTTCTAGACCATATGGAACCCTTTATGTAATGTTTTCCTTGTTGATATACAGAATCTATAACAAATGATAATGGTTTGCAGCTGTGGGATGGATGAGGCGTGGTGTCGGTCAATGGCTTGATGGTTTCAACATGAGTTGTGCCCAATCCCAACGTTGCTCTCCGCCCCAACAATACCTGTCTTAATGTGAAGTTTATGACTTCTTTTATTCTATCCAGTTAGGTTAAACTGGCAGATGGATTTGGAAAATTGCAGTGAGTACAGTGCTGAATTTGAAGGAGCTCAGAGCAGCTCAACAAGTTAAGCTCAAATCAGGAACTGCAAAGTCCAATCAATCCACTGTTGATGTTAAAATTTATGATATGTGAGGTAAACAATATTGTGTGTAGAAAAGTAGATCTGGAAAAAATTATTAAATTGTACTGCCTAATGAAGACAGCAATGCCACGGTGAATCACGTAGTCGCTTTTAGCTTGTTTCCTGTTATCTTATTGATTTGATCTTGCGTATCGATACAGAGAGAGAGATAGGTGATTTTGAAAAGCCCAGAGGCTTGATTACACCTACCAGTGTGTGACTGAATAACATCAACACCATAATGGACATGGCTTATTCCTTTGGAAGCTGGTAACCTGATAATCACTGATTTATATGCATATAGATCTTGTTTCTTCCAACAAATCACACTGGATGGATACAGATGTTCATTGTAATGTGCAAAGAAGGTGAGGTATCAGGAAGTAAAGGGCGGATACATAGGAGATGCAGGAAACGCCCTCTGTCAATCACATAGCAAACTCATTCCTGAAAGAGACAGACAGCAAAGAGAAGATCAGGAAAGGGGGGGGGGGGGACTGTGAATCTTCTAATGCAGTATATGGAAACGTGTCCTCTGGGAAAAGGTGATATACTGTCAGTGACCACCAAAAAATGTAGGCGAAGCGGTGACAAATTGCAATACGGAGCAAATGGCCGAGTTTTTGAGAGGGCCCAATTTGTCGTCTCCAATAAAAGCCATTGGTGTTCAACAGTCTGGGCTCATTGCCCAATGGCTGGTTAAAGCCAAACTGATTGGATGTAATGTCTGACAGCTGTCGGGGGTCTACATGAATTGAGTCAACTTCTACGTGTCATGCCAAGTTTCTGTACATCAATATGTATAGAGCGAACAGAGAGGCCGAGAGGGCAGGGGAGAGTGAGAGCAAGAGAGACTGCTTTACAACAAATGCATGACTCCATGTTGTGGTAACAAGAGGCCCCATCTGGCACTGCTCTAGGATCCCCAGGCTCCATGTGCAGACAGAGAAGAGGTTGGCGAAAGGGGGGAGTGGTGCTAGTATTTGAGGTTGGAGGGTAGGGTAGGAGGGGGGGTGTTGGTAGTTACAGAAGGGACACCTCAGGCTCTGGAGGCAGTTGGGTGAGAGAGTGTCTGGGTCAAGAGGGTCGACTCTATGGACTATCTTGGGGGCCTAGAGTGTGACAAATGGACTAATGTGGTAGTGGTGGAGATGGGTGGGCATGACATTAGCCCTGTAGGATGGGTTTAGTGAATACATACTGTGTGTATGTGTGTGTGTGTGTGTGTGTGTGTGTGTGTGTGTGTAGCCTGGTCGTAATAATTTTGGCTGTGTACAAAAAGAATGAGCTTAGCTAGAGTCTTTTGGTGTCTCTTTTGTAAGCGACTGCATTAATGCCTGAACACTGATTCTAATTCTGTCTCCTAAAACATGTTTATGAAGATTATGAATTTGCAATAGCAAATATGTTTTGAAAGTTACATTACTTTTTTTTATCTATTCAGGATTATAATGAACATATATGAACCTTTCATGGCAGCATACGTTTATTACAATGTCCACTCATGGAAACTAAAGCTAACTAAAGGAAAAGTTTTTGTCTTTGCTGAACTTTCTACATATTTCCAGTTTTCAGTGTCAAAGTCCTGCACTTTGTATCCCTCTATCCACCCAGACCACTTCCCTTTCACTATAAGAGTATAGCCTAGTACCTTATGGATTATAAAAAGTTCTCATAATCAACGTAGTACTCCAAGGTAATACCATTTAGTAGAATATAAACATAATTTCAGGTGAACCTGAGAGGAAACTCATTTGAATTGGGATAAAACTCAGAATATCTGCAAAAAGTTTTTACTTTGATATACTTGATCTAGTTGATGTTCCGATAAAAGCAAATTGCGAAAGACTTGGTGAATTAATCATGACAAATGTGAAGCATGTGACTGTTTGGAGCTGTGAAACAAATTTAAATCTTATATTTCCATTTCTACATATTTTCCCACCATTTGACGTTTCACCTGCTCTCTTTTAACTGCGTCATCTTGTTGCGCCCTGTTCTCTTGCGGTGGTATGGCTATGTCAATAAACCGACTCCCAATAACGCTAGCGAACAGAAAAACCACAAATGTCAAACCAATCATCAGTGTTATCATTTACTGTAACGTTTGTACAGCAGACCTCTCGCTGTAGACATTTTGATTTGGAATGGCAGGAAAAGCAGAACTGATGACAAAAACAACGGCTTTGTCACATTGAAGTGTCTTTGTGAGCCAATCCTATGAGCCACTAAGAACAATACCAGGTCCCTCTCACTAGCACACCTGAATGGAATGCAGCCATAATAAATAATAATTGTATTAATTGCTAACTTAACTTACATGTCCATTAATATGCATTCGTAGTTGTATGTGCAATAATAAGACTCCTCTTTCCCACGCCCTTCCCCTTGCTTTTAGTAGTTTTCAGATCTCTGTCGCAGATTATCCAGCCATTAGCAGCCTCTGTTTGTTTGATTTCCTCTATTGAGTAAAGGGAATCCCCAATCAAACGAGCTTTATTGATGAAACAACACAACCTCTTGGTCCCTTAATAAACACAACACGGCCCGTTGTGTACCCCTTCATTGTTGAGGATACAGACAAGTAGAACAGCAGTCTGTTCTAGAAAAGTCTCCACATTTCGTCATGACTGAACGCACCGCTGTGGTTTCCCATAAGAGAGAACGTAGAGGAATTATCTTTGACAGCACATGCAAAGGCATGTGATTAGATGCTATATTGTTAGCGCTGCCATCTTTTACATACAATATTTATCCTATTGATTTCTTTTGATTAAAAATCTAAGCAGTCAGTGTCTGGCTTGTCACTGAAAATCTTCCCATTCCCCTCCTTGGTGAGGGATGTGTGTCATGTGGATTAATATTTCAAAGTCTGGTAATTAATTTATGACAGGCAGCAGTTGTTACTGGGGTAAAAAAATATGTGTTTTCACAAGGCATATTGCGAAAGAACAACAGCCGTGTTGCTGTTGATGTTTTCATTTATGTGTTTGTAAACGAGGCGCCGTGAATTGGCAGCGAGGGAGTCAGAAAGCGGGAGGAAAACAGAATGTGCTAAATAATACAACAAATTACACGGCAACTTTCTTCCTCTGTGTCGGGAGAACAGATTTGAATATCTATTATTTACACAAACATCTTGTTAGCTAAAAAGTAAGCAGTTTGTTTACTAAATATGTGGTTTGGGTTGGATGAAAACACTGCAGTTGCATAATTCATGGCATCTAGGCATTGTTTGTTCATGCAACTCAAGCGCTGTAAATTGTTGTGGTGTCAGGCACATCCCTTCACATAAAAAATAGACTAGCGCAACACAGCAAAAAGCCTGTGCTCTCCAGTCACTTATTCATACTCGCTTCCATACATTAATATTGCAGATTGTGCACCAAGGCTTTGTGCCTGTGTTTGTGTGTGCACACGCTTAGCAAGGGCCTGTTTTTACCCCCTGTTTGCTAATACGCCTTGTCTCAGAACACAGAGGCAAAGGATTTCTCTGCTGCTTTCCTTCCATTCCTCCTACTAACCCCCCCCCGCACCCCCAAAATTAATCCTCATTTTAAACGTCTGCTCTGGTAGCAGATCAGGCCAGGTGAGAGATTGTCTTCTCTCCCCGCCTTCAGGGCATCTCAAGCTCCATTTAATCCAAATGCCAATTTGTAGCACACAAATAGGAAGAGGCTGCAGCCAGCTGCCTGGTTGGCTGGCTTGTTTGGGCATTTTGTGCACATGCAGTACAAAGGTGCGTATGTCTTTGCATGTGTGAGTGCGTGCACACGTGAGTTCCTCTGTAGGAGGGTTTACAGAGGGCCCGCTCAGCTTGGTGCATCTATAATTGGAGAGCAGGGAGCGTCCGGAGGTGTGGGGTTGTCAGTCACTGTTTAGGTTGCCCCGGGGCCCCTGGCACTCCTGTGGGTATCAAAGTGGCGCTAATTAAATGTGGGCCCCGCCGTACGGCCCTCCACATCACGGGGCCAACGGAGAGCCCCCACCCGGCTGTCCTCTCTGTGCCTTTGAGAATCTGCTGCTTGCACTAATTACCCATTGTCCATTTGACTTGCCCATTCTCACACACATTCAACATACATACACACACATTTCATCCCTTATGCCTCTACCAACCCCCATCCCCCTAACTACCCCCACCCCTCCTATATTTATTATTTCATATTTTCCCTGCCCACTCTGTCTTTGGCTAGCCGGCCTAATTAATCTTATGGAAATCTCCTCCAGCCAAGGTTGGCCTCCGATGTTTGTAATTTGATTTGGGGATGATAAAAGTGAAAGCCGGGTTCTGGGATGGTGAGGGAACAGTGTCATTTCTCTGTCCTCTTGCCCGTCCCCCTCCACATCCCAACACTCGGGAGATGCGCGGGGGCTATCAATCTTTCCCACGTGCCCAGAAAACTGATATCCCAGAAAATTAACTTCAATTAATAACAGAAATCCCCTGATGCGGCTGTGGAGGCTAGCCGGGGCTTTGAAGGAGAACCTTCAAAGATGTCTCTCTGCAAGTCTTTTATAGGCCAGCTGGGGAGGGGTTTTCTTTTCATTATCATCAGCCACCATTTGAACACTCACTATTTCCATTTTTTTTTTGTCTATGGTTATAGACATTTAAATAAAACCGCTGTCAACACAAAAAAATCGATTATATTCCCTCTGGCTAAAAAGCAAAAACAAAATGGTTGCTCATTGTGAAACTGCACAACCTGGCCTCTGCCTTTGTGTGCTCAATAAGTCTCTCCAACAAGATCTTGTTTGTATGAACTGCATGCCTACAAAGGTCAGCTATCACATTAGCTTATTGCTGTTTAGAGTAATGATGAGTTTGGACACCTCTGTGTTAGGACAAAGGTTAGACTTTTATATCATATTTAGGAAGCTGGATTTGGGTCAGAGTTGACTGTTCTGGAGGGTCGTGATGTGAGGCATTGCATAAGACATTAAAACACGCTTTTGTTTTGACATCTGATGACTGATTAGATTAGGGGTAAATTGAAGATCTTTTTTTTTTTGTTATAAAAGATAACATTAAGATAACAACAAGAGATTCTAGGGGCTCAAATTAAGTTTTTTTTTAAGTTTTTTTTATTGCTCAGGTTCATACAATATATGATCAAGATGTTTTAATGAAGACAGTATGAGATTTGCATGACTGCCTGACTGATGGCTTATATGTGACCCAATATTAGCTAATCACAGATATACAGTATCACATCACAACTTACTAATTAAGCAGATTTCCTTCTCAGTACATGTCTTGGTCACAGTTTTTCAAAAACAAATCTTATCCTAACAGAATCCTTATCAAAAATGTTAGAATATGAAAGTTTGTTTATGTAAAAAAATGTATCTGCCTCGTAGGTTTAGCGTATCTGTCTACAGGAGCTTTACGTTGTTGCTGGACTGTCACAGGACATTGTACACAGGTGTTTTCACTTATCTTTCCTAATTAGACTTCTTCTGGAGACTGTACTTGATTGACAGCTCCCTGACCTTCCTTTTAATTTGCTGCACCTATTATGGCAGAGTAGTCATTCTTATTAGTTCATGGAAGTTTGGTGACCTCGCATGATTCCCAACATTTCTCCACCCAACTTCAACCTGCGCAGAAGTCAGTTTAGCCTGAATAAGTGAAAACACATGTCGGGGGGAGTGGACGTCCTTTAATTAGCAGTTTCAGAGTGTGGAGAGGATCTCTAGCCACAGTTAAAGGTGGGGTAAGCAATTCTAATCTAGTTAATGTCTTTTTGTCAAATTCCGTGAATATCTCCTCACTGTCCGCTAGCTGTCTGTTCTGTGTGTGCGCTGAAAGAACATCCTGTGTTTGTACACAGTCCCGGCTGTGTAAATGGGAAAGAAAGTGGCTTGCACCCCGCCACACAACACCATTCCAGCCGTTACAGCCATGATTTGTGCATCAGGTAATGTTAAAGTACTTGCCCACTGACATTCAGCTTACTTTCTAGTTTGCCAAGACATGCTGCTGTTGTGATGTCAGCTATAGTAGCATGAAAGTTGTGAGTATCTCTGTCTGGAGTTGGTGTGCTGGCTCTGGGTCCATCTCATCCTCTCTGCATGATAGCTTTGAGGCAACAACTGTAACGATAGTTACATTACTTGCTGTGTCATTGTTCATGGTATCATGGTATTTGTCCTGGTGTTGGATTTCTCCAGAATCGCTCACTCCACCTTTTAATTGCCAGTTACATTATTTTATGTTACACCACAATGATAGAGGTGGATATAAGATTATATGACATAAAATGAGATCACATTTCTGTAAAAAGCTGCAACATTTTTCAGGATTTTTGAAAATAAAATAATTTAAACCTCATATTTAACCTTACATTTTTTTTATTATATGCCATAATCTTTGCAGTTTTATTGCATTAAAAAACTGCCTGGAAGTGTAACTGGACCATGTCCCAGTAGCAAATTTCTCCATGCTTGTTGTGTCCTCTCATGCCCCTTTAACATCTATTCCCACAGAAGCAGCTTTATTTTAAGTGGCACAAATACAACAAATACACCATGCTTATCAAGTCACAGTCCCCAGCCACCCGTTACAATAAAATAGAATTCTGTTTTCTTCACGCCGTCTTCTGGAGTGCTAGTATGCCATGGCGGTCACGTCTGGGGAGAGAGCGCGCTGCTTATTTATTTGTGGCTGTTTCCTCGCCTGTCAGGATAAAGAGGGCAACACGGAGCCAGTCTGAGAACATAATTTCACTCTGAGTGCCTTAGCCTGAAGCACTGAGCGCAAGCACACACATACACATCCAGTAGAAGACTACATACTGTATACACGCACACACACACACACACAAACACACAAACACACATACTTCCAAGTAGTGAGAGAGGCTGTTGACCTGCTGAATAATGCTTTTCGACTGGTGAAGGTGTGCAATGTGTGAGTTTATGTGTGTGTGTGTGTGTGTGTGTGTGTGTGTCTCAGAGTGGCTGGTTAGCAGCTTAGACCTCCCGCTGACTCCTGTTAAGGGCTAAAGGGATCCATGTCAACAACAAGCAATAAAGAAGATGCCTCATCCAGAGAGACATGCACACACAAAAACACACAGACACACACACACAACATGATGCACATCCAGTGTCGTAGCACACAAACGTGTACACACAACAGACTTGGCATGTCTCAAATAAAATATAGATAGACGTTAGAGTGTTTGAAGGGTCTATTAGTGCAGGCTGTCGGGGAGTGATAGGGCTGGGATCAGTGTCACAACTCCACTCCACTCAGCCCGGCCGTGCTGCACGCTGTAGGGAGCTTGGAGAGCTGCCAGCTGCCTGTTTACAAGCCAGACGTGCGTTTGATACTGGGCTGCTACCACTTGATAGCAGCCAAATCCCCTTCCAATGAAAAATAAACTAGAGGGCGTCCTCTGAAGTGGAATAGGCCGGCACAGAGCAGCTCAGCTCAGCCAGGATGCTGTCTGAGAGCTGCTGAGTCAGTTTGTGTGGCTGCCTGGCTCATTGGGTGATTTAACTGTTTGCTGACTGTTGGATTGGCTGGCTGACCGATTGGATGGTTGGTTAGTTGACCAGGCCAATCAGCCAAATAAGTCTTACATTTATAATGCATAATTATTCATTTAGAGCCTGCATTTTTATTTTCGAAAAACAAGTGAAAGCTGGCTGTTGTCATTTAATTTCCCTTGTTTCCATTTAAAATTTAATTTAAATTCTTTTACAACTTTACTAGATTGAAATGAGAGGCCGTCCTCTTGCTGGTGGAGTAATGTTCCTAACTTGTCATGTTTTTGGTATTGACATTAGCTGAGTCTGTGGGGACTTGGCTCGGGAACCGCTGGAGGGTCGCCAGATCGAGTCCAGCACGGACCACTGGCGAAGGTGCCCCTGTGAAAGGCCATGAACCCATAAATGCTCCCACTGCTGCATAATGGCTGCCCTCTGCATGGATAAAACTAACTGCTCTACTAACTCCTCTCTCTTCTTAGTTAATCTTGGTATCGCATTTTGACCTTTTCAACTCCATTTATACCAAACCACCCCTATCATTTTACTGCAAACATCACCCCCCAAACTTGTGCTTTAATGCTGTTCCAGTCGCAGACTCTGCCATGCATTGTACCTGGATTGTACAGGGTGTTGTTTTTGAAAGTGACTACAATGACTCAAAAAAGGGAGTCTAACCTGTCAATCAATCAGTCAGTCAATTTTATTTAAAGTGTAAATTCACCATGCAACATGCTCTCAAAACACTTTACAATTAAAAATTATACATAGTTCAAACATAAAGCAAATCAAATACAAATAATTTAAATAAATAGTTATAATTTAATTTAAGTAATAAAACAGGCACATTGACGCATCAGTACTAAAAAGGTGATGGACCTGACCGAGTTCTGGAGTAGGCTGTAATGAAGTCTTCAGTCTCGATTTCAGAAAAAGGCCGTAGTGGAAGGCTATTCCAGAGATAACGGTTGCCGTGGGAAAATGCTCTGAAACCAACCAATGACCAGGACAAGCTGAAGACTTCTAGTTGCACAATAGGAAGACTAGAGTGAAGGGCATATTGGTAATGAAACCTGGAAGATACAAATGCATGGATTACAGTTTCAGCACCACAGAATGATAAAATAGGTCTGATTTTGGAAATCTTGCAAAGAATATATTATATAATATACATATATTATATGTTCATTAATGCAATTTTTCATAGTACTAGCAGGCTGTGAAAGTTGCACATAATGTTACTATCCCACAGGCTGAACAGTGGGTGGTTAATCAAAGGTTATTCAAATTCTGAATCAACCATTTAATCTGGAAATGATCTATAAAAGACACTCTCCTAATGAGAGAAATTCAGTTGCTCCAGTGTTTAAAAATTATTTTGAAAGTAACTTATGTTTACAGTGGAATCCTACAATGACTTCATACTGTAGATTTTCATACAGCTCCTCACTCTGCCCGAGGCAGTGCCTCTCCTCTGGGAAGGTTTATATGCAGTGGTTGGCCCTCTGCTTATTGATCATTCCTAATGTCTTAATAATCTGCACCTCAAGTTATTGTGGGAAGCCTTTGGGTCCACATGCTTACTTATTGGTTGGATAGCGTGTGATTTGGTGGAGAGCGTGATTACAGCGTGTATTTTTATTTTTTTTATTAAATTAGAAGGATCAACACCTTTAAATTAATAAGTAATATGTATTGTATTTGAAGCTGTTTGTGTGGATGTGTGCAAGTGTGTGCTTGCTGTACACCTCCATGTGCCTCTGTGTCTCTCTCTTTTTGATCCATAACCGTTAGCAGCGATGCTAATTAAAAACCTACTTCCTTTATATTCAGTCTGGTAATGGAGATTTTATTACATCTCATGTTCGTCTCTCTTTCCCGCCCAACCTCTCCTTTCTTCAGAATCAAACTTTTTTCCCACCTTGTTCTCTCTCTCTTTCCCTCTCTTATTTCTCTATATTAAAACATGTTAGATTGAATTAGGGGGTTTTGATATAAAAACAGATTCCTAATCACTGTAATTTCAACCCGTTCTTGAAGACATACAAATGTAACACAGTGAGCTAGAGAAAGACAACTGGATGTATGTGTGGCTACAAAGGCCTCTGCTCTGTGTGAGGGAACAGTGCAACTCTTTCTTTTCTTCTTCTTTTTCCTCATGCCTATGTATATTGTAGCATTAATCATTTTCTCCAAGCTGAATGTCAGAGAGTCTGCCTGCTAGCCCTGAATAAACACTGTCATCCCTCTGCTGGAATAACCTTCACATATTGCTGCTGCCATGTTGTACGTGTGTGTGTGTTTGCCTGCACATGTACAGTACAGTGTGTGTGTGTGTGTGTGTGTGTATGTGTGTATGTGTGTGTGTGTATGTATGTGTGTATGTGTGTGCGCGTCCTCAAGCCTCACTAAAGGTTAGGAGGGCATGTAAATAAAAGAGGAGTACATGGCAGGCTGTGAGAGTTCGCTTATGTATCTGTGCATTCTCACCAGCCTTTTATAGCAGTGTGTTGTGTTTGATTAGTCTGAGGCAAGGCAGGCTATCTCTCCTCACACACACACATCTACACACACACTACCATTCTCTCTTTTTTTGGTGTGTCCTTTTCTGGTGTCTCTTTCCTTCTCTCCCGCCGACTGTATCCCTCGTTTGTTTTCATTAGTGTGATTGCCCCAGTGTCTCCCTGACCTTCAGCCATCTTCAGCTCGCTCACACACACACACACACACACACACACACACACAAACATTCCTCTGGACGATCACTTCTGATTTTAGGGCTCATATTTTCTTCCCATTCCTCATTCTTTCTCTGCTCCCCTTTCCTTTCTTTCTGGGAGGGGGGCAGCATACTGGTAATAGCAACTCTTTTTCACTTTCACTCCTTTTTTTTGGTCCAGTTCTTTTGAAGATTTCTGATGGACAGACGGTTTCGGTGTCTTCTTCTGTGAAGGTAATGTGGTGGCTGCTGAGGAAAAGAAGAGGGGGCTGAAAAGAAGAGGAAGGGAGATGTATTGTTGAGTAGCCATGACCTTCAGCAGTGATTAGGGACAATTAAGTCTTAACGGCAGTTTGAACCGTGAAGCCACTTGGACAGAAAAGACGTAGATGAAAAGGGATGCCCTTTGCCAAGGTGTGGTCATTGACATACGTCCATATACATCTGTAAATGCCTCACATGCTGCTTCTCTTCACATCAGTATTTATCAGCAGCTGCATGGAGACTGAAGGGTTGTTGTTATGCTATGTGTAGGGGGGATGAGGGAGGAGTGATTAATATTAATTCTGGGGCTGATTGAAGGCAGCACTCGAGTGAAGTGGCTCATGATGCTGTCTCCTGAGCAACTCCCACGCACTGCTCCGCCATAAGTGGAAAGGAGGAGAGGAGACCAGAGAGGGGAGGAGAGAAGAAGACTGGAGAGGAAAGGATGCTGTATGTGACAGTGTGAGGGAGATGCGAGATGTGTTGCCTTCCTCCATCTGCCCACACACTCTTCCTTCACCATGTCGCAAAGAAAGATGGACAGGCAATGCTGTATTTCATCACAGGAAAAGAAATCTTTACTTCTTAGCATTCTTGCAGGTGTAGTAATTCATTATCTATCTTTTTGTAAGTACTTGTGATTAGCACACTAACCAATGTATCAAATTTAAGCTACAGTAATACCAATTGTGGCAAGCCACTGGTTTTGCGGCTTGCTAATGATCTAGCAAGCAAAAACCCAAGTTTAACTTTTTCAAGATGAAACTTTGCAGGTAGGTGAAAGAGAAAACAATGTCTTTCCACGTCTTTGTTTAATTGTCGCTTTTGTACCAAAAACAACATATAGCCACCTGAATTTTTTAAATGTAGGATCACACACATCTAATCTGAATCAGAATCAGCTTTAATGACCAGGTATGTGTACACATAGAAGAAATATGTCTTACATTGCTCTCGATGTACATACACAGAACAAGCATAAACAAAAAAGCTCAACAAAAAACACACACAGACTACAGCGTATAGTCCACACATACACACACCATAAACAAAAACAACAACATTTGCAGACAGCAAGACAATATTGTAATGGAGCCGAGTGCAAAGTTAAGTTGATGTTTTGGGGTGAAGTTATGACCCCAAAGTAGAGTACATTATGTTCTTGTGTCAAAGCATTCTCTCTCTGTGGTGACTTATAAAGGGTGACCAGAGGTGCTGGGTTAAGCTATGCTAATGTTGCAGGGATCATCAGAGTGTACCAGGAGATAACATGTTTTAAGGTGCACATTGCTTAGAGGTTGAATGGCGTGGAGGCTCAGGGCCTTTCGGTATGTATGAGTATCTGAGGCCAGCGGGGCTGGATTGGTAGAAGCACTGGGCAAGGAAGGACACCCTTAGGTGCTATGTGAAATTAAGAATGATTAAGAAGCAAGAAAGACCAGGAGCAGTTCTTTGGTACAAGGCTTGCTTAAAGAACATAGCTAGGGGGAAAAGTGCATGGTGGAGTTTCAGAAGCAGAGATGCATTCAGCGAAACAGAAGCAGACAAATTAGCAGACCAAAATACAGTTAGGATTGTGGACATTTGCAAATTCCAAATTGGTTCCACTTGATGTTCCCACCTTAAAAGAGACCTCCAAAAATGATTGAATCCAAAAATATGTATGGCTAATGTGTAGAGCATAAGCAAGCAACATATATATTTCAGTTAGTCTCAGAGCGTATTTTGTATAGATTTTTACGAGACTGTCCTCACCAGAAAAACAGGGTCATAAGTTCAAGCACGTTATTATGACCCATATTAATATCCACAAAGTATTATAAACAGTAAGTCTGTGAAAGTAAGTGGATGGTGTGGATGGATGGATCAAACCCAGGACTTTAACACTTTAAGTTATTTTGAGTTTTAAGTTAAAGTGCGTTACTGACTTTCTGTCAAGTGATGTCACGTAAGTGACTTGACATCACTTGACAGAAACAAACATCCTTTACCTCAAACGATGTTTCCAAAACCCAGCCAAATAGTTTTGTTGCCTAAACCTAACCAGACTGCTACCGTTTCACAATGTTAAACACATGTTTTATGTGACTTACATCACGTGACTTTCGTAACATACTTAAGGGCTCCGTCGCCTGTCGCTGGACTGTTATGGGAAACGCTCATGTGTCATTTTGGGAGGCATTGACAAACGACCTATTTTGTTGTTTAGGTCAGAAGACAGGTTGATTTTTATCCAGGTCACTGACGCTCAGATATCTAACTGAAAGCAGGTGAAGTGCCTGCTGAGAGGCAAGCGAGAGGCGAGGAGGTGTTGCAGCATCCATCAGGGGCTGACATTTATTTTGGCTCGGACAGCTAATGTAATTAACTTTTAGACCTTCCTGTTCGTGGCTGCTTCTCCGGGCAGGTGCGCCAAGGAAAACAAGCCAAAACTACCCACCCTCCCTTTCACCCTTTCAGACACATCCACATTAAATTGCACACACACACACAGTCTTCTCTCATTCCATCTCCTATGTTGCGCCTCTTTCCACACTTTTCCCTCGTTCTTTACCTTCCAATCTGCCCTTATTCTCAATTTCTTGTTCTTTTTTTCCATCTCCCTCACAGTGCAGCGAGGTGTCTTCAATCAAGCCCTTGTAACAACTATAGTGGCTTTCAGTTTCCCTCCATAAACGCAAAAGTGCTTCCGTACTTTGTAACAAGTTTGTACTCCGGGAAGAAGTACTCAGTAGGCCTACAAGTTAACTTCAACCACCGTGACACTTAAGAATTGCTTAACACAGCACTTTTTTTCATCAACCTGGCAGTTTTGCGTTGGAATGACTGACAACATACAGCCATCGGTTGCATGTTTGTACGTTGTATGTGTCAGGGAGACTACTAGGATTTTTCCATAAGTTAGAGTTTTCCCAGGTTGTGCTTTTCATAGACCAACTTCGAATTGGCTTTGGTGTTTGATGACAAGGTGAATAAATGAATAAAAATGAATGACTTCCATATGAGGTAATCGCATACCTTAAAGACATGTCACCTAACCTCCTTGTCAGTTGTGGCATGCATAACTCACCACACCTGTGAGCAGCACTTGGCATCTCCCTTGAGAGATTGGGTATGCAGACTAGGTCACTGTGGGCATTGCAGGTGTACTTTGTAAACTGCCCCTGCCTCAGCCAGATCATCTTTAATAATGAATAATGATGCCTGGGACCTGTTTTTTTTTTTTTTGCTGGCCTGGAAACAGGATCTGGCTTATTTTGCAAGAAGGCTGATACGAGGCAGATTCAGTTCTAATGGTTGGCAGATGCATTGGCCTGTACCGAGCTACAGAGAAAGCGAGGTGTTTGTTTGTACAAGCTGATTTCTCAGACTAAACGGGTATCACGTCCTACCAGCTGCTTTGGATCAAAACAGTCGGGGAAGGGGAAGGGCCCTGTTCCACCTGGCAAAACAAGATGGGACCTCGACGTGACAGCGAGTATAACATCTCCACTAACAAACGAGCAGTTTACTGAGATGACACATCTGAAAGGCCCGTGTGCTGTTTTCTTAGCTGTAAATTTAAATTTAGGAACAATACAGTCGGGGGAGAGGTGGTTCACAGTAAAAAAAAATAGAAAAAGAAAAAAGATAGAGACAAAAGGAGAAACTCCTGCTTTGTCTTCAGATCAGGGTCAGATTGAAATATGGGATCCATCGGAGGCTACAAAAGCTAGATACTATATTTAGTCTTGGGGAGTCATAAGCTGAGGGAAAATGTCTTCACCTCTTCTTCTCTTTACTCTCTGTCTGCCTTTTCTGACACAAACACTAGGTGGTTGTGGTGACAGCTGCCTTGCCTCACAAATCTAATTTGCAGGCAGATATTTTGTTCAGTAACAGCGCAGGCATTTGGTTTACATTAAACCATGCATTCATTGGGCATGTGAATGCATTGCTGTTTTTGCTGTCATGCACTGTTGGTCGCAGTCAGACGCCATCAATTCAGTGTCGTTGGGTCTGAAAGAAATAGTAAATCACATTAGTTATTCAGGTAAACAACACAGGAATGGCACCCCAGAGAACTGTTGAGTTCACTCAGCAGTTTGCTTGCAATGGCACAACGAGAAAGAAAAACACGGCGAATGTGCTCATTTAATGGCAAGTCATATGTTCATTTTAATGACGGGTTTACCCAGTGCACAGGTGCGTTGAAGCAGAGGTTGCGGTGAGGAGGTTAATGCTCTCAGTCACTCGCACAAACTTTGAGTACAGCGAGTGCGCGGGGGATGTCGGAAAGAGAGGACGAGGACAGACAGAAAAGTTTGAATGAGTTCTGTGTGTTCCAACAGGTTTCTGCATCTCTAGGAAACCTGCTGGTCTCATTGGCCAGTAGGCCACTGCCTAGGGGGAATACTGAGGAAATGTCCTCATTTTTCTGTTTTTAGAGGCACACCTCTGTCTATGTGTGTGTGAAATATCCCTGGTGCAGGTGGGGTTTCTGGAAGATCAGTCATTCATGAGAAAAAGCAAGTTGTGGTTTTTCTCGCACACGCTCCTTTGTGTTGAATAAATAAGAATAGCGATTTTTGAATGATTGTGTGACAACATTTTTATATTGTCTGACATTTACCACCTTTCTGCTTTAAATAATTACAATGACTATTGGTATATTCTTACCGATCCATAGTGTCAAAACATAATAATTCCTTAGACATTAAAGATGAACTCTTCATGGACTAAGCATGCATTTATTATTGCAGTAAAATGTTCTGATGCCTCTGTTGCTGTTCAGATGAGACACCCTGTGTCTTTTCTTGTCATATTTTGGTGGGGGGAAAAAATCTTATGGCTAATTAGCTCAAACTCCGGACTTTCTCTATCGCTAAATTTGAAGAAATCAACAGTCATCTTTCTCTGTATGTTACAACACTTAGGGGAGCATACGAACAACAGAAGAGATTCTTTTGAAATTCCATTATGTGAAAAATAAAACAAATAGGTTAAAAGCATGAAACATTCAGTGAGCATAATTAAAGTTATTTGCAACTTCTCTTTTTGACTGATGAACGACATGTAACAATTTATTTATATCGACTTGGTGGTCAGGATGTACAAATTCCAGCAGTGAGTGAATTATCACCTCCTATACCTTCCCCTGCCTCTCTAGCAGCAGTATTTACCTCGCCTCTCCTGCTCCTCACTCACACGGTGAGCATACCACATCAAATAGTATCTTTCAGAAGCCATAAGGATAGCATGGCTGCAGGCCCCGGCATGGCATGCGGCTTTGCTGAATCTCCCCCTTTATTGCCTGCCTGTTACTGCTGGTGCCACTTCATAAATAAAGCCATTACACTGGAGAGAGGCGGGCGACGGGACTGTGTGCTCACATAGACAGACACACATAAACACGTTGATACACACACACTCTGGGCAGGTACTCAGTCTCCCGTCGCTGGGGAGCTTTAACCCTGACCAGCTTAGTTCAGAGGCGAGGGGCTTTATGGGACATTGGGGAGCAGCTTGCATGGAGTAAATAGAATATCCAGTGGTGTCTGTCCCAATCTCAGATTAAGCCACCAAAATCTCAGAAATCTAACGTGTGTGAAGATATACATACTTCCACCACACACTTTCAACACACACACACACACACACACACACACACAAAAAAAAACAACAATCCACAGAGTCTGTGAGTGGGTCCCAGTGCAGCTGGGGGTTTTATGCTGACACTAAAGAATGTGTTCATTTAGGAGTGAAGGGCCTCTTTCTCTCTGTCCATTACCTTCCTCTCTGCCTTGCCAACGGACTGACTGACTGACTGAAGAGCTCTGTAGTGGGGATCTGACGGGGATCTCCATGTGATCCGCTGAGGCTCCCAAAGGGCCCAAAGCTAAAGCCCGGCTTGCAGGGTGGACCCCCGAGTTTAGAGAGCTTTGTCCCTTAACTGAAAAGTCCGAAGAACGTGTGTGTTTTGTCAAGATGTGCTTTGGTGAAAGAAACACCACTTCCCCTACTGTTTCGGTTATTGGAGGTTGCTCTGGATAAGTTAAACTAAATGTTGCTGCACTTTCCTCTACGTCTGTGGAGGAGAGCAAACCAGGAGGTGAATCATTCAAAGCAAAAGTTAGGGATTGTGTGAAGAGGACTGGCCTTCTTGGAATCTGTGGCTCACAGAAAGAATAGGACATTGTTAGAGATGGAGGGAAAAAGAGAGAAATGAAGCGCAACCTATGGTTTCATAGCGAGTACAAGATTAAATCTGTGCCACTCTCTCCATGTTTTTCACCCTCCTGTCCTGGAGACAGCAAGGTAGAGAGAGAGACGCGAAGAGACATAATTCATAATGCGAGCGAAGGGAGTTCATGAGCCGATTTTTGTTTGAGAAAGAAAGGGTTGGTGCAAAAGTCACTCAAAGCCATGAAGATAGAGTGAGTGCAGAAAGGAGTGGAAAGTTTAGAGAGAGATAAAGGTAGCAACACAGACAAATAGCTGTGGTATTAGTCGAAGGGAGATGACAGGAGGAGAGGTGGTGTACGTGCACCCCGGAGCATCCCTTCAAGAAAAAACAGAGACTGGTAAAAGCTGATTTGGAAAAAAAATTCAATTTTGTGTAAGATCTAAATATTTATCCTTCTGTCTCTTTGTTAGCTCAGACAGCTCAGGAAATACTTTTACAAGTCACTGATAATATTTATAGTTTTTACATATGGGCTTGTAGCACGTTCAGAAGCGGTTTAGGTTTCTCTGTGACGTGGGTTTTCACACAGCGCGCGTATGATTGAATTCCAGCCTGCACGTAAGTGTTTTTTGATCTACTAGGCTTGATCCTTGCACACCAAAGCACTAACCACACACACACGCTTCTACTGTGCATGCACACATGTGTACTCAACAAGCACACACATCACATTATACGGCATCAGCCAGGCTCAAAGTGGATCATTATTTACTAAACAGGTTGCCTAACAAGAAAAGACTGATTCCCCTGCAGGCTTGTATAAAAACCCTGGAAGCATGGCGGTGCAGCAATATCCATCATAATTGATGTGTTGCAAAGCAGATTACACACATTAGTGCACACTGTTCTAGCTATGACAGCTCCAACTGAACATGACAAATTCCATAATGTGGAAAAAAAGGTATTTTACCCTCTCTGGGTATTAAAAGGCACAGAAACTAACAAAGAGGCATTTGCATTTGCGGGAGTAAATGTAAGAGTATGTGTTTGTGTGTGCATATGTTAGTGTGTGTGTGTGCATCCCTGTCGAACTACACCTCCTCCATGCTCTCATCTCGCCTTAATTACATTCTATTTGTTCCACTTGGGGCGGAGGGTCCTGTAAACTGTTTGGAGCTTGGCACAGCTTCCCCTGCTCTGTGACAAGACTTCATTCAACACGACTAATCCCAACATAACGTTAGCTACATGGATGATGCGTTTGAGGCCACTGACAGCTGCCGTATTATTTACTGAACACAGCACAACAGATAAGCCCATTGAAATAGCAGCAGCTCGTTCATTGTGGGGAGGCATTAAGAGTGTCTGTAGCTGGCTAATCAGTGGGCAGGATGCTGGAGGAATAAATAAGCCTTGGGAAGAGGGGCGGCTTGACTCGCTCACTCACTCCCTCCTCTCTTCTTACTCACTCACTCACTCGCTCTCTTAGTCACTCTCTTCTCACTCTTCTAATCAACTCAACAGCATTATGGCAAATTTGCTCCTGGAATTCTTGCTGGCTGCCTCTATTTCTGTACGAGTGCTATTAAATTAGAAAGGGTTGTAAATAATGCGTCATTGATTTGCAGTTGATTTAACTAACCCTGTTTCCAAAGACTATCTCTTATTTTCCTCATCTTATTATTATCATGGAATTTTTTTAAGATGTTAAAGTTTGGTTGCTTTTTGTGGTCCACACAATATAAATTATATTAACATTTACTAACTTACTTTAGCCGGTATTTTTAAATGACAACACTCTTGCCTGCTGATAATTATATCAGTAAATAAGACAAAAAAACAAGTGTTTCACTAGTTTCCTTCTTCACATCCATAGCTTCATATTTATTGATCTGAGTCTGTTCTGTTTGTTGCTCAAAAGACATAATTTAACAAATTGGAATCTGAAATGACAATTGTTTTTAAAATCTTCAGTTTCTTATATATGAATAAAAGTAATCATTTTGATAGTATCCTATAATATCCTCTGATTCTGTGTTTCTGTTGAAATGATTTCATTTTAGGTATCCGCAGCCTTTGATTAAACCTAACATAATAAGAGATGTAATTTAAATGATTTTCCTAAGCACTAATTGTTAAATTCATTTTAATTGTAAAAGAAGGCCTGAGCTGCGCAGTGTGTTTGTGTGACCGAGCTGTTCGGAGTCGTGTTGTTAGCCACACACCCACTCCTGACGACCCACTAATTAACACCTCATGTTAATCACTCTCACCCCAGCCAATAACCGGTAACATGCCATCATGCAGATCACTACATCATACCACAGCACAGCAGTACATCCAAGCCAGGCGATATATTCCCTTTCTCCTCAGTGTTGTACAGACGACTCAGTGAGTATTTTGACTTATTTGACAGTCCAAGAGAGAACTGTTTTAACTGTTTTCCTGAACAGGAAGTTGGTATTTAGCAGGACTGTCATTCGCAAAGTGATGTGATATAAATACTTGAACTGTGACGGAGAAACACATCACCATCTCCATCCGCTGCTACTCTGAACCATCTGTGGCTTTAAACTGACCCGGTATGTTTTCCCCAGAACTATCATTTCTAATAGCACATTTATTTTTGTCACCACAATGAGTGTCACATGTATTAGATCTTGTCCATTAGCCCGATCCTACTTTACATACAGTGGTCTAAGTACATGTTGGCGAAATATCTTGCCAGTGAATCTGCCGTTCTGGCTGAAATAATGATTTTTGATATAAGTTAAGCTGATTTGCCTAAGCTACTGGGTAATTAACTGAACTTAATCATTTCATTTCAATTCATTTCCATTACCTTGAATTATTTTGCCAGTCTCTACTATCTTTTGTAATGTCTGTGTCTGCTTTAAGCTCACTGTTGTCTGGCAGTGAAAGAGAGGGGCATCTGAACTCTGTTACAATACTGACCTCTAGTGTCAGTTTGGCCCCAGTCTGGCTGCTGTGTGAGTTTCAAATGTGACATTTCAGCAGGCTCATTGGTAGTCCTATCTTAGTAATGAATCCGCTTTGGACAAACTGCCTAGTTTGAAGCTTTAGCCTGCAAACGCCTGGAGCAGGGATTGCCCAGGATAGGGCAGAGGTAGATTAGGAGTCAGTGTAATGAGAGGCAAAGCATCTCTTTAGCTCACCCTTTGTCTTTGGCACCATCCAAAAAGGAGAAGGAGAGAGATACTTCTCTGGCCAGTGGCAGCCACCCGGGCATTGGCTTTATTTTTCATCATCCTCTTCTCGTCTCCTCCCTGCCGGCTTCCGCCTCTTTTCCTGTCGAAACTTATTTTTTCTTTTCTTTTCCCCTTTCTGGGCCGCGGATGCTGACACTTACTCGCACCAAAGCTGCCTCACGTCCTCTACAGGGGATTGTCAGATCTTCTAAAATATGAAAAAACACAGATGCTTGCCAGCCGCACTGGTGTGCTGCACATGGGTAATAGGCATAATAGGGTCAGGCCTGCATTTAATAAACAATTACCCATCCATAATAGATGAGTCCGGCTCCTGGTCGAGAGAGAGAACAGGAGAGAGAGAGAGAAGGAAGATGAATGAATAATGCAGACAAGATGCCCATCAGAGTGCCCAGACGCAGGGGCACATACAGCGCCAATTATCTCCCCCTGCTAATGATGATCATCTTGATGCTCTCCCTCACAACACCTTCCTCACCTGCACCACCCTGCCAGCCTGCCCCCTCATGCCTAAATCTGACATTTATCCCCTGCCCCTGCCCCTGCTTACTAACTCACCAAACCAGAGGAAAATAGAGTCAAGCTTCAGTAGTTTAAAGTAACTGTTTTTAAATGTTGTGCTTAATTTTGTTAGACAGTCTCCTTTTATTTTGTAGGGGCAGCAGAGGGGTTTCCTGGGTGGTGGGGGCACAGTGGCCATCGCTCCTCTTTTGAATTACAAATCAATCAGGGACCTCTCTTCAGCAGCTTTCATTCAGACCAAGGTCACCCAGATTACACAAGGTTAAAGTGTGTGTTCGAGTATGTGTGCATGCAGAGAGACCGGGGGGGGCTGTCACTAGTTGGATTAGCATACAACTCTGACAGAGCGAGGGAATTAAAGGCGGCACAGAGGTATGATGGCCAAGCAAAATGGTCCCTGCTCTCTGCTGTATTTGAATAGGCAGCCCAAGGTACGTGGAATAAGAGAAGCAGCGAGGAGAAGCTCTTTGGCCCCCAGGATCAGAGGGGGGGAACCTGTGGTTCTCAGGCAGACTGCTAGTTAAGTAGATAGGGCCCCAGTAGACTGCTTTAGTACGGGCTCTGGGAAAAATACACAGCCATTTTGCTCCCACAGGGCCCAAGTCTCTGGTAGTAATGGGATCAGAGCCATGACCCTCCCAGGACACCGTACCAGTATTGGATATTCTATTAGTTTCCTCTGCAGTGAAAATAAGTCCATGCTCAGCTACTTTTTATCACTCAGAATCACATTTGTTTTACTTTTATGTAGCTTTAACAGTGACTAATCAAATTATTTAAAGTTTCTAGGAAGAGTCTTCATTAACAATTGAACAGCGTGCAGTGTTACTTATAACTATTGTAAAACCTTTTAGTATATAAAGCTATGTATTGTGGATATCTTCTAATCATATCTAATGTACTTTATGCATGCAAGGATATTGTAAGCTATTAACATATGCACAAAAAAAGCGAGCCCCATAATTGTTCCTTTTTACCATTTAATCCCAGCACTGGAAGATACAGCAGAGATCACATTAACATTTACATTTCTGAATCCCCCACCTCCTTGGTACAACTCCAGCTTTCAGCCCCAGCATCTCATCTGCCTTTACATAATATCAAGCTGTATTAATGCTACATACAGAGCTCCACTGCCTGTGCTGTGTAGATTTACATTTTCCTAATGATGTGCTTTCATTTTTCCTCAACTATCCCCCTGTCCTTCCCTTCACCTCCAGCCCACAGCCCACGGTGATTTAAAACACATACAACTGTACTGCCGTTTTATTGCAAAATAACACAAAGCGCGGGTTGAGACACCTTTGGTCGCCCCGGTCCCATCTGTTGCACATCTGGAAGTGGTGCGCCGCACCAGTAATTGGAAGTCAATTTGTTTGAAGTTATGTATTTGGCATCTGGCTCGATTCATAAAAACTCTGGAAATCGCATTAATTTTATAGCATCTCGAGAAGGCCCAGCCACTTTTATTTTTTCATCTCTCTCGTGTTCCATCGTTAATGCACGTGGGGCCTTGCTAGTCTAGTGACGTGGGAGTTTGTCAAGCACTGGTCAGGGTGTGGTTTTTAATAGAAGCAGCATGGAGGCTAATGCCCTACAGAATCATGAGATGAATTACTGTGGTGCACTTGAGAGACCATATTCGTTGCTAATCATTAAATGTAATCATTTTGGGTAAGTTTTAGAATTTCACCTTTAACTTTGACCTTTAACTTAACCTCAGATCATTTCTTATTTTTCCTGAAGGGGAAAACTCATCCAGGGCCTAGTTTGCCACATTTCCAGTAGACGGACTGACTGATTGAGAAGCAGCATGGTATTGTTTGTCACACAGCTCTGAGTCATGGCTGAAAATAGATATGACACTTGATGTTTGGTGCCTCACTGCCGGCTGTCATATTGTTATTCCCACTCAAATTTCACCTAATTTGTGCACAAGTCTTGTCACAGTCCAGATCCTGATGAGGGCTTTTAGGTGGTTATTTTTTTCCCTTAGCTTCCTCGTTTGTGTGGCAACGAGGTGCAATGAGATACACACCAGTGTATGTGTGTGTGTAGCATGTGTGTGTGTGTGTTCGGGCTTGCGTGTGCACATTTGTGTTTGCACACAAGCACATTTGATTAGGCTTGTTTGTGTGCACAAGTGTGTTCGGCCGTGCGCTTGCGTGTGTGTGTTTGCCGTGCTCCAAAGTGAGTCACCTCAGCGGGAGGTGATTAAGAGTTGCCAATGGCAGGCTCGACAGGTGAGTGCATTGTAGCACGCTGGCAGCTGTGGCATCTGCACAGGTGACAGCTTCTCCTGCTCAGTGGTGGTGTCAGTGTTGGTGGGTGGCAGGAGGTCTGACAACGTTGTTTTGGTGACAGAACGACTCCACTGTGAGGTTCACGACATCACTTGCCTTCTTTAGATTTGTCAGTTTATACTGGGAAGTATAGGTAGTACCATGGTCTTAAGCATATTCTGCCAAGGCACTATTCCATATGTGAAAGTACTGTTTACCAACTATGGTTATACACTAAAATTAATTTTATTTCATTGGCTTTTTAAGTAATCCACCACAAAAAAAATGCTCTGTTTTTACCACACTCCTGCCGTGGGTTTCTTTTTATCTGCATACTTCACAGTGCTATGACAAAACACAGACATTTGCTGCCACCTGCTGTTTGAAATATGCCACAGCAGCAGCCCTTTCATCCTGAGAGTGAGGTAATTCTTTGAGGGATACCATTTTGCTGTGCATGCAGTTGTAACACAAAAAGGAATGGAAAGATTATTTTACAAGGGGTACAGTTTCTGGCAAATATAATCTAACCAGCTAGAAAGGAAGCAAGAGAGAGAAATGGGGAGGCTTGTGGGATTACAACCATTCCCATATTTAGTTTTACATGTTCAAATGTATGTTTTCCTCTTAACATAAGCAGCTAATGTCTCCGACATTATCCAACATGCATATCCGACATGCGTTATCGGACATCTGCGCTGTTTTCTCGGTTCACTGTAGACACTTTCAAATCACTTCCTATGAGTCTCTGAGCTGTGGGTTGATGAACTGTGATATTCCAAAATAAAAAGTGGCTTGTTCTGATGTCACCATTGCCTCATCCGACCACATTTCCTTTTGAAGCCTGCACAAAACTGATCTTGAACTTTGTCCATGATAGCCTTTGATATGGAGAGAAATGAATTCATTAGGAAGTTTAATCTGACTTTTCTTTTCCAGGGTATAATGGTTTGTCTATTGAGAGTTGTGTGAATGTGTATATGTATTATTGTTTCTCTTTTATTTTCTGTCAGTACTTTCATGAAGATAAAGCATATTCATTATTATATTATATTATTCTACCCCTGACTTTGACTTTCATCAATTCCTGCACTACACTAATTGGATTTGTGTATTTTCCCCAAGTTTGGTAAGACGAGAAAGGAGGGGAAAAAATCATCGAAAATCTAAATGTAAATTGAGCCTTTTGAAATTTCAGTCATGCTGACTCTTTCTTAGATATGCTTCATGTTTTTTTTAGCATAATGAAAATCTATATTTACCTTCCATAACTGCTTTGGCCAATTACCCGTAAACATCACTCACTCACCACTTTGTAGTTGGAGTGGCTGTAGTCCGTGATGATTGATTGGTTCAGTCTTATTTGCGGCTAAAGAGGAGATGCGAGCGAAGAAATGTTTCGATTTCATTACAGAGAAACACACACTAATAACACTCTAAAACATTAATTCAGGGAGGCTTTGATGAGAAATCCATTTGGGAAGTATTGGCATGTTGTTTTTTTTCTTTTTTCTTAGACGGGTCTGTTTGTTGCATTATTAATGCATGACTTTAAGATTGGAAAACTGCATGTTGATGAATGATTTGTGAGTGATACAACTACACAAAACAGTAAGATTTGTGATCATAATAAGGTCAAAGTATGAAAAGGAGACATCTCTTCATCCTGCCAACCTCAAACTTTCTTAACTCTCAGCTAGAAGCTCTCATAGCAACTTTTTACTCCTCACCATTATTCATCCTCAAGGGCTCATCAGCTCACAGTAGGCTCATCAGAATTATTACTCCTCCTCTACTTGTCTTTATTATCTAAATTCCCTCCTCTCCTCCTTTCTGCCACTCATTGCCAATCAGCCACCTTATAAGCCAGCCCTTTAGCTTCCTTGATGAAACTTTTCAGGCTTTGTTCACTCTTAGCCCTGTTGTTGTCCAGCTGGATCATTTTGCACTCAGTTTACCACTGGTCACTTTGTATCTTCTCTGATGTTCTCCGATGTGTTGAGCTTCCTGTACACTTAACAACAGAGCAGAGTGATGAGTGTGTGATTTCTGATTTGTACTCAATTGGTGTACAAAGGTATGCTAAATTCAGGTATTTTGTCATAGAAACATATGTCTGTAATTAAAAGTGAAAAGTATGACATTGGCATTTAGAATTCTAGAAATGTAGAGTTTATATACTGTAGTTAAAGTAGTATTGTAGTAGTATTTTGTTGAATGATTTCTGCGAGATGACAACAAGAAGCCAAAATCGGGTATATCAAAAAAAGGGGTTTATTATATTTGTCCCACCCCTACTAAGAATAAAAAAGGTAACATGTTAGATAATAATAATAATATATATATATATATTTTTTATGAATACATGGATTAAAACATATAAATACATAAACAAGACAAACAACATGTTAGGCATTGCGGTGAGTATATCAGTTACATGTTCATCTTTTTAAAGACAAAAATGAGAGTCTGAATAAGGCACGCATCCTCACATCCTTTTGTGAAGTAGTAAAAAAAGGACAGCTTTGGCAGGTTTTCAGTGATTATTTTGCATACGTTGCAGTGTAAAGCTACCACAGTGTTTACACCCCCCCCCCCCCATAAAACAACAAAACAACAGTAGAACAACAGTGGTCATATACATAATGTACTTAAACGCTGATAAATGTCTCCCTTTTTCTTGCAGGTCTGTTTCTGCTCTGTCCGGGAGGCCGCAAAACATATTGATTGTCTATAGAAAAGTGAAAAAGAGCAGGTGGAGAAGCAGGAGGTCCACGAGCTCTTCCTGATCCCGCTGAGCTCTGGAGAATGCAAGCTTTTGGGCCATTCCAGCTCGAACACCCACCTGATCAAACTACACACTCTATGTACAGGTGGCACTTTGAGGGGGCACTGTCAGGTGTGTAAGTCATTTAAATTATTTGCAACCCTGCAAGTTGCGCCATCAGTCTTTCAAAGGCTCTGTGTATGTCCTTTACCAGTGGGGTTTACAACTGTATTGTCATGAGGAGATAACAAGAGTGTGTAGCTGAAGAGGGCATCCTTATAGGTCGTCACCCTCAGCAGAGCTGAAGCTGCTCCTGCGGCTGCTGTCCTTGGATGCGGCTCCAGGTGAGCTGGCTGAGAGGAGGGGGTCGGTGCCAAAGGGCGATAGTGGGTCATCCATCAGAATTTCGTCCAGCCGATGCTCCTCCTTGAGGGTAGCGCTGAAGAAGTCTGTGAAGTGGGACAGCGGGTCGGAGAATGTGGTGCAGCCGTCTGCACCAATGTGGTCCTGCGGCCCGCTGGCAGTGGGGATGGACGGCACACCGGCCACCACGGCTATCCTTTGCAGGTAGTCGCTGTTGGGATCTTCTTGGTAGAGGGGCGGCTGCTGGGGTTGCTGGGTCTGGGGAGATGACTGCTGCTGCTGCTGTTGCTGCTGCTGCTGTTGTTGTTGTTTGAGGAGATGGGTGGATAGTTCAGTTGTCCCCAAGGCTGTAGCCATGTTTGGGAGGCCATGTGCTCGTGCCTGGATCTCAAGCTCCTGGAAAACAACAGAAAAGAAACCATGAGTTAAAGATGGTATCTGCTTCTAAAGTGTTGTTGAGAAAATTACTATGACACGCATTGTGTGTTAGCCTAGATAAGATCTGATTAGATACCTAAAAATGTGTGAATATTTCCTCAGATATGAGTGGATTTACCACGGAACAACAATCGCCACCACACCTTTTTCACATACTGACATTAATTGAGTGAACTGTACTTGGGGAGTGTGGGTGTTGACACTGTCTTCTCCCACACGCACTCTTTTCACAGTGTATATGATCGGCACTAATCACTGATCATGTCATCACAAAGCCCTGCTTGACCTTTGTTCACTATCCTTTTATCATCAGTGGTGGTCAGAGTTTCCTGGATAGTTTTGTCATATTTGAAGAAAATACCAGATTGTGTGTTCTTCCCATCATTGGCGTAAACTCTGATAAGCCACAATCTACGTGTGCTGTTTGTGCTCATCATCTATTTCTGATTTGGGTGTTTTTTACACTGAAAGACCTGGGCTTATTTGACATTCATCAGGTAAACTGGCAGGGAGCCTTGAGATTAGATCAGAGATAGGGGGGAGTGTAAGCAACAGTGGGTTAGGGGGGTGGGTAGTTATGGTTTTTGGGTCGTAAAGCTTTTAAGGTGGAAATTAGTTTACGTTATAGTGTCGTAAAGCTTTCGAGGTGGAAATTAGTTTATGTTGTAGAGTCGTAAAGCTTTGGAAGTGGAAATTAGCAGAGGTGAGCCCTCTGTCTTTATCAAACCGATCTTTGGCATAATGTATGAAAGAGGTAGTTTTTTAAATAAATCAGCAATGTGAAAATAAGGGTTTACTTGGATCCTGCACTGGGGCTAGGTGCCAAAACATTAAAGGGACATTAGTGAGTTGATTGGCCGAGCTTTAAGGAGTGCGTTAAAATTTATTAGGAGGAACACTGGTTTTGTGTTAGAGCAACGTGGGAAGACAAGTCTAAGGCTGTATACTTTACTCTACTTTAGTCTCCTTTTCTGTCAGTAGTATTGCCATCTATCAGTGTTTTATCACCATGTATACCACAGACACAAATCAAACACATTTAGACTGTTATATTTTGTTACCTGGATCCTCAGAAGCAGTCTCCTATTTGCTTGCTCCAGCTTCTTCTGACGGCTCTCCAGCTCCCGAGCGTGCTGCTGCTCCTTCTGCAGCCACCTTATGTACTCCACCGAGGCCTTCAGGATAGTGCCTTTGTTCCAGCGCATGTCACTGCAGACAGAAGAAATGTTAAAGATAACCTTTTACACAGAACCCCCTGATGTTGGCAGAATATCCTCTGCAAAAAAAATTAAAAATGGGGGGAAAAGTTTTAACACAGAGGTTTTTTCCTCTTTTATGATATGAATAAGAAATGGTGATTTACATGGGGCAATTATTCATCCTTGGACATTACATGGGGACACTGAATGGGAATTTTAATAGAATAGTTAAGTAGCTATGTGGAAAGTCCATTCTCGTACCTTCTTGTTCGGTAAAATTAATCCTCAAGTAAAAATAGGTGAGGGAAAATGAGCTAAGTAGGAAGACTGGGGGGGGGGGCTTGAGGTGCAAGAGTGCAAGTCATTCTTTTTGCAGATATTATTACTTTTTTTAAAAGGAAAGGGGAGCTGTAGTAAAATTGTCCTTTTCCACACGAGTGAGACGTTGGTCTGATCAGCACTAATAATCTCTTTTATCTCGTGTTAATGGCACGACGACAACGCTAACCTTCCATTTAAATTTGAAGCAAAGTTCAATTGCATAAGATGGCCGGTGGATTTTGATTCCGCTCCATACTCCATCGCTATGTTCCAATTGTGCTTCAAACTTTGATTCAAATGGTGTGGCCTGCTTCTTTGCATTTGACCCTTTCCTCATCATTCATGCTTTGAGCTGAACTGCCGGGACCCAGCGAGAAGATGTACAGCTCTTGGAACGTCGACTTCAATGGAAGTTCAAGTGCACCCTTGAAATATGACTAAAATGCGCTTGAGTACTCATTTGAATTCAGTGAACAACGCGTAGAGTGTCTTTGTGCTTCGAATTGAATATGCTTCGCCATCAGGCAAGGTCTTGCAGTCACTTCAGTAGCATTGTTTCAATAAATACATTTAGATGTTGCAACTTACGGGTCATTTGACTTTGGTATTAGTGTCCCCAGTTCCTTAATCCTGTAGTTGATGTTGTATCTTCGCCTTCTTTCAACTAAACAAGAACAAAAAAGAAAGAGAGAGATGATTAGGGCACTGTCAGCTGCCATGCTAAAAAACAAATTTTACATAATAAACTGTGAGCGAGTTGAGAGGAAGCGGGAGACACTTACTCAAATTATGGTTGTCCTTTTTCTGTCTCTCTTTGGCCATCACCCTTGTGTCGTGTTCTGTACAAAAACAATAAATCACAGAGAGGGAACGAATTGATTAGCAACGCACACCAATTTTGAAACTGAAAGACAACGAACACAAAACGGCACAAAAGGCCCAGTCAGGAGGCATACAATCAGTTATTTTGAGGGAGTTCAGTGCTGGGGTCAGCCAGAATGTGTAGTTTCCGTGCATCCACACCACACCAAGTTTGACCTACAGACACAAACACACACACACACACACACGCGCACACACAGAGCCCAATTGATCCCCTCCAGCATGTCTGAAGCCCATTGTGGAAAAGAAAATGGTGATCACTTAAACTATTTAAACTCTGTAATTAAGACAGTTTAGCAAATTCACTAATCTGTCTTGCAGAGGGACAAAAATGCCAGTGCATCCATATTCGTATTCACATTCTTCCAAATTACATAATTGGGGACCTGAGATTGGATTTCCCAATTTGTCTCTGTTGATTCAATCAAGACAATTTAAACTCAACCCATTGTCCTCTCCGCCCACACTCAAATAAAACAGCCCGTTGAGAGTGAAGGGTTCTTCAGGCATCCTTTTAATTTCCTAAATCAATTAGGCTTATTTGCTTGATGCATGACATTAATAAGAAACGTCTTAAAGGGCCCTCTGTTTGTTTTCTTTTTTTGCACTGTGACGAAAAGTCTACACGTTTCTACGGCCTATTAATGGAACCACCAGCATGTTGCCTTTTTTAGCTAAAGCAGGTCCACTCTGTTCTTTCTAGCACCCACCCAGAGCTTAATTAATTCATTTTTGCTTAATATGCAATATTTTTTGTTTTAATTCCCTAAAATGTCTTTTATCTGACAGCCAGATTTTTTTGTGATTTTAACTTAACTTACAGCAATGTGAGCATATAATAATTGGTTAGTTGTTTGATCAAATGCTATGGTATGAGTCCATACCTGTGTATTCCCTTTTTACAGTGAGCTTTGTGGGGTTAGATGTGGGACTCATTCCACCATTAGGGGCGTTCATACCTTGTTCACCCCCATAGACGTCCAGCATGCTGCCACTGAGGGACACCTAGGAAGGGGAGAGAGGGAGAGAAAGAAAGTGAAAGGGTCAGTGACAGGGGAAGCAGGCAAACTCATTTGCATTTCACACGCATATAAACACATGCCTTTCACACTTTCAACAAAAACCACAACACAAATAGTTGTTTTTAGCTGCTGTGGGACTTTGTTTAGCATTGACGAAAATGACAAGAGGCAGGTGGAGTGTTCAGAGCCTAGCAAAGAAGGTTGTCAGCCTCCAGGCCTCTGGCTTTGGACTACGCGGCAGGGAGTTGTAGTATCCACATAGTCTCCCCTCAGCAGGACAGGGCAAATCCACTGCTGTGACCATGAATTGTTGTCATATTCAGATTGCCTGCTCATGTTTTAGCACAAAGAGTAAAAACTACTTAACAAGAAGTGAACATTGGTCACCCAGGTCAATAAAGTGTTTCCATCCTTCAGCTGTAGGCTACTCCATCTAGCCCCGACCTCTAACCCAGGCTTGCAGCCCTCTGAGGTTTGCTTTGACCAGACGTAGTGCCTTGATCTGGGTTGTGAAAATGCCACCATTTTCAAAACCCCTCCGCTTGAGAGTACTCCCAACACAGAGATGTGCTCTGTGTTGAAAATAGCATCCCATTAGATGAAAAGGCTAGCTAGGTCAACTGCTTGAACAGAGGCAAAACTGTTTTCCTACGGGTCTCTTCTTGTCTGGGAAAGCATACATCAGTTCAGCGATAAGACATCTTTTCACGGACTGGGGAGATGTCAAGATTTAGCGTGCCGACACACATGTGTGTCTAATTCGCATTTGTGCATTAATGGGAAAATGCTACAGAAGCCACCATGCATTCCAAGATGCGCGCAGCCAATTTTATCCACGATGTGTGTCAAATCTAACTACTAGACTGGGGAATGTGATAAGGCTGCATGTCAAGTCAAGAGATGGGAAGGAATGGAAAGCAAGAGAAAAAAAACAGAAAAAACAAAACAGAAGAAACTGCAGACATTTCAGATATCTGCGTTCGGTTTGGTTTGCATGTGCGTTTTTTTCCCATTATCTCACCAACACTGGAGAAGAGGAGGAGGGGAGGACAAAAGTGCTTATCAAAGTGAAAGATTGCAACAATTCCCCTACTACTCCTATTGTAATCACTTCAATCCCTCTCCCGTCTGTGTTCTAGGATGTGTTGACACGGCGAAACGATGTGATGTATCGTACTGTATGACTAATTAGGATGAATTGATCCATTTAAGCATGGTATCATTTCTGAACAAGCCCATGGGGAGTGTATGCATTAGCCCAATCCAATGGCTCAGTAACTCTCTCCGACAACAAAAAAAATCCCTTCTCGCTCCTCTGTCGTGCTTCTGTCCTCATTTGCAACCTATTTGCTGTCCCATCCCTCCTCCTATCCCCTCACGCCTTTTCCTCCCCCCTCTCATTCCTTCTTTGTCACAGTATCTGTAATGTTTTGCTCCGTGTCACTTTATCTGCATGTATGATTCTTTGTCTGTCCATCTGGCTCCCTCTGTATTTAAGGATTTAGGCCAGATTCCCAGTGTTCCCATCTCATAAGCTCTCTCTGCATTTGGTTCAGGTGTTGCTATGTTCTCCGGTCCAAATGGACCCCTTGTCCGAGAGTTTTGCTCAGAGTTTTTCATTTCTAGTCAGTCGTCTTCCCAAGAATGGACCTTTGAAATGTAGCTTCTTTTATGATGTTGTCGTTACGTATATATCCATAAACATCACTCTTTTTTAATTTAATCTGTATTGTTGATCTTCTTGAGTAATGTGAGAAATGTTGCTAAGCCCCAATGAACTTTGACTCATCTCTAGACTTAAGCTGACCTCAAACCAAGACAGGTCCCCTTTTTCCCAAGCAAGTCAAGCTTGCACCTACACATCTGGGTGAAGGAACCCCACTTTCAAGTCCCCATTCAACATAAAAGAGAGGTCATTCCTAAGGGAACTTAACTTGACATAAACCTAACTTCAATAATGTGAACAGCTTAACAAACAAAGGATATGTTGCAGAAATCAATACAAAAGACCTTCAAACTGTTGTCTGTCTGCATTTTAAACAGTGTTAGTTACAGCTGTTAGAGCAATAGTTAATGTGTCTCATACTTACATTGCTTTGCATTATCATGTTAGGCTCCATGCAATCCAAGCCTCCATCATTGAAACCGGATTCAAGACTAATTAGGTCATCAATAACTTCATCCATTGGAAACTAAAAGAAAACAGTAATTTCAGTGTACTCATGGACAGACTGATGAAGTTTGTACAAGAATTTCAATACTGTCCACGTCTGTTCTTTTGAAATCTCAACATTCAAACCAAAATAAAAACGAGAAAAGGGGAGGGACTGTGCAGAGACTAATCCAATAACAGACAAGCTCTCCACCGCCACGTCACATAAATTAGTTAGCAGTGTTGGCGGGAGAAACATACATCTGTTATCAAACTAGTTTCCTCCTTTGAAAGGGTTCTCTCATCAGAGACTGCATGTCTGAAGTTATTGATGAACACATCAGAGAGAGAGGGAGATCAATAATGGCATCACTTTGTTTAGATAATTAGTTGGAACCACTCTCTGAGGTTCAAACCCAATCCAGATAGACATTTTACAGGTTACTGTTACTTGTGAATTATATTACATGTTAACTGTCTATCCAAACAAACTTTCCGCCATGATTTATCTCTCCTAATGACAGAATATAGAGGGACTAAGATGCAAATCTTACAGATGGCGTAACAGATGAACAAAGAACAAAATATTGCTTTTGACAGGAATGTGGGGTGTAGACAGGAAAACGTGTCAAGAACATTGCAAAATCTACAAAAATTATGACCCACAGTTCGTCCGTATGTGACCCAGTTTGTGGTTCAAAGTTTTTGTTGCAATGTCACTGTTTTCCAGTCACCGTTAGGCACATTTTGATTTTATTTCAATTTCAGTTCCATAAATTCAGCGACATCATAATTCAGATTTAGACACTTTCTTTTTCACTCACCTCGCTGTCGTGATTGGCCATAGTGAGCAGGGTAACGGGGCTGTTGGGGTTACTGCTGTCGCTGACAGAGGGCATGTGTCCGTTCCTCATGACCGGCACGGTGGCCAGCTGGCCAGGGGTGTGTGGATGCGGAATGGTGTGGCCCTGCCCGGCCGAAGAGGCCAGCTTGGAGCCCAGTGTCAGGTACTGCTTGACCTGCTGATTCTGGGTCTGGTGGAGGTGGAACTTGGAGTTCTCCAGGTGGCTGTGTACCTGCAGCAAACACAGATCATACACATGTTCAGTTAGCCGACTGAATAGAAAATAGGTTCACGGGGTTGGAGAGTGCACATTGTTTCTCGCACCACTGAAACAGCGCTGACTAAGCACAAGAGCTGCCGGCTTTGTGACAACGCACAAAGTTGAGAGTCAGACTTTTCCCATTATTAGTCACTTGTGCAGAGCAAATTTACAGATTAACAGCAATACTGTGTTTTTAGAACTTGTCTTTAAGAGAATTATTACTCATTCACAATTATTGTCATATTCCGTAAATTTTGTACCAGCTCCTGACTGAAAAATGTGGTCAATAGAGTAAACGCCTTTTCCAGTGAAATTATCTTAAATTGACAAACAAAATGTATAATTTTGTGTAATTTTCTATTAATCTACAATACTAGCCAGCAACCAACATAGCCAAACCATAAAAGCCTTACACATGTGTTACATCTGAAAACATGATAACACTGTTTAACAATACATTTTACCAAGTAATTCAGAATTTACTTAATTTCAATATATGTCAGTTTCTTACATTTGAAGCTCTGGTTGCGTCCAGCATCATGTAGTAACTGCAGTCACTTAAGTGTGGCATTCTCAGAAGAGCAGATAATCTTCAGACTGGCTTGTTTTGGTGTAGCAGCAGGTCAGCTTTAGGGATCCAGGTCTACTGCTGCTATCCTGTTCTTCTGCTGACTTCTCAGTAAGTGTCTGAACTTTCCAGTCCCCTACAAATGTCTTCTAAAGGGCCCTAAGTGAATTCATTAGGCCCAAAGCTGGGCGTAAGCCTTTATGTTGCGTAGCATGATAATCACTTCAAACACCGGTCTGTCAGATCACCCATGGTTTGATCACTGCAGGATATCTGCCTTTAGTGTGTATCACTAATTCATTTGGACCGCCCTTTTCTGTCTGACTGACCAATCAGTGGTCAGCTCCCAATGCCCTCTGCTGCCTGCTCCAGGGGTTGTAGCAGCACAAGTGACCCTTGTTCCCCAATGGGGGTTTTAAATAACTCATCTAATGCCATTTTTAACCATTCATTCACTGGTTTCAGTGTAGACAGTTTAGTATTATCAGTCCCCAAACAATAACTGCAATAAAGCTATTTTGAGGTTTTTATTACTGTAGGTCTAGGGCTATTTTCAGACGGGACATTTCACATAAAAATATTTAGTTCACTTACTGGTCTGGAGTAACAAAGAAGCTCACTGTTATTAGTTTATGGCCTGTAGAGTATTTTTAGGTATACTTAATAATAATAATACATGTATTGTTAGCAGTTTTAATATCCTGTTAGTCATGTTAGTTGTAGATGGTCACTTTGTCTGTTTCTTTTATCCAGATTCTTTTGAACTTCCTCTTTAAATTATTTTGTTCACTGGTCAAAATAACATGCTCTATGGGCTTGCCTGTACTTTATAACTTTTATAACTACATGGATACTTTTTTCTATGACCTCTGCTAATCAACTGGAAGTAGAAGAAAGTCAGATAAGCAACAATGCTGGTTTAGTACTTTTTGCAGGCTTACTTGGTGACCATGCCATGTTACTTAACATGAATAACTGATTGGTTAAAAGTAATGTGATATTGAAGACAAATACATTCTCTTCTCTCTGGTCCCATATTAATAAGGTCACTTTAATAAAACATTACAATAACCCCAAAAACAAGTGTCATCTATGAAGTAAAATTACAGAGAATGAAAGCATCGAAAGCAAGACTATAACTGTAACTTCTGCTAGTGACAGTTACTGGATAATGGTCAGTGCTAAACAGTAGCCACAGTAACAGTAGCACAAGTGGAGAAGAATCATAAAGTCAGCTAACTCACTCTTTACCTTGACTTTACTGAACCAAGCCAACGTTGGTTAAGTAAAGTCAAGGTAGCAACTGATCATACCAGATCAAATAAGGCTGTAGCAACAAAACTCCTGAGGGAACTCAATTGAGCAACAGTGCTTTAGAGCGCTTGTGATTTCAACTTTAATATATATATATTTTTATGAGAAACAATGTGTCATTTCTTCTCAAGTCTCACAGAAAGAATTTCTGGAATTGATTAAATGAGTTGCTCGCTAGCAAGTAGTCTATTATGTTTTGAGACTTTTAGCAACAATTATAGTTATTTATGGGTTACCAACACAACACTCACTTCTAGCTGTGGCAATTTGGAATTGGACTTTACAATAAAACTCAGATTTAAATTCTCCTCGTCAGCTAGACTAGTTGCCCTTATTCACCACTCATCCACCAAGCTAAGAACGTCTCATCACAATACTCAACTTGTCAGTAGAGACTGAGAGCTCTTATCTGACTTCTCCAAGCCAAACAAGATGGCAGTTGTTAGCGAATCAACATTTTTTTCCACTACGGATAGCAGGAGGGATGCCATGACTGCTAAACACCACATCTGCTTTGTGTGACAGCGGTTTGTCCTGGTTTTACTTCAGCTTTCTCACTACTGTAAATGCCGGAGACACGCTTGTTATCCACTTAAGGGAATCTGATTAGATTTGAGAGGTAATGGTGCTTCAGTCACCGAGGCCAACCTTGACAATGGCGGGCCTGTGCATGTGTGAAGGAGACATGCTGAAAAGTATCAATGCCAGCCATACAAATGGGATAGGAATGAGATAAGAATCTTATCAATCAAGGCTCAAGTTTGGGATTGTAGTGACTAATCTGGTGTTTTAGACACTTCAGTTTTTCTCTTTCTCAAAACAGCTACTAGCACCTGCTACAACAACTGAGACAGTGTTTGCGGTTACTGGTAGAGAAGAGGTCACAGGTTCACTTTCCATTTATACACATTTGCAAACATATTCCTGACATGCAAAACTATGTTGGCTAAAATTCCCAATTCACTAATACGAATCAATGATATAATCAGATTTTGGGGTTTCTACACAGCTCCTGATAGTTTTGCATATGGCCACTATTTGATGCAACAACATTTTAATATGTCCCTTAAATTTATTTTAGACGTCTGCTTCATTATGTTTCATAGTTTCTGAATAGTAAACTAATATTTGTATGGTTTGTGTTTGTGCTTGGTGCATCCAGTTAAGAGATATGTCATGTCATTAGGAAAATGAGCTGCATCTCCCTATCTTTATTATCTTCATTAAAATAAAGATTTAATAACTGTAAGCCACATCACGTGTGTTTTTCCAGCTGTTATATAGAATATGTATCTGATTCATGCAAGCAAGTGCACATAACTGCAACCAGAAAGCATGTCACAGCAATGCTCTAATAACATCTCTCTCGCCCTCAAATGAAAATATCAGTGATCAGTATCCTGCATTACAGAACATATACTCCCAAATATGTTTGTTATTAAAATCACAAATTCTCCACTAAAAAATCAGAACACTACTTAAGATTACAAACACATGGACACTCAATGCTAAATCTCAAAGCACAGTTTAATGCATTCTTTCAAATCATGATTTCTTTAGCCTCTATTTATGAGATGTGTTTAATAGTGTTGTGATTTACCTCTGAGTTAAAAGGTGTATTTCTTTATTCCCACTGAAATGCTGCATTCACAGTGTACATTGTAACAGACAAACTCACAGGTGTTTCTTCTAAATGAAAAGCTCTTGCTTAACTCAGTTTCAGTCTTGCCCAAGTTCTCCTTTCACTTCAGAAAAATCCAGCAACTTATGAAACACTGGGTGATGGTGACATTAACTAGCTGTACAAATTATGGACAAAACCTTGTAGGAGGTTTGGATTCATTTCTGCAAAATGCTGTATTTTACAACATATTGACACAGTTAGTGAATGCAGAATAGCAATGCTTTTAAATATGATTATATTTTCCCATTCTTGAACAAACATAAGATGAAAGTGGAACAAAAAGCCTTCTCAGACATGCATACTGTCTTTTGTGCTGAGCCTGCTAACCAGTATATAGCTGTAACCACATAGCCTAGATTGTGAAATGTGAGGGAAGATAAGACTGGGATAGCAAACTGAGCGCAAAGTTTGCATTCCACAGTGGCTGTTCGGTTCTTCTGGTTGTAGGTGCATGCCTTTTACAAAGCACAGACACTTTCTCTTGCATGCAAACCCAAACAAATACACACATACTTATACAAATACACTTTTCTATATCTGATCTTGTCCCAATTTTCCCTGGCCTGTAGTTGAGTCGCTCCCCCCTACCTGTAGAAGTTGGATCTCTGTCAAGGTGATCACTTTGACCACACAACAACGACTCATGGCTCCCAGAGTGGCAGCGTCTCCCACCACAGGGGCGCTGCAAATTCGTGCAGAAGAACAAGAACTGTCACAGCTACAGCTGTGTCTCACCGAGACAGGAGGAGAAGAAGAGGAAGAAGAAGAGAGGTGCTGCAGCCTCCTTCCTGAGCTTTTGCAGAAATATCGGAAAGGAAGGCATGACACATCAGCTTATTTGGGAGCTGCACGGGCTGTTTCCTGCATGTGTGTTAGTACGCGTGTGTGCTTTTGGTCAGGGAAAGGCCTGACAGAAGCAGAAATACAGATGGCAGTTGGGGGGGTTGGTGTGTGTGTGTGTGTGTGTGTGTGTGTGGATAGGGGTGTAATAAGTTGACAGAATGTGAGTTCCTGCTTGTGGATCACCACACTTTCCTTCCTGCAGTACATCCAGCCCAGCTCAGCACATTCTCCCAGGTTATCTTCATGACACCCACTTCCCTTGGAAGGCTCTTTAACCATCAAACTACGGTCACAGATTCAACTGGGGAAACGCACAAAAATGTCATCTGTGTGCAAATACGCTAAAACCCACAGATGTACACTCAGACAAAGTTGTTATCATGTCTTAGTCACTGTCAGGCCACAACAAAGGCCAATACAGGTCTTCCCAGAATGGCTCTCAGAGAATTCCTGGACACAGCAAAACTGACCAGGGTCATTGCAAATCCTCCCTGTTTTCCCAACTATCAGTCAAATCAGAAGCCACAAACATATTAAACACATGAAAGCGGAGTCCAACTTTAAAATCCTGCCATGGTTAGCAAAACAAATCACTATAGTTTTGTTTTACTTGCACCATGGTCATCTGTAAAACACTGTATTACAGCTAACAATGCTAACACAGAGTACTGTCTGTTTTCTATCCAACCATCTACTTGACTGCATTTACCTGACCTACAGTATGTTCAAATTCAAATTAGCTTTATTGGCATGAATGTGTAACAACAATATTGCCAAATGTTAATGAGTCCCTAATCACTCCCTAGTCCCTTTTAGCACAAAGTGAAATCCAGGATGCTCCTGTGTTCTGAAAAATTGAGAATCACAGTTTTATACTCACGGTTGATTCAGTGATTATTGCAAACAGGAACTGAGGGTGTTATATATTTTGATACACATTAATAACCACATCAGAACTTCAATTGAGGACATTGAATGTAATAAGGCAAATCAAATCACAATGATTCAGTTAAATCAAGCTGGTAGAGATTATATTTTTAAAGAATCATTTTAACACTGTTATGCACAATCAGCTAATGTCTCCTCTCAGCTGTTAAATTGCAATTTGTCCCACACGTGTCCATGGTGGATGATTTCATTAAATCGCAATCTGTACAATAATCTCTGAGAAGAGGAGTTCTTGTTATAACCCAGTAGATGATTACAGTCTCAGTCAGCTGGATGGTTGTGCATTATTTTTGCTGCTGTGTCTGAATCATTTCGCTGCTATTAGAAGGTCAACAAGACACACACACTCAGCTGTTCATGTCTGCTGCGTCTTTGTGAGAGTGTGTCCATATGTCTGTTGTTACATGAACATCACTGTGTTTTGTATTCTTACAATGTCACCGTTACCCACGTGTGTACTTGTTTGCTTCTTGTTTACAAGATGTCCGTTTTGTGTGCACAGTCTATGTGATCTAGCCAAATTCCTGGCTGGCCATTTTTGGCTCATCTTGGGGCAAGCCACAGGTGCTCACCTTTGTTAGTCCCTCCACATGTCATGTTTTAAACATCAGGGACTTCCTGTAAGAGTTAGCCTGCTTCTGAGACAACACTTCAAAGTGCAGCTCCCACATCTGAGGACTGTTTTATCCTTCTAGAAAAGGAATGCATAATGGACACAGCACCACTGCACTTTTAATGATTCTCATATGAATTAAATATTACAGCCATTTTAACTGGATTACACGTGAAACTATGTGTGAGAGCGTGTGTGCTTGATACCTTGATGAAATATTGAATTAATGAAAATGGTCTTGCCTTGACAGTTGTGTGAAAAATTATTAGAAATCTTATTTAAAGTAAATGCGGAATATGACTTCGGTACACATTGGAATCTTGATTGTGAACGGGATTTTTATATTTAACATTTTTCACCAAAACACACTGGGTATATTCTTAAGACCTACGTTTGATTTTAAATGTAATCCCTATATCATACATCTGCAAAGCATTACCGTTCTTAAGTATCGATGCTGTGATTGCGGCAATCACAAGCATGTTTATGCTGGTAGAACACAAAATAGTAGGAAATTCTTACAAGAAAAATGACCCAACATTTCCTGAATAGTTTGGTGGACTACTCAATAAGCAAATTATTTCTTTGGTGTTTTATTATAATTAAATTTTTGGTCAGTGCTAAAATTTTATTTAAAAAAATGCTATGATGTTAATGTTATTAAAAACATAAATATGTGATGCACATGATAACACATACTTTAAATAACATACATAAGTACACTAACAAAGTATTTTTATATTGTAACTGACTCATTTACTTCCAATTTTTACAAATAACAAACCTTACATAACAGTTCAGCAGTTTCAGTCAACTGAAAGACTTCAGAAAGCTGAGTGAGAGAAGGAGGAGAAAGATGAAGAGAAGGATGCAGTGCAGCTTGTCCTCACTGTCAGTGCAGAGGAGATGTAATTAGTTAAAATGGAATTATACAATTTTTGCAGCTAAATCCGTTAGAGCACATTATTCTCCGTGAGCAGTGAAAAGGAGCTTGTTCACAAGAACACCTGAGAGTTTGTAGACGCTCTGCACACATGCTTACACTGAACAAAATTATAAACGCAACAGCTCTGGTGGACATTCCTGCACTCAGCATGCCAATTACATGCTCCCTCAAAACTTGCAACATCTGTGGCGTTGTGCTGTGTGATGGAACGGCACATTTTCTAGTTGCCTTTTATTGTGGCTAGCAAAAAGCAAACCTGTTCAAACCCATGTTGTCTGATCAGCATCTTGATATGCCACACCTGTGAGGTGGATGGGTTATCTCGGCAAATGAGAAGTGCTCACTAACACAGATTTTGTCAGATTTGTGTACAATATTTGAGAGAAATAGGCCTTTTGTGTACATAGAGAAAGTCTTAGATCTTTGAATTCAGCTCATGATGAATGGGGGTAAAAACAAAAGTGTTTATAATTTTGTTCCGTGTATTTATGTATGTGCTTGGATGTCCTGTTGTATATATATTCTTGCATGTCAAATGAGCTTGTGGAACTGTATCTACAGTATGCCACCTAAGCTAGTGAGTGTGTTTATCTGCGTTCAGTATTGTCAGTAATGGCTTATACTCCAACCTCGCTATAACACTGGTGAAGGCTGACACATCCAAAAAAATGCAAACACTTCATCAGTTACAGTTCAAATCATTGTTGATTTACAAAAACAATGCTCTTTCTTATATACAGTGGCTAACCAAGCTTTTGTAAATGTTTTGTGTATAATTCTTAAAGAGGTGGTATTATACTCATTTTCAGGTTCAAAATCATTTTTAGGGGTTGTACCAGAACAGGTTTACATGGTTTAATTTTCAGAAAACACAAAATTTCTTTTTATACCGCACATTTCTGCAGCTCCTCTTTTCAACCTGTGCTGAAGGCTTCGTTTCAGCTATGGAGTGATACATCTTGTCTCTAAATGATCTTTGTTGGGAGTTGCACATGCGCAGTTCCTAGTTAAGGACTACTAGCCAATCAGAAGCAGAGAAAGACGGGTCAGCGAAAAGACAGTAAACAGCTTTGCATTCAGCTGTAGGCTACATGTTGCCGACCAGCTTGGCAATATGGACTGGAGCAAGAGTTTCAGAGTGGTGAATTATTAATCTGTAACAAAAGTATCTTTCATCCATAAAGTTTTAACTGAGCTCTGTCTCTACATCACAGTAACTTCATGTCCATTGACTTCCTGGAGGGTAGCTAGTGTTTGGAAAGGAGAGGAGAGGTGTGTGCTGGAGCTCAGTGTTTTTCCACCGGTGTTTTTGAGGGCGTGTCAGACTAGTCGCTCGGTGAGCAATATGACACGTATTTTCTTGTGACATCACAAGAAAGCGGAAGTGAAGGCTGGACTACAAACGAGCTGTTTTCAGGCACTTCAGAGCAGAGTTATCTGTGGGAGATGGGAACTCCCTTTGGGGTGGACTTTGGGTTTTTTCACTTTGCAAACCTGTTACATGCACAAAAAAGATATTTAACTCAATAAAGGAGAGGGAAAAAGCCAAAAAGCATAATACCACCTCTTTAAGCTAAAGTTAAAATGTTAAATCACCGAATTTGGATTCACATCGATTATAAGGCAAATTCAAAGTAAACAGAAAATGGACCTAATCTTCACCGATCAAAAGCAGATCCAAACCACAGCAGCAAAGCTGCTGAGCAATACAGAGCAGAGGATTCTGGGTAAACTGCTGTGTAGTGGTTGTGGTCCTGAAAGGGGCACTTCATCCTTGACCCTCACTGTCCAGTGAGCTAGAACAGGATAGACCGGTGCTTAGCATTGCCTCTCTGAATGATGTCAGAAAGCTGTACTGTAGACAACTTTAATCTCTCACTTTGGCAGACAGTGAAAAGAAGCCCCGGTGGGCTCCAACTATAACTACGAAGATGAAGTCTTATTAAAATTATGCACATGATTGATTGCGAGACAGTCCCAGCTCACCAAAGGAAAGGCCTTCCAAGCCTGTGCAAAAGTCTAAAGACAAAATGCTCAGTACACAGAGGAAGAAAATAGGATATCTAATAGGATTTAATTTGTTTTATTTAAAGAATAGAGTGCAGTTCCCTTTGCTTTGAATGTTTTTATTTTCCGCCTGTTTCTAAAAACAGGAGATTTAACGACATCTAAGATAAGAGAGCACGTCACAGGTCAGTTTGTGTAGCCTTAAGAAATATATTAGAGTAAAAAATGGTCAAAATACTAATTGTGTGAGTCATCATCACTCAGCAAGGTAAAAAAAAAAGTGAGTTGTCACGACAGAGTAAGGCCAAGAAGACCATAGATCCAGCAATAAGATGGATGACCCGCTAATTCCTGGTGTGCTATGAGCCAACACCAGTGTTTTGACTCTTTGACCACTTTGCAAACATTTAAAAGAGAAAATTATTCAAGTCAAAAATACCGGTACTACACTTTATGTGTATGGTATGTCTGCATCTGCAGTCAAAAACCTTGGGTCTGACTTAATTCTTTTATTAAACATGAATCCAGCTGGTGAGCGGCATAAATCTATTAACAACTAATTACTTAATCATTAGTTACTCATTTGGTGCCCCAACAAGTAAAGTGATACATTGTACCTTCAGAGTTTTTAAATTCACCAAAACTCTGTAGCTCTTACTTCAGAGTTAATCATGAACAACTTACGAAGAAAGAGTCCAATATGTCGGTTAATTTTTACTTGATGATTCATTAATAATAATAAATAATAATAATACTATCTCCCAATCAGTTCTCTAGTAAAACATCATTATATACTATATAGTCTTTCATAGGCTTTGACATATTAAGAAAAAACGAATTCCAAATTCCAGTGTATTTAACTATATCCTCATTTTAAGACTCCCTCATAATTTCTGTATTATTTATTGGTAAGTTAAGTGCATAGTGTATTCAAAAGTATTTTTTATAATATCATTACAAACCAGACAATCATTGTTTTTAGTATTTTTGTAGTGTGAAATTGTCTCAAGACAACTTCTTCCTAGATGTATATGTTGTAAGAAACTAGTAAATGTAAAGTAAATACGATCTGAAACCATTGTCTAGACTGAATCAGAGAACGTGGCAAGAACTAATGGTAAAGACAGATGCAATAAAAGAATTGACTTCATTTTGGGAAATTAAATAATGCAAGAGCTGTTTAATGAGAACCAAGCAAAATATAATAAATTAACTTGGACCTTGCCAGAACTAATAATATAATGTTTGTCCTGTGGACAAAGAGCTGCTTGTTTCCTTTGTTCGACTAGGAGGCTAGAGGTTTCAAGTTTCCAACTCATTTTTGTTATAAACTGGAACAAGATTAACTTCTGATATTGCGAAATCATCTCGTACGTGCATGTGTTAAACTCAGACTTAAGTTGAGCACAGAGAAACATCCCCCCTTCAGCTGATGAATGTGATCTGAAGGTATTGTCCATACTGAAGCAGAGAACAAGAACAACTCAATAAAAGAGAGCAAGTGCCCAAAAAAATTCAATGATGTAGCAGTGACATCAGAGAGAGATTGAGAGAGAGATTGTCAAAGAAAAGAGGTTGTCTTGTGTAACCTATTAGATAGTGATAAAGTATATTAGCTAACCTGACGTAACAAGTAAGTGGATTATTGCGCAACCATTATGGATGATGTCTGAAGATATCAGAAATAATAGATTCAAGTCCAATTTTCTTTACTACGTGTATATACTCAGTTCAATTTAATTCAATTCAAATTCGCTTTATTGGCATGAATGTTAATAGAACAGTATTGCCAAAGCTTACAGAAAAATACAAAAAAAAACTATTTAATTAGACAGTTAAATAAATAAAACAGTAAACGTGTGTGTGTGTGTGTGTGTGTGTGTGTGTGTGTGTGTGTGTGTGTGTGTGTGTTTAAATAAAAACTGATTTTAAAAAATTTAAAAAACAGTAAAGTGTGTGTGTTTAATGAACTGTCGGTTTGTATTTTCTGTCTGATATATTGTCATTCAGCAGTTCTCCCAGTGTCGAAACACTACATTTTAAAATACAATTTATCCATACATTTATCCATTACTTTTTGCTAATTATTTCAACCATTTATCCATTACTTTTAGCGAAATGTTTAGACATACCTGCTTGATTACTTATTAGTTATCATGCACTCACAACATGTAGTGTGTTACGACTGACTGAATACATGGAAATATTTTACAATCAAATCATAATTTATATTTTTCCATATTAACTGAGCTACTCCACTATCACTGGAGAATCGTTGGAATCACTAAACTGTAGTGAATAGTGAACGGATTCGGAAACTTAGAGTGACTTATCTTTGTGCAAAGAGAACTATAAAGACTCAGAAATCAATATCAGAAATATTTCACTGCAGTTCCTCTGACCTTTGAATCCTCTAAAAGGGGATCCTACTCTCCCTAACCAACATAAAGTGCATTTGTGGGCCAAATTTGCAAGCCACTGTTTAAAAGGTGGAGATATATTGATTAACCACCCCACCCCCACCCCCCTTAACTTGATTGTGGGAAATTAAATAATGCAATAGCTGTTTAATGAGAACTAAGCAGAAAATTAAATTAACTTTGACCTTACCAGAACTAATAGTGCTGTGGACAAAGAGTTGTTTGTTTGCTCTGTTTGGCTATCTTTGTGTCCCTTCCGTTTGAACGAGTAAGCTGCTGTGACGAAGGGAGTAGTGCCAGTGCTCCTCTTCCCACCGGTGCATGAAAGGAAGACCAAGAATGAAAGTGAAGGGAGTGAGAGCAAAAGGCCAGAAGAGCTCATGCTTTTATCACATGCAGGTCTGTTCAGTTTTTATACTGACCTTCATTCAGGTCATGTCCTTACGACAAAGTACTCATATATTAGCTTGAATCTCTCCCCCAATATTATTATAGGCAATATTGTAATAATGTATTTTCCCAAACTTTAACTCTAAATGAATAAATGTAACAGTTCTCAAAAAAAACAAAGTGCAGCTTGCAGCCTTTTACAGAGAACATAGTAAAACATTTCCACATAAACTAATAATAATCACCATCCTTCCCAAATCAGTGAACTATAGAGCACATAAATCTTATTTGTTTCCTTTTTGTTAATACAATCAATATGATTTTTTTCAAAATGTATTTTCCGGTTCCTTTATTGGATCATGCTTCTCTGCCAGCCAACCTCTATCATCACTCCAACTACCAGTCTGGGGTAAATTGAGTAATTAGCTCTGCCTGAGTTCAATTTAGTGTCTCCATCATTTAGTCACTGCCTGTTCCAAGCGTGTTACAGAATTTCTCTTACTGCAGTTCCTCCTTTTGTAGACCACCATATGCCCCCTCTAATGCACATGCAGCCACTTCTTTTCCCCATATACTGTTCACCAAAACTAAACATTTGCACCAATTAACTCACAACTGGTCCTTCATTAAGCCTGCAGTGCAGAACTTTTGTCTCCCCCTTCTGACAGCGAGAGTAATGATCTGACACTGTCACACATGCTTATGACATATAGGCTCTGCCATACTGCTGCCAGTGCAGGAATGTTGCCACAGACACCATATTTAAAAACTCTTTTATACTGCTAATACAGAGAGATTTACCTTGCGGTGATAGGGCTTAAATCTAACGGAAGTTCATATATATATATATATAAGTCCCCCACTCTAGCTTTAAGCTTTACACTTAACTTGTACCCAGAATTTTACCAGAATGTTTGGTTTAGACCTCCCAACAACATGACAAAGAGATGCCGGACTAGAATACCAATGCACCTCACAATGTACATCCATTGCCAGTGTACAGTACCAGTGCAGGAATCAGTGTGCCATATACTGAATGTCTGCACAAAGTTAGGACATGGAGGTCAGGGTGGCGGCTGGGTGTAGTGCGTCTGACCTTCATGCAAGAGATGAGTTTGCTTCCCGTAGACCAACATTAACCATAACCAAAATCTTTCCCTATTGTTATTGTTAGTGTTTTAGTTGTCTAAGCATTCCTGAACCATAGGTTTTTTGCCATAACTACGACTTTTCCCTAACTTTAACCATACCACAGTTGGGATTGGCTTCCAAGCTAGTCCTGGTTACAAAATCATCTTATATCATCATATATACACGTGTTAAACTTAGATTTAAGGTGAGCACAGAGAAACTTTCCCTCTTCAGTAGATGAATGTGAATAACTAGAATCAGACTCTGCACATGCATCATTCTGCACAGTGAAGGTCAAACATCCAAGTGATATTTAAACATTTGAAGATTTAGGTTTTTTTTAAACCTTCAGTTCACTAAATTGCAATATATAAAAAAGTGTATTTTAAAATCCAACAGATGTTTTTGACTAATCCCAAGTTATGCTCTCTGAACACTGCTCACTCTTCTGTACTCCCACTAGTATCAGTGTTCAAGCATGAGTTGCATTTATTCTACTTATGCGTTGATAATGCATGCGTGAACTAAAACCAATGTTGCTTTTCTGTTTTTTTCCCCCTGCTGTCTGTGAAGTTTCCGCAATGAGAGATCTCATCAGTGATCCAAAAATGACAATGAAACTGTGTTGTAATTCTGTAAGTAATAGTTATTTTGAATCTCTTTCATCTCATCAAACTGTGCACATAGAAGTTTGCACAGTTTGCAACAGCACAAATGCATTAACGATTAAAGGACTTTACCGATGCTTGTACATGTTTTATCCAATTATATAAACTGTATATACTTTACATTACAGCTGACCATTCTCTGAAGCATACCATATGTTTTTAGATTGATTTCCTTCCTTCTGAGTAGCCATTGGTCTCAGTTCATTTCAGCATGTTAAAGAAATCAGCTCACACAAATTTAATTTAAAATAGGTAATCCATCACACATCTATGTACAATATCTGTGTATTCTGTCTATTAACATCAAATCAAAGATATATTATCTATGGTGTGATGTGGTTGTGAGCAGAAACTGTTTTAAAAACAACATCACACATTTACTCAGGCAAAAAATAAATCACTGAAATTTTGAATCTCAGAGCATGCCACCATACAAGAATTTACCACTGGCCCATACTCTTATCTGCAGTACAACATGATGGTAGTGTAACTTAAACTGTAAAATGTAACAAAAACTAAATGCAGTAAAATGTTCGCTCTGTTGATTTATATGGAAATCTGAAAGGTCAAAAATCAATTTAAACTTATTAAAATGGTTGTCAGTATTCGTTAATGTGATTTGTGGTCACTGGGCTAAAATGTGAAAACCTTTTGATCTTTAATGCATTTGAGCTGCAAAATGTGAGTGGAGTTAGCATAGCCTACATTAACACCCCTGGTTGTGTGCATTTTTGGCACTCTGAACTGTCCAGAGGTCATGAGTTAATTCTGTGCTTAGGTAAAAGACTTGAAGCCAGTCCCCCCAAAGCAAATGATCTTGATTTATCCTTGCACTTTTTTCCCTTTCACTCCTTTGCGTTTACCCTCTATCTCTGCCTTATCTGATTCCCTCTCTGGCTATCTCTTTATCTATTTCAGTCTCTCTTTCCATCTCTTGTTATGTTAAAGATCTGATGTGCAGGCAGAAAAGGCACCTGTGCGAGGCTAACGTGAGACGACACCAGTCGTTTCATCACAATGGGGAGCCCCAGAGACCAAAAGACTCACTTAAAAGGCGTATTTCAGGGTATTAATTGCTTGACATGACTCACCCAGGTATGGGAAACCTTTCATACGGCAATTAAAGGACTAGTAGAGAGAAAAAACTGTGCTGTGGTCAGCCAAGAGGAAGGTTGAAATATTTGTATCAAGCGGTGAGGTATTTCTCACAAAATCACGTGAAGTGAGCAGACAAAGTTACGGTGATTGAATTAGTCGCCCACCCTATCCCTCACTCTTTCATAGTGTGTCTGGTTCTGTACGTGAGTGGGAGTGATTTCAACTACATCTGCAGTTTTCGTCAGAACCTGGGGTTTATTATACAACTCAGGTAGTATGGTAGTTGGAATGAATCTCTCAAAATGTTTTTTTATGACTTTTTTCAGTGGTGTGACAATGCATTCTTCATATAATCCAATGAGTTTTTAAATGGTTTATGTCAAAAATAAAATTTGAAATTTCACAGCCCATAATCAGCAAATTTAGAGATGCAGTATGTGGTTTTTACCGGACACGCCAAAATGTCCTCTGACATACACATAATGAAATTACAATTATGTAAGTGTATCACATTATTATCATTATCTTTTTAATCATATTATTATTATAGAGAATGTATTACTCAATTTTCAAGAGTCTGTAGCCATACAGACAGTTGGCAAGTTCTGTAATAACTACAGTAATCTTTTCTCTGCTCCTTACGTCATCACTCTCAGTGCCTCTGCTACTTTTTAATCAGGTTGTATTCCTTATCAGATTTGTAGTACAGTGTTTGATTCAGTTTGGTTTGATATTATCTTTCCAATAGAGAATTCAGGGCTGAATTATTTCAATACCATTCTGAATCTAATGCCATTAATTTAAATATCTAACAATTTTTAGCCCCTACATTTGAAACAAGGCACTCTACCTAAACAGGCATATGACACAAACTTATTGACTGGAAATTGTATTCAAAGCCATGGAAATATTGTTGGCAGTCTGCAATATTATGCATCATATAACAGTAGTTGTGATCATCTACATTATTAATCCACTTTCATAGCATGCTGTAATATTGTTATTTGACTTAAGCAACGATTAGGCCTTAGCAAACATTCAGCCACACTCAGGTGCATCAGCAGACATTAACACACTACTAAAGAAAGCATCATCACAGGAGTGGGTGTGTCGGTTTCACTTACCTGTCCGTACCAGTTATATTCCAGCATTGTGGCAACACTCGTAGCATTCACAAACACCGACGATAAAAACTGTACTTGTATGCTCTTGTGCAACAACAAAAAAAGTGATAATTGCGGCCTGTTGCTCTCTTCTCAACCCAGCTACACAACTCTTAGTTTTCACTATGTTGAATTGATGTCGTCAGGACTTTGGGGGGCCAGGCGAAAGCTAAGCCATTACACACACATTTTTGTACACATGCACTGGCAAGCATACACACACACACACACACACTCACTCACACACACCCCTGGCTCTGCTGTTGAATTTTGGCACTCCCAGGGCTTACGACCTGTTGATAATGAACCTGAACCCATTATTTTGAGTCAATGAATTGAAAGAAATAGGGCAAAGAATGAAAGCCACAGGGCCAATTAACGGCATTCTTTGATGTATTACCCTCGCTCGCCACTCAACCAGACCGCTCTGCGCCTTTTGTCTTTATCCCCTCTGTTATTCATTAATTATTCTGAGCGGGGTCAGGGTTCGTGTGGCTAATTGTGCAGACCGTCTCTCTTTGAGGATGGCAAAAGATTCGCCCAACACTGACACTCCCCCTAACTGTGCCCAGCCACCTTGAATTATGCCAATTATTCCAATTCTTTGATTTTTTTCCCTCCCTCTCTCTCGGTTTTACATCCCCCTTCCCAACTTTTCATAGTTCAGTCTCCATCACTGGAATCTCTCTCTCTCTCTCTGTCTCGCTGTCTCTCTCTCTCTCTCTGTCTCTCTGTCTCTCTCTCTCTCTCTCAAACACACACACACAGACGTACAAACAAATGTATAGACATTTGGCAAGGATCTTGTATTTGAGGTGGGCTCAGGACAGTTAAGGTCTTCTAGGTTAAACTTCAGCTGATCAGATCTTTGAAGACCTCAGGCCATTTCTTTACATTAGTAATTTTACTCAACAGTACCATGTGTTACTCACACACACTCACATTTGTTAATGAAACTACTAAAAACATTAAAATAGCCTTATTTGAATGTATTGAGCCATATATAGAAGGTGTTATAAGAACACAGTATTGCTTTTTAAACTCTTGCATAGGTGTAAGACTGCTGATGCCCTTCAGCCAGCTCTTCATCAAGTAGAGTTTCAAACTGTGTGAAAGGGAAATTCGATATGTTGGGAAATATGTTTATGCACATTCTTGATGAGCGTTAGATCAGAAGATTGACTGTTTTTATGCTAAGCTAAAGTAACTGCTGCTGGCAGTAGCATATTATGTGTACAGACCACAGGAGTGGGATCAATCTCCTCCTCTAGCTCTCCAGAAAGTGAAAAACTTAAATAATTGAATTTAAATTTTAGACTCGACTGGACAACATTAAGAACTTGCAACCAATGCAGCCAACACCAGTGACTCGTGACTTCACTTGGACTTGAGCCTTTTGACTTGGACTGACTTGTTACCCTCCCCAAGCCCAAATATAAATTATGATGTAAACAAAATTGTATGCAACGCATCAACATTTAATTTAATTCATGAAATGATATGCCATTGGTTGTGTGAAACTGCCCTCTGTTTTTTTTCTGTATAGGTTAAAAGAAGAGCATTATTATGACTTGTTTAGGACTCAAAACTTAACGTTTAGGACTTGAGACTTGACTCAGACTTGCCTGTCTCGACCGGTCTTGACTTGGAACTTGACTTGGGACTTGGGTGCTAAGACTTGAGACTTACTGTACTTGTGACTTGTAAAGCAATAACTTGATCCCACCTCTGCATACTACTACTATGTTTCTTTGCTTGTTTTATTGTTATTTTAAATACACTCCACCCCTTTTAATATTGGTCTTCAAACTGAATGAATCCTTGTTTATAAGACTTTTCTGTCAGACTCAGTTTTAAAAGGCATTTAGAAATGCCTTACTTAGTTTAGGATGAAGATAAACTATTATCACTGTTAAATTTGTATTTAATTTTGTAATTCTTTACAAAATATCTTGCACTTATCTTTAATATGGGAATAGGGCAACATATGACCTTTTAATTTAGGCATGTATTGTACGTATTCATCTTCTTTTAGATGTGTTCTCTCCTTTACTTTCTTTATAAACGGACCAGTTGTGCAGTGTGCCTCAGAAAAACATTTTGACATTTACACTGGATTCCATGAAAATACAGGAAACACAGGCAACGTCATTCTGCAAGTGACATCAGAAGAAAAGGGGAGATGTAATTAGATTAGGAAACATCTAAAAAAGCAACCCATCTTTAACATGATTAGGAGAACAGACAGCATATAATAGTTTAATTGTCAGGCAGCCAGTTTATTTCCCTTCATCTGAAAATGTACCAAAGCATTGAATGAGGAGAGCTGTATCAAAAGTGAATTGTTTTAAAAGGTATCTTAAAGCAGATTCCACAGTATCCTACATTGTAAAAAAATTGGACTAGTACATTTCACTGGTTAACTTATTAAAGTAAACATATTTTTGTATGCTCTACATGGCCTACATGACCTTTTTACCTGCAAGATCTGAAGTTACTGGAAAACTCAAAGTGATTTCTCAAAGTGGATTCTAGGAAATAAGATTATTTGGCCATATTCCTCCTGACCTTTTTCCTGTCCTAATAATTGGTTCTGCAATTTTCATGATAAATTTATAATGTTGATCATTCTATTTTGATAACTATCAGGTTAGATCTATATGGGCTGACATGTATTGTACAGTAGATATGTACTACACAGCTTGTTGTAATGCTCACTGTTTGGTTATCATTAACCACTGTTAAATTCTTCAACAAAAACTCACGAAAAATATTAATTAACGGCCTTTTCTTCACGCCAAACAGAACAACTAAAAAACTAAATTAAAAGTAAACTTTGGAAATATAAAGTAATTGCCAACAAATTCGAACTAAATGGTGAAAGACAAGTGACCTGCTAACCTTGCAACATACCTTTAACCATGGTAACTGTAAACACCACATATTGCCACAGCAGTAGGATCAGGGGGGGAAATGGCAAACATTTACTGGCATAAACTACGTCTTTAGTTTTTGTTGACTAAAATGTGACTAAAACTAACCATAATCAAAAGGCTAGCATGTGACTAATTTACATTTTGGTCAAAAGCCTAAGGCTAAAACTAAAACAAAAGAAGGTGCCAAAATTAACACTGCTCATGAATCATGAAAAAATAAGACGATTATGAATCTGATGACTCAGTGCTGTTACTTTAAAAACCTAGATTACATCAGCTTTATCACGTCCAGTTAGATGCCAACTATCTCTTCAGTCACTCTTTGTTGCCTATTTGTCATTCAGGGAAGGAGGCCATGTAATATCACTGGAAGCCTACGCTAACCTTTTGTCTCTCAAGTTGTGTTTTTTTCAAATGGAGTCCCATGTTCTACATCTGTCCATGGACAGCCTTGAAAGGTTAGGTCCTCGGGCCATGTCTGTGTCACTGAGGCCACTGTCTCACTCTAACCTGTTTAATTTGGTGTCTGTGTGAAGCTTTGCCTATTGCGACTGCTCACCCTGTCTTTCAGCAGGGAACAAAGGGGGAGAGATCTTAACAAAGGGCCCTGATAAGATCATGTAGTAGCCACAAGCCAAAAACAAGAAGTATTCAATGTGGCGACAAGCCTAGCCTGGCATTTCGTACTGTCTTTTGTTTTGAGGACGTATCCTTGGGGTTACTTTCTTACCAGTAAATTTCTGATGCAAGTGTGTATCTCAGTATAAATAAGAGAAAATTAAGTAAGACAGAAAGTGCATTAAGTTTTGATCTATTTGCAGTGTCATTATCTGTGGTTTGTGTGTGCTTACAGTATAAACTTGCCAAGTATCAAATTAGAACCAGTTACAAACGTAGTTTAAGCCTATTCCTATGAAGATTGCACTGAAAACAAAAATCACATTACCCTTGTGATTTGCTTAATGGGGTGTAATATAATATGTCCCTCTATTTTGACTCTACAAAATTCACTGACATTCAGAGGAATGTTCGCCAAAGTAAGATCAGTTCACTAATGATTTTAAACCACATCATTTTGTTCATTTCCTCTGAAACTTTGCGGAGTTTTATTACTGTTCACCTCGATGTGACAGTGTAGTTATGTGACCATATTCATGCATACAATACATAATGTGATACTTTGCACTTTCCCCAGAAATCTTCTTTTTTTGAACACGCATCCAACAATATGCATTGGATTTCCTCATATATCACACAGTTTATTTCACATGGATCATAAACACAAACATACAGACACAAACACAGTAGGGATTTCTGAATACCATTTATGTTGTTGTTCCCCCCTCTGAGCTTATCTAGCCTCCGGGGAGACCTCCAGCCCATTCCCTCCCTCTTCCTTAAACACAGATTTCCAAACCCAGCGGGAAACCTCTAGTGGTCCCAACACACAGTCCCTGCTTACTCGCTCGCTGATGCACACTGTCCACTTCCCCAGCCACACACTAACACTACTACTCTACACATAGTACCTTTTTTGCCTCCTTTTGAATCTTATTAGTGCATGAACTTAGTTTAACTGAAAAAGACTGTCGACTTCACTCAATTAGGCCTAATAGGATTAGGTTGCTGGTATGGGCCTGGAGGTTTAAATGGGAATGGAATTTTGGCAGACACCTGCTCCATCCATTGCATTAATCTTATAAAGGCTATGGAGTATGCAGGGGCCCCAGTTATGCCTAGGGTTGGATGAATGGCTATATTAGGCGCATGGGTTTTAGCCATGATGGCATCAGTACCGGAGGAAGTGTGGCCCAGTGGTGAAAGGGGGCATCAGTGAACCAAAAGGTTGAAAGGACAGTAGGTAGCTACAACAGCCGACATGCATTGATGTTGACCAAAGCAGTAAATCTACTTTAGTACCAACAGTAAAGCCCTCAGAGCCAACAAAAGCTGATTAAACATCTTTGATTTTTAGTTTTTAGTCACTTGTAAATGTTGAAAGGTAACATAATAAGATTCAATATGGAATGCAAAATGGATTCAGACAAACGTTTCGAGTCAATACAATTGACCTGATTCAGCTGCATATTGCTGGAAAATGTGCGGAGAACCCTTTTTCATATGTGTGGATCAATTAGTGATTTTTTTCATTTGTTCTTCAACTTCACTGATTGTTTGATGAAAGCTAAAGTTGGGTGTTAGATTAATGTCATATTCACATTATATTGTACATTACCACCGTAATTACCTGATAGCAAACAACAGGAAATGTGTAACATAACCAAACATTTTCATTAAGGCTTGAATTTCATATATTTGAGGCTAGCAATGGGAGTAACAATCTCAGAATAATGCAAATAAACGTCCATAATTGGAATTATGGGGGGCTTTCAAGCGGGAAGCTTCTGGTCAGCAAAACTGATGCGAATGCGGAACTCCCTTAAACCTGCATTCTACCGAACGGCCAGCAGGGGGCGACTCTTCTTTTTGCAAAAAGAAGTCCGGCTCCATTAGAAATAATGGTAAAATGACCCTACTTCTCAGCTGAATAATTACCTCAGTAAACACTTTCCTAATGAGTTTATGGTCTCAGTCGCTAGTTTCATGTCTTCTTTAATACAAAATGATGTTCATTTAGTAAATTATGGTCCCATTTACCTGTCCATCAGCCTAGAGTGACTCGTACCCACGGCACTGTGTAAATTTAACCAGCGCCATGAAAAAGCTCATTAGAAGTTGGCTGTTCACTTTATCTGGTGAGTACATTTAGTTCTAAGCCTGTTGTTCGCTAGACCAAATTGTCAGCCCTGTTAAAATGACAGTTAACGTGAATTACAGATGAACCTAGCTAAGCAAGCTAGCTAGCTCCACACACGGCCGTTAGCTCCACCATCTTGTCTAAATGTGGTCACGTCCGGTGCCACTGGTTGCAAAAAATCAACATGACATCGGCCAAGCTCGAGGCTTCAAAACGGCAGTCCACAAACCAACGGGGACATCACGATGAATATGTCCACTTCTTATATACAGTCTACGGGGGCTTTCCTCTTCTTCCCGTTCAGCTGAAATGGTGTGAATCCCAAGTAAGTTTCCATTTTCTGCCTGTGATTCATAATACAAGGACCATGGTCAAAAACACAGCCACCGGACACAAACCCATTGTGGTGATGTTCGAGGGTAAGAAAGGTACAAATACAAAGAGATGGGGATAGAGCGGGAGTAGAGAGTAGAGGGCTTGATGAGGCCCATGCTGTTAAGATAAGAACAGTCATTGTCTCTTAATACACTGAGAACAATGTCCTTTTTCAATGTCACTGATCACTTTACTGTTTGATCTAATCCGCACAAAACCTAATCACTGGAACACTTATTCCATCCACATATGTGAGATATAAAGAAACATTTTGAAATAATTTATCTTCATATGAAGCAGTAATGCAAAAGAATGTGATTGTGCATACTGTAGATGCCAATTGATCAAAAAATTTATCTGCGGATCAAAGCGCAACTGATATTTACAGTTTCATTCATCACTATAAGCTTTCCAAAAATAGAACATTAGCCATTAAAGCTAGACAAGACACACAGAAAATGTGTAGCTTAGGCAAAAAACATGGAGTAAGGAAACCAAGAGCATAGAAGTGACATTAAAGAAGAGGTCAAGCAATTACACACTCTAGAAGCACGAATGCCAAAGGTGCTATCAGGTTTTTGATCTAAACTTGTAAAAGTCAATTTGGGACCAGTCTGAGACCACACACACAGGCTATATACAGTACGAGCACTCGGTGCTCAAAATAGTTCAGACAACAATCACTAGCCTCATTAACTGTTATGAGGGAAAGATGTAGATAAAGAAGCAGACTTTAGCCACGTTCAGACGGACAACAGCATGGTGTGATAATACATATCCACCTCATTCATTTTAATGGGGCTGCTACTTTGGCTAAGTGGGGGTGCCAATGTAGAGGGCTCTGGCAAAAAAGGCTGCACCTGGCTCAACTGCAAATCTGCATCATCTACCAATGTGCTGCGTATGTTCCTGGTAGATTACTTTGTGAACACCATATTTATAATTTCCGCCGGGTGATTAAAGATATAATGATTGCCGCTGTTACACTTATTTGAGTTGTAAAATCCTGTATATCATAGTACAACCCTGTCTCCGAGAAATTAAATTGTAATGTAATTATTACAAGCATGTATTGTATTTAAAAAATATGATACTAGAAAACAAAGAAATACCATAATGCCATAATCAAATTATATATATAAGTATAGATATGACTGATTGAATGGTGGGCTAATGGATGCAACATTGGTTATATGTCAAACCAAACACACACAGTTTTTTACATACAGCAGCATGCTTGTACCCAAAATGCAATGTCTTTACTTGCTCACCACCATTAGTAGCATTAAGAAAGCAAGTATGTTTCCACATGTATTACCAGATGGTAACAAATGTCCTAGAGTGTAGTCAATCCTCTTCGTAACTAATCACCATTCTTCCCAGGGGTGTCATACCAAGTCTCATACCAACACCTCACAAAGTCTTTCCCGGAGGTCTCTCCATGTCTCTGGATGCTGTGAATAGCTATCTTGGTGGCCCTGAAACCCCCCACCGCCCCACCTTGAGGGATTATGATATGTTTTTATCCAGAAGTAGCCTGTGTTTTTGTTCTGCATGTCAATTATTGGGACAGTCCAATGACTTGATCTGTGCTGTTTTGCAAGAACAATCGGTGTAGGAGGTCAAGGGGGAGGTGAAGTGTGTGTGCATGTGTGTGTTGTTAGGATGGAGTTATGTCCAGTGTGAGACACTAAAGAATTGTACATGAAATAGCTTTTGGGGGGTGGGGGCATTCTGTCTAATCCTATTAGTGTCTTAGATAATTCTGCCATATCAGACGGGGTCAGGGGAAAGTCCTCTCTGAAAAATCTCTCCAAAAGAGAGAAATGTCATCACCTAATCATGCAAAAAATTATTATAATATATATAATAATACTATAATAATTATACATTTATTTAGTTTTGTTAAATTATTTTTAATTTCTGCTCATCTTAAATGAGATCTGTAATTACGCATTACACTAGCCTCCATACTTACACTGCATGACACCATTTATGCTAATTGGAATAGTGACAGATCACTTTTCCATACTTGGAATTTTGACTGATTTGCTTAATAACAAAAATGTCTGTTTCATCTTGTTTTTTGAGGCACAGATTATTTTGAGAGTACGCCTGTAATTGCTGATGTTTCGTGATAAGTGGAATATGAGCTTTGGAGCTCTAACTAGTTAATTCATGCTCACAGAAACACGGATGTTATAGCACTATGGTGGTTCTGAGCTATTAGTGTGTTATGAGTGAGCGTAAGATGTTTAAAAAAGAAAACAATGTTTCCTTTACATGTGTTAATGACAGTTCCATGCCAACAACTTAAAGAAGCCCTCTTCATTAGCTTTCTAACTACAGTACATTACTTGCATACTATTACTATTACTTACATACTTGTGAACTGAAGAAAAACAGTAAGCTGTTTAGGGAGTGCCCTTTAGGGATATTTTTTCAGGTCACAGACAACACAGTTTAAGCCTGTGGCAGTATGCTTTGCAAATCAGAGTACTATGGAGAATGGGTCAAAAACTTGGTGTGCAGTCAGTCTGTAAAAAAATATCCCATTTTAATAATAAGCATTTTATTAGACAGATCAAATTAGAAAATATACATCAATCTAACTTCTCACTATGTCTCACGATAACTACTGTGATGGTTACATGGTAAATTGGAAATGCATTGTAATTATAAGCAACGTTATACTACACCCACTTCTTCTATGTCTGAAGATTGACAGAAAAGGGTCTTATCTACACAGTAGATACAGTTAGTTAACTTAATTATTATTACATATGTTTCATTTATTATCTCATGTATTTACAAGTTATGAAGTTAAATATAATAGAAGGGACTCTGCTATGACCACCCTGCATTTCAGGGTCACTGAATTGAAATGTGGTTGATATATCAAGATCAAGCTGAACCTTGCTAATCTGATATACCATATATGGAATTAACCTTAATTGTGTGCAGTTGCTGGTGATAGCGTTCTGTGCTCTCCACTGACATATTTAATGTTTCCTGCACATTGTTCCATCCATCTGAATCATTACACTAGACTTCTCTCTGTCTCTATCCCTCCATTCATTCATCCGTGCATCCAGTCCACCGGGCAAACCGCAGTCCAGCCAGCCCAGGCGCTCAGCCAGTCCAGATGGGTGGTCCAAACCAATCACCGCTGCTCTCCCATGTTTTGGCCTGCTAGTGTCCCTGCTGCCCTGACACCCTCCTCTTTTTCTGTGCTCTCTCCCTGTCTCACACATTCCTCTGATTTCTTCTCCTCCTTAACACAAATCCTGGCTAAGGCTTGCCTTTCCTCCTAAAATGTTTACAATTTTTCTCCTTTTTTCTTAACTCTGTTCCCCTTAGTATCTCAGTTTCTCTCTTTCCTTTCCCACCTTTGCATTAGCAAAAGCCTTAGCGCCCCTTTCTCAGTGCTTTTTGAAAATCTTTCTTCCTGACTCACCAGTCTCTCCGTGACTGCCACTGGTACAGCAGGGAGGCATAATCCAAAACTTGACCTTAGGGCTCAGGTGTAAATTACTTTTTGTGGCAAATTGCAAAATGTTTTACTAGTTGTAATTGTGCTGTAGCTGACCTTGTGGAGAGAAAGTGTTTTCAATGTGGATCAGTCATTTGATCACACTTTCAAATCTACAATCAAACATTTCACTGTGCAAAATGATGGGTCTTTGCAGTTAATGGTTCTAATGTTTTGTTGTAAGGTTGAATTGAGTGTGTTTGCAAAGACAAAATGACAGTTTAAAACAAACTACTACATTTGTCTTTGATTGCCACAGTGTGTGCGAGCTGGCCAGCTGAATTTGTGTGAATTTTTGCACGGCTTTATCCACCACTAAAGTTATGTGTCTGCTTCCACCGTGACTCACAGGCTCTGCCACAGATATTAGACAAATAAACCTTGAGTTGTGTGTTGAATGTTGTACATGACAGCAGTTTCAGAACACACAAGATTTGGGTTTGGAACATAGTGCTGGCCTAAAACCACACTGCGCAATTTAACAGTGGACTGGGAATAATGTATACCAAGCAATTTGTTTCATGAAGAATCTACTTAATATGGAACTACAGGGGTTTTTTTTGCGAACCTCCTGAAAAACTGACTTCCATATATTGAAATCCTGTGATTTTAATGACCTTATAGATGGGTTTCCAACAGCTTCACGCTTCAGTGAGATGACTATGGAGAGCAGAAAACAAACCAAAATGACTGAGAGGAGATCAACATAACCCTAACGGTAGTCCTACCCCCAACTCTTAAATTGCTCATATCATAAAAGTAATGGGTGGAAAATGTTTACTATCTCAAGAAGGAAACCTCCCAGTTAGCTCAGAGTGCTAAATTAGATATTAGCTCCTGAGCCTAGGATTTAATATGGTGCAAAGTAGTGGAAGGTGATGTGTGTTTATGACTGTCTATTTAATATTGCCAAAGTTTTTTAGGCTCTTTATCTATGCTGCTGATTGATGCTTCAGCACACTCACAGTTAATCTCCTATTACCTGTAGAGTTAACTGTGTATAGTCTCAGTTAGCATTATCATTGTTACTAGCTGCTTCTGTTTCTCATTAGAATTTCATGTGCCATGTTAATTAGCTCGTGCTGACAGGCCAAGACATGCGTGTGGTTAAATATTTGTGCTCCATACAGTTTTTTTCTACCCTATTGCATGTGCATCCTGGATTATTTGTAAAAAGAAACGCATCTGTTTGATCAAATATTAACTGAATATACATTTTCAGGAAATTGTGGGCATAGTTAAATTTTCGACACTTTTAGCCTAGGAAATATCTGGTATTACTATGTCCTTTTCTAAATAGCATTATGGAAGCAATTCTGTTCTTGTTATTTTGGGAAATAATCTTTCCTCTCTTTACCTTCACCTGCATCTCTCTAACCTCTCATCCTCAGGTATTGAAGGGGGCAGCTTGTATCCTGAGGCAGTAATCACCTCACAAACACTCATACGCATTTGTGCATGCACGCAAACACACACATTCCACACCAGAGCAACTTTAGCACATGAAAGTCCCACAACAGAAAAGAGAAACATGCTGCAACAATGCTTTGAAGTCTATCATCCATCTAATGCAGGGTTGATTTTTGTTCCTCCTCCTCTAATAATCTGATTCATATCTCCCTTCCTAAAATTCCCTCCCATAAAGCCTAAGAGACAACTGCAGCCGATGTGGGAGTCATTTGGCTCCTTTCACAATAGCCCCAATGTATCCCAAACATCCAAAATTCAGTCTCACTTTTGCATCAAAGCAATGCAAGAAAATAGATCAGATTGTTTTTAAAATCCCAAATGAGTTCTACAATCCTTCTGCAATCTAAAAAAAGAACGCATATAGGCAAGAGCGCATGAACACACACAGTATGCGTACATTGAGAGGCATACAATAATTGCAGTAGTCAGTTATGGCTCAGTGATCTGTCAGCACATTGTGTGGGTTTTTTAGTTGCCTGGACAATGGTGCTACAATCCCCAGAGACAGAATTCCAAAGAAATGACCCCTAAAACACAAGAGTTCATTCAAATGGTTCCTGACGTGTGTGAACAACAGTAATATAGTCACAATCAGGCTAGTATGTATCAGCAGATGGCAGATGGTTACACACATACTGTAAGCACACAAATGTATTGCTGCTGAAAGCGCAATTGAGTAGGCTAATATCAATAAAATACTGTGTCAAGATGCTCTATGTCTGTAAATGGTAGCCTGCTAATGAGCATGTCTACACAGTAATCTTCACTGTAACAGCCCTGTTTCATTAACCTTTTATTTTTTAAAAGCAGTGCTTTTCTCAGTGGTTGGGTTTCATATTTATGACAACTGATGCATTTGACGGAGCTGTAATATTATACATGTGACAACATTTTTTAACCTGACAGCTCAGTAATTATGTACCTGTGGTGATATATAGGCTATTAGGGGAAGTGTGTGGATAAGAAAAACTCACATTAGTGGTGGATCTTTTAAACTGGAGGTGATAGTTGTTTACATTGTGGTCACAGTTCTTTTCTGGACACTATATATATGTAATGTAATGTAAAGAGATTGAGAGAAACAAAGTGCAGGTAATGAAGATAAAAACAAAGCCACAAAAGATACATAGTAGGAGACCAGTTGATGTATAGAGAATAGCAGGATAGAGATACTGATCTTGATAACAGTGCAACCAGCTTACTCTACAATACTTTTTCATGTGTTATTTTTATATTTTTTATATTATTAGAAATATAAAATACTATATAAATAAAACACAGATGCAAATGTGTCTTGTATGTGTATATATATATATATATATATATATATATATATATATATATATATGCAAAACAATTTTGCATATCATATTATATTATACTATATATTATAGTACATATATAGTATATATATAATATATATATATATACAGTATTATATTATACTGCATATATATTAAGTATTATTGAAAAGTGAATGAATGAAAATTAATTAATTAATGCCTTAAAGAGAAATTAGATAAATGTCACTTTTTTATGTTGATTTTTAGGCTAGAAACATGGCTCTATGGGTGGCAATGTCGGCCGGTGAATGCAGCACTTGGGTCCACACTTAAATGTCTCAATAACGGATGAATTGTTGTTTTCATGTCTCCCTCAAGATAAGCTGTAATAAGTGTTATTACAAAATGATTGCATGCTTAACCTCAGCATGTTAGTGCAGCTTCACCAAGCTGCTAGCATGTCTTAGTCTTGTTGATACATACTGGGACACAAATAATGCTTTGATTGTGATTTATACAGTGTTGACACAACATTCTGTTGTGGCTGCCTACCTTCCATGTGTTTTGGGGTTGGCACCAAACAGGGATTTGATCTCTGGTGTAGGCTCCACCATAGGTAAACTGAGAGAGCGAATGATGAACGGTGCCGCTGGGCCGAGGGGGGCAGAACTGAGGCCAGCTATGTGGATGTGGTCCAGAATCACATAGACACTGTCCTTCATCTCTCTCACTAATCACCCACTGGTTGTCTGGGCTGGAACACGGCTGAAACATTTCTGACAAACCAAAAAAAGGAAATAACAGTTAGTCAGTAAATTAACCAGTTATGTAATGAAATTTCCATATTATCCTTATTAAATCATGATTGTTCAGTGAATATCTTGTTAAGGAGAGGGCAGAAGGGAGATGCACAGGTGGATGTGATTGTGTGTGTACTTGCATGCGATTATGTTCATTAGCAATTATTGCATTCCAGCAGTTACTTTAGGCAGACTAGAGCTAATTGCAAAGGTTGCCATAGTTTGACTGGGTTGCTAATCTTGAAAGTTTGACAGTTTCATATAAAAACATTAAACATTTTGTCAATGTTCAACCACTTTACAACACATTAGTCAATGGATGGACATGCTTGATTATTGGCGCGACTGCAGTAACAACAAGCAGCATGCCCCAGATCAAAGCATCATGGAGGCTGTGGCTTAACCAGAATCAGTTGATACATATAATCAAAAACCTATTTGATTTGAAAAACATTGCTGCCAACCATCCTTTTATATTAATTGTTAATATCACTAAATATGGCAAAAAAATTATTTTCATTGTTGCAAAACAGAATATATTAATCAAATCAGTAGTGTTTTGTGTCATGAATATTCTTCTTCCTTCACTTTTGTCACTGAATGGGCAAAAGAGCATCACGCACAGTGCTTTGCTTGATGCTTTTAATTAACTCCAGATATTCAGACTTTCTTAAAGTTTTATCCTACAAAAGATACATGAAAAGGTCTAGCATTGAGCATCACTGATGCCATACAAATTAAAATATACCACTTAATTTCGTCGTTGAAGGCTGAAATAAAGGTGATGGGCCACAGCTGGAATGCACTAGAGAACATGCCCAGAAGTGGGTAAGATGGGGAGAAGTTGTCAATAGCTGGTCCCAGGGGGAACCAAGGGTGCAAGTATAAAAGTAAGTAAGTGCTTCATATCTAAATTACAATATCTGAGTGCAAATTAGATGTCACTGCCACTAAAGTACTAATGGAGAAGACATGCAAAATAGGAGACTTGTACATTTGCTACGATGCAGAACTGACTGAACACAAAGAAAAGGTAGGTGACGAAAGTACAACAGTGTGTGTGATTATAATCTCAGAGTCTAATTTCTGCCTCTCTTTTCTTCTTCTCTCTCCTTATGTGGGAGGCTAATTGGCAAGGCATATGGCTGCCTGGCTGTCCAAGCATGGTACTAACAACTGCCTTTATTCTGTCGCCAACATTGCAGAATATCTCTGCCGCGGAATTTGCCAGGCAGTTCTAGGCACCGTGTAAAAATGTGTAGATGACGTGGATCGGGCATGAGAAAACAGGTTTTTGTCCACCTAGCTGCATTCCTACAAGAATGGTCATTTGGAACAACTGGTTTGTTTGTGTAGGTTTTCGCCTGAGTCTTTGTCTGTGGTTTGTGAGCTTCTCTGTTAGCCCGTGAGCAAGATATCTCTCTTAAATGACAATTACCTGGCTTAACACACTAAGAGTGTTTTATGGGTATGGCCACTCAACTAGACTTTTGTCACCCAGTTACTGCTGCTCCATTGCTAATCCATAAAGTGTGTATTTACAGTAGGTTAAATGGCTCAGGGTCAATACGTACCTGAAGAGAATATATTTGACTTTCGTACATTTGAATTTGCCAGCCCATACTGAACCACTCACTTTTAAATAATTATTTTATTACATTTACAATTCAGGAGTTTAGTTGTCTGATTGCAGTGGCTGAACATGGAATGTTTAGCTGTAATTCTAATGCTAGCTTCATAAATTCAATTTAAGTTTTGTAATTTTCCAGAGACATCTTGACACAGGTTTTTGTAAATAATTTAGGTTTAACCACTTACTTGACATCATTCATCATCTACGGCTTAAAAATATTGCAGTTTCCCATGGTTTACTTAAGTTAATGGTGGCAACCACAAGCATATTTACCCAAAAGCAACATTCTAGTTTGACTGTTAAACGGTTAAATGCAAATCTTAAATTGAACATGTGATCATTATCTCACGTCATACACACGGTTTGTGTGTGAAGGCGTTATAAGTGAGGAATGTTAATCCACTGTTGGCAGCACTGAACAAGGCAGCTGCCTTCCAATTGTCACTCAGCCGATAAAAAGCTGAATCTCAAGTAAAAAGGTTTTTGCAGAATATGAATTTGTGGCTCACAAGTTAAGTTTTTAAATCCATGTAGTCATTATTATTATTTTGTAATTTATTGGTTCAATATTAATGTGATCAATTTAAATAAAGCCCATGCAAATCAATTATAATAGAGTACTAATTACCTTGCATTAAAGTATTCTTTCTCCTTGATATCACCATTGCAAATGCAGAATGAAAAAGGAATCCATTAGAAAGACCCTTATACTCTACTATTGTCTTTACAGAACACATTTTGTATCATCCATTTGTGGATAACAGCTTTAAATCACAGCCTTTATGATTATCATGGCATCAGTCAGGGGACCAGATGTCCATTACAATACTTGATACTTGCATTTTTTTTTTAGTAGTGTGTTTGTTTATGTTCTTTTTTCTGCTTCTACTGTATTGTTTTGTCTGTCTTTACTTCTCCATTTCCACTAAACTATGGGCTTTCTGTGATGTGTTCCTTTTATGAACACCCTCAGGCAATGGCTGCATTCTCACACTCTCACTACTAAGGACTGACATAGGTTGTTGAAGTTAATCTCATTTAACTTTGTCCAAGACTACGAAGGCATGAGGTCAAATTTTAGAAAGAATAATTAACTATTCTAGATCAAGGCCGATCCTTGCTTTAGAGTAAATCCTGACCGGGAAGCTGGCCCTGAGAGTTTTGGGTGTCCTCCCCTCCACCTTAATTAGCTTACCTCAGCTAATGTGGTTCTTTATTGATTGTCTGTTGAATGGCCACGCAACACTATAAACAGTGTGACTGTGATATCCTGAACTCGTGATACCACCACCTTATGATTCCCTGGTTGTTCATGTTCAAGACATGTTATTTATATTGTTATTCATTTGAGTTAGTTTGACTTCATTTTAACCCAACAGATACTGTAACTGACAGTAGAACTAAAGGCCTCCTGCTGCTCTGAAGATTTACAGATACACAAAGCCCTGGGGCAACCGTGTGCTGACTGCCTGTACAATAAGCGCCTCAAGGAATTAATGAGCTCTCCATAAAATGAAAATGATCACACTTTGTAGGGCTCACTGTCGTGGTGCTGAGAGCTAACTAAGTTCCCTGACTGAAAGACCAGTTAATATATGTTGATGACTCCTGCAACATAAAGTAAAATCCCACCAAGTTGTTGTCTTGTTGGTGGCTGTCCAGTTATGCTAGCTATCCAGAGGCTCATGCTAACACCAAACTACCAGCTTCAGCCAAACTTGCTGACTTCTCAATCACTGCAGGCCAGCGAACACAGTTGAAGTAATGGCTATGACACTGGGGACAAGCAGTACTTTCCAACAACAAAACAATACTCATGTACTTTCTAAGACACAATCTATGAGTGTAAATCTAGAGGTGAAATGATAAAACATTCCCTGGGCAAGTAAGACGGTATTTGTGCATCCCTGGGACATCTGTCCCACCTGAACAGGTGTTTTAGTAGCTGGACTAGCTACAGTAAACAAACAGCACTCGGTTCATTCCAATTATGTAGGTATGCTTATTATCTTATTATCTTGAGACTGACGTTTGTTTTTGAGAGATTGTTGTAATCTTTGTTATGTTTACTTTTGAAGACAGCAGCCCTTTTTGTTGATCCAAGAAAAATGGGTTAGACGTTGTTTTAAGTGTCCTTTAATGTCCTCTCATGAAGCCTAAAGGTTGTACTGTATTATTTGCTGTATTATATTTTAAATTTGGAAATATCTAATTTACTGCTCAAATACTAATGTAGTTGGATTTTTGCAGCAATAATGGCCGATGCCCTTAGTTTATCTTGTTTAACTTGTGTCATTTTTTTCAATGATTAACCGACTATTGATTGTCCAATAATAATCCTAGGAAGTTCCTTAAAATGTACACCCCTACTGTCTGTCTGTCTGCCCACTTACACAAATCCTCACCCACCCACATGGAAACAGGAAGTTTGGAGTATCATTGCTACGGATTTTGTGAGTGTCTGTGTCTGTGTCACAGATGAGAACACACATACACACACACACATACTGATGTCTGCCTCATTAAAACCTCTCCCATAGATGTACTACTTTGTACAGCTCTCCACTCATCATCACCTCCAATCCGCTCAACCCTTGCCTCCCTTTGAGCGCCACTATTTATTTTCATCAAGGCCATTCTCTCTCCCGTCCTTTTCCGCTATCTCTCTCGCTCTCCCTCTCATCCACAGTGGGCTTTGTTGCTGGGCTGTCATGTATTGAAGCAGCTATTTATTTGCTTTTTTTTCACAGCTAATTCTCTGTTATTGTCCCTCCTGGCGTCCCGTTGCGTCGGGAACTAGGCCGCCGCGAGAGTTTTGTTCCCTGTGCCCAAGACATGAGTCAGCGAGCCAAGATAATGATGAAGAGCTCAGACACACAGGAGATACACCCTCTATCAATGATCACACCAGCAAAGTCTTCTTAACATACACCGCTCACACAATGTCATTGTTACAGAGTGTATCCAGTTTGTGTGAAGAGCTGAGGTCACCATTTGGGGTTTTGGCTTTTAAACCTGTGTGGTTTAGCTGTTCCTCGACTATTTGCTCTGATTCCAGTCACTAAGGGTAGTAGGTTTTTCACCTTACTTGTTAAAGAAGCCATGAAAAATGTATTTTATATTTAAATATGTCACTTTAATTTGTTTCATCATTAATGTAAAGAAGCCCAAGGATAGACAAATAGGTTAAACACATGAGATAGTCTGAGTCACAGTCAAAACCAAAGGGGTCGGTGAAAACACCTGCATGTGGATATACTTTAATTATACTTATAAGACACACTAATAGCAATGGAAAAAATCTTACTGATGTGTCATACACTGTTGATGAATGTTTACTGTCTGTTTTTCAACCTTTTGAGGTGTATTAATGTGTTACAAATCAGGTTTCCAATAATAGTTTGTCCTTGAAGTTGTCCCAAAGCTTTTAAGTCCTCATGCTGCTGTTTGACAGCATGCCAAGTAAGAATAATAAAGATATTTGTAGCCTTTAAAAGCCAATATTATTTTATTTAACACATATAAATTTAACATAAACAAATAACATAAATACACATATTTGAGTTGGGTTGCTGAAACGTTGTTATTGATATCTAATGTAAATGCTCAAAAGACAAACTTCAGTCATAATCTTTAGCATTTTATAGTCTGCTGCTTGCTATCTATTGAATATCCACACAGTCTGCTGGTGCAATCAAGTATGAAATTGCATTCCACAGAATAACTTATTGCTTTTATATGAGATTTATGACAGCTTTTTTACAACAGATATTATGTGTTAATAATAAAATATTTGGTTTTAATTCAGTCATTTTCCTTAAGCAATTAACATCTTTGCATGCTCTAATACATTTGAAATTTGACTGTCCCCATGTGAAGGTATAAATCTGCATGATCATATACTGAAGTTATAAGTTCTCATGAAACACCTTGCACTTACACCTGTCAAATAAATGTGCTGACTGCTAAAATTGCTAGCATGCCCAAGGGTGATGTATTGTAGTCTTTCTGTCCTATTGAACTGTGGGAAAGCGGTCTTTAACTAAACTTAATTAAATGTTGTTAGGCAGAGCACAGGGGAGGTTTAATATGCTTATAAACAATGGCATTATGCTTAAACAGTGTGAGAAACACAGGCAACATGTGCATTGTTAAATACAACTGGATTATATTCAATATATGGATCTACTTAACAAGTCAATCAGATCCATTTTGTGACTTCAAAGAGTGGTTTCAGGAAGGAGCTGCAGACCGTGGATGAACATTCACTTTCACTTTTCATCGGTCAAGGGTGTGCGCTACCGCTGAGAGGAGGTTACCACAGTCTCACTTTGAAGTCAGCCCCCAGAGCAGACAATGTTTACATTCTTCCAGCACATTACTCCCTCCAGCCCGCCGCTTCTTACAGACTACTCTCCATTGCACCATACAAATAGGCACTTAACCTTAAAATACTGATAGAGCTAATAAAGTTTTTAAAGATTATTATTATTATTGTTATTATTATTATTATTATTATTATTATTATTATTATTATTATTATTATTATTATTATTATTATTATTATTATTATTATTATTATTATTAAAAGCCCAAATAGTTCCTTTTCAGGGACAGGAAAAATACAGTCATGGACAGTTTTTGGAAATCAAATCCAAGTTGTCAGTTCCACATGAACCACAAGATGGTGCTGTATGCACCCATTCAACTTCTTTAAAAAAAGACATTGTTCATAGTTGTATTTCCCTCTTGAAACTGCAACTTGTGCCCCCTCAAACTGTGATTAAGTCCTAAAACATTTGAGAAGGCGTGTGTGTCATAAACTGCTCATGAGAATTACCGACAAGCTGTGACTCACACAAGTATGACCATATCACTTGCAGAACCCATGTACCCTGTGCATAAATCTTAATGTCAAAATAACACTGCACACTTCCACTATGCTGCGCACTACTCCAAGTGTGCACTCCATCTTCTGAACATACACCAGCTATGTGGCACTGCACACATCTCTGCTATTGCACACTAAACAGTTACACACCACTGACACAAATTATTTTGTCTGTCTTTGATATAAAAAGCATACAAAGCACTGAAATATGTGATTGAAGTTTTAATAATTTTAAAGTCCTTTAATTTTATTTATCTAATACTTTTACTTTCTATGATTATTTACACTTTGTTCAACATTCTTTAAGAAAAATTACTACTTAGTCATCTTGGTTGTGACTCATCATCACACAAGGTTTTTTCATACGTCCACCCTCTTTACCATATAGCTCATTCTGTCCACACTGTTTTCCCCCTCCCCAGCCCCAAATTGGCACACACAAACAACTCTGAAAACAACATTCCCGTGATGCAAGATTAGAGAAGTTCACAGGGTTTTAATATATTCTTAATATTATCAGCTGACTAAAAATGAGGAAGTGGCTCCATGAGGAACTTTAAAGATTTTCCCGCTGTGTCATTCTGATCTTTCAAAGCTGCACCCAAACAAACACACAACATGCCCACATGAGCAGCATGGGAATCTTTTACAAAGGCAATTTCATGAGGTAATATTTGTATTATGAGAGAAGCAAATTCAATTCTATTCTATACTATTCTAGTCTTGAGTTTTTTAAAACACATTTGATAACAATGCATACAGATGTTTAGTGTAATTATATGGCATCGATTGTGAACTATTTGAAAAAATATCATGTTGGAAAAGAACAATTATGCACTTACAATAATTAAAAACATTGCTTTCAGATGCTGGAATTTAACAAAGTACAGTTACTCAAGCATTGTCCTTACATAATGAAACTTTCTAATCTTACTATTGCTACATTTCACAGGGAAATATTGTACTTTTTACTTCACTAGAATTGTGTGACAGCTTCAGTGACTGGTTGCTTTATAAATTAAGATTTTGGAACATAAAACACATGGAAATGTGCCGCTGAAATTGATTGGTCAATAATCAGAAATTGTCAGAAAATGAATTGGCAATTGTTTTGATTTTTTTTTCATGCAAAAACATGTCAAACATAACGCAACTGATGACAGATATATCATATTGTTATTTATACATAACTATAACCAGACACAGGTTATGATGTTATATATTCACTGCGAAATCACATAGAATAGTTTGTCTGGGTTTACATACAACCTTAATTTGCAAGATATAAAGATGAGAATGCAAGTTCTCTCCGACTTCTCTCACACCAGTGGTTAGTCCTAATGAACAATGATTTATATCTTTATAAAATGCTGCACTTAATAGTTTGCTAGTCCTTATCTGCCCAAATTGTATATTCTTAAATGTGGAATCACACCTTCATAGCTATGAACAAGAAACATTTGTATTTAAGACAAAAAATGTGTTCTTTATATCCAGTAACGGTCCAGCCTGCTGCTAACGAACTTCCTGTTTAACCGGATGTTGCTTGTGGAGATGCAAAGGTGAAGGACTTCTTTTCCTGTCACCAAGGCTGCGTTTCTAAACTACACAGTACTTCACATTACTACACACCTCCAATTGCAGGATAAAATTATTTGCACTTTAGTGTATTTGGAAAAGAATTGAATTTCAAAATTCTCAATTACCTGTTGTTTGGTGGCTATGGAAGACAGGTCCTGTCGGTATTGTCGGCTTATCTGCTTCAAAGTCCAACAAATGATCAATTATCTTAACTTGCTTGTTGATCTGCCTCTTATTGATGTTTAATCATTCCTGGAAGCATGGACTAGTGAAAGGGCCCCATATTTAAACCAAGTCTTGTTTCCTCTTTTCTAGCTCCCTGGAGCGGGGTGCAAAGGGAAGCTTTTACGTCAACCATCCCTATATCCGAGTCACAAATGATCACAGATTCTGGTAAGCCATTGTGTTATATAATCACAGTTACAAATAAATTAATCAAGTAGAGTTAACCTTAAACAAGTTACCCATAACTACATGAAATACAATGTGTGTATAGGTGTATTGTAACTTTGTTCTGATGGTACTTACCTGGTAAATTGCAACAGATGCTTCAGCTAATAATGCAGCAGGCACACTCTGATATTGTTGTCAAGGTCGATACTAAAAAGAAAGGCTTGACTTTCAAGTGTCAACTGAATGCTGTTAATTCCATATTCTTGAGACAGTTTGTCCATAACTGATCTGTGCTGCTTCACTTGTAAGAACAAAACACAGAAGTGTTTTTGGTCAGCTTTATGGAACGGTGACATTTCATAGCAGAGGAAAGGGGCTCCGATATTGCATTCACGGTCACACTGTAATCTGCATAATGACAACGATGAACAGCCCATCAGGGACGTTTTGAGAGAAAAGGCCTCCGAATTCCCCTTCAGATGCATGTTGATTGTGTTTATTCATGGCAGTTAGGTTGATGAGGGAGCAATAAGAAGGAGGTTGGATGGACACTTGTTATGTGTTACCGTTAAAATAGCAGACATCTCTTGACGAAGAACAAACAGCAAAGGCAGACTGAAATCAAGGCGTCTGTGAAAGCTCTCAGGAATGCAAATTCAAAAGCACTTCATTACTTGCTTTTTCCCTGCAATCTTGTGTCTGAGAGACTGAACTAAGTGGTTAATCAAGCCAAAAACTAAACCAATGTCTGAGAGGCCAGAAAGGAGACACCTATGCTCACAGACAAGGCCAAGACTGTGTGTGTCCACAAGTGCATGTGAAAATACAAAATGGTGTGTGTGTTTAGGATCCATACCAGATAAGAAATATCTAGATAGCTAAAAGATAACTTCCCACATACTGTTGACTATTATGAAAAACTCTTGTATTCTGAATCCTAAGCTCTTTATGTCTCAAAGAACTCTCATGCAAAATAGTTACAAGAGTTGCTTTCTATTTAGCCCTCATTAGTGTTAATAGTTCACACTTTGGCACAGCAGTGCTTTGAGCTTAATGTTAGCATTCTAAAGAAGCCAGATGAATGGTGAAAGGATTAACTAAATTCATCCTCAGGAGAACATGAATGTCGGTACCAAAATTAATAGGAAAAGGCGCTAGGGGAAAAGTCATAAGGATTCATCCTCTGGGGAAAAAAATCATGGCAATCCATTAACACTCTGGAGTGGCAGACCCAACAACCGACCAACTAACTATTGCCATGGTGGCTAGAAATTTACCTTAAATTTACATAATATTAGTGGCATCTGCCAGAACCCATTTTGTGTAAAGCCAACATTCTCAACTTGCGCAAGGTCAACAGTAAGGTCAGTGAATTTTAAATTCAAATTATATCTGTTGTCTGTTTTTTATAAATACTTGGATTTAGGAGCACTATGACAGCTGAAATGAGACAGACTTTTCTGCATTTTTAATTTCAACGTTGTACTCATCAGAAAAACAAAATGTACCCAATATCTGAAATTCTCTGTGGTTATGTACATTCTGTCTGTCACATGCAGTTCAAGACAACAGACAAACCAAAACCAATACTTAATTCAGCTCCAAGAGGAATTTAAAGAATATAAAGCTTAATTTTATACAGCTGTCCTCTACTCTATATTTTGAAATATTATGCAATGAAAAAAGCATAATATTTTATTGTAAGACTGGAATATGATCCAAAGCCTTAAAAACACTGAGGAAATTAGCAAAAACATGCTGATGGGTTAAGTTAGCAAAGAGATTCTTTCATACAAACATTCCGTAACATTAAGTCAATAAGTTGCCTGAACTATTCTGGTAGAGACAGCAACTTCTCTTGGTCACATAATCAAGGCTTTAACACGATTTTAAAGCTATGTGACCATTCACACACCAACACCAATGGCACTGAAGTCCTCTGTTGTCTGAAATTAGATGGGTTTCATGTCAGAGCACGCTGGTGTTGTGCATGCTTGTGGTGGTGATGCTCTTCCTCACACAATAAGCCAGTACGATTCTTTAGCAGTAATATTGCATTGTCTAACTTTTGAGGTTGTACAAGGTTGTCTATGGTAACAAGGCATAAGAATGCGTGTGTGTTCCACTTTGTCTTCTTGGTCATATGTTTCCTGACATCTTTTGTAATTTCAGCTATAAATAGAATCATGTAAGGGCTAACCAAGCATTAATTTAATTCACAATTAATCAATAAATTTTTTGGTCCATAGAATGTTACATAATAGTAAATCAAGCGCAGCAAATCTCAAAAACAGAAACAAATATTCAATTTACTATGATAGAAAGAGGAAACCAACTAGTATTTACATTTTGTCATAGTTGCTTGAAAAGATTATGTAAACTGTTGATCGAATATCAAAATTGTTGCCACTTAATTTTCTGACAGTAAACTACTCAACTAAATGAATAATTCTTTCAGCTCTACATAAATAAAACCTACTACTGTCTATCCAGGTGTTAATGGGATTATTGAGAAAAAAAAAGACAAAAGTTTCTATTATGTCTGCCTTGTATCCAAGAACATGTAATGCACTTGACGAATGACCATGAGTTACTTATGACGTAGGGATTTCTCTCCGTGATGTTGTTGTTCAACGGGCAGAAATGTGCGGAATGTGAGTGTGTGAGTGAACTCAGCAGGAGCTGACACTCAACATTAGATTTATGGGTGGGGATTATGACCCAGGGCACTCTGGCAGAAACAGAGAAAAAGACAGCAAAGCCAAGGCCAATGGGAGAGACGAGGTGTAGAGAAAAGAAACAAGGGGAATAGAGCAAAGGCCATGAAACGAAATGAGGTTTTTGATCTCCCTAAGACAGGTCAGGTCTTACCGGTGGAGTGTCTGATCTGATGTAGAACCTTTGAAAGAATGGACTCCACCAGTTGCACTGGGCATTTGTTATGGCTGCACATAATGCAATGAAAAAGGAGAATGTAGATCATTGTGATCTATATATTTATTTGTCACACCACCGTCCTTTCTCTGTCCATCCCAGCAGTCTATGTATATGTCCCACTTTTCTCTTCAAATTCTTGGAGCAACACACTCTGAAATCTCCCCTAAGTCTACACTCTTTGTCCAAAAGTTTCGGTGAGAGGCACTTTCTACTCTGGGCCTGTGTTGTATCTTCAAATGCCAGGTCGTTTCTCTTTTCCTTTTTCTAATTGATGCACTCGGCACAGTGAAAAGGTATCCGCCTGCAGACGCCAAATAAGAGCCTCTGAAATTAAAACTTTCCCCCCTCTTTTAGATGGCAATTGTATGTGGCTGTGTCTTCATCTGGTTTACCTGTGGTTCTTTGATCATGACAGCATGCGACGGCGTTTGATTCCTGGGGTACTTTGACAGTTTGCAGGCTGGCAAAAGGCCCTACAGTGTATGAAGTTAGATCAGAGGAGACAGGGCCTGAAAAGCAGGTGTCCAGCTGGGAGAAGATCAGAAGAGACACAAACTTTAGCGAGAGCCATTGTGAGGTACACAGTGGCTGCTGGCTCCCGTAACTTTTTCCCTTTGTATGTTTTTTATACCACTCTCTTATCTTCTGCTCAGAGTGTTGAATGGCTCAGTTAAAGGTCCGTTAGGTTTTATCTGATTCTGACAAAAAAAGACACCTTGTATTTGTTCCCTCTTTCAGCTGTCTCTTGGGGTTTAAGGCCGGCTTGTGTGTGTGCAGTCACAATGGCGCACATCTCCTTACAGTGTAAGCAAAATGCCATGAGGAAAAAGTCAAAACAATAAAGACAAATTAATAAGAACATTACCTCTTACATTACATGCTGCATGCTAGACAATGGACACACCCAAGGCTTGTTCCAAGAGCATTTTCCTTCTGTGGATAAAGTTAAATTAAAGATCAGATGTGTGCATGAGGTTTTTGAGAGTTTTACATTAAATGAAAAGTGCTGATCAATCATTTCAGTCTCTGTAATTACTGGCTATATTAGGTAATTGTATGACATTTTATGCGATTATTTTACTGTGGAGCCTCAGTCAGATGATTTGAGCAGACTCACGTTTGGTAAGTGTGATAACGGTGCCCTCTAGTGGTTCAGACAGAATCAACAAAAACCTTTCCTTTTTTATGCAAAAGGCAGATGTTATTTTGTGGTTCTCAGCTGTGGATTGTCTGGGAACTATTTTGGGTCCCTTGAAAGTCTAGGGGTCCCCCAGCGAATAAATGCCACTTACAAGATAGAAAACAGAATTCAAGATAAGATCATGCATACAGCAGGTGTGCAATACATTTCACATTTTGATTATTACTATTTTATGTGCGACTTATTTGAAATCCATTCGAGCTAGAAAATACCTGGTGACGGCCACTTTTCTTCCCATACTAGATTATGGTGATCTGATATATATGAATGCGTCTGCCCAATGCCTATAGAAATTGGATGTTGTGTATGATTGAGCATTGCGTTTTTTCACTGGCTGTAATTATAGGACAAATCATTGTACCATTTACTATAAAGCTAAATGACCCTCTCTCAATGCAAGAAGGTATACTGGCTATGTTTTATCTATAAGGCACTTCTTGGACTAGCTCCTACCTATTTGAGTATCTTTTTAACAAGTAGTCATGGCCATTATGGATTACGTTCAAAGGACGCTCTACACTTGTTGGTCCCCCGTGTCCGAACAGAATTAGGTAAAAAAGCCTTCATGTTTGCTGCACCTTCTGCTTGGAACCTTCTTCAGAACTCATAAGAAACTGACTGCCTTTATTTCTTATAGACAGTTTGTTTCAACTCTGAAGGATATGGAGTGGGTGAATATTGGTCATTGTATTCTGCCTTATTCAACACAGGGGCTTGTGTTATTTATGTATGTATGATTGATGTCTTTTATATGTTGGAAACTTGTCCTTTATGTTCCTTTATGCTGCGTCTGCGTCTCTTGCAAAAGAGATTTTAATCTTTCCAACATGTTGCCCACCAATGTGCATTCGTTCTGCTATTTACATAATAGTATTGCACTTTTTCATGCACAAGTTCTGTGCTTGTGGTGCTTTACATTGTGGATTAAGATTTCACACACAAAACATGAATAGTAAATAAAATAGTATCGATTAAGCCAGCTGTAAGACTTAGCCTAAATTTTAGCATAATTAACTATAATACCTACATTTACTTTCGTACAATTTTGAATGCAAGACTTGTATATTGTATTTTTACTAAAAGATCTGATACTTTAACAGAATGAGGTGGATTGTAAGAGTTGGAAAAGAGTAGCACAGAAATGAGAAGTTTGTGTTTATTTGTCAAACTGACAAAACGGTGGATATCAGATATCGGATTGTGCAAAAACTGATCTGTGGCTGGACTCAGGATGGCAGGGAATGGTGAGTGTGAGGGTGGGAATGAGCATATGGATTTAAATGCCTGGAGTGAAGTACAGAAAAATAAACGAGTTGGAAAACACAGTAGTGCAGATGGTAGTAGTTGGGAGTAGGGTTGTGAGAATTAACTTATTTTGTGGTTCAAGGAAGAAAATTATATAAAGAAATTTGGTCCTGTGGCATTGACTCATGGGTTGAAGGAGAAAATTGGCAATATTTTGATGGTCAGAGTGTGGAAGATGGCGGTTTGTTAATCAAGTGTAAGATGAGAAGCAGAGAGAGAAAGCGATGAAGTTGACTAGTGTGCAAGTATTAGCTTTATTGGCATGAATGTATAGCAACAATATTGCCAAAGCTACATATAAATTACATAAGGACAATTAATTTCATACATTTCATTAAATAAGGAAATAAAACAGTAAAAATTGTGTTTGTGTGTGTTAATAAAAAATAAAATAATATTCTATTTTATAAAGCCAAGGACACAGCTGATGTGCCCTTTTTGAAAGGCCTTGTATATGGTATATTCAGCTTTTTCCTAATATGTGTGTTTTCTAGAAAAATATTTATAAAAATGAATATCAAATCGAAAGTGTACTCAACTTTAATATGAAGGGGTGCATCTCATTTACCCAGTGTCGTACTACAAGTCAGCATTGGTTTGGAGTCCCTGGGGAAAAAACCTGTTTCCATAGAAATATTAATAAATATTAATATAAAATAAAATATGCACTCAAATCTAATATGAAGTATTTGCCCAGTATTGTAATTCAATTCGGCATTGCTTTGGAGTCCCTTAATCACATGACACAGAATCTATTGAAATAAATGATGATTTTTCCATAACACATTAATAACACTAGTCATTCATTGATGGTTCTCTAAGCCAACCCCCGGTGGTTAAGAGTGAGCCCTCGGAGGTGAGCTAATCGCCCTGATACTGCCAACACGGGGGAAACTGAGTTCTGAGTGAATGTCTGTCGAATATCTTAAAACTACTACTACTACTTCACGCAGTGGAGCACTCATGGCTTTGGCCAAGCAAGAGGCAAAGAAGTGACAAGAGCAGCTGAACAATCATAGGTTGTAGCTACTCTGATGATGAAAACTTATATAGCCAAAACTTTTGGTTAATTTTCAATAATGAGTACTGGCACCACAAGTGTGTGGCTTCTCTGCTTGTTTTGTCAACAAGAGAAGGAGCATTATAAACTTCGTACAGGTCGTTCTTATGGCAGAAAGGAAGGACCTGAATCTGTGGAGACCAACCATTATTAAACATCTGTACTCGACTGCAGCTTCCACTCCAATTGAGATGTGATGGTGAACCACGTTCAGAACATCTATGAACACAGCATACTGGAACCAGTTACAACATACATCACAAGTAATTCTTTAAAGTAAAAATTCTGTTTTTAAAAACAGTTTCAGCCATTTTGAAAAGGTAGGCGTAAAAACACTAGAACAAGATGTTATACAACTAACAAAAATCATTATATCCTGCATTTAAATATAATTTATTGCACTGCAATAGTTTTAGCTTGGTGAATCTAATAAACAGAAAGTAGGTATTTACCATTAGTAATATTCTTTTTACTTCATTTTAGCACTTTTTAGTCACTAGGTGGCAGCGTTGCCTCAACACTTCACAGAATACAAGAAAAATTAGATTTTACAAATGTCCTACCTGTTGTCTATGTTTCTGTGTTTTTTCACACATAGCCTCTACATGTTTTTCTTGATAGTTATGCATTTCAACCATAATGGTATTATAAATCAAGGCAAAGCCACAACAGTCCTCAATTAATATTATCCTCGGCTCATTTGCCTATTTGTGAAATATCTCAAAAACCTCAAATCAAATGAAATCTGGTAAACGCACTCAGCCAACACTTGAGGTAGGAATTTTTTTGTTCTCAAGATAGTATAAGTCACTGTACTCACTATTCAACAGCTTTGGTTTGCTCTTGATTGTTTTCTAGTTTTAAATGGGACAATTTTTTATTTTTACCATTCACATTTGGTACATCCACACATATTTAGAAAAGTTCCAATCTTGTGTTTTGGTGGTAAAATTTGTAAATGCCCACATAAAGGTAAGGACTTCCTAATGTGCCTGCTTTAGGCCCAGCAGAAAACCTGCCTATAAGCTGCATAGTGGCATGCCTGGGAAAAGGGACACAATATCTACAGTTAAACCTCATGAAATTATTATCATCGTCAGTGTGATATAAGTGGTGATGTAAATATGGAGAATGTTTTGTTTCTCGTAATATAGAAACAGAAATAACTCAGGTTCAGTTCGAACCACAGACTGTATACTTGAATGTCTCCAGTTTACTATTTATCTTTATAGTAAAGTTCATAGTAAGACAAATTTACATGTAGGCCTAGAAGATCAAGTATACGATTTTAATTCTAACTGTAGACAAAATAGCAAAGTTCAGCAGAGTAATAGATTTTCCATGGTAATTGATTAGGACTGACTATTAACCACACCAACCCAATTGTTTGAAAAAAAACGTTTACCAAAAACGTCAGTTGAAACTGGCTGGAGGGGAGCTGTAAATATTTAACAAGGTTCAGACTGTCAATTAAGGAAAGTATGTTGCATGCATATCTATTGTTGTGTTAGGTTCTTGCCAAACAGATAACATTACAATACACTTGTAGTTTGTACTGGTTGTTTGTAGTATTGTCTTATATCAATATTTAACAAGGTTTAGACTGTCACTTAAGCAAAGTATAGCATGCACACAGTAGCACCTTAGGGTGTTTGCAGAATTGTCTTATTTCAATATTTAACACGGTTTCATTTCAGGGGCAAGAAATCAAATAGCCTACTTGATGAGTATCAAGCCAAACTGCACATTTTGTCGGCCAGTGTTCTGTGTGGTGCACGGTGGCCTGTCAGAAGTGTGATAGCATGCCGAGGCAGTGTAATGACTTAATACGAATTTTCTGATTGATTACTATGGATTTCATGTGCTGCCTATTTGTTAAGAAATATTGTTGCAATGTAAATAAAGCACATGCCTACATTATGGTATAATTAGTTTTTTAAGGTTGAGTATACAGTCAGACACATAAGCATTAATTTATAGAGATAAGATACACATTTAATTATCAGAACATGGTGCCTAGGTGAAGAATATAAGCAACTATGTGTTATGCTTAACCAATCTATAGAATTGCTTCCTTCAGTAATATAGATTTAACAAAATAAAAGGCTAAATAAAAAATAAATACAATATATATTTACTGACCAAACATAAAAATGGTGATAAATTAAATTTAGAAATGTTTGCAGATAGGTTATTAATGTGTGGTTTTAACTGTTTGGATAGTATTACTGCAAACAATGACAAATATTTTAGCCAAAATCTGTGTTCACGCCACCCTATTACTCAAGTTCATTATCATTATTCTTATCCTGTTCATCAACAGCTACGTCATAAACATCTCAGCATCCACTGGTTATGTGAGAAGGATATTTTCCAGAATGACCAACAAAGTGAGGCAAGAACACGTGCTCTGTGGAGCTCATTAGCTTTTGATCACTCTCAACTTTGAGCAGTCAGGTCATAGTTTTTCTGTAGCTGTTTGAAAGACAAACAGCTACTCAGTGCTGCACAAGTACTGTACTTCTGACAGGAAAACATTTATAGAAAGAAGTAGGCCTAACATGCTCCAATACTACACACAAGGCCTACTACTTCTAATCCACTGATGTTCATGACGTTCATGGCAAATCCTTTGCAAAAGTCTTTCCAACCTAATTGTATCAAAGCATTTGTTTTAGCCTATTTATAGTTAATAAATAAGTTATGGACATGTTGATTTAATAAGTTAATAAAATACAGTTCACATCCTATTATTTTGTGGTCTCACTGTCACATGTTGTTGGCCTATGTTTATTATTGTCATAGTGTATTCAGCTATGACAATATGATGCTAGTCTGTTGAGTTGTGATAGAGAGAGACTGAGTGCATCTGTTTACACTGATTTCAATAGCAGATAGCTTATTAAAATGTCCATTAATATCAATCTTAATACTAAGTTATGGGGTGTCCCTCATTTTTCTGTATTGAAGGTGGACAACCCTACCTACAATAAAAATAGTATTGTTTGATTTATCCTACCCAAATATTTGCAGTAGATAGACTTACGGAATTGGCTTATTAGGCTGGGTGTGTCAAAGGTGTTACCCAATCAGTTTGTAAACAGCGGTGTTAAAAAGGCAGTAAAGGTCTGCCCTCTTGATTTCCGTTTCCGTTGAAATAAAACATTTTGCTGCGTTTTGTCGGGGCTGAACCATAGACTGTAGCCTATATAACGCCGCTCTGCATTTGCAGTCCCGACGTTCACGACTTACAACCGCACAAATGCTCCACTAGTCCTTTGATGAAATGGCAACAACAGTGAAACTGAACACCGGTGCACAAATTCCCATTGTGGGTCTAGGGACATGGAAGGTAAGCCTATGTTTTTTCTAATCCTACACAGTAAGTTGTTGAACTGAACGTGCCAGCAGAAAGGCTGACTGGAGACCGGTAATAAGTCGTAAAAACTAGCTAACTGTCCTCGGCACACCTGCCGATATAACCAAATAAATTTGCGATTAATTGCATTTTACATGTAGCCTAACTTAAATGTAGTTTGACATGTAGGGGGCAGAAAGCAGCACTCTGTTCATATCTATGCGGCATATCTAGTAGCAGTGTTGGACAAGTTACTCAGAAATTTTAATAAGTTACTTTTTAGGCTACACTAATTTTTCAAACAAACAATGATGAAACTTCATATCGGGAGGGAATTGAAAATCTTGCAGAGTGGTGCACAGAGAACAACCTAGCTACTGCTCAACATCAGCAAAACCAAGGAGCTAATTATTGATTTCAGGAAAAAGGACATAAAGACACAAACTCCTGAGGTGGAGCAGGTGAACAGTTTCAGGGCCCTGGGAATCAGCATCTCCAAGAACCTGACATGGTCATCTCACATCTCCACGCTGGTGAAGAGAGCTCAGAAACGACAGTATATCTAGTTGAAGCTTACGAAGGTCAAATTCCTGTGCCAAGTTCTTGTCAGCTTTTACAAAGGAGCAATAGAAAGCATTCTGAAAACAACACTAACTGGCATGGGATGTGCTCGGTCCAGGACCGGAGTGCTCTGCAGCGGGTGATTAAAACTGCTCAGAAGATCATCTCCTGAGCATCGGTGATATCGGTGAGGTGAGGCGCTGAGCTCAAAGGATACTAAAAGACAGTACTACCCACCCCAGCCACAGCAGAATTGGCAGCTGTTGCATGATGTCATGGTCGCATGAATTCAAATCTGCCTGTCAAGACCTCCAGTCTATGGTCAAGACAGAGGTCGCATTTCAAAAGATTCGACCTGTAAAGAAAGTGGCTCACATCCGAACTGGAAAAGATCAGATTCCATGCTGTTCACAATGTTCAAGAATCAGATCTGAGTCACATATATATATTGTCACTTTGGCCTGCAGTCTGAGTTTCACATTGCTGTGCTGCTTTGGCATATGCTTCAATAAATGAGATGTAGAATTTTTCGCAGTTGAAAGCTTTTTGCTGGTCGCAGTTTACAACAGATGACAATGTTCTTTGCATGTTAGACAGTGACACAGTAGGCCTAATGGCATATTACAATTGTGGAAAGAACACATCTCTCAATCTTTCTTCATACTTCCTTTAGCTTTTTGGCTAATAGCTGACTTGAACAACATAAGGTCTACCCAGGGACATAATTGTGGCCTACCTGTTGCCACACAGTCGCGCACGTTATATAAATATTTAAATGAAATACAAACAAACAGATCCTACTCTGAAATGGCAGTTTATTATTGAATCAACAAGAATTTACAAACAATATGAAATCTACGTTGATTGCAATGGTTGACCAGAGTCTTCTGACCAGCTACAAAACTGAATGTGGACGCATCCAACAGTGTTTGTATTCAAGAAACCCATGTATAAGGACATTGCGTGTAATTCTCCATAGACATAATAACCCTAGTTCACGTGTTGCTATAGACACACCAACAGTTATGTGTTCTATCGACACATTTCCCCAAGAACAAAATATAAATTAACTTATCTTATTTCTCTTTTCTAACCAAATGGTACCAAGAACTAAACATTAGCATCTAAAATTTTTGTTGATTTTTTTTTTTTTTTTTTGCACAATTTGTATGTGGGGTACACTGTAGCAGAATATAGCAAAACATGAGCCATAAATATACGGTGTACTGACACCATACAAAGTATTATCCTTGGTGTTTTGGAACAGTGTGTCTAGATGATAGGAGACACAGAGTTGCTGCTATTCTGTAACCAGTGTTAGTGAGTAGTAGTTACACTTATTATGTATACCACAATAACTAACCATCCCTGTCTGTTAGTCTCCCCCTGGCAAAGTCACAGAGGCGGTGAAAGCGGCCATCTCAGCGGGTTACCGGCACATCGATGGAGCGTATGTCTACGAGAACGAGGCAGAGGTGGGAGCGGGTGTTCATTCCATGATCAAGGATGGCGTGGTCAAGAGGGAGGATCTTTTCATTGTTAGCAAGGTGAGATGTGCATGGCCCTTTACACAGTCTATGGCATGGCACTATTATTTCTTCCACAAATAGGCATCAGAACTATATCTAAACTGTGTTTTAATGCTGGATTCCTCAGCGAGCGTGGTAGCTCATTGACTTGCCCCTTTCATTTCATAGCTGTGGTGCATTTTCCATGAGAAGTCACTGGTGAGGCAAGCTTGTGAGAAGACTCTCAGTGATCTTAAACTGGACTACGTAGACCTCTATCTAGTGCACTTGCCAATGGGTTTAAAGGTAGGCACACTTGTCTTCTCAACAATGTGTGAAAATATGTGTTCTCGTGATGTAGGGGGAATCTGTGTCTATGAGCAGGCATGCACAGAATGTTATACCAAATGTCCCTTATGTTACACTGCCTTTTTACTACAAGGTACAAGGTTATTTATTTGTCATTATGCAGCACAAGGCTGAATAACAAAACAAAATTTGTATTCCCTTCATGCTACACACACAACATATAATTAATTGTATATTTGAATATGGTAACATATAAAATAAAACAATATATACAGTTATTTATGTACATATATACATACACGTATACACCAAGAACATTCAGCAGTGCATTTTTTGAATTTGCATCTGGGGTGAATGTAAACAGCAGCAACATATGATAATATGGTTTCATCTTCACAATTAACAGTCGTTTGGGAAACCGAGTCCATCTTGACTGCGTTTGAGCATCAAGCGTCATCAATGTAAAACACAGTCCACCTCCTCTCATCTCGCCGAAGTCTTGCGCTGGCAGCCCGGAACATGGACAACCTGCTGAGTGCTTGATCCGGGATGTTGATAGGTCAGGGCTCTGTAATGATGAGGGCACAACAGTCTCAGAATTCCGTTGCTTGGTCAACATGAGTCCCATTTTGTCTAGACCAGACTTTTAGGAGCAGCATTAGGTTCTCCTAACCCAGCTCACTTTCCTCTCCACCGCACCCGCCATGGCGCTGGTTGTCTGGGCCAGATGGATCATGGTCCGCTGCCCTTAAATCCAAAAACCCTGTCTTCATTTTCCAATGATTGTATTGATGGCTACGTCTACTACACTATGTCTCCACACCTATTTGTGAATTAAGTTTCTAGGAGTGAGCCTCCATATTGTCAATGTCATAGTAATCCCATGGTCATGTTACAGGATAGCGGTGACCTTAGTTCTTTGGACAACGGAGGAGAGGCAATTAGTGATGATACCCACTTCCTTGATACATGGGAGGTGAGTTATAACAGACATACCACTCAATTATAACAGATGTAAGATTCAAAGATGAACACTCCTAGCGTAACTCATCACGCCCAGGAAAATAAAGAAAATAAATGCCAGACACAAGTTGTAAATGGATAACCCAGTGTCACGGACCGAGAAGGAGAGCCGTCCCTCTAAATCTCACCAAGTCTTTATAACTCAAGCATTTCTCAAGAATTTATAACCAACAATTTGCAAGAAGTCAGAATGGAGTTGTAGCAACTTTTAGTGCATTTTATAGCTGGATGGATCTTAGCTGGGAATTTTGAGACCAGTTTATGCTAGTGCAAGCTTAAAAGGTGATGGTGCAAGACCTGGAATCAATGATGTGCTAACTATAGCAAGGGAGTCAAACAGGAGCTATGGCTTTTTTAAGAGGCACAAATAGGATTTAGTATGAGCTATAGTCTCTGAACATAATCTCAGCAAAGGGCAAAGTAAATGTGTTTTTTGTGGTTAATTTTCTCAGGGAATGGAAGAGCTGGTGGATGCTGGTTTGGTCAAAGCTATTGGTGTCTCCAACTTCAACAAGGACCAGATTGAAGCCATTCTCAACAAGCCAGGCCTTAAATACAAGCCTGCCAACAATCAGGTACACTAAGTCACCTTCCAATGATACTGTTGCTCAATACACATGCGTAGAACAAAGAGATGACACATTTCACACGATAACTGTAAGGGCCAGCTGCTGTTTAAACGCCCATATGCAGCCTTTTTAAGAATAGCATGTTTGTTTTCTTGCTGCTCAGTAGCCTCGACTCGGATACATTTAAAGATTGCTGTTTTTTAAAGGACAAGAGTCCATAATGACATTATCTGTCTCCTACTGTCAGGTCTGAGAAATAAATGATGTCTTTCATCTGCTCTTGTTGTGTATTCAATTACAATGCATGTTCCTTCCTCCTTTGTCACCCATCACAGAACAAGCACACTCATATACTAAATATGAGTAAATTTATCCCTTAAAATAATGTTAAACAAGTACAAATCTACCCTTGTGCCTGTTATAATCTACATGCTAGAATACGTTTTAACTTTACTTTGCAAAAACTTCCTTTGCACAAAGCAGGAAGTGATATATTAGTACCTTTAATACTATTAATTTTACATGTACACTGTGTCCTTAAACGACACTAAATTGACAGTTTGAAGCAACAATAAAGTTATTAATGAATGACACCTTGTATTGCTCAAAGCAGCAAAATCTTTGTTTTATGTTTTAGCTATTAGTAGCTTCAAAAACATAGTCAGAGTATCTTTTGATGGCCTGAATAACGTGGCATACATGTAGCCCACTTGGTATTTATTTCATGTGGTTTATGCATCTCTGTGATTTCTGCAATGCATCCTAAGAGTTGTGTGTTTGTGCCACTAGGTGGAGTGCCATCCATACCTGACACAGGAGAAGCTGATCAACTACTGCCATTCTCAGGGCATCTCAGTGACGGCTTACAGCCCCTTGGGCTCCCCTGACAGACCCTGGTCAGTTAGTATGGCAATAATAGTTGTGTCAAAATAACATGAGAAATGACTTTTTATCATCACGCTGCTACAAAGTGGATCATATTTGGTTGAATACAGATTCAGTATTTGTCAACACCATTATGTCTCATATCCCTTTTTTGTTTGAACTTGTGACTGTTGTTCCTCTTTGTCTAAAAAGTTTGTCTGTGTGTGGCATGATTTAGTAAGTACTAAAAGATTTCTTTTTTCTTTCTTTCTGCAAACGAAGCGCATTTTTGGTGGTTTAAACATGCTCAAAAAGTCACAAAACAAAGTCCTGCAAAAATTTTACGTGTCATAGGATTTTGTGCTTGGCCATGGCAAAATGGCTCGCTAGCTAAGGATCAGCCCCCGGGTCACGTTTTTTCAAAATATGTGTAATTTTTGTGACAGATATATCATGTTCAGACCCACAAAAAAGGAATCTTGAAGTAATGCCCTAACCCCAAAAGTAAGTCTGTCATTTTGGATTTAATGGGCATTTTTGGCGATGTAGGCTCACAAGTTCCGTACAAACTTCTCCTACAGAATTAATCCGATTGACTTTGAATTATCGCTGTGCAATCTAAAGGCACTGAAGATGAAAAGTTATGCTATTCGTAAGGTTATCGAAGGGCATTGAGTGCTGCTTGCAGATGTGCACTGAACAAAATCTTCGTGAGGCCTTTTATTGTAGCCAGCCTAAGGCACACCTGTGCAATATACTGATCAGCATCTTGATATGCCACACCTGTGAGGTGGATGGATTATCTCGGCAAAGGAGAAGTGCTCACTAACACAGATTTTGACAGATTTGTGAACAATATTTGAGTACATAGACAAAGATCTTTTAGTTCAGCTCATGATGAATGGGGGCAAAAACAAAAGTGTTGCGTTTATAATTTTGGTCAATATAATTTTATTTTTATTTTTACATTATGTTTATTTTTTATTCAGAGAATTGGCCTTGAAAAGCCACATATAAAGGTGTTGACGGTTAGACATGTTTCACAGCTGCCCACCTTTGTAGTAGTGTTTGACTAGCCATTATTTTGCCATTATTAGCCATTATTTTGTCTACCCTTTAAAATAATGCAATGTGTATGAGTCCTGTTAATAATACTGGATGACTTATTTTACATTGCAGGGCTACACCTGAAGACCCCTCACTGCTGGATGATCCGAACATTAAACCCATTGCCGAGAAGTACAACAAGACCCCTGCCCAAGTACAGCACTCACACTGGCTGGAACAAATTAAATGAAACTGAATTTAATGAACTTTAAAATAGTTAATGTGCACACACAAAAAATGGATATCCATATTTTCTCTTAAAGAAAAACATGTCATTGAGTTTGTTCTCAGTCCATAGTGTAGCAGACATTAACACAAACGCACAAAGGGAAAATGTGTTTGATTTAAATACCCTTTGTATGGCCCTTACTGTTACTACACTTAAAGTCATACCCTTTCTCCTTCCCTGCCAGGTCCTGATCCGCTTTCACATCCAGAGGAACGTGATCGTGATCCCCAAGTCGATCACAGCTCAGCGCATTCAGGAGAATTTCCAGGTAATTAGCTGAGAAGATATTTTCTAGGATTAGCCCTCAATCTGCTTCACTTACTTACCATTTTGGCTCGTGCGTGAAGACATTCATTTAAATCTTTGCAGGTGTTTGACTTTAAACTAACTGAGGAGGAAATGAAGACTATTTTAGGATTCAACAGGAACTGGAGAATCTGTCCCATGGAATGGTGAGATCGTAGTGGTCTTTTTTTGTAACATTAAGAAGATGTTGTGTGTTGGGCATCTATTTAAAAATTGTTTCCTTTTCTTTATTTTCTGTGTCTTTAGGGGCATGAAGCACAAGGACTACCCATTCCATGCTAAATTCTGAAAATAAAGGTTTACAATGCTAAATGGTAACCAGCTGCATACAGACTCTCCTTATTTGGTGATTTTCAAGTTTCTTAGTTTACTTGAACACAGTTTTTTATTTGCTTTTTTTCCAAGTCTTACTTTGTCTGTGTGACATTCAAAGTTACTGGAAAAAACAAAATGTGTGCCACATGCAGTACAAAACTCTTTCTTGTGAGTATGTATGACACTTAATAATCATGTGAATTAACCCTGTTACCAAACAGTTGCTTTCAGTTGCTTTTCCCCATGAGCTCTTTTGTTGAGTGCTGAAAATAAAGTCCTGTGGAAGAAAATTAAACAAGTGGATGCACGTTTCCAACAGTGAAGATACTGCTCAGGCAGGTGACAGTGCCTCTTAATGACCACTAGGGGTCAGAAAAGCTTATAGTGAGACTGAGGGAATGAACGAGCTGCTGTGCACAGGTACACACACAAATGTACACTTACCAGCCACTTTATTAAGTACACCTATTCAATTGCTTGTTAATACAAAAAGCTAATCAGCCAATCACATTGCAGCAACGCAATGCATTTAGGCATGTAGATGTGGTCAAGACAACTTGCAGAAGTTCAAACTGAGCATCAGAATAGGGATGTGTAGTGTAGTGAACCGACAGTGTGGATTTGTGCATTTTATATTAAATACATTTGGACTACTCCAAACTCCTCTTTTCTCTTCCTGAGAGAAGGAGGAGGGGGTTTGACATCAACTTTCAGCAGACGGCTGAAGAGACCCCAACAGAAAGAGGGTGGAAAGGTCACTTTCCCTAAGTGCTGTTCCTGAGCAGCCTGATCGTAGCCTGATAACGCAGTGCCTGACTGTTAAACTGACAAAAGGGAACCCTAAACTGCCCCCCCCCACACCCACACACATGTAACCGTGGCAACTGTCCTTGCTCTGTGTTTCATTACCTCATCAAAGGGATACTCCTTCTCACCCAGGTGTGACAAAATCCAGGACACCAAGGACAGCCCTGAACTTTATTTAAACAAAGACTGCAGTCTCCAAAGACTCAAAGCATTACCTGTTTAATTAAATAATCTTTTAGTTACTTGATTACGTTTGCCTCTATTTGAGTAGTTATGTTACCATGTTGTTGCTATCTGTTGTTGATATTATTGCTGAAAAGAATCTAAATAAGTTACTTTCGCTGTGTTTTAATTTTCAGCAAGGTTAAGGACACTCCTTCATTTTATGTGTAACCAATGCTTGTTCACAATAATTTCTCACACAATTCCTTTAGAAATGATGATAAAGAATTGTCATACTACACGCTATTAATTGCCAGCTTGAATTTAAGGCTGGCCTAAAACTCTGGAACAAGCTCCCCCGAGATATTTGCACTATAACGGATGTTGTTCATTTAAAATCAAAACTTAAAACTTATTTATTTAGAATGGCTTTTAATACGCAGTAGTGGTGCAACAACTTCCCTCTTCTTCTGATGATTTTAGGTAACCTTATCTAGCTTACTGTTTTCTAGGCTTCATGTTTTGTTTTGTTTTTCTTGTCTTTTATTGAATGCTGTGTTGTTTATTTTTGGTTAATGTAAAGCACTTTGCTGTAAAGTGCTATATAAATAAATGTTGATTGATTGATTGATATACCCTGTCTCTCTCCTCCTCTTGTTAAGGTCAGACCCACCTCCACTTCCAACTCCATCTAGTGTATTCTACCCTACAACACCTCTAAATAAATAAGACTGAAATGTGACATCAGAAATAAGACAGCATCTTGATATTAGCAAAAAGTGTATGTGCAATAGACAAAAGAGAGTTAACATCAACACAAGCACAGGTTCTTGTGCTCTGTACTGTATCACATGATAATCTTCAGAGCCTTTAGAGTTGCAGTCCACTTGTAAAGGCCCATTGTACTCATGTGTCTAGTCATTCATGTATTTTATCCGGCCTGAGGGCAGGTGCTAGCAACAATTAGTTAAAATCCATAAAGGCCCTATTGTCCCTCGGCCTAAATTATGGCCTTTGCCTTCGCCTCTGATACGGCCTGCGACAATACGACAATTCCTTCAATAAACATCTTTAACATTATCCTAATAAACATCTTTAAAATTATCCTAATAAACATCTTTAAAATTATCCTAATAAACATTTTAATAAACATCTTAAATGTTATTCTGGTATTTAGTAGTTATCAAGCTAGACACATGGAATATTCAAACATCATGGCTAAATTCTAGCAAGGTGTACCTTATAGAGTGGCTGGTGAGTGTATTTGGTATCCCAGTTGAGTAAAAGCTGGAGAATTTGAGGTCAATCTTAGATCATATGTCCACCTCCTTCAAGATGCTTCAAAAAGCAAGAAACCTTAAAAGAAATAAATATTACAACCAGATGTAAAGGGAAACAAAAGTGTGGAAGGTGTAGCGGGGAACATAGGAAATTTGAGGATGGCACAGAGAGTAAATGTGCTAACTATGGAGGTGCACATGGTGGTTGTGAAGTGAATGAGGAGACTATGAGTGAACATGGCTATATATTATGCAGAAGCAGCAGAGTTGGTTCAGTGGGAGAGCATGCTGGAGAAGAAAGAAATAGAGAAGGAACAGTCAACTGAAAAACTTGTGACAAACCGTCAGATGGGCGATGGAAATATATGGCTGCTAAATAAGGGGAATTTTGTGTATTTCATGGCTGGAGTAATTAACCACACGTTCCAAGCAAGTGGAAGGCTGGAAGGGATGGCTTTTCAAGAAGGGCTAAGCAAACAGGAACAGTTAATCAAAAAAATCATGGTCACAGGTTTCAAGTAGAGACATGGCTTGAATCTAATTTTGATTTTGTTAAGCAATATGTTTTGTATAGAGAAATAGAAAAAAGGAAGTAGTTGTTGAAGTTTGGTTAGGGGATGGTTGTTTGGATATTGTGAATTTCTATAGTCCGTGTAATAGGTTGGAATTGAAAGCACTGGAAACAATGATGGGACTAGATTAGGTTAGGAGATCTAGTTAGATTAGGAGATATAACTAATAGGAATGGTTAGTGGAGGATTTGATGGACACCTTGGGAATTGGGTGTGTTTAAGTGGTGGGAGTTTCAAGACAGTTAATTGTAGTATAACAGGCAGGGAGTCAAGTTTAAACATGGCATTTGCGTCATAGTCTTGCTGTAGGTGAGGTAATGAATCATTCAACTGTTGTAAGTGATCATTATCTCATTTTATGTAAAGTAGTGGAAGCAGGGTAGTTTTAGAGGATGAGGAAATTGTTGTATGGACGCTTAAGATGTAAGAGTGGGAAGAACTATTCCAGCAAGCTGTTTGGTGGATAAGGGGAAGGCTAAATAATGTTTCTTCTTTTCACAGCCAGAGATAGATCTTAGCCTCATTGAATTGATGAGAGATAAACATGGGGAAAATGATAAAATCTTCATTCATCCATCAGAAGGAATTATCTCGGTTATTTACATATTTGTACAGATGGTTCTAAAAACCCTACAATGAGTGTATATGTGTGTATGCGAAAACAGATGCGTATGGATGATGGCCATGATTATTGCTTTGCAATAGTTAGAGGAGGTCAGGCCAGTTAGAGTGGCAATTGCATCTGATTCACATGCACCTTTAATGAGTTTAAAATGTTGCATCTGTGGGAGTAGAGAGGGTTTCTTGTTTGAAATACTACATTATTCAGGTGTTATGTCATTATTCAGAATTCACCAAACATGTTTGTCAGTTAGGTTTGTGTAGGTCCCTGCAGCAAGACAGATGTTAAAGACTGGGAGTAATCACATTAATCTAAATATTAGAAAGTCAGAAGCTAAACTGGTGATTATGAGACAAATCTTAAAGATTTGGCCGAATGAATGGGACAAAGAAAGAAAAGGAAGATACCTGTTTTAAAAATGATCCATATGTTGGGAATGCAGGGTGGAGGATGAAATAGGAAAGAGGAGGAGGATTATAAAAAGAAAAAGGAATGGTCATACTGGTCTAAACAAATCTTGTGATTTGAAGGCATATTAAAAGATATTGTGGAGAGGAAGAAACAGTGGACCATGCTTTATTGTATTGCCAGAAGTATGACTCAGAGAGAGTCTTAAAGAATGCACTTAGAGAGAAAGGAGAGTAAAATATCAGTAATATTCTAAAACAAATCTTCACTTGACAAGGGTTGGAAAATCCTTCTAGAGTATTAAGGATCAACGAGACTAATGAATAGCCTTTCATTTCAGAATTATTATAATTATTTGTTTACATATTAATTATAATATTATATATTAATAATTATTTGTTTTTATTTAATTGTTTCTATTTTTGTTTGTATTTCTTTATGTTTTGTACACGTTTTAGAGAGAGGAGAGATCATTAGTCCACACTATAGACTGTGGTGCACAGTCAAGGTCAGTAGGTGGCGGTAATGCACCCAAGAGCTGTTAGCCAACCGCCAATAATGTCAGAAGAAGCAGCAGAAGCAGAATCTTGCTGTTTTGTGCCATGGATGTTTTGTAAGGATCACAGTCTGTAGTGCGGACACTTTGCTCTCAAGTTGCTGTCTTGACGTTCACGTCTGACAACTGCAGAAAGGCTCCGTAAGTTCTCTGGAGAAATGGCGACAACAGTGAAACTGAACACCGGTGCACAAATTCCCATTGTGGGTCTGGGGACATGGAAGGTAGGGTTTATTTTTATCTACACGGTTAACATCTAAGTTGTTGAGTGAGCTAACGTTAGCTGCCAGCAGAAAGGCTGGATGTTAATAAGTCTTTAAAACCAGCTAACTTTCCTAGTCATACCTTCCGATATAATATAACCAAATAAATTCGCAATTAATTACGTTTTTACTTGTAACTTAAATGTGGGCTGACACTTGGCACAACCATAACCCACAGTCCGGGCTAATGCACTCCCTACATCAGGTTTCTACGCACGTGACGGTCGTGTGCAAGTATGCTGGGTCAAGTTTTTCTGCAACTTGCAGGACAGACTTCTCTTTTTATTAAGTGTTAACATAGACTGTATATAAAAGAGTGTAACTCAAGAAAGTCACAATAACCCTAGTTCAAGTGTTGCTGTTGACACCAACAGTTAACTTATGTGTCTTATCCTGCTTGCTTTGCTTTTCCATACAGCCACTTTGCTTTCATTTAAAACAGTCACCTGGAAAGCCTGAGATTTTGTGTACTTTAACCTTAGCAACATTATAGTCTATAGGTTTTTGGAAAGGCTGCTGTTTAATATATCTATTAGTATAATTCTTGGTAATAAAATAGGTGGGGTGATTAGTAAATACAGACTTTGTTGTCCACCAAGAGAGAATTTAACCAGACATGCACATTAGGTGTGATGAATTGGTGTTTGTCTCAGGGTGCTGCACTCTCACTGTCAATTCCTCCTAAACAGTTTGCATCAAATGCAGAGGACAAACCACCCAACGAGGCGATTAAAGTAGCCTATTACTTAATTAACCTTCTTTCAGCCAAACAGTCAGGACAAGTGCAAAGGACACGTTTCCCCAAGGAAATGGTAGGAAGTGTCGTCTAAAAAAATTTAAGACTTAGGCCAGATAAGAAAGCTTGAACTTTTACCAACATTTTTATTATCAACAGAAATAGACACCAATTAGAATACAAATGTTTCACTGAAGCGGATCAGAGATCGATGCAAAATACAGCCCCGAGTTGACATGAAACCATGTAATAACTGACTTTCAACTCCTTTTGGACCTCCTTTTATAGCTCTGTTTCTTGGCATCACATACTCTCTTGGCTCTCTTTTCTGCTGATCTGGAACTGGGAAAGTCCCAGATTTTTGCGTCCCTCAGCCGCCACCACGACCACCGCTTTCCATTCTTTCAGCTTTTGGTGGATTTTTATCACTTTTATTTCACTGTCTTGGATGTCTCTCTTTTCTCATTGCTTTCCAACCTTTCAGTGGATATGACTGTTTTTGACTTCACTGCTCCCCCTCTCTGTGTCCTAGGCATGCCCTCTGCTGATGATACTATTTCAACCATAACCTATGCTCTGTGCTAGAAACGGGGCATTCTTACTGTGATGGAATATATTGATGTATGTTTTGTAACACAATTTTCACAAAATCTGCTTCTACATTTTCCTTTGCTGGTGTTTTTAGTGCTGTGTGTCTACCTCTGCCAAAGCTCACATTCTTGCTTACACGCACGTGCTACTGCTGAGCCTCGGCAGTTAGATACAGAAAGGAGCACATACACAGAACTATAGAGTTTTAACACTGTGATCCTGACTTTATACTATAATTAAGATAAAAATAACACTTTAAATGATGAGAATGTAGACCACCATTGCTCTAACAGTTAATAATAACAATTTAGGCTATAATGCTTAAAATTATACACGACAGAAGGAAGTGCACTAGGGGATAAGATGAGCAATTAAAACTTTCTTTTTAGACAAAAGGCAATAGTTTTTGCACAATTGGGTTACACTGTAGCAGAGTATAGCAAAACATGAGCCACTGTGTGTACTGATGCCATATAAATAAGTATTTTCCTTGGGTGTTCTGGCACAGTGATACACAGATCAATGGTTCTCCAAATGGGATCTGGGGACCCCCAGGAATCCTTCAGGTGGTTCCAGGGGGTCCCCAGCAAAAAGACAAAAGTGTAATTTTAAAAAAGCATGGCACCTTTTAAAACTTAATAATAGTAACCATAATTCTTTTAATTCTACAATTCCTTCCATAAGTAACACAGTGACTGAATGTTTTGGTCATGGGTTTTATAGACTTACTGTAAAAGCAATCTAAATCTAAAAGCAAAAATCAGATGCAATGTTTCCCCCAGGATTTTCTGCAGGGGAGGTAGTATAACCCCCCAAATGTACTGGCAGTGCGGAGCGGGTGTGTTACTGATAGGAGGTGTCATCAAAGACGTGGTTCACTAATTTTTACCTGTTTAGTAAGAAAGAAGTTTAAGAAAATGTTACAAATTGAATCAATATCATTGAACTTGAATGATAGGAGAAACACTGTGTTACAACCCAGCTCGTTAGGGTAGGGCAGTAACAAGGTATTTGGGTTAAATTAAGGTGGTAAGGACAACTGAAATCAGGTTGAGTCGAAGTTTAATTAAATGAGTTGTCTCCAAAAAAAAAAACACAACAAAAGGAGGCTATGTAGGTACTGACAAAAAAACACTTAACAAAAGGAGATCAGTACCTACATGCTGTACAGGAATGTAGTGTAACCAAACAAACAATTTTCCCCCTTAAAGGGTGCCACTCACACTCTAGTTCACAAAGGTTTTTACTGACAAGAGTCACTTAAGCCGGCAACCAACAAACAGATCAGATTTAAACACTCAAGACATTCACAGGGGTACACAACCAACAACAAGGCGAACTGATCACTGGCTCACAGTCGCCTCGAAGTGCAGGAACACAAACTATTTGTAGGCCAGCTGGTGTTGATTGGTGAGTTCTGGTTGGCAGGTTCGGTAGGATCCTCGGCCACACCAATCAGACGCCAGCAAACAGCAACCAGGAAGTGGGTGGTTCCAGGTCCAGGGGAACCAATCCTCAACAGGTGCTTGCCGTGGGGATTTGCATACAGCTCAGAGAAATCCAAAACACAACTACTCTAAGGCAGCCAGCGGCGGCCGTAACACTCCCCCCCTTAAATTACAAGCCCCCGTGGCTTGGCAATAAATCTACTAACTTAACTAATCTCTACAGTCTCGACAAAGCATCAGCTAGCACATTTTCAGACCCCTTCTTATGTCGGATGTCGAGGTTGAAGTCCTGAACCACCAGTGCCCATCGCATGAGTCGCTGGTTGTGGTTAAACATGCGAGACAGAAAAACAAGGGGATTATGATCAGTGAACACAACAACAGGCAGAGGAGTAGACCCAACATAGACCTCAAAGTGCTGTAGTGCTAACAACAGAGCAAGGGCTTCCTTTTCAATGGTGGAATAATTTATCTGGTGTCGGTTGAACTTGCGGGAAAAGTAAGCAACAGGATGGTCAAAACCATCCTCCCCTTCCTGTAACAGGACAGCACCAGCGCCCACTGCACTGGCGTCTACCTCAAGCTTTTTGGGCAAAGACTCACATGACAGGAACTGGTTATGCAACAACTTAAGCGGCCCACGGGGTGTGTGGCCAAAAACAAGCTGTGCAGGACTAAAGCCAATAGACTCCTGCACAGCATCACCAGCCGCAAATAGGACAAAGGGAACTCCCTCGTCCCACTGTTTCTCTGTCTCCACACAGTATTTTCTGAGCATCGACTTTAGCGTCTGATGCCAGCGTTCTAAAGCTCCTTGCGACTGGGGGTGATACGCCGAGGACACAATGTGATGCACACTCAAACTCTTGAGTACCTGTCTGAAGAGACCAGACTTAATATTAGAGCCCTGGTCGGTCTGGATCACCCGCGGCAATCCAAACGTAGAGAAGAACTTCAGTAAAACTTTTACTATGGCAGTAGCGGTTATCGACCGGAGCGGAATAGCCTCTGGGTAACGAGTGGCGGCGCACATAATAGTCAATAAGTACTGATTACCACTTTTAGTTCGAGGTAGAGGGCCAACACAGTCAATAATCACCCGCTCAAAGGGCTCTGCTATCACAGGAATGGGATTTAAAGGCGCGGGGGGGACAGTCTGATTAGGTTTCCCGACAACCTGACACACATGGCACGCACGGCAGTGTTTAGAAACATCAGACTTTAGACCTGGCCAATAGAAATGACGGAGGATGGCTTGGTATGTTTTGGTTATGCCCAAATGTCCTGCCCACTTACTCTCATGTGCCACTGACAACACCTGTTGGCGGCATCCGGCAGGAACAACTATCTGATAAACAGAGTCACAGTCAGAATCACCAGTTACGAAGGAAGACCATTTACGTAACAGCATCTCACCATCCATAACATATGCTACTTTCTCACCCCTTGCTTTGTCATTACTCACCACCTTGGAAAAGCACCCTTTTAGGGTCGGGTCTGCTTTCTGCATCTGGCTCAAGCACGCTCGGTTGACTGGAAATGCCGCTTCTCCAGCGGATGGCAGTTCGGGGCCAGCCGGGGGCCTTTGATTAGCAGACTCGTCCTGGGTTGGTAATACGGAGCTCTCAACCTCTTTCTCGCTTTCTGTGTCACCTGAAAAAAGTGACAGGAACAAACTGTCACGCAATGATGCTTCATAGTCATCGGGGCTAATGTCATGGGAGCGTGCGCGAGTTACAGCGCATGCAGGAAACACATTCGGGGGGGTCTGATCTGAGGTCTGGATCCCATCACACTGAGGGCGATCCAGAACTTCTAATGTGGGAGTTACCTTACCTCCCGCAATATCGTTCCCCATCAGGAGCATGATACCGGGGATTGGCAGTTCAGTACAAACCGCTACTGGGAAGAAACCAGTAGCCAGGGAGGACTGAATATGGACGCGGTGCACTGGTCGTGGCACGTAACCCATCTCAACTCCCCTAAGGACAGAACTGTAGTGACAGGCAGAGCTATCAGAGAAAGGCAAAACTGAAGAAAGGATTACAGATTGCGAACATGCAGTCTCTCTCAAAGCACATATTGGGTGTTTATCAGCTGACTCTCCAGTCAGTGACACAAAGGCATCAAACATGAATGGCTTAAAACAGTCATCAATTTTCTGGTCAGACAAGTAAGTGTTCACCCCACGATCTGCTTTAATCAGTCCTACCCCTTTTGGTTGAACAGAGCGTGAGGACTGCTCTCTGCGTTTTAGTGTCAAGCAATTTGCAATGACATGGCCAACTTGGTGACAGTAATAGCACTCCCGTTCCTCTTTAAGCCCACGTGGTTTTGATGGTCTAGGAGGAGAAGGGAGATGCGAAACAGCAGAGACTGGAGGAAAAACAGACTTATGAGTTAACACATACTCATCTGCCAGGACAGCAGCAGCAGAAAGTGTGCTCACTTTCTGTTCATTCAAGTATACAACAATACGCTCGGATAAACAGTTCTTGAAATCCTCTAGCAGGATCAGTTCTCTCAAGGCATTGACGTCATTTACCTTACATGTTGTGCACCATTTATCAAATAGAGTTCCCTTCTCACGGGCAAACTCAACATAGGTCTGAGTAGAGGTTTTCTTGTGACCTCGAAACTTCTGTCGGTACGCTTCAGGCACAAGTTCATAGGCATGTAAGATAGCTGTCTTAACGATTTCGTAATCTAAGCTATCTTTAACGGGGAGTGCGGCCATGGCATCCTGCGCTTTACCATGCATTTTACACTGAAGCAGAAGTGTCCATACTTCACGTGGCCATTGTAAGGCAGCCGCAATCCTTTCAAATACATTGAAATAGGAGTCAACTTCATTATTCCGAAATACAGGTACCATAGCCAAATGCTTACTGATATCAAACGCTACGTTGGGGAAGCTGGTGGAAGTGGTGGAAGGTGGTGACATACCTGAGCCTCTAGGAGCACTCCGTCCTGTATCAGAAGTCTCCAGCTCGAGCTGTCTCAGTCTCACTGCCCTCTCAGTCTCAGCTTGCAGTTCAATCTTCCTCATTTCCAACTGGAGCTGGAGCTGGGCTTGCGCCTCCCGCTCATGAGCTTCCAACTGCAGCCGAGCCAGGCGGACCTTTAACCTGGCCTCAGTATGGCCAGCACTGCTCGATGGGGAAGGGTCATACTTAGGCAGAGTAAACGGGGTCTTTGCTCGCTCCCCTGCCTTGTAGACTTTCCCAGAGCCTGAGGGCGTCTCAGTACTCGGGCCACCCCCGGCTTCTGCTGAGGAACTGGGGAGAGACACAGACTCCAACTGCTCTGCTATACTAATCACACCTTGTTCCTCCAATCCACCAATCACCCGTTCCCTAATTTCTTTTTTAAGCATGGACCTGATAACGGGGATGTTGAAGTGAGTCGCTATCTCTACCAAATCATCCTTTCTACATCTGTGTATTTGTTCAAGAGTAGGATGTGTTACAAATTTTTCTAAACTAAATTTTTCTGCCATCGTGCTCAGTAACCAGCAGGACTCCCCGAGGCAGTCACTTACCTACTAGTCAAAAAAGGAGCTCAACAAACTCTCAAACAATTAAACTTTGACAGTCCAGATTCCAATATCCAGCGACAATTACCAAATACACAATTTTTATTTAAATCCCGGACGAGCCCCCACTTTTGTTACAACCCAGCTCGTTAGGGTAGGGCAGTAACAAGGTATTTGGGTTAAATTAAGGTGGTAAGGACAACTGAAATCAGGTTGAGTCGAAGTTTAATTAAATGAGTTGTCTCCAAAAAAAAAAAACACAACAAAAGGAGGCTATGTAGGTACTGACAAAAAAAACACTTAACAAAAGGAGATCAGTACCTACATGCTGTACAGGAATGTAGTGTAACCAAACAAACAATTTTCCCCCTTAAAGGGTGCCACTCACACTCTAGTTCACAAAGGTTTTTACTGACAAGAGTCACTTAAGCCGGCAACCAACAAACAGATCAGATTTAAACACTCAAGACATTCACAGGGGTACACAACCAACAACAAGGCGAACTGATCACTGGCTCACAGTCGCCTCGAAGTGCAGGAACACAAACTATTTGTAGGCCAGCTGGTGTTGATTGGTGAGTTCTGGTTGGCAGGTTCGGTAGGATCCTCGGCCACACCAATCAGACGCCAGCAAACAGCAACCAGGAAGTGGGTGGTTCCAGGTCCAGGGGAACCAATCCTCGACAGGTGCTTGCCGTGGGGATTTGCATACAGCTCAGAGAAATCCAAAACACAACTACTCTAAGGCAGCCAGCGGCGGCCGTAACAACTGAGATGGGAGACCCTTGGGACCAAATCTTATCAGATGGGGTTCGTGGTCTAATTTGTGTCAGTTTAAGGGTCCCTGATGTGAAAAAGTTTGAGAACCACTGCTCTAGATGATAGGAGACACAGAGTTGCTGCTATGCTATTCTGTAACCAGTGTTAGTGAGTAGTAGTTACACTTATTATTATGTATACCACAATAACTAATCATCCCTGTCTGTTAGTCTCCCCCTGGCAAAGTCACAGAGGCGGTGAAAGCAGCCATCTCAGCGGGTTACCGGCACATCGATGGAGCATATGCCTACGAGAACGAGGCAGAGGTGGGAGCAGGTGTTCATTCCATGATCAAGGATGGCGTGGTCAAGAGGGAGGATCTTTTCATTGTTAGCAAGGTGAGATGTGCATGGCCTTATTATTTATTATTATTTAAGTACTTTTTGCTTGGCCGCGCGGGTGCCGTCGTGCTGTTGCGGTAGGCTACATTGGCTTTGTTTTACACGGACAGACTGTAACATACAGAGTGGTTGTTTCTTTTATCTTAAAATAATCCCTTTCTTCTTTGTCCCTCGCTATTTTCTCTCTCTTCCTCCACTTTGCAAACAGTGCCATCATAATCACGTCGTCTTAACTCGATCACAGCGTAACATAATGTGCGATAGTAATAATTGTCCATGTGAAACAGAGCGCTCTATAGTTATATGGATTAAACAAAGCATCAATGCAAAGAATTTGTGTCAATGCTTTTTAGTAATCGAATTTATCGATAAATTGTTTCAGTCCTAATCTAAACAGTTTTAATGCTGGATCCCTCAGCGAGCGTGGTAGCTCATTGACTTGCCTCTCCTTTCATTTCATAGCTCTGGTGCATTTTCCATCAGAAGTCACTGGTGAGGCAAGCGTGTGAGAAGACTCTCAGTGATCTTAAACTGGACTACCTAGACCTCTATCTAGTGCACTGGCCTATGGGTTTCAAGGTAGGCACACTCTTGTCTTGTCAGCAATGTGTGACTGAAAAATGTGTTCTCTTGATGTCGTTGGCATTTCTCATTGTGTCTGTGAGCAGGTCCCTTATGTAGAAGATTCAGATTAATTCTTTATTACTATGCTATCTGCACATCTATTTTTGTATTAAGTTTTATATAGAAGTGAGCCTCCATATTCTCAAATTCATAGTTATCCTGTGGTCATGTTACAGGCTGGCAATGAGTTTTTTCCTTTGGACAGCGCAGGAGAGACAATCAGTGATGATACCCACTTCCTTGAGACATGGGAGGTAAGTTAAAACAGACAACCCACTCACTTTTGACAGATGTAAGATTCAAATAGGAACTCTCTTAGAGTAACTAATCACGCCCAGGAAAATACAGGAAAATACAGAAAAATATAAGTGGAATTCATTTTTACAGAATCATCTTGAGTGTCATTATGTACCTGACTAGTGGGTGTAATGTTCAACCCACCGGCCAATTTATGTGGTTTATGTTGTACAAACACTCAACAGTGTTACAGGATCCAAGTAGAATATGCAAACTTTGACTCACTATGATCTGAACATAGATGGCAAGAAGGACTTGTTCACCTGGGGACTTGAACCGTAGAACTTCGTATCCCCAAAGTAGGTGACTTACTGACTGAGCTACTGGTGAGCTTGTTTACACACCTTCTCACAAGTTGAGGCAATGACATCTCATGTCTTAGACTCGGATATTTTTGTCAGTTTAAACTTTAACTAATCTGAAAACTCTTCGGAACACTTGATATCTGCCATCTAGAGAATGTCTGTGTCAATTCTGGTAGTAGACACAAATATTTGTGGAGATATAGATGTTAATTGATTTAGCATATTCTGAAAAAATGTAGAGTGACAGAGTAAGTGCGTTTTATAGCTGGATCTTAGCTAGGAACTTTGAGACCTTAAAAGGTGATGGTGCAAGACCTGAGATGAATGATTTTCTGGCTATAGCAAGGGAGTGGAGACAAGCGGGAGCTATGGCTTTTTTAAGAGGCACAAATAGGATTTAGTATGAGCTATAGTCTCTGAACATAATCTCAGCAAAGGGCTAAGTAAATGTGTTTTTTGTGGTTCATTTTCTCAGGGGATGGAAGAGCTGGTGGATGCTGGTTTGGTCAAAGCTATTGGTGTCTCCAACTTCAACAAGGACCAGATTGAAGCCATTCTCAACAAGCCAGGCCTTAAATACAAGCCTGCCAACAACCAGGTACACTAAGTCACCTTCCAATGATAATGTTGCTCAATACACATGCGTAGAACAAAGAGATGACACATTTCACACGATACACGATAATAAGGGCCAGCTGCTGTTTAAACGCCCATATGCAGCCTTTTTAAGAATAGCATGTTTGTTTTCTTGCTGCTCAGTAGCCTCGACTCAGATACATTTAAAGATTGCTGTTCTTAAAGGGCAGGAGTCCATAATGACATTATCTGTCTCCTACTGCCAGGTCTGAGAAATAAATGTCTGGGTAATTCTTTCTGGGCCACAGCAGTTTCCCCTCAGGCTACACCAATTAGCTGAGATGACCTTGTATTTTTGCTGTTTTTTTAGAACCATCATTCACCATCAATGTCTTGTTTGGTCTGCTCTTGTAGTGTATTAAATTACGGCACAGTTTTCTTTCATCCTTGGTCACAAAACACAGAACAAGGACTCTCATATGTTGAATACGAGTGAATTTACCCCTTGAAATAACTTTGCAAAACTTCCTTTGCACAAAGCAGGAAGTAATATATTAGTAAATTGAATAATATTTTTTTAGCATAAATGTAGACACTGTGCCGTTGAAAAAGACACAACAATTAACAGTTTGAAGCGACTGTAAAACTATTGTATGAAACTCAAAATTTCATAAGCTCCTCAACATGCATGGAGGGTTTCACCCCAAATCCAGCACCCTGAGACTGTACACCAAGCGTAGCGAGGGAGGCCAAGGGCTAGTGAGTGTCAAGACCACTGTCCAGGATGAAACGACAAAGATCCAACAGTACGTCAGGAAGATGGCCCCCAAAGATGAAGGGCTTAGTGAATACCTCAGGCAGCAGAAACCCAAAACAAGGAAGATGAAGAACCTTCATGGAGGGACAAGCCGCTGTACGGCATGTACCACAGACAAATAGAAGAAGTGGCTGATATCAAGAAATCCTACCAGTGGCTGGAAAAGGCTGGACTAAAGGACAGCACAAAAGCACTAATCATGGCGGAACAAGAACAGGCACGCAGTACAAGATCAATAGAGGCTGGGGTCTAACACACCAGGCAGGACCCCAGGTGCAGACTGTGCAAGGATGCCCCTGAGAAAGTACAGCCCATAACAGCAGGGTGTAAGATGCAGGCAGGAAGTGTGTACGTGGAACGCCATAACCAGGTAGCTGGCATAGTGTACAGGAACATCTGGGCTGGAAGTCCCAAGGTCAAAATGAAAGACAAGGTAGTTGAGAATGACCGAGCTAAGATCCTGTGGGGCTTCAAGATACAGACTGACAAACTGCTAATAGCTAACCAATCAGACATTGTGTTGATCGACAAACAGCAGAAGAAGGCTGCTGTGATAGATGTGGCAATCCTAAGCGACAGCAACATCAAGAAGAAGGAACACGAGAAGCTTGAAAAATGCCAAGGGGAAAGAGGAGCTAGAAAAGAGGTGGGAAAGTAAGAGTAACAGTGGTGCCAGTGGTAATCGGAGCACTGGGGGCTGTGACCCCCAAACTGGGAGAGTGGCTACAGCATATTCCAGGTAAGACATCAGGGGTCTCTGCATGAATACTGCAGTCCTAGGAACAGCTAAGATACTGCGCAGAACCCTCAAACTCTCAGGCCTCTGGTAGAGGACCCGAGCTTGAGGTTGACGCATACCACCCCGCAACACACACACACACACACACACACACACACACACACACACACACACGTGGAAATTAACTTTTTGGTTCACCTGCCAATGGGACTGGTAAATGAGGAGAAAATCATACCGGCCAAAAAAAATTTTACCGGCCAAAATAATAACTTGCCTATCTATGTCACGTAAACATTTGTTTCAGTACTTTTAACGGAGATAATAAGGTATTCTGTCGAATACAAACTTTAAGACGACACCAGATTGAAATTTGAAGCAAAATAAATGTATTGCTATAAAATGTACTCCAACATAACAGTAAATTGTTTTATAAACTTACAAGATGCTTATTAATCATTCAACTTAAACCTCCTCATTATTTTATTTTATTTTATTTTATGCTCTGCTTTAGTCTCATTCCCCCCCCCCCCCCCTATTCATTAAACTTTCATATAAAGTTTATCACTACTATAGGCCTAATATTTATCGTAGGTTGTTTTCATTTATTAAATCTTTGTGCAAGAAAAAAAGTATACGTTGGTCTGTAATTTATTAATGCTAAGTACTAACAAAAACATAACAACCATTCATGCACAAAAATGACTGTAGGTTTTAGTTTTTACTCGCACATAATAAATCATTTTTCTGGTTCGCACGTATCTCTTTTACGGGCAAATGCATGTGAAATACTCTGTTTAGCAACGCATCATCTGTCCTGAACCTGTCGCGCTGCTTTTCTTCTTTTTCTTCTTGTTTTATTTGCGGGTGCTGTGAGCTGTTCTACATGCTGTCACTGGCTTTAACAGAGGGGAACGGAGCAAACAGTGGGCATAAATAAACGAGAGATTTACGGGGAGATATTTTAACAGGGGGATACGGACAGAACAGTAAAATACGGGAGAATAGGGTTGACAGGTATGCACGTTGTAGTGGTAACTAGCTAGCTAAATGCGGAAAACACTCCAGGTACTCCAAGCAAATCCCCTAACGCCCACCCCCTTACATATGTACACCAATCAGACACAAGTAACCTGAAATGAACATAAACAACAAACAATGAACGCCCCTAATCAGTGTGTTATACGATTTTAGATCCCTTGCTGCACTGGGGACAAATTTAAGTGCGACACACGACAAAAACCAAAGCTGTTAGGTACCGTCAAAAAGCTATTGGCGATATCGTACCGAATAGTTTACCCTCCAATGTGGCGGGTAGCCTTCCAACATTTGGCCGCCAAACGCAATATCTACCCGCATTTGGCGCTTGGCGGGTGTTAATTTCCACCCCTGCGCGCATACACACACGCGCACACACACACACACACACACACACACACACACACACACACACACACACACACACACACACACACACACACACACACACACACAGGAAGAAGAAGTGTAAACTGTGATCTGATTTTGTCACAACAATAGACAAACACAGTCTGCTAAAACTAAGACCACACAAGCAATTATATATTTTCATGGTTTTATTGAACACACCATGTAAACATACAGGGTGCAGGGTTGAAAAAGTATGTGAACCCTTGAATTTAATAATTTATTGACCCCCCTTTTAGCAGCAATAACCTCAACTAGACATTTCTTGTAGTTGCCGATCAGACCTGAAAAACGGTCAGGAGAATTTTGGACCATTCCTCTTTACATCAGTGTTTCAGTTCAGCAATATTCTTGGGATGTCTGGTGTGTGTGCTCTTTTGAGGTCATGCCACAGCATCTCAATTGCATTGAGGTCAGGACTCTTTGACTGGGCCGTTCCAGAAGCTGTATTTTCTTCTGCTGAAGCCATGCTGTTGTTAATTTACTTCTGTGCTTTGGGTCATTGTCCTGTTGCATCATCCATCTTCTGTTGAGCTTCAATTAGCGGACAGATGGCCTTACATTCTCCTGCAAACTTTCTTGAAAAACTTTTAAATTAATTTTTCCGTCAATGATGGAAACCCTTCCAGGTCCTGAGGCAGCGAAGCAGCCCCAAACTATGATTCCCCCTCCACCATACTTCACAGATGGGATGAGGTTTGATGTTGGTGTGCTGTGCCTTTTCCCTCGACACACAGGGTTGTGTTCCTTCCAGACAGCTCAACTTTGGATTTATCTGTCCACAGAATATTTTGTCAGTAGTGCTGTGGAACATCCAGGTGCTCTTTTTTTCAAATTCCAGACACGCAGCAATGTTTTTTTTTTTTTGTCAATTTGTCTTATCGTGGACTAATAAACATCATGGCTTTTAGAGATACTTTTATGACTTTTATATTTCCAGCTTCATGCAAGGCAACAATTCTGAACCTTATGTCTTCTGGGAGTTCTTTTGTTCGAGGCATGGTTCACATCAGGCAATGTTTCATGAGAATTGCGAAAAGTTTTTATATGGCAGGGTAGCTCTAACTAACACCTCAAGTCTTGTCTCATTGAGCTGACTCGAATTAGCTCAAGTCATTAGCCTAGGGGTTCACATATTTTTTTCCACCCTGCATTGTGAGTGTTTACACGGTGTGTTCAATAAAAACATATTGTTTGTGTGGTAGGCTATTAGTTTAAGCAAACTGTGTTTGTCTATTGTTGTGACTTAGATGAAGATGGATCACATTTGTGACCAATTTATGCAAAAATCCAAGTAATTCCAAAGGGTTTTTCTTACGACTGTATGTGTTACTGAACACAAAGTACTACTGAACTTTATATCGCTCAAAGCAACAAAATCTTGTGTTATTAGGCTATGCAGTAGTTTGAAAAGCATGGTCAGAGTATATTTCACTTTGTATTTATTTCATGTGGTTTATGCATCTCTCTGTGATTTCTGCAATACATCACAAGAGTTGTGTGTTTGTGCCACTAGGTGGAGTGCCATCCATACCTGACACAGGAGAAGCTGATCAACTACTGCCATTCTCAGGGCATCTCAGTGACGGCTTACAGCCCCTTGGGCTCCCCTGACAGACCCTGGTCAGTTAGTATGGCAATAATAGTTGTGTCAAAATAACATGAGAAATTACTTTTTATCATCCTGCTGCTACAAAGTGGGTCATATTTGGTTGAATACAGATTCAGTATTTGTCAACACCATTATGTCTCATATCCCTTTTTATTGTTTGGACTTATGGCTGTTGTTCCTCCTTGTCTATGTAGTTTGTCTGTGTGTGGCATGATTTAAACATTAGTAATTACATTTTTTGACCAATACATCTTTGATTTGTTCAGAGAATTTGCCTTGAAAAGCCACATATAAAGGTGTTGATGGTTAGACCTGTTTCACAGCTGCCCACCTTTTGTAGCAGTGGTTAATTGTGGCCAATTTAATTCAGAGTTGGCCTTTTTCTGAGGTATTTCCATTATTTTGTCTACCTTTTGATTGTCTTGATTTGAATATTGCAATGTGTATGAGTCATTTTTAAATAATACTGTATGATGTATTTTACATTGCAGGGCTACACCTGAAGACCCCTCACTGCTGGATGATCCTAACATTAAAGCCATTGCTCAGAAGCACAAGAAGACACCTGCTCAGGTACAGTACTCTGACTAGAACATAATAAATGAAACTGAATTAAATAAACGTTGAAATAGTTATTGTGCGCACACAAAAAAATTAATTTGATCATTGTCATGTGAATATCTTTCGTATGGCCCTTACTGTTACTATATTTAAAGTTATGATCTCTGATCAAATTCACTTTAATTCACTTTTTTCTTCCCTGCCAGGTCCTGATCCGCTTCCACGTCCAGAGGAACGTGATCGTGATCCCCAAGTCGATCACAGCTCAGCGCATTCAAGAGAATTTCCAGGTAATTAGCTGAGAAATTGTTCAAATATTTTCTAGGTTTAGCCCTCGATTTGCTTCACTTACATTTTGGCTTGTGCATGAAGACAGTCATTTAAATCTTTGCAGGTGTTTGACTTTGAACTAACCCAGGAGGAAATGAAGACTATATTAGGATTCAACAGGAACTGGAGAGTCTGTCCTATGCAATGGTGAGATCATATATTGTACTTTTGTTTTCTTTTTTTTGTAACTTTAAGAAGATGTCATGTGTTAGGCATCTTTTTAAAAATGTTTCTTTTTCTTTATTTTCTCTCCGTAGGAGCACAAAGCACAAGGACTATCCATTCCATGCTGAATTCTGAAAATGAAAAACGCAGATTTTCCACAGGTTTACATTGGGAGCTGGAGTTTGCTCCTCTACCCTCTTGACTGCTCGCTTTCCTGTTCTTCTGAGCAGTTTTCAATGCTAGTGTGGCCTTGCATCAGATTTTTATTTTCCTGTTACATTTCTCAAAAGAAACAATGACTTATTTTATTACCTGTTTTGTCTCCATAAAAAACATTGTGACCAGTTGTACACATCCTCCAAAGAACTTTTTAAAACCAACACTCCTTATTTGGTGATTTTCATGTTTCTTTACTTGAACACAATTTTATTTACTTTTTCGCAGTCTTTGTCAGTGTGACATTCAGTTACTGATAAACCAAAATGTGTGCCACAAGCAGTACAATACAATTTTCTTAAAGTACCAGTTTTAAGAACAGAATAAGCAATTCCCAAAAGAATTGATGTTAGCGTTTTATTTGTAGTTTTACATGCTTGTGATATCACATGTAAGAGGGAAAAATACCTACAGTGTAGATAAACTAAATGTATTTGTCAAAATGAGTTTTTCACAGCACCAATATGATACATCCAGAGATGTGTCATAAACAAAACACTTGTCGTGTGACTTAACCCTGTTTTTTTTCAGTTTGTGACCATGTTTATTTTTACTGTTTGAGCAGATGCATTACTGCCTTAGCACTTATCTCTGAAAGGGGAACATATTATCTCGACTTGTTTTGGGACGACAAAGTCCTTCCTACCCTTTCTTATGAGTCATGTTACAGCACTTAATAATCATGTGAATTAACCCTGTTACCAAACAGTTGCTTTCTCTTCCCCTGCTGTTTTGCAAAGCACTGAAAATAAAGTCCTGTGGAAGAAAATAAAAATAACTTGCACATTTCCTACATAGTGAAAAGGCTGCTTAGGCAGGTGACAGTGCCTCTTAATGACAACTATGGGTCAGAAAAGCTAATTGTGAGACTCAGGGGGAATGAATGAGCTGCTGTGCATAGGTACACACATATGCATATAGGCGCAGTTAACTGTATTGTGATATGTAATGCTAAATTGGTCATTTCTAGCTAGGGAAATTAAATGTAGCTTTTGAGTTTCTTACTAGTTAGTTTAAAAATAATATAATGAGTGAAATCATGAGAAACAGCTGTGTCCTCTACTGACCCTATGAGCCTTCTATAACAGCGATTGAGGTGAGCATATCTACCTTTATCTGGTAAGTATGAAATGTAGCAGTGAGTTTTTATTACCCTTCTGTAGGGAAGGAAATTGAGGCTGCTGACAAAGACAATCAATCCCAGGTGTTTTGTGATTATTCAGACTCTTGATAAGCACCTTAGTCAGGTAGAATGTTGTCTGATGAGTTAGTATTCTGTATTCAGGGGAAATCTTTGTGTTTTGATGCCCTGTAGAGAAAAAGAAGAGGAACACACTTTACTTGAGGTTTGTTAGTAATGATGATGTGTCCAGTTTAACCTGGCCTAGAGCCTACAAGAATTCAGTTGGATCTGCTTCTGCCTGTTTTCGTTATATCTCTCCATTTTTCCCTTGTCTCCTATTATCTTCCTGTCTTCTCACCATTCTAGTCCAAATGCTCTCCAATTCTTGTTCAAACTTAGGATGGTCTTCATGTCTTCTTCACTCAACTCAAAATCAAACAACTGAAAGAGAAAGAGCAGCATGTGATCAGAATTTTTACCAAATGCTAAAACCTAAATTCCTCCTCCTCCTCCTCCTCCTCCTCCTCCTCCTCCTCCAAAAAAGAAACATTTAAAACCTTTGCATAAAAGGGAGTATCTCTTAAAAGTGTGATGATTCAACCTCAAATTATTTTATCTTTTAACTTCTCACAACTATCTAACTAATCTAGATTTAGTTGAGAAGTATCCCATATGAGTAGCCTACATTAAAGTAGTAGAACAGACTAAAACTAAAGTAATTTGCTTAAGTAAGTTTTAAGGGGAGTATACCTGGAAGTTTTCCTTGATTCGATGGGGCGTCACTGACTTTGCAATGACAATCACATTCCTCTGGATGTGGAACCTCATGAGGACCTGATGGTGAAACCATTCATAAGTGCAAAAATGTATTTTGACAGTTATTCTGGCATCTCACTGAAATCTCTGCATGACTACAATTTTGGTGGATCACCACACAATACAGTTTCAGAATCTGTTACGTGTTAATTTGTGCCGTACACATGTGCTGCTGCACTGGTATGTGATCTTTTAATTAGGTACCTAATATTTACATTTACATGTAAATGCTGACGCTTTTATCCAAGGTGACTCATGTCAGAGGCATGTGTCTTATCCACTGCACCTTCACCGCCCCCATAATATGAGGCATCATGCATAAAAGCTTAAAACTGTGCTGTTACTATGAGAATGTAATCCGGTAAGAGTTCATTGTAAGTGTTTCCTTACCAATAGCCTAATAATTTTATGGCCTAATTTTCAAAAACAAGTAGATGTTTTTGTTTCTTACCTGCGCTGGAGTCTTTTTGTACTTGTTAGCAATGGCCTTGATCCTGGGTTCCTCCAGCAGAGAGGGCTCATCATGTGAAGCCCTTTTGGAAATAAGAACAGAAAGGAACGAGTGACTGTTAGCATTCTTGAAGATGCAAACACTTTTCCGCGAGTACTGTATGCAACTGCCGGTGGCACTGCCTCTCACCAGGGTCTGTCGGGGGAGCCCAGGGCACCGTAAGCTGTTACTGAGATGCCCTTTGAGTGGCAATAGTTGATCAGCTTCTCCTGGGTCAAGTACGGGTGGCACTCAATCTAGAGAAACACCAAAATGCTTCAGCTTTTATTTTCTTTCTACATTATGTTGTGGAATAACAATCATGTTTTGTACCTGGTTGTTGGCAGGCTTGTACTTGAGGCCTGGTTTGTTAAGAATGGCTTCAATCTGGTCTTTGTTGAAGTTGGAGACACCGATTGCCTTGACCAACCCAGCATCCACCAGCTTTTCCATAGCCTGAGAGACACATTGCACACTGGTGTTAATGTATGTTGTTTTGCCGCCTATTTATGATTTAAGCTGCCAGTAAGTCAATTGGACTATCACTGGGTCACTTAAATTACCTCCCAAGTGTCCAAGAAGTTGCTGCCATCAGAAATTACTTGATTGTGCTCATCACAAGGAAAAAGCTCATCCCCTGGCTGCAGCAGAAAAAATAAAAATGTCAAAACATGTATTATTTCTGATAGAGATACAGTATAGTATATTTAGTGTATTTAAAATGGGCATATCATGCAACTATAATTTTCTGATGTCAACTTTGCTTAGACAGGAGATATAGGCTAAAGGTTGAGCTTGACCAGAATCCTTGATGCTGGTAATTTTACCAACAGGCAGGCTTTTTGTTCTCTATGGCCAGGAAAGGAAAATGGTATCCACACCTTGGTTCCCATTGGGAAATGCATGAGATAAAGATCCAGGTAATCCAGTTTTAGGTCACTGAGTGTCTTCTCACAGGCTCCCCTCACCAGAGATGGGATGTGGAAGGTGCACCATAACTATGACAAACAAACAGGGGTTTTAATAAACATAGCGTACCTGATGGTTTACGTGGGTCCAATAAGCTGAAGGTGGGGATTGCTGGTACTCTGGCGGTGAAACTGTAGTATTGGCAGGTCAAATGATACACTATCTCCCAGAGCAACAAAGATGTGGTGCTCATTGTAAGTACTAAAGTACATGTGATGAATTACAGGAGTCACATTGGTTTCCAGACACAGTGTCGGATCCCCCTGTGCTCCCTGAACTTCTGACAAACAATTTGTGCACATGCACTAAAGAGCCAAACAGGGAAAACGGCCTTAGAGCAAAACTGTGTAAAATTAGGTTCATTGTCTTTGGATGTATATTGTACCTTGCTGACAATGAATAGGTCCTCCCTTTTTACCACTCCTTGGTCAATCATTGCACGAATCCCAGCCCCAACTTCTTCCTCATTCTGGTACACATAAGCACCATCGATATGCTTGTAGCCAGCACTTATTGCAACCTTAACAGCCTCTGTGACCTTTCCTGGGTCTGCCTGTAGAGGTAGGGTGATTAAAAAAAACAAAAACAGGGCAATTGGTGATATGAATACACATCAATACAGTGAGTAAAATATGTGTTGTGGCAGTGATTGGGTTTTGTGTGTTCTAGCCTCATATCAGCAAATGGCTATTTTCTATTTAGAAAATATGAAATGGTAAGAAATGAATGCAAAGTGCATGCTGTAATTGCTGGTATCTTTAGTTTAACTGCTACTGAATCAGTGGTTCTCAAACGTTTTCTGTCACGCCCCCCTTTACATTCCAGAAAGGTCCGTGACCCACCAGCCCAGCACATCTGGATGTAACTTTTTTATCAATAATTAACAACACAGGTGACTAAATAAACAAGATTCAGGTCAGCAATATGGCCTTGCTAGCATCACAGCACTTTTGTTTGTTTATGTCACCACATAAATTATATTCATGCAAACTTTGGTCCGCTCAAGATTCACGACCCCCCTGAATGTCCCACTGTACTAAACACATCTGTTCAGGCAGAGGTCCATGTTCATCAGTATGTTAATGATTAAACTCCTTATCCTTAACAAGTTTATTGTAGATGTGCAGATTAGATGTACCTTTTGAAGCTAGTTTGCAGGTACAGTGGATTCAGGGCAGTGAATTCATACATACATAGACGAAACAGATCATATAGACCATAGAAACCCTGAAATATTAATAAGTACTGAGAGAAAAGGAGTAGAGACAAAGTCCATGCATCTCTTTTCTAGTATAAAATGTTCACTCTTACCCTCCATGTTCCCAGGCCCACAATAGGCGTCTTTGCTCCACTGTTGAGTGTAACTGAAGGAATCATATTTCAGCAGGATTTATCAACAAGCAGCCATGCATGCAAGCAGACTCTTACAGCAAATAAAGTCAGAGGAGAGACAGCCTTGTGTAGTAAAGTCAGTGAGAGGTGGAGTTAAACGGCAGATAGGAAGTGTGCTTGGGTTTGATTGGTCATGCCTGCCTTTCATGTCATGGACCCAGGAGAGAGGCTACAGGGGGAAGAATGACTCAGCACAAATGATGTGGTTAAATGCAAGATTTGTAGTGTATAACATTAAATCTGTGCAAGGGTTTATATAAAATTAGATTAAAATATATTAATAATATTAAATTAATTAAAACTGATGTAAATGGCCTACATAAGTACAAACGGATATGTCACATTTGGTTGATTCTTTAGGAACTTTAGCTATGAGCCTGCGGTGTAGCCTGTATGACATCAGAATTTTTATATACATTTATATACTTTTGCCAGCTTTACCACTTTTAAAAACATGAACACGATCAGCCATCATCGAAAGTGCAGCATTGTGGACATTTATTAATCAGCTATAGATTGAGATTAGCTAATTACAGTGGCGGACTCAGGCTGTCTAAGGGGCAGGGTCTGAAAGAGAAAAAAAAAAAAGGTCACCAGCTGCAGGTGGTGGGAAAATTGAACAAGGCATGATGATGCATATTCGTTAGAAATTCATGCCTTTTGAGCATCTATGTAAGCTAGCATATAGACAATCAGTATTCTTGAGCGACCCCAGAAAGGAAACTTCTGTGCAGCGTAACTTTGGCAATAGTTAATCACGAAGTTCTAGTTACACCAAACATCTATGATAAAAGCACGTCTTTCTATTTGTAACGTTACGTCTACCATAAAATTTTTTGTTTACTTGGAAATATTGAGGGCGGTACGGAGGTGCAACGGTTAGCACTGTTTTGTCCTATCTTTCTAAATTATGTTTCATTTTTTCACTTTTTCTGAAACTGCTGCAACATGCAAATATTCACACTGCAGGATCAGTAAAGTCTTATTTTATTTTAATCATGTCAGGTTCATAAACGATCTCCATCTAACCATTTCCCCCGGTTTTAGGTGCACACATGTGCATATTTATATTATATATTTATAATATATCCTTAATATAATATGAAATATTATAAACAATTCAAGTTTGGGCTGTCAGGTTACTTTTGAAACTGAATATTTAAAATAAAAATGTAATTAAAATTCTTTTTTAAAGATAAAGGACAAAAGATGTTTGCAGTTACACATTAACAAGGTCACAGTCATATTCAACCCACGTTATTTTTTTTTAATTTGATTTATGATGTGTAATATAATGTAGTTTGTACTTGGTATTTCAAATATGAGAAATTTTGCTTTCATCCTTTGTGGGTTCTCCAAGCACCTGTACTGTAACAAAAGGAACAGACGTGTATCAAAATCCAAGGGCGGCTCCTCTGTCTGCGTGAATTTGCTGTAGCCTGGAGCCGAGCATGGCTGCCCATCCCCGGTGACTCACCTGCCGTTGCCATTCACAGTCTGTAGTAGATAGAAAGCCTCAACCCTGCCTTCCAGTCTGATGAAAGTACGCTCTCTACTGGAGTTTACCTTTTCTTCTCTCAACCCCAAAGCTCACAACAACAGAGCAACAGTTGGCTGTAGGCAAATTCTTACAGTATATTTAGATGTATGATTAAGACCAATTTTTTTTTTCAAAACACAAGACATTTGCTCTTGTAACTTTTATTTCAATCATTATGCAACCAATCAACATTCAAGCCACTCTCAGCGTGCACACACACACACACACACACACACACACACACACACACACACACACACACACACACACAAAGTGCGTACATTAGACAATGACATTAACACAGCACTGTCTATGAAAGATAGGCAACATGAAGAGCAAAGGTGCTAAATATTGCACATTTTGATAAGTTCTGAAACATTTCAGACCATTCAGCTTCACTGGCAGATGGCCCCAGGTTGTTGTAACCGTCCGAACAACAAGTTACAAAACAGCTGAGAGAGTACACAAACTTTGCCTGTGGCTAAGTATACCAGCATTTGAAATGGAACTGTTCATTTCCTTTCTGAAGGTAGATGCAACTTTGTAGAAAGGAACTATGAGGTAACAGTTGATAATGGCCAACTTGCACACATCTCAGGATGTGAAGCTCCATTTTCACAGCGAAATTTGATGCTTCTATAAATCAAAATTTGTCCAGAGTACGCTAGGCTACATGAGCAATGCCTGGTTTATATTGGAGAGAGCACAATAATAGTATGGCCTAAAATGTGGTTTTAATCAATATTATTGCTGCACTGCTCTCGAAAGAAAAGTTTTTTCAAATTTTAAATGATATTTTAACCTTTGGCCATACCTGAGTCCAATAAAATGTAATCAAAAACAAAAAAGAACACACGTAAACATAATGGACCCAGAAAGCTAAATGATGGTACTGTATCTGAATCAACCTAAGACTTATATTGTGCTATGAACAATTATGTGAGTGAGTTATTGCTTGGAAGCAGCACTTTATCAGGCCAGCTTGGATATTTGTTCCTAGAGGAAATTACATACAGAAAATTACAAAATCCACACAAAACTGTTCTATATTCCACCACGTAATAAATTAGCATACAATTCCAAAACCACAACTGAAAAGCCCAGCAGGGTCCCAAGTGGTGGCCCTCCTGTAGACCGTCGTTTTCTTGCTTGTCTCAGGAGCAGTCAGTGAAGGTGGTCACCATGTTCCCCCTACGCTGGGTCACTGTCCTGCAGTGCTGCTTTCCCATGCCCTGGAATCTGCTCTCAGTCCTGGAACTGTGCGAGGTAAAGGAGAACATTTTCTCCAAGTCCTCAAACATGTCATCAAAGAGTCCTCCGCCGACACCCCCCTGCTGGAACTGTCTCCTATGTCTGTTCATAGTCTCCCGGTGGGCCTGGAAGTGGCTGTCAAAGTGTCTCTTTTGGTGGGCCTGGTTTTGGGAGTGGGAGTGAAAGTGGTGTTGGTGTCGCTGTTGCTGACCGAAAGTCTCAAAGTCTTTGAACATGTCATCAAAGTTGAAGTTGAAAGACTGGTAGTGCTGGTTAAAGTTGTAGTTGCCGCCTCCTCCTCCTCCCCCATGGCCCTCCCCTGGTGATGGGCCGTGCCCAAACTGGTCGTACTCTCGCCTCCTCTTATCATCTGATAACGTCTCGTATGCTGGTAGAGCCAAAGACACATTACATCACTCATGTGTTGGTTGCCAGGACACTGCTGCTCAAACCTTTCTGAACATTTGTAAGATTTTTAGTTTAAGCTTGAGCAATGCAGGGATGTGTTTATTATCTTTTTATTGTGAAGCAAGAGAGAGAAATGTTTTTGAACGTCCTTTTGGAGATGACCTACATATAATTTCAACAGTACATCTTCCTAACTTTAGCAGACAACAGAATTAGAGTTAGTTAGGGTTTCCAATTTAACATATATAAGAATAAATAGTTGACCTTTCCAGTGCAACACGGCCCATTAGAGAAAAACAGTGTGTGCCTGTAAATGTGTTCTGACATGCTTAGAGTCAGGCTTTTGAAACACTCTCAGCTGTCATCATAACAACATATGTCCCCTCATGATAGAAACAAGACAAGCTATTATTACTGCTAGGAATGTCTCTCAGGGAAGACGTTTGAGACATTCCGCTTGAAGACCCACTGTATCATGAAAAACTTACACAAATATACAATAGAGAACCTAACTGACATTTGTCAATTTCCTTATGACTATTCTATAAATATATTCTAATTTAAGGGTAATTTCACCTTCACATTGCTTCATGTGATATTCCGAAAACTTCTGACTGGCAAATACAGAGGAGACAGCAGCCTGTTGTACCAACTGTGTGTAAGTTCAAACAGAGCCTAGTTATAATGTAAATTAATACTCAGATGTGATTTATCCATTACTAAAATAGCAGATGCACCGTAGAGATAAGTTACAACATAACTCTAAGTAACAACTAAATGGTTAAGTAATAAAATGTCACAGAGTTATACTCACTCAGGGTAAAACTGCCCAATTTATTGATTTGGCTTTCAATATTGATGAAGCTTACTATGATGTGCTGCCATGCCAAGTAGCTCATGGTAACAATGACTATGAAAACTTTGAACCAAGGATGGTTAAAATCAAGGGCAAAAGGACTTTAACCCACCTTGGACAGCTATGACCTGGATGACTGAGAATTTTCATAGACTCGGGTAATCCTGGTGCAACCAATTTTAGTCGCTGATTTAGTTATAACTACAAGTTACTAAGCCTCTAACTTACACACAGCGGGTGCAGGCCAAGTGCAGGTGTAAATAAAAGACTAGTGAACATTGCCCAACATTATGGAATGACACAGTGACTCACTTACCCTCTGCTATTTCTCTGAACTTGGCCTCGGCGTCTGGGCCCTTGTTTCGGTCAGGGTGGTACTTCAGGGCCAGCTTATGGAAGGCCTTCTTGATCTGGCGCTCGGTGGCATCTTTGGGCACCCCCAGTATGTCGTAGTAGTCTCTCTTGGCCAGGATGAACTCCGAGATCAGCAGAATATGCACTGCAAGCAGCAGCACCGACTGTGCTGTAGTCATATTGCTTGTTTTGGCACCTTTTTGAGGCTGTGAAGAGAGCAGTTTGACAGCTCGGTTAACGACGTTTCACGATTCAAGACTTGACTGCTAACTATTCAAAGAACAGCAGGAATACAGCTTTTATGGCGTCACCAACGTTACTTTGCTAAGTTAGCTAACGTTAGTTAGTTTCAAGAGAGAGGCGTTAGACTCGAGGGAAAATGACAACTCACTGTTTTAGTGGAGAAACTCAAATCAGCTCTGCCTTCAAACAGCTTGTTAATGATACTCTGTTGTTTGCACTCAGTTGCAGATAAACCATCCACGAAAAATAATGTGAATGCGTCCTGGAAAAGACGGATTACCTGGAGACCAGGCGACAAACAGCCAGAGGACACTTCTATCAAACGCCGACAGCTCCAGCTGATGCGAAGCGAAAACTAACGATTGTTGACGAGTCACATTCCTGAGCGGTAACACCACGACTCGCAACGCTATTGGCCAGTTTCCTAACACAGTGAGTCAGATCGCGGTGATTGGTGGAAATAATGCGCACGTGGAGAAGTGGGATAGAATACAAGCAAAGCAAGAGGGTGAACTACGTACACTTCCGTATTCGCTTCGCTCTGTATCGATTGAGGTGGGAAACTTTATTAGTTATTCGGTGTGTTATTCCGAATGATTTGTGCATAAAACAGCTGATGAATGGTTAAAGAAGACACGTAGAATTCCACGTAGTTGAGCAACCGTACATAAAAATAGATGGTACGTCAATCATCTTGATTATTAAACAGAGTTTACGTCATTTCCGCTATGAGGAATAGCGTTACAACCCGGAAGTGACAGTTTATTAGCTGCTCTATGTTTAAAAAAAAATACATAGAGACGTGGCTCTGTACATAGTTTTCATGTAGTTTCAGTGCAGATATGCCGCGGTACTGTGCTGTGAAAGTTTGCAGAAACCGCGGGGGAACTGCATCTACACAAGACAACAAGAGAATTAGCTTCTACCCGTATGTTTTCTCTCTACTGTGTCTCTGAGTGGAAATGTCTGTTTGCTACCTGTGCCTCGTTTGTGTTATCCGTAGCCCCTTTAGTCAAAGATAATATTATATATAGAAGCAGTGAGAAGTTAACAAATATGTATCGTCAGTAGTGTATCGTGTTATGTCATGGTTACATGCTTAGAACGTTAACGTTAGAAACAATGCAACATTCAAGTTACACTGATAATCCCTTACTGAAGCCTTGAATAGTTTAAGTTTCAAACTATCCCTTTACCTTTTCTTCTCTCAACCCCAAAGTTTCCCCTTGCAAGACAAGCCCAGGCTTCAGAAATGGGTGGACAACATGAAGCGAGAGGAGTGGATCCCGAGTCGACATCAGTACCTGTGCAGCGAGCATTTTACAGAGGACTGCTTCGATATTCGATGGGGCATCCGCTACCTGAAGAACACGGCCATCCCCACCGTATTCCCTTCCGCTGAGGATGTATGTTTCTGTCTTGTTTTCCTGTCTCAACATCCAACACAGTTCCATGAAGTAATGGCTTGCTGCACATCACAAACTTAGCTCTGGACCAACTTATTTGTATTTATGTAAACGTTTTGTGCAAGGGGAAGAGTGCATGTTGAATGCCAACAAGTGGAAGCAGCGCCCTTTCCCTTGCAGAAAGAAGTAGTTTTTTGTATGCAACAAGCTTGTTCTTATTTTGTATTTGTTTGAATGGTCTGTGATTGACCAGCACATGTCTGATTTAAACTCCTATGCAGGGAATTTCTTATTTCTTGTCCATCAGAGGTCCATTATAGAAATGTAGGTTGTTACAGTATTGCACTTTGCTGACTTTACATAATCCCATTTAATGAGGACTCATTTTCTTCTATTTCAGGATGGTGAGAAAAAAGTTACTGCCATTAAAAGAAGCCCCAAGGCCAAGCCCAGGACTTTAGACGCTGACATTGAGCCCACAGGATTTGACTGTCCTCTCAGTAAAAGGCCTCTTATTTTGAGCAGAACGTGCAAAAAGGTCCAGTCAAGTACAACAAACAACATTGTTGCAGAACACACAGAGATTATATTTGAACCACCTCTGGTGTCGGACACTGGCGTCTCCTGTCACTCAAATCTCTCAGAGACACAGACTGCTGCTTGTGACATCCAAGGTGACAGTGTAATGCCTACAGCATCCTGCCTCACACTACCCCCATGCAGTAAGCCCCCTTCTGAGGAGCAGGCAGACACGACTGTGACCGTGTTGTACTGTGAGTCACTAGGCCCTTTCTCCAAAGGAGAGGAACATGTGGATGCAGCTGCCCTCCAAGCAGCACTGGGCCGGGCCTTTACCTTTGTCCCTGTGGAAATGGTGAACGAACCAACAGGCTTCTTTTTGGAGGAGAGGGGACCTGACGAGGAAGAGCACATCACTGTTTACGAGCACTCGTACTGCCGACCGGACACGGACAGAGATCAGCTTTGGAGTAAGATCTTGACTTTGCATGCAAAGATCTTGGAACTGGATCGCAGGGAGGAGAGCACTGTGGCCAAAATCCGAGCTCTTGAGACTGAGATCACCCTCCTGAAGAGAGATGGTGCTGTTTTTAAAGAGAAGCAGAAAGTTTTAGAAGATTATATATCATCTGTGTTGCTCTGATTCTGCAAGTGATTACAAGCCATGAACTTAAAATTAAATTGTGGATAACATTTATTTTAATTGTTACCACAGAGTTACTTTTGCTGATATATTGCACACATGCTCCTATACGTAAAGCACAGCAGCACTAAGTCTGTCTTATAAAACATTGCTCTCATATTTCCATAATGCACTTGGATATCTTATTATTTGTTTTTGTCCACATGGTGGCACTGTATGACTGTGTTTCAAAGCTAAACTGAGGCATTGCTTTTCAGCTTTGCTGTGCTATGCTTCTGATGCATATCCAAGATTTGTTTGTTAGATATCTAAAGTTTTGACATGATTCATGAACTTAGATGGGCTTAGTACTGTCTGCTGTGTGTCTCACAATTGCCTTTGTTACAGTTTCTTGTTCCATCACACCATACCATAATTTCATGGTGTGATTTTTTTTCATTGGTGTCTCCATTTGTGATTGAATTCATTTGGTTTTCATGTTTTTAGCCTTTATTTACATTTGAATAGCATTTGAGTTACTGTTTTATTATCCTTGGTGACTAAGAAGGGCTCAGAGTGGACACATGCTGTCTGGCCTTCAAAATGCACTTTTACTTTTCAGGCCCTTTTAACACCAGACAAATCCTGCTGTAAAGGTGTTGTACTTGCTTTTACTATACTATGCTCATTTTCTTTCTGTGCTCTGCATGCTTTCTGGTATCATCCTGTGTCATTCTGTGCAATCCCCTGCAAGTCCCAAACATTCTGCGTTACTGGAAAAAAAAAACAGCAATGGATTCACTTTAATGGAGAATAAAGTGTACTGTAAATGTGCAGCAGAAGGATTTATCTCCCACTTTTCCACCCTTGGGCCCTGAATTAGTCATCATAGTATTTTGGCCAAGTGAGATAATCCTATTTGAAGCAGCTAGCCAGAATGAAATGCGCTACAGGCTGTCTCTGCACTGCAGCAGGCCTGGTCACAGGCTCTGTGGAACAGTGTAGAGTGGATTGTGACCATGGTAAAACATTGTATTGTCAACCCACACCTGAGATAAAAAATTAATGGCCCTCCAACAACACGATCATCTGCTGTATACATTTCAAAATAGCACAACAACAAAACACCTATTGTGCTTTTATTGAGCAACGTCACTGCATTACTTCAAGATTTTAATTACACTACAAAGGCAGTATACATTCATGATGTATTCATGTATGTTTGTATAGCACCAGCTGTGTGTGAGATGGAGCCTGCAGAGAGGCTGAAGTGTTTTTTGAATTAATTAGAAACTGATTGTGTATATGAAAGGATTTGTGGAGTGCAATTTCATATGACTCCAGGGTGTTGCATTATATTAAAAGGTTTCAAGATGACACATTTCCCCGGCCACAAGTGACAGCGGGGTCTGCTGCACCGACAAGGATTCTCAAAATTAGTAACCAAATTGTTGTAATCACGTTGCTCCGCATCTCGATGGGAAAACAAAACATCACAGTGCATTTGTGCCCTAATGCAACCAAAGCTTATAGATGTAAGTGCAGGACTTCAGTATATCTTTTTTAAAACTGAAATGTGTCATAACAACACACATTTCAGTTTTAAAAATTGTTTCAAAAAATGAAAAAATAACAACAGCAGCAGGTGTTTTACATCTATGCAAAAGAAACAAATTCAGATCCCCCATCTATTGCAGGCGAATTATTGAGGGTGACGTTAGCGCTGTCAAAAGTAAATGATCATTAATTTGTTCGATTGAATATCTGGAACAGTAGTAATACAAACATTATAGAACATTAAAAATAAGTCAAATATGTCTGTGGATGATGTACATCCTGGCACTCTGATTCTGTACAGTATATGTATAATGAAAAGGGTTTCTATCTTGAATGTTTTTGTTTATGGAGTTTTTAACTTCAAAAGGCTTTCACCTCATTTCCTCCTGCGCTGAATGAAATACAGTATTATTCTCTGTGCAGGCGCTGTTATGCCTGTGGAGAAGATAGTTATGCTGGCATATTTCACTGTGCATTAAGCATTATCTATGTAGCTTGTGTCGTAGCTGCAAACATTTCTGCTAAAACATTTAAAATGTGTTTTTTTATATATACATGATACATGTTTTATTTGTCAGAACACTGAAACATAGCATAGCATTAACTCACAAAATACTGTAAGAGGCAGACAGAAATTCTAATACTCATATACAGCAATGTTGACACTAATCCAGCTCGAATTGTGATGATAAAACACATTTCAGTCCTCTTAAGTATTTTTTTTTTGTTTTTACATATCAGCTTGTACACTTAGTCCTCAAAAAAAAAAAACTCCACAGGGATTTAAGAGTGTCAGATATCCTGATTCAGAGGACCCATCTAGACCTCAACAGGTTCTGCTTGTATCCCAAGTGACATATCCCCCTTGATATGAAAGTTCTGTTTTGGTTCAGCTCTCCTTTTTTTCCTTTTAGCTATAGTAAAAATATATCCAAGGATTGGTGCAGCTGTTTAGGCTGGCCAGCAACATGATGATGGCAAACACTGGACCTGTAAGAGAAAGAGACAAAGAAATGTGTAAACAAACAACAACAAAGAAAATTCTGAGGTATAATTGGACACTAGTTTGACCCAGTTTGAAGCAAACTCTCAAATGTCTTACTAATTAATAATATACACGTGAGCCTACACACCACAGTGACAGAAACAATACAATGTTACAAGCATCTTTGGTCCACAAAGGATGCGGACCTCCTATCATTTGGACAAACCTTGAGTAGGCGCAGTGCTTGGACTCCATGCAGACCATAACTGGACAACAAAGAATGGGCTCCAACACACTGTGTATGTCATTATAATAACAAATGTCATTTCCACAGTCTTCAGCATCGCGTTGGACACCCCCTTCCTGCTTGCGCGCCCTGCCTGCAGCGCCTTTCTCTTCATGTTGAAGTAGATTGTTGTGCATATTCTTATTTGGCAATAGAGCAAAATGACGGCGGGAAGGGCATACACAGACAGAGTGATCCAGCTGATGTACATCCGGCTCCCCCACGGTTCAATAAATGTCGCCCAGCAGTCGTACTGGTTCTCTTCCACCTCCCGGAGAGAGAAGATGAATAGCTGGGGAGAGCTGAAGGCGAGAGAGATCAGCCACACTGCGCCTATGGAGAGATATCTCCTAAATGAACCCTTTAAGAAGGAAACCATCGGCTTACAAACCGCATGGTACCGATCTATGGTCATAGCCACTATCATATACGTGGAGGCGAACATCCCAACCACCTGCAAGTACTTTACGCACCGGCACAGGAAGTCTGTGCCTCGGAACCTGTGCGTAATTTCAATGAGAAACTGCGGTAGGACTTGGAAAAAGGCGACCACCAGATCTGCCAAACACAAGTGCGAGAGGAACAGCTGGGTCCTCGTGTTTCTTTTTCTCTTCTTCCAAAGTGTGCCTAGGAAGAAAAGATTACCACATGTTGCGAGCGCAAAAACCAAACCCAAAATCCCAGCTCTGATGAGCGCAAACTGTTCGTACACCTCTCCATCCTCATCTGCTGGCTTTTTAGAGCTGTTGTAATCCATTTAAGCGCGAGTTCCTGATGCTTCCTGTATGTCCCGTGACTTCAGGGTTCAATTAACATTTTCTATAAGTTGGAATATTGCAATGTTGGCGCAGAGACATTTCGACATGTTCCTGGTTTGCCGCGTGCAAGTGACTATGGTGGTAGTTAGAAGGGAAAGCCGTTGCATTGAATGGGTGAAGTGGGTCAGTCTACTGCGTGGCGGGTGAATGTCAATGCCAGGCTTATACGACGCACAAACAATTAAATAAGAATAAAATTTATTGAAGCATCTTTCTTTACTGTATCAATTTAGAGATTTTCAAGTAAAAGTCATGCATTTTTACCTTAAGATGGCTTCTAGTCTGAAACATGAGGTGCCGTAAAAACACATTACTCCATCATTTCTGGCAGTGACTGATCATATTTGAGTTCAGGACAACTATGACTACATATAAAGCATTTTTACTGGATCAATGAGAATTTCCAAAGCAAAAGTTCCACATTTGGACCATGAAATGACTTCGTTTGTGAAAGTTGAGGTGCTGTAAAAACGCACTGCTCCATAATTTCACGTAGGACAGACTTACTTTCACATTAATTATAATAAAACTGAAAGAACACTGAATCAATATGAAGTTTCGTATATACAGAATTATATAGTCGGCCCCTTTAAAGCTAACGGAAATCCCCTAAAGCAACACATTCAGATTTCAAAGTAGAGGTTGGTGTGGGGTTTCCTTTCGTTTCCATTGAAAGGAGAGCCAACTGATGGGATTCCATTAATACAATTAACCCACACAACTGCCCCCTCCCCAATTTCAACGCTAATAAGCAATTAAGCAGGTCCATAAGTAGCTCAGGACACTGAGGCTGGTAAAACTAGTAGCCTGTTCTTAGACTACTAGGAACTACTCTTACTGTGTAACCTAGTTTTTAAGTAATGTGGGATAAAACCCATTTCTTCCATATGTGAAGACCCCTGGAGTCATTGGACGTCTTACGCTACTTGCACAAATACTATGAATTAGCCTACTTTCACTCAAAACTACTTTTTACTGTCGTGTTTTGAATCAAAGTGTTTCTGTGAATTGGACAGCCAGTATGCGGTGCGAGGGGGATGAGGAGTGGTGGCGCTGTCCGTGGTGCTGAAGTAGCAGACTGATTTGTTGCGCCTTTTTTCTCTCAATCCAGCCCTCCTGTCAGTATCGTCTGGGCTCTATAATATTCTCTAAAGCATATACTAAACATACTCAAATCTAGACGATACTGTAGCCCATATGGGCCACTGAATAGTGTCACCGTGATGATTCAAGTTCGACGTGTAGTCGCGAGACGATCATAGACACACATATTTTACTACAACTTTACTGTTGAAATAGTTTTTGTTATAGATGTTTGCTGTAAATTGGAGCAGGTCCCATGACCTCTATGGTGTGTTTTGAAAACTAAAGATGGTAAATGTCTGCATCCAGTAAACAGTTTGGCCTATACACAACGCATGTATTTAGCATAAAAGCAGTTCTATTAAATCGAAATTACAGTCGCAATTATAATATCAAGAATTGGGTTAGACCTAGGCCTATATGATAATCCTTCAGTCTTAATTTAAAGTAGGCTAGCCATTCAGAAGCGGATTGTGTGGATGTGGATCTCTTAGTCTAGAGATCACGCAGTTACATTTTTTCTCAAGTAACAATATCAATATTGATTGCTGAGCGGTTAGAGAGAACCGTTGTACCTAAAAACTAGTTCACTTTGGACATTGTTCACATGCAGCAATTTGCATTGGATCTCTCAAATCCTAACCAGCTTAGTAGATAGCCTCCAAGATGTTCTGACCTTTTTGGAATCATTGAATCCAGCTTGAATTCCCAGCTCAGCTGAGCATGGTGCAGGGAAACACCAGATTTGTGTTTAGAAAGAAATGTATAATTGAGATTATTTACTGGATAATAATATACATCATAATGTATTAGTTGATTTTTATTTCACGTTAATAATATGACTCTGCAAACTAACTTAAGTTCAAGGGCATCACTTTGTGTGTGACGAAACACTTAGTCCATGAGACATGATAATGCACAATATTGGAGTCACAAGAACAAGATGAGATACTCCAATGCTATTTAGAAGAAATATTCATTGATGAAATAGGCTATTCGATTGGGAGGACTAGGGGTTTCTCCCCCAGAACATTGTGAGCATTAACCTCTTAATATCCTGCATTCTAGAGACATTTTCTGCACCAATTTATGGTGGAAATGTCTTTATTTAAATGAAGGAAAACAAAATTAATGTGGCTGGTGACAAATCAGAATATAAAAATATTATAAAATATATCTGAGAAGCACTTGCATTGATTTGAATCATGGTGAAAAACAAAAGATTACAGAGAAGTATACTTGACTGATATTATTGTGGATAATTATAGTAATTGCACCAGGAGTTGCCATAAAAGCTCTGACATTTAGATTGTAGAGACAGAGAAAGAAAAATCAGTAAAATATCATCCTCAACTGAATACAGCCGTCTTAGTGTCACCACTTTACAGAGTGTGTGGCCAATCACATCCAAAGGCATGCACATTTCTTGCGTCCTTGTTTTTAGATATAACCTGGAAATCAAAAGGGAGGGTGTTAATAGTCTTAGACTGATCAATTAAGAATGAGCAAAGCCTTTCAGGTGGCCGTTGGATAAGTGAGATCAGATCATCAGAGTCTATAGCGAGAGAAAATCAGCCAAGAAAGTTGAACATTGATGACAAGAAATCTTGTTAAACATTGAGTCAACCAAACATGACAACTGAAATATGAGTTGAAGGCTGTCAAGCAACACAAATAACATTTAGCCTATATTTACAGCAGAAGTTACAGCATGAGATATGAATTAAAGGGATGTTCATGTTATTTAGTGTTGCATTTTTGTAAGATTTTAGTAGACGTGTAAAAATGGTTGTTCAAATTCGAAGCAGCAGAGGCCGAGTTATCCTGACTTTTATCCTTTCATTACACTTATCATAATGCAACTCAACTCCTTTACAGCACCACTCTTTACATCTACTGTACAAAAGTAGTAGCATAATGGAGAGACCTGTCACAGGGGCTACCAGTATATGACAGGAACAGTACAACCACCATGTTGAAGCACTGACAACAAAGGGCAAAACTATAGTGCTGTCACCATTTCATCCATGAAAATTGAAAGATAATCTCGGTGTTCATAATTTAAAATAAAATGTGGAATGGGCATGAAGCAGAAAAAGATGATAATGTTGTTATTCATGCAGCCTCTATTATTTTCTCTTGTTCTCTGCCGCAAGTGAACAGAAGCTGTCCTATTTTACCTTAAAGAGCTGCAGGTTACTGTCGTTTGGAGTCTTCCAAAGCAATAGAAATGGTGCAAATGCTATTGTGATTTTCTTTTCGTTCACACCATTGTGCCTATGCCTCTACAATACATACAAAAACTATATATTTATTGTATTTCCTGCACACATACCATTAACATTATTATTCGTTATAATAACCCCACTGTGATACTGTTAGACCTTTTCAGACTTTTTCAGGCATGTATCACTGCAAAAAGTGTGCTCTCAAACACAAGGGGGAAAAGCATTAAAATGGGGGAAATATTACTTAAAATAAGCAAAATTATCTGCCAACATAACAAGAATATTTCACTTGCTACTTAAGGACAAAAAAACTTGAAACAAGTGAAATTCTCTAACATAAAAGCAGCCTGGTAAGAAGAAATATCTTGTCAGACAAAAAACAAGTATATTTTGCCTTCAATTAAGATAATCTTACTTAGATTTTAGTTTTTGCAGTGGAACAATTGTGCCTCTCAAAAGAAGTGATTTTCAACTAAAGTTTTTGTAAATGCACCTCCACATGTACAGAATTAACCTTTACCAGGGCAGCCTGGATCTGTCAGCTGGAATAAAATATTATTATCTTTTAGCCATTGTTACATAGACATACCAACCCATGGCTCTGAGAGCACTGCAAATACCATGAAAACCAGACCCACACAAGCTAGGTGTAGTTCTACCACAACTTTTCCTGGCTTTGATTTGCAGAGAACAATAGTGTTTAATTAAACTTGTACATTGCCATGTCACCCCACTAAATTTTCCGGCATTATGAACACTTGGGAGTAATTGACAAGTATGTGTGTGTGTTTTTGTTCATTGGTTTCAGTTAATTGTGCATTGCATTGGGTACAGCTTACATGGATTTCATCAACTCTGATATATTTCCTTTTAAAGAAGCATTTTCAACATCAGATCTTAACCTTTCTATGCATCACAGTCCACTACCCAATCAAACAGACATTTGGCTTCTCTCAGTTTGAAGTTTAGTTGCATTGAATCATTGATTACTTTAAGCTAAAAACAACTGAAAGCATGTAATAATGTCTAATGACTAACAGCATGATCAGGGATAATTTAACACTACTTCTTTTATAATATTGTAATGCATTGGTGTTACTACTAACTTGAATTTCACTACTGGATTAAATGGTGCTTTCTATGATGATGAAATACCTACAATACAGCTTAGTTATGGCTATAGTGCCAGTACCAGTCAATGCATTGCAATGTTTGGAATTCTTTACACTGCATATTCTGTACTGTGGATTCTTAGTAGTCTCTGTAAATTGTGACTGATCCTGTTTTTTGCAGTAAAACTGTTATTTCAAAGATGTTTTGTCGACGTCTGGTGGCATAAATACAACATTGCACTGCAAACGGCCCAAAAATTCAGGGCCCTACGTCACCTCCTCTCTTCTTCCTGTTTATTATTTTTTTAACCAGCAACCTCTGCGTACAATCACCACAGTGAATGAAATACCTCGGCAACATATTTAACAGGCTTTGTTTCGCATGGTAAGAAGAAGACGACACTGTGCTTATTTTGTGACCTTGCGTAAAATTCGACAAACAATATAATATAAACAGCTAACGTCAGGCTAGCAGCGGCTAATGTTAAACGTTTGTCAGTCTGCACGCTGCAGTTTTTCAGCTGTCTGCTTAGCAAGCTAACGTTAGCTTTGAATCAAACATCATGAGGGGTTTAGTCATTTTAACAGGTAATACGCTTATTATCTAAAGGAAATAGCCACATTGTCTTGAATACGTTTGGCTTTAGCGTAATAAAACTAGCTTAGCTAATATTAGTAAAAAGCCATCCTGTAGGATTTAATGTAACACATAGCAAGTTGCATGTAACTTGAGTTAGTGTTTTAGGAAGGATCCAGAACATGACTCCTTCTGGGTGGTTCGGCAGTGTCTGTTGTCAGTTGGTTGAGAGGTCAAACGCTCTACGGAGCAAAGTCTTGCTCTCAATAACGTCCGCCAGCCATTTCTCCTTGAACCTGGTCATGCCGGGTGTGTGAACCAGCCTGTTTGACTCTACTATGAAGTGCACCTCCACGGGCAGAGTTGGGGGTTTGACTTTAGAAATGTCCACGACGAAGTAGACGCCAGCTGTCCCCTGAATCGGCTTCCGCGGGGTCGAGGTACTAAAACGGGCCCGGTAGTGGTAGAATGTATGATGCTCCTCCTCGGTTGAGTAAAGGAAGTCCAGACTGTAAAGCCAGCAGGGCGGCATCTCCCAGGTTTTAATATACTCCCCAATTTGCCTTTTCCCCACTTCGATCGTAAAGTCTTTGCTAACAACCCAGTTAACGTTGCTCATGTTACAGTCAGCAGAGTTCTCCACCTTCTCCTCCCTGACAGTGGGGCGGTGTCTCCCCAGCAAAATTCTCTCAAGTTGCGCGGACTCTGCTGTGAAATTCAGATTCAGTGAACGTCGGTTCACCTCTTCCATCTTGTTTTTGTAATAAGGAACAGCATACAGGGCATCTGGGGAGAGGAGGGTTTGAGTAGTTATTTTGTAAAAGCTGTCTGTTTTTGTTGCTACAACAGTTTCCAAGGCTACCAGGATGGGTATGGTGTCAAGTGGAGCCCTCTGTTGGCCCACTTTCCATTTGCAGTGTAATATGTTGGCTCCTATAAAAAGCTGTTTAAATAGTTTGTGCTGTCTCTTTTTTCCCCCAGGAAAAACTGAAACAAGCAGTAGAAATCCAGCATTGCTAATTTCCCTCCAAAATGGATTTTCTACTAAACCCACTGTAGTTAATGGCAGGCACTGTGCCAGAATGCTGCAGAATTGTGCACGTCATCCATTTGTCTGAGTAACTTCTCTGCTGTGGTTCCGACTGAGCCATCAGACGCATGTCGCGAATCAGGACCACACTCGACAGCGTCACCAAGGCAGTAGGGAGTACAGACCTCATCGCCAAGTTCTCCCGCCTCAAGCCTGGCAGCGCCATAGGCGACAGCACCCGTGTGGAAAAGGTTGTGGTCAAAGCCAAGACGGTAGCGTCCAATAACACAGCCTCACCACCTGAAACAACCATGAAAGACAGAGGAGAAGAAGGCGTAAGGAACACAGCAGAGGGAGAATCAGACAAGCAACGACAGGAAGTCACAGAAAAGCCTTTTGTTGCCACACCTAGTTTATCTTCAGCCACTCATGTGTCTGCACCAAGCCCTCCCTCGACTGTGGCAAAACAAACTATGCAGGTGTTTCACCCAGCTTCTCTGTCCACCAACATGGATGAGACTTACAAAACTCTGGCTCAGCACATCAATAGTTACTTTGGCTCCAGTGCACAAGAGGAAGGAGGCGACGACAGGCCTCCGCAGCAGCACAGAGGAGAGGGTGTTCCTGTTTCTGAGCCCATTAACATTGCTCCTCCTACAACTGGGGACCACATTCCTATTATGTCTCCTGTGGCGGAGGCTAAAAGTATTAAAACACCCACTACCTCTCCCCCCGCCCCTTCTCCATCTACATCAGAGAATGTCAGTCCTCCAGTAGGCGCGCCCTCCTCTGACATCCCTGCAACTGCAGATGCATCTCAGCCCATCCCTGCACCTGGTACCTCCCCTAAAAAAGGCTTCACCCACTATCTTACCTACCCACGGCCCAGTGTTCAGGCGTTTGTCGGCAGCTACATTGCACCCCTGGTCCCCAAATTCAGGGGTGATTCCAAAAGTGTTGCAGCTGAAAAGGAAAGGTCTTCAGCGGTCACTGTGGAAGAGCCCACTGTGGACAAAGCAGGAGAGAAGAAAGAGAGTGAAGAGGAGAAAGCGGATAAAGTGAAGCAACAGCTGTTGATTCAAAGAGAGAAGGTAAGGTGCTTATTAAATGGCCCATGAGCATTTAATGCTGAGAGCAGTCTAAACACCAAAATGGCTAAACAATATCGGTGTTGTCAAAAGTTGGTAAATACTTTGAGCTTTTTGTAGCAATAATCTTATAATTATTTTTACTAGCTTACGCAGCCTATGTTTTCAATGATTTCACTTGGTTTGAGGAGAATTTAAATTATTGCTTTGTTAAATTTTAACATAGATCAAACAAACCCCTTTAAAAAGGCTTATGGTTAAAATGTTAACAAAAAGGCATAGGAATTTTTTCAGTAAAATGTGTCAAAGGCCTGGTATTTATCAGATGATCCTGATGTTTCCGTCATGCAGATAATAGCTAGGGTGAGTGTAGACAACAGGACCCGAGCCCTGGTGAAAGGCCTGCAGAGAGTCACTGATGTCAAGCTCCTCACCAGTCGAGTGGAAGAGCTCAGCCACCACCTCCTGGAGTTCCCAGAAACACGAGGTGTAGCAATCAAGGTTAGTCTAAATTATAATTGTTTTTTTTTTTTACATATGCTGAAGCTTAATTTATTGTCAGATGTGTTGCACGGTCCTCAAATGTTTTTGTAAGTGGGACATTTTAGCAGTCAGCATGTTTGTGACCTTTAGGAGAGTGTGCTGCCCTGCCTGCTGCGTTTGCGCCAGGCCAGAGACCTTCCTCTTCAGGCTGCTGTGAGAGAAGCGCTGGCCCTGGTTGGCTACACCGAACCAGTCAAAGGCAGAGGAATTCGGGTCCTGACCATAGACGGAGGTGGAACAAGGTAAAGCTATCCCACTGCTAATATTATTTTTTATATAAAAGAACTCCAAAAATCTATTTCTTAGAAATATTACACATCATTCAATATGCCTTTACATTCTATGTTCTTATAAGCAGCAGCAACTGTCAATAAGGTCCGGCTGCGGTTTGTAGCACCGCTCATGCGGTGCCCCTCGCTCAAGCCACGCCTCCTCGCGGTACAGTCTGTAATGATTGGCTGTAGCCGCAGCACCTTTGTGCATGGTCAGTTCTGCACATACGCATACTTACTCCCGCCCAATTTGTACCGTGAATGTGTGGACATTAGGGCTGAATGATTAATCGTTTTAAAATCAAAATTGTGATTTGAAAGAACGCGATGCGCTAATCGTGAAAGCGGGGATTAAAATGTAGGTTAATTATACAGCGCATCAGACCCGTTTTAAACAGTCACGCAGTTACAGATTCGTGCCGTTGTCATCCTTGTGTGACAGATCTGCTCGCCAATCACAAGCGCGATGCGCCTCCGTTACGGTCCTACTCACCAATCAGAGCAGACACAGGGCGAGTACAACAACAAACAAAACTAGTGGAAAACGTGTTAATGGTGCCAGTCGAACCGACGCAGGTAGCGGCTCTACCGCGGTTTTGTCCGGTGTCAGCTCACACTGAAGTGTTTCAGCAGCGGAGCGTTTAGCCTACGTTGTTGACATGTTGTTAATTTGTCAGTTTGTGTGCGTCAGCTACGAAGAACAGCTCTGTGAGCCCCTTCCACTCCGCTCTCTGCAGGCTAACAACGTTACATAACCACATGTAGCATTTCAGAATAAAAGCGTTTTGCCTGTCTGATTTTGTTCTTGCTTCTGGCTTCTTCAGTTGTCCTTGATTGTTGTGCTTTTTTAACTGTGTTTATTGTTGATGTACGATCGTGAATCTGCATACAGTATTTTATTTTGAAAACTGACCGGATTCTCTATGCAGTTCTGTGTCTGACTTCTTGCCTTGTTCATCTGGGACGAGTTCAATCTCGAAACGTTTTACACCGGTTTGCAACATTTTCGGATTGAACGACATGTTTCCTTGCAACTTTCTGCAACGGGCTCCGAGGTATGTTTTTTCCCGTTTGGTGGGCGTGTCTCAGGCGTTACCCAATCAGCTGCGAAAAGTTTGTAAACACAACGGTGTTAAGAAGGCAGGAAATTTCAGTGCGCTTGCATACATGGCAAGGTGTGAAGGGAACGGCCGTTTCCGTTGAAAAAATCATTTTGCTACGTTTTGTCTGCGCTGAACTCAGCCCTGCTCTGTGCTTGACGTGGCTTCTGTCAAAAATAGACTGGCAGTGAGTATTGATCTTTAGCAAAACTTCAATAAAAAATTGCAAATTGAATCGTATATGCAATATCTGGCAGAAAAATTGCAATTGCATTTTTTCCCCAAATTGTTCAGCCCCAGTGGACATTGTAGTTGACAGAAGCCCGTGATTTAAAGAAAAACTATATTTAAAATACAATATTATACAAATACACAGGGAATTGTAGCATTACCAAAAAGACTGAAATTATAATTAAATTCTCTTACTTAATTTGTTCTTATTTCCACACGCTAAATGTTGAAGTGATCTGTTTAGTATAAGTATAGTATAAATATAAGTATAATAAGCAATTCAAACTAGGGATGACACGATTACGGTTTAATGGTAAACCATCTTATGTCGGCAGAGTCTATTCATCCACTGCACCTGATAACACTTTACGCATACGCAAACAACCAGCATATCTAGAAACGCTACAGACTCCTCTGTATTTATGTCAGTTTTTGGGCTTATTGCACTTACTATCACTGTCTTCTATAGACTTATTTGTTTTCATGTAATTGTCCACGGGGTCATTGTATTACCTATATAATATAAAATCTTTATAATGCACACTGATGATTTTCACATGTTTACAAATGGTATTTGATATAGATATATATATATATAGGGGCTCCTGTGGCTCAGGAGGTGGAGCGGGTTGGCCATTAATTGGAAGGTCAGCGGTTCAATCCCTGGCTCCCTGTGCTTTGAGTGGACTAGAAAGGCGCTATACAAATACGGAGCATTTACATTGTTTTATTTTTTATGCAAACAAAATGGCAATTGAATTTGTAGTTTTCAATATAAAACTTGTTGAAATGGTTTCAATGTGTGTATCAGTACATTTTAATCTTTTCTGGGACATTTTTACAATACCGTGATAATACTGATAACTGTGATAATTTTGGTCACTATAATTGTGATATGAAATTTTCATACCGTTTCATCCCAAATTCAAACATAGCCTAAGTAGTGCAACATGAATTATTTTTTTCATCTAAATAGTACTGTTGAAAAAAAATATTAATATTAACTTCCATTAATACAACATAAACATTTTTAAACTTAAACTCAGATCTTGATATGCGTGTTTCCACACCAGTGAAAGCTGGATATTAAAGGCTAGCCGTATCAACAGTTCCATGTATGTTGGCACAGAAAGCAGGCACACAGAAAACCAAAGACAAACCAATGCATGATTGGTGCATCTGTTTATTGAGGATGCCCACAAATGTTGCATATGAAGTGAATAAAACAGAATAAAATACCACAATATAATCAAATAATATTTAAAAGAAAACACAGAACAATAAAAAATGTGGGTAAGGATCTTAATCGAAACATAAAACTTTGGAATAACATTAATTAATAAAATGCTTATTGTTAAAGATTATATGATTATTTAGATTAAGAACTTTAAACAGCTGGAATGAATAAATTTTTTTTAAATGTACTTATTTGTCCAATAACATCATAAGTTCAACTTCACTGGCCCGTGATTACGTACCTGCTGCTTCTGCTGCGCCATTACTTTACAGGAACCTGCCTTCTAGTCTGATGAACTTTGACCCACACTGAGACCCACACAATCCAAAAATTAAAAAGTGAAATGATGGGAACTAATGTTGTTGCAGGAGACTACCACAAATATAATCTCTTCATTTTTGCCAGTCTAGGTTTGTAAACCTTGTGACTTTGTTACAGGGGCTTGCTGGCCCTGCAGACTCTCCATAAACTGCAGATCCTGACTGGCAAACGAATCCACCAGCTGTTCGACTATATCTGTGGAGTCAGCACAGGTATATGGTCCTCACTGTTTAGTGTTTGTAATTGTTTGTTCTTTCACTCTTCTATAAAACCGACCATCACTGACCCCATATGTGAGGTTGTGTAAACTCCCAATACTGTCCCTTGGTCACCGGCTCATCACACTTATTTCTCTCCACTTCAGGTGCTATTTTGGCCTTCATGCTGGGAATTTTTCAGATCCCCTTAGAGGAGTGTGAGGAGATGTACAGGAAGCTGGGCGCGGATGTCTTCAAACAGAATGTCATCGTCGGAACTGTCAAAATGGGCTGGAGCCATGCTTTCTATGACAGCCAAATGTGGGAAAACATCCTCAAGTTAGTCCGGACAACTTTTTCATCCCTCCTTTTTCCCCAGTCTTTCCATTCCTTTACGGCTCTCCTTGGCACTTGATTTTTAAACATTGGGGTAGTGTAATTTGTCAGTATCTTTAATCTGCTTTTGTGTTTTCTTTAGGGAAAGGATGGGTGAGGTGCATATGATTGAGAGTGCCAGGGACCCACACTGCCCTAAAGTAAGTCACATATCTTTTCAGCTCTACACTGTTTAGATAAACACTTTTAAACATTTGTGCATGGGTTCATCTTGTATTATTTGTAATCATTATACAACAATTGTGTACTTTTATCAGCACGCCTCATCCACATATCCAGCATATACTTTGTCCTCAGCTTGTGCTCTAAGAAAGGATGACTTTGCATGTTCCTCTCTAAATACGTCCTTTGTACATCCACCAGGTGTCAGCAGTGAGTGCTATTGTGAACAGGGGTTTACCTCTGAAGGCCTACGTGTTTAGGAACTACAGACTCATGCCAGGAATCAGGTCCCACTACCTTGGAGACTGCAAACACAAAATGTGGCAGGCTATCAGGGCCTCGTCTGCCGCTCCGGGCTACTTCCAGGAATTTGTGCTGGGAAAAGACCTCCATCAGGTACGACATGGAACTGAGAGAACTGGGAGGTGTCACTGCTCAGTTTATTTATCCAACTGGGCTCCTGTGTGTCAAACATTTTTCAGGTGTTTCAAAATGAAAAAAAATACTGTGTCTCAGTCAGTGTTTGCAGCAGTCTAGCCTAGCTGGTGTTGTCAAAATAACCAACATTTTAATATCAGTATTTAATCCAATATTAAATCTATAAGTAGTTGGTTGGTTTTGAATGTCAGTGCTAGATCTACCCTGCAACAGCAATGTGTCCTGCTGACATATGTTATGAGTAAGACAATACTCCTGACTGTTTATTAAATCAAATGTCTGCCTAAGTGACATGCTCTGCGATCTCTATTAGATGATCTTTCAACTGAATACTTGGTTGCACAGGCTTGTGATAAAATGCCATGATTTTAGTGGTTCTCCGGATAACAAGCTTCACATCACTTAGCATTAGCATTCTCACGCTGACTAATTATGTAGTGTATTAGGGTAATGGATGTTAGCTCTTTCTTCTTTTGAGTCACAGGGACAGAGTGGAGAGAATAAAATATTAGGTTCAAGAGTGGTAGATTAGATTTAAATAGGAGGTGACTGAAAGAAATGAGCCTCTTAAGTTATCTGATAAATAATTACACTGTATCTCCATACATACGTTAGTGTTTTTCATGTTCTACTTTTATACCGCTTGGGCCCACATAATCGAGCGCCTTTAATGTGTTATTTTATGAAGTTTGATTATTAGGCCAGATATCTTTAGATGGTCTTATGGGCACCAATTATGCTCAAGGCTTAGCTTAATTTTGACAACCTACTTAGGGAAAATTAGTCTGCTTCTAACAAGTATTTCTCTCCCATGCTATTTTCTATTGCAGCACTCCTTGTAGACAGCCCTTTACAGTGTTTTAGTAAAATATCCATAAAAACAAAACAAATGCCCTCCTGATTTTTTGCCTGAGCCCAAGCTTTTCCAGCTAACCTAATGTAATTGCATCCACTGACCCCCCCAAAACATGTGACGTCTGTTTTAATTTAGCTACTGCTTCCATTTATTTCCAGGTATCTGTTTTGAGTTTTTCCCATGGACTCTGGGCTGACAGTAGAGATGGAAAGATGGAGAGTGAAGTGTGTGTGTGTGTGTGTGTGTGTGTGTGTGTGGTTCTCCACATTCCTCTTAGTTACATCTCAAATTGAGCTACCGCTGCCACCCACTGGTCTCACTCCTACTCTAGTTTTCAGCACTAGTGTCGGTATTTCTCAGGAAAATTGCTGCCATTTCAAGGCATCAGATATATATATATATGTATACACACACACACAGTGGAGGAAGATACATTCAGAGACTCAATGTAGAGGTAAAATTTTCTCCCTGAGCTGTAGCTTTTGTATAGCAGGCAGTTATTATGCAATAGCATTATATCAAGTCATTTGCCTGCGTGAGGATGCTGCATTATAGCAGCATTTTGTTGCGCAGGTGTTGTGATTGGATGCAGGGTGCATGTCATTCAGATATATGAGACCCCAGGCTGAGAGGTTAAGGGTCGGAGCTGAGGAGCAGCTGTGTAATTAACCTGCTGTCTCAAGAGTGCGAACTGTGTTCCACTGTTTCTATAGGTTACACCTGAGGGTATAACAGTTTTATTGTAGAATAATATGTTTCAGGCAGTATTTTCTTATACTTGGGCAGCAGGGGGAACTGTTTGAGAGCACCAGTCACCCAGACACGAACATTTGAATCCAAAATAAGTTTCCTAGAATAACATATTCAGCCTATACAGGTATTTTTTAGCTAGTTTAGTTGAGAAAAATGGTTTAATTCATATTTATCCCAGAAGAAGAAGAGCATTCAACCCCCCCAGCCCCCATAATACATGCGGGCAAATGACCTTTACCCCTGCTTTCCTGCTCTGCTGAGGCGGATCAGACCTCCTGTGTGCCACACTCTCCATCTCTATTAATCCACGCCAAAAGCCCTTCAGTGGTTGGATAGGGTCCCACGCTGGACTTGGGGAAAGACTGAGAAAGAATGTTTAGCACTAAACCGGTCAAGGCATCCACTCAGCTTCATTGTCCTCTTTCTCTCATTGTTGGCATCATTTAACTCAACTCTTCAACTCTTTCATGAATCCAGTAACATTATTCAGTGAAGAGGAAACAGCACAGGCCAAGGACATAATTTGTGATTAGCTTCTAAATTAACTCAGTCAGGATTAGAATACTGAAATGCAATATGCTTTAAAAATCAAGCTAAAGAATAATGCAGCAATTACACTCTTTATATAGCTAAATTCTTGACCAAATTACAAAACAAATGCTTTGGATGGCTGCTTTTCCTACTTGTTTACTTCTGAATAAACAGGGCTGTTTGTCAGCGCAGCGCAGCACATCTCTGGCCAGGGAGCTTCTTTTCCTCTGGCCTAAAGCTGAGTAGCTCTGGGACAGCTCGTCCACTTCACCTCGTGTGTCCCCTACAGGCTGCCACAACAAATATATTAAACCCAGAGGTGCATTCTATACATACAGAGTGTCCCATTTGTGCATTGACCTTGTTTAGTAAGCATATTTGACTGACGAAATGCTGAAGATGACTTTACAGTTTTGTGGTGGGTGGTGAAAAGCAAATTTTCTCCCCTGCCTCAGTTCCACTGCAAATAAACATGTTTCTTACATGTGCCCATTGCAGACAATTTAATCATGCTCTTGATCAATTGATCAAGCTCTGTCCTTGTTCTTGTCAAAGAGGGAGCGTGTTCTTGAGTGTTTAGTTTGGATATGCGGATGAAGATGCAGTATTTGTATTAAACAGCCACACACTCACACACATCATAGACTTATTACCTTACAGGTGGGTTACTTTGGGGTAATAGGCATCTTAATATCCACTCTCTTCTCCTTTTAGGATGGAGGACTCCTAATCAACAACCCCACAGCGTTGGCCATCCACGAGTGTAAGTGTCTGTGGCCTAACACACCACTGCAGTGTGTGTTGTCTCTGGGCACCGGACGGTACGAGACGGCGGGCAAGAACAACACGACCTACACAAGCCTCAAGACCAAGCTCACCAACGTCATCAGCAGTGCCACAGATACAGAGGGTAAGACCACCCAAAATGTTGTTTGGGCAGCAAGTTCTAAACCACAGATTAGAGTCGTGCAGTCACATGCAATGTGATGCACGCCATCCCTCTTATTAAGTGCTGTGTCTTGGAATGTAAACCAAAAGAGAGAATGAAAAATTGCCAGTAACTAGTGTCCGACTTTGATAACTAAAATCTGGCCTCCCTATCCTTATTGCAGAGGTGCACACCATGCTGGACGCTCTCCTGCCCCCCGACACCTACTTCCGCTTCAACCCCTACATGAGCGAGGACATCCCGTTGAACGAGAGCCGAATGGATAAGCTGAACTTCCTCAAGAGCGAGGGGGCGCGCTACCTGGAGCGCAACGAGGCCAAGCTGAGGAAGGCAGCAAGCGTGCTGGGCCAGGAGAAGAGCGCCATCCAGAGACTGGCCGAGTGGGCCAAGCTCAAGTCTGACATGTACGAGGGTCTCCCCTTCATTTCTAAGTTGTAGTCAATGGCTTGGCCACAGTGTGACCTTGAGAGTTCTTAAGGTAAGAAGACAAGGAGTGTAAGAACTCCCAAGACCTGATAGATCCAATGTTGAAAGGGAGCAAACTGGTCATCTCATCATCTACCTAACACTAAGACTGAGTGTATAACTATAATTATTCAAGACAATAGTATAGTGTTAATAATAATGTGATATTACAAATGTAAATTGTGGAACAGAATGTGTCTTTGATGGAGACAGAATAATGTACTTTGAAAAGGATTCGGCAGGTTTTGACACAGATCATTCACTTGAGTGATCAGAGAAAGGGACTGTATGTGTACACAAGTTCTTAAATGTATGAGTCTTAAGCTCGCTAAAAGTGTTGGTTGACTGACTGACGGTTGTTTGTGGAACGCAGAGAGACGGTAATGTGGCATTGACACATGACCATTAGAATTAATGATATTAAAAACTTTTGGCTTTGAAAAAAAAAACTTGAAGATGTAATTAATACGTGATATCACAGTGAGAACATAAACATGACTGCCTTTTTTGTAACACTGTACAGAAGACAGTCTTCATGCACTTTGTAAAATATAATTCTTAACCAAGGAAATTTAATTATGAATTATTTGAGTGCTCTTGCTGGAATTATAGTATTGGCACATACAGCCACACTGACATCTACGCTGTTTTCCTCGTGGTGCAAAGCATGTTCTCCATTGTGGCCCGTTTTTCAGTATGAAGCTTTTGTCTTTAACCTCGCTCAAGCCTGAACTCCTCAGCCCTGGCTGCTGTTGTTGTGCACTTTATATATTTGACACAGGTTATACATTGTGAGCATCCTAATTTCCCCCGATTCCTCCCCTTGTTATTGCTTGGTGGAATACAAAAAATGTCATGAAAAAAATAAAACGCAATTTTCAAAACCTCAATATCAATTCTGTTGTCTTTTGACCCCTGACCTCTGTATGATTTTAGTTCATTTCTGCCCATGAAATTACTGGGTGGGGAACATATGGCACAAGAATGTATGTCATGTTGTTTGTTTTAATCGTGTTTATCTGCTTTTATGTACTGCTGCCACACACACACATATCACAGAGCTGCCCCAATAGGGTTGTCACAAAGGAATGCGTGTCTTCCTATGATGAATTGCTTTTTTCCCAGTTGCGCACGTTGATTTTCTGCTTTATTGTTTTTATCCCATTGAAAATCCACTGAAATTCCACAGTGTCATTCCTCCCAGTCACGCTGTCGTTTCCCCAATCAACGTGAACAATACGCCACGAACGCATACCTACAAACCTCCAGAACAATGACAGATCTCAAGAATAATGTGTTAAGTGTCTCACTTGACTGATGCCTCACTCCTGGTTTCAAACAAAGTTGTAACTGGCTTGACTGATAGATTGATGACCTATTTTTTTCTTTTTCCCCCCAATGGCATCTTAAGCTTTACCATAGCAAGCTTCACCCGAACGTCAAGGTCTGATTTATGGCTTTGTAGTCAACACTTGGCCTTACTCTAGGAGTTTTCTGTCAATAGGTAAACACTGATACTGAGGTGACAGATTCTGTAAGAATATCTACATTGAAAGCTGGCAATATATGTATTCAGGGTCAGTACACCCAAATCACAAAATTGCAGATCAGTCTATTCTGCTTCGGTTTTGAAATATCAGTTTTGAAATTTCCAACACTTCCAATACACAACAAAAAAAAAAACCTGTATTGTATACATGTATACACGTGTGATGTGTATTTTTCAGTGCTTAATTAATGATTCCCTTCACATGAGATTAACACACTCTGGTGAGGTTCATCCTGTTGGCAATGTCCTTGAGTGTGAAAGGCTAAAGTGCCAAGGTAAGTCTGCCAGGCTGTGTTTACATGAAGGAGTGGGAAATATATATATATATAGTTCATACCACTGCCCTATTAGTTGCTTGTTGTGGCAGGAGCTGTCCGTCTCTCTTCCTCCTCCTCCTCCTCAAGCAGAATTGGATTGTCTGGTCTTATGGTGTTCCCTAGCAACTGTTATATTTCCCTTTCTCATTTACAATCATCTCAATGTGTGTGTGCCCACGTTTGCCTAAAATGGTCCCTGATCTGGTAGAACAATCTACACAATCCACGCCTTTTATTTTGCTGCTATAAGTGGGTCTTTGACACTTGAAATTGTAATGCACTAAGTTTTCTATCAATGTTTCAGGGCTGTGCTCGTTTCTAGTTTTTCAGCTCCTTCAGTTGGCACAAACTGTTTGTTGGCACATCCTGGCAGGTGTTAGGCTATCTTATATAAACAACAGTGCAGCATGTGAAAAGACGTTAGTACAGGCTGTCTCACCTTGTTTAGCCCTGCTTTGTTTTTAAATGCACGGCCGTATCAGAGCCTCACTCAGTGGGCCGTAGCTGCAAGTACATAAAAACAGTTAAGCATGTGATCATAATCGATGATTTTACAGTGGCTCCAGTGATGCATGTAAACCAACAGATAAGTCACTGAGGGGTGAGAAGTGTGTCTGTGTGAAGCCCACATAGGAATAGAAATGAGGAAGAGGGAATGGATTCATCTGCCCCATGTGTCTCCGCAGAGGACAAAATCACCCAAAGGGATTCACATACAGTCACTCTTCTTCTGCACTTTCTTCCCGCTGACCCTTGTCTCCTTTCCTGGGTCATCTCAGGATTTGTAGGCCCCAGCTGCTTCACATCACTGTTTGTTAAGGATGTCGCTCTGACCAAGTTGGGAAGGCGGTGTAAACAATAACAGTATGGAAACCGGTATCTGGTAGCTGTCAAAGAGACATTGTCGTACTATAATATATTCTTTCTTGTATAAACTTGTGTTAAAGTACACAGTTCCCCAGAAGCAGGAGTAGGTCCTGAAAATGTAAGATGATACTGAAAAGTGTTTAGTGTTTTGTCTAGAAAATGATTTTGGCACAAATATTAATTAAAAAAATACCTTTTAAATGATGCCTGTTAATCAGTTTACAGACCAATAGGTGATCATTTTACTGTAGTGTTACTGAAAAGTCAGCTTGGAACAGAGAGACAGTGCGCACACAGTTTCAGTAATGGCAATGGAAATATGTTGAAAGCGCCTGGGAGTATTTCACACTCCGCAGCAGTATGTCTACAATGTCATGCTGTGGGGGGAAAAAAAACATATCTGTCCGTCTCCTCATTGAAAAAGAAACTGCAGAACAGTTTGCACAGTGCTGTGGCTTTCCACAGATATCTGCCAGCCTATAAGTGCTTGAACTCACCTGCACACACAAAAACACACACCCACACCCACACCCACACACACACACACACACATCCCATTTGTCCAAAGAGCCCTGCATCAATGTCATACAACACTGCCCCATCTTCTAAGTCAACATGAAGATGCTTGAAAAGATAATTATATGATGTTTTCTAGTTACACCCATAGAAAACAATTATACATTTAAATCAATGAGCTGGTGCATGACTTTTTTAGGTCTGTGGGAGTCAAGCACATGCATTTTCATCTCATATTAAATCATGTTTTGTGAGAAGAGCGCCATTGCATTACTTCCCCTGGGACTTGTCACCATTACTAGTAGCAACTGCACATGACTCACTCGTGAATGCTAATGCCCTTCGGCCTGGATGAGTGTTAAATGCATTTATCATGTGAAGAAACTGCACATGTATACCCTTTATTTTCACACGGTGCTGATGACCTCAGCGTGCCCTTATGATGAGCGTCCACATTAAAAAAGCCTTTTCACTGAAAAATTAAGGTGAAAATATGTAGCTGCTGTTTAAAACAGACGTCACTTCTTTCACCACTCATCTGACTGGTAGAGTGAGAGAGAAACAGTGCGGAAAGTACTGGTATTGATGGGTGCCATACTGATGACAAGGTCTTAGTGTGTTAAGACATGCTTGGGCTGTTGGGAGTGAGTGATGTGGGAGGGGTGGGGGGTGTTCACACACAGCTGCCTTGTGAGCTCTGCAGTCCAAAATGTGATATGGATAGGTGGGCCAGTAATGATAATGTAATGTGCAGTGGGCCGTTTGACACCTGCGCTGCCATGTCTGTGTCTGCATGGGCCACCTATTCTGTGTTGATGATCATGGGACACATCTAGAATCAGGATATATTTTCAATTTGTTTATTTAGCCTTTATTGTAGAGTCAACAGCAAATGCAAATTTTACTATTTTGCATGAAAAGGTCCCTGGTCAGTGTCATTGTTTTACTATTATATATTATGCTTCTAGATTAATATTACTGCTGCTTTAACGTGTACCATAAAACTTATAGTCCCTTTTACTGACCTACTGTGGCTTCCCGTTTTGACTAAAATATAGTAAACACAGGTCTCATTTAGAAGCCTGGTCTGTTTTTTTTATAGAAGTTATTTGGATGTATAAAACCTCTTAAACCCCACTTGGTTGACTTGGACTAGTTCTAAACTGCTTAGATTGCACACACAAATATAAATGTTTGAATATAAACTTATGGACATGTTACACATCATTCGTCAGTTAGATTCGCCACAATTCATTTGTTCTGTTCATTTTATGGAAACACCTAGCTCAGTCTGTTCCTGAGGTTGGCCTAGATGGGCTGTCTCTTGGGGATACTGTAGATCAAATGAATGAGTCGTAATTGATATATTATTTGATAGCCAAATTTTTAGACAAATAATATTTACACTGTTTGAAACATAAACAATTTGATAGTAGCCTGTTTACCATCATTGCTGAGCAAGAGTTTTGTGCAAAAGGAATTAAAGGCAAGTCCCATATAGACGCCTGTTTCAAATATAGGCAGAGTGAGTTCAGTGATTGAGGGCTATTAAGTGAAGTTTTTCAGTTTTTTACTGCTGTAGTTGTGCTAATTTGAGCTACTATATATCCTGCTGGGTAATTTAATCTACAGCAATATAGCATTTTCTAGAAGAACATCATATGTTTGTCTTGTGAGCACCGTGTATCTCTAAAAAGTCAAGTTTTCATGAGCTCAGCTTTGTGACGGTGCGTCTTCCAGCTAATCCAAGGGGGCCAACACGGGGCAACTTTTAAAGCAATCATGCAGGGCAACATTGCCGTCAATGGCAATGAGTAAAGATGATCTTGCCACTTGCCACTAGCAACATTGCTCAAAAAGTTGCCCCGTGTATCATCAGCTTAAACCTCAGAGCAACCAGGGTGCCCTCAAAAGTGGATCATTAAAGTATCACTACATTTGTTATATTGCACACTCCATGAAACACTCAAGATACTAGACGACCAGTGAGTAAATTGCTAAGTTATAACCTTTTTAAAATCTGGCAATCAAATTATAAATATCAGAAGGAAAATATATAATCACCCAGGCAAATTAGAAACCAGGAAGAAAAATGTTATTCTCATGATAAATGCACAAAAATAGCATACAGATTAAAAACTACTACATTATTACAACAGGCATACAGGGTTACAGGTGACCTTATTTTCGAAATAGAGAGCTTTCATTAGATACAATGACGAACCACAGCAGTAGCGTACTCTATTGTTCATTTCACATATTGGTGTGCAGGTCCCACTGCTGCCGCTCATTAAAACGGGGTCGCTGCAGTTGCGTTTTTTCTCTCTTTCTCTCCGCACCGGATTGGCAGCGATTGATAGAGAGTGAGAAGAAAATCAAGAGGTCTCACTCTGAGATATCTTCCATCCACCAAGTGGCCTAATATGTTGTGGAGACTGGAGTCTTCACAGTGTAGCAGAGATGGAAACCCACTCAATCCTCACATTTCTCAGCCTTGCTGTAATGAATAATTCGCTATTATAAACTATCTAGTTGCTCCAGAGGCATAAGCACCGTGATTGGTCGGCTGGGTAGCCTCGCAATGCCTCCGAGCCGACCGGAAGTATTCAGCGCTTTGAAGTAACTTGTAGTAGCTGCCAAAAGGGCGGCTGTAACACAGTGAATCAATATATTTGACCGTCGCAACCCGAGCGAAATGACTCATTCGCTCAGTAACATTTGAAAAGGCGACACCAGCCGCACGTTTACAATTTAACCCCCATTTACGTTAGCGGAGGGCTAAACCGGAAGTTAGCCTGCTCGGCCGGCAAAAGTCAACACGGTGGACGCTGCAGCGCAACAGCCGACTAGCGTTTGGGGGTGTGATCGCAGAATGACGGACACACCTACGCACAAGTATAAATACGCACGTAGACCCTACGCAGGAGTATAAATGGGCCTTAAGCCTAAATGCGCATCAATAGATCTAGGCTATTTCCACCAAGAGGGAGCATAAAAACAGGGCCGAAAAAGGCATATGTTTTTCACTGTAACAATGTTGTCAAACGATGCAAATGTTTCCTCAGAATACAAAGGCACCTTGAAAGAGCCCCTGCGCGAGGACCAACCGACGCCCACTCGGGCCGAGTCGGGCTGGAAAGCGGGCCGGGTTTTCGTCTATGAGTGTGTCGTCTTCTCGAAGGCATAGACGATCTTTGTCGCTGCTGGTTTTTGACAGCGGCGGGGGGAGCTGGTGAGGAGAGCGGAGGATCCGTGTGGACCACAGCTTGCTGCTGCAGCGGCAGAGAGTGGGGACGTACACACTGGCCGGGCCCGGTCCCTTAAACACACACACTCATACACACACACACACACTGCTCATCATTTTCTACAGCATCAACACACGCTCACTGCGGGGGAGGAGGAACCAGGAGCCGGTTTGCAGCAGACTGTGAGTTTGAACATGCCTTGTTCTTTCTGTCTTTCTTTTGAAGATGGGGGGATTGTTTTCCTCCCGTTGTCTTCAGTAGGCTATCATAATATGTCGTTTGAGAATAATGGTGCAGTGGATGTGTCAAGTCGGTGCATTTTCATTCTCCACAGCATCCCAGTGATGCTGCCTGACTAGGGTGGCCAGGTGCGAGTAATATATAACAATATGGAGGCGCCCGACGCCGATTGTCGTGCTTTTTTAAAATCTGGATTCTGCTAAGCATCAGAGCAGACCACTGCAGCCGCGCTGCATCTTGAAGAGCAACCATCAAAGCAAGCAGAGGGAGAGAAGGAAGGCAATGTGTTGATCGGCCGTTGTGTTGAATGAATCCACTGAGCGGTGGTTGCAGCAGCAGCAGCAGCAGCAGGGTTTGTGCTTATTGTTGCTGCTGCCGGCCGGTGCTGCCAGGCCCCACGGCGCTGAGCGGATTATTTGATGTCTACCGGTGATGCTGCCAGATGTAGCTCAGCTCCTCTAGCTGTCAGTTCAAGTGTTTTGACTTAAAGGAAGGCAGCACATCCCCTAAGGCCTTGTTTTCAGATATTAGACTTGGAGGTATATGAACAGGGGCAACGGCCTCCTATGCTTTTATTATTGGTCATCATGTTTAATTGATTCTTCTATAAAATAAATCAGAAGATTCCATGAAGACAAATTATTTGATTTTTTTTTTGCCGTTTCTCTTTAAAATATTGTCTAACTCTCGACCATTCCTTGTTTTTCATTGAAGGAACTATAGCTTTCTACATGTCTCCTGAATGCAAAGACTGGCAGTCAAGATTTATTTGGCAGTTGGAGTTGATTGCACCGGTTGCAGTCGATCAAAGAAGATCCCCTTTTGGATGAATTCAAACCCCATTTGTAAAGGAATCCCAAGCCTAATAATACGTATTTGCAGTCAATATTGGTGCTGAAATTCAGTTAATTTATTAGTCAAATAACAAAAATATCGAGTAGGCCAAATCATTTCAGTCAGTTTACAAGCAAAAGAGCCAAATGCTTTCTGGTTTTAGCTGCTTAAATGTAAAGTTGTTGCTTTTTCTTGACATATATGATGGCAATATGGACAGTTGTACAGATTTTTATATGCACAATTATGAATCTATTAGTGTATTGATGAGTAATGAAAATAATTGTCAGTTGCAGCCCATGTCAAGATACAGTTTTTTGTAAACTGTATGCATGCTGATATGAATGGTATTTTAACATAAACGTATATTTTATGATGCTAGTGAAAGGTGGGCTGTCCTGTGTGTATGTGTGTGTGTGAGAGAGAGAGAGCGAGAGAGAGGGAATATAGAGGGTCACCATTCCCACAAATGTCCCCCATTGTCTTTATAATATATACTCACTTATTGCAGCATAAAATTCTGTACCATCTCTTTTAAAGGCCTATACTTTTTTCCACATAGATGCATGCAGAGTTGCTCCGTGGTAGAGAATTGATAACAGACAGGCTAGTTGTTTGATTCCCATTGGGGCTACATGTCACTGTGTTGCGAGTTTGTTTGATTGGTGATATATAACAGATGCTTGGCAATATTGTTTGCTGTATATAATGTGACCAGTAGTGGGTCTCACAGCTGACTAGAAAACAGCCCATGAGTAATGACAATCATTGTGATGGTAATAAGAATCCCACTATCTGACAGTGTGGATTTATTTCATGCAGTGTTATATTATTATATTTGCAGTCGACATATGCTGTAGTAACACTATATGATTCAGGCGTTGCAGGGTGTTCACTTTGACTAGAGGTCGACCGATATGTTTTTTTTCACGCCGATGCCGATACCGATCTTTTGAAATCCGGGTCGGCCGATTAATGCTGCCGATTTATTTTGGCCGATATTTGCTTGGTTTTTAACCTCTATTTGCACCGAACTGAAGCACAGAAATCCGCGTTGATATTCGGTGCGGTAGATAACGGTCGTTAAGGTTCCAGTGCTGTATTAGCACCGGGTCTGTCTGTAGCTACCCGTTAGCAAAGCAAAGCCAGTCTGTCACTAGCCTATAGTGCGTTGGCTATTTTTTATTACTTATTTCTCTGCATTGAGTGACAACCCTCTCAAATATAAGACACACAAACAGAACAAATAAAAGTCTCAGATTCACTCTGTAATAGCAAAATTATTGCTTACTTATTGTGACATGATAGCAACTCTTCTGTGATAATGCAACTTCAACTACGATCCAAATTAGCCGAATGTCATGTGTCTTATTCAGGTTTTTTCTCCAAGTTGGCAGTAACATATCAAAAGTTTTTAATTAAATATAAAGGAGTAATAAGAATTGAATCCTTACCGTTAGCTCCTTAGGCACTGGATGAGGTCTGCTGCTCACTCGGCTGGAATAATGACTCTAGCGGCAGCGCGCGTCAAACACGTGTTCCACGACAACACTAGGCTGCCCACAGATGCGCCTGCCTAATAATCGGCTTGATATACTTGGATATTGGCCGATGCCGATTCTGTTAAAAAATGCCAAAAATCGGCTGATTAATCGTCCGACCGATTAATCGGTCGACCTCTAACTTTGACCCTCAACCATACTTGTAAATAGGTACCAATACTATATTAATATCTTGTATGTACTGTATATTTGGTAAATATGTAAATTCCAAGTCAGTTGTGTTGTAAGTACTGAGCATTTTTCTCTTCAGTACAAAATAACAGAAGACAACTGCAAGCTTTGTATTCAGCTGGTAAATGTGGTAAATAAGTTGCAGTGAATGAGAAGCTTTTTGGTGTGTTGTATAAACCTGAAGCTACTCTAGAATGCTAATAGCAGGCTGCTAAACAACATTTTGAAAAGTCCCAGTCAGCGTTTCATACTGTATTCTTTATTCAGGAACATAACAGGAGCTGAGACATTTTCTATGGTTTCCGTTCTTAAAAGCTTTACAACCTTATGATGAAGCTCTCTGCTGTGAAATAATAAAGAAGTAACATTAACAGAAAAGTAAGCTGGATTTTACACAAATATTAGAGCATCCTGTTATACTTAGCAGTCATTTCATAGTAGTGCTTTGCAACAGTGAAAGTCCACAATAGAACAGGCCTTTTTCATAGCAGACATTTTGATATGTCACAGTAGTAAAAGCACAATGAAATTAAAGGATGGCATATAGACTCTTGAATGGACTGGAGCCATTGTTAATGATATTAGTAACGTTTTCCTACTATGACAAGTCAAAATGTCTGCTATGAAAAAGGCCCACTGTCCTAAAGTTCAAATAACCTACTGTATATAAAAATATTGAACATCTGGTTTGTTAAAGTGATCCTTTTTTCAAGTACTTACTAACAACACTGTTTATTTAAATGTATCTGGGCTGTTAATCAGTTAGTATTGTGGGAGTATTTTTTATTTTTGATGAGTACATCTCATTTTGGAAACGAAAAACACATACCGTGCAATGCTGGAGCATGTCATGGCATGATAGGAATTGTGTGCTGGCACCATCACTGTTGGCGAGACCTCAAGAGACATAACAAGGAACGACTTCAGTCTCCTGTGACAACTCCCCAGACTGCCGGTGCAGAGCCAGCACTGAGCCATTACTCATGGCAGATGCAGTGTCGTCGTCACTCTCCCATTTATCCACGGCTCATTAGACACAAGCCAGGTGATGGAGCTTATGGTGGGTTTAGGTGCATTCTCATTCTGCCCACTGTCGCCTTAAGTGATGGGACAATTTTCATACAAGGGATATGCATAATATTGCTTTCAGGGCTGTTTGGGGATCAGGGTTGAGGTCAGCTCCCTTTGACTTCACCCAGGTGACACTGAAACAGTGACATGTGACACTGTTATAGCTTTCAGTCTCTATTACTTATTTTTTAATATAGATTGTACGTTTTTATTGTGACTAAAATACATTATCTTGTAAGATTACATTTTGATTGAGTAGTTCTCTTTGTAAAACATGAAAGGAAACCTCTTGTGTTGATATCGTGGTACTGATACATTGGCACACTGTTTTATCAGCCTTTATCAGCTTTTAAAAAAGCATCATTAATATTTGCCCAATGTTATGATTGACTGTGTTTTGCAGGAGTAGATCACTCCATGCATTTATCAGATTAGCAACAGAGTGTGCATGATGCTTTTATGCATTTGTTAAAATAAGCTAAATACCCTTTAGGCACAGTGGTGCAGTGGTTAGCACTGTCACGTCACAGCAAGAAGGTCACGGGTTCAAACCCTGGTTGCCCTGGCCTTTCATTGTGGAGTTTGTATGTTCTCCCCGTGTCTGCGTGGGTTCTCTCCGGGTGCTCCAGCTTCCTCCCACCGTCTAAAGACATGCAGACTAGGTTAAGTGGTGACCCTAAAGTGTGAGTGGTTGTTCGTCTATGTGTGGCCCTGCAATGGACTGGCGACCTGTCCAGGGTGTATCCTGCCTTTTGCCCGATGCCAGGATAAGAAGTTGATGATGGATGGATGGACCCTTTAGGCTTAAAACATTTGTTTTCATTATCAATTATTTTGGCCATTATTACTTGTTAATAATTAATTAATGGGTTGGCCTGTAAAATTTCTGAAAATAAATAGTGCACACAATTTGTCTGACCAACAGTCCGAAGATATTCAAGTACAGAGATTGAAATTGGAAATCATCACATTTGAGTGTTTTTGCTGTAAAAAAAAATGGACAAAATAGTTCCAGATTAATGTTTCTGTGGAATGGAAATGAATCGTTTACTCTATGAAATGTCAAGAAGTATTAAAAAGTGACCATCACATGTTATGAAAACCCAGGGTCCTTAAAGGCCATGTCTTTTTTCTGGACTAATGGTCCATAACTGAAAGATATTACATTTACAGTTATATAAAATAGAGAAAAACTAAAAATCCTCATTTGAGAACCTGGAATTAGCAAATAGTTGTTTTTTTCCCTTAATTAAATTAGGCCTAAGACTATCAACATTTTTGCAAATTCATTTCCTGTTATAAAGCAACCAATTACTTACTAATTACCTTAAAATAGACATGCCTGCCTGGAAAAACTTCTGCATATTACATAACTCTGCATTATAGCATCACTTCAGCTCATATGGATGAGACTTTGGTATTGGCTTGTAGTCCAAACCATCTCTGATATACTGAGGAAATGCTGCCAGAAAATCTCTTTGCACATCTGCATTTTGCAGCTAAATAATGTTTATGTTTTGTGTTCCTGTAATGATGCATACGATGCTGCAATTATGATTTCTATTCTCAGTCTGAGCACTGCTTCAGGCACTGCCAACAAGGACACAAGGCTTATTTTTTTATAATTATCCCCAGAGGTTGTTATACTCATACTCTACATAAGCAACCACCAGTGAAATGTGCAGGTGCACATGTTTATGAAGTCATAATAAGAGCATTGTGGGTCTTTGTCTCAGTATAGATTTATAAACTTCTGGCACAGATCAGACCACCGGGAAGCTGCAGCCCAATAAATACAATTAGCATCATAGATTCTTCTGTATACTTTGTGTTAATAGCATCTGCACCCTGCGGCTGTGATGATCGGTTAGGGGGTGGGATTGGCATAAACTCACCCCCACACCCTTGGCTCACAGCTGAGCATGTTTGGGTGGCTGTTTTCATTAAGGGACCGGGACACATTAAATTAGCATGACTGGCTGAAGATTGATGAATTGGAAAATGGGGGGACGGTTAAAGCCGGTCCTGGAGTGTGAAACTCTTCTGCTGCTGCTGCTGCTAGTAGATTCCTGAGAGAGCAGATGCTGTTGTTCTCCCTGCCTTCCATACAAGACAGATGGTTTTTTGTGGTGTTTTTTTCCATTTTTGGAAGATGATGATTGTGCTGGGAGATGGGGCAGACCCAGTTTTTGCACAATGAAGGGTAATGAGGAGTGTGTGCACATTGCAAATGTGTTAGACAGGTTTGATTTCAGCATGAAAGAGTTTAATGTCAAGTATACATCAGAGCCACCCAGGTGACCGGCTGTACCTACAGTGCATTCCCTAGCCTACACTAAACACTTTGCACAACATCTTAGTATAAGAGAGTACAAAAGACAAGAGAGGAGGAGAGGAGAGGAAAGAAAAGGAAAAGAAAGGAGGGAAAGACAAGAGAGAAGGAGAAGAGAGGAAAGAAAGGGAAAGGAGAGGAGGAGAGTAGAGAAAAGGAAAGGTGAGGAGGGAAAAGGAAAGGTGAGGAGAAGAAAGGAAAGGAGAGGGGAGGTGGAAAAGAGGAGTGAAAAGGAAAGATGAGGAGAGGAAAGAAAAGGAAAGGAGAGGGGGAAAAGAAAAGTGCCGGATGGGGGAGAAGAGTGAGCAAAAGACAGGAAGGAAACTAGAGCTGCAGTGAAGAGTAGAGCAGAAGAAGAATGAAGACGAGAGGAACGACATGTTGCTGTGAACACCAGCTGTGCCAGTCTGCATCTGAAGTAGAGCAAGAGATGGATAAAAAGAGACATAGCATGCTCCTACTACTATCATACTGCAGCGACAAGTGGCCCACCGCAAGGAACCCTGCTCTCTCGGGTCACCATCGCCGGGTGCCCTTAGCGCATTATAAATTCAGATACCACTTAGGAAAAAAGGCAACCTCTGATAACAAGCTAGTTTCAACACTAGGTACTGGCCTGACCGTCTGTATTGAATTTCTAACTCCAGATTCAAAAGTTCTCTAGTCAACCCCTCTTCCCTTCTCACTTTTGATTCCAGAGAACAGGGCACTGAACAAATAACCTGAAATGAGTTCCTTAAAGGGCCAGTTTTCTGGTTATCTGTAATGAGGTGTGTTAGTGGAGGCAGTATGGATGTTAAAGTAAGTAAATACTAACTTACCAGTCCAGAAGAGGGGGAAGAATACGAAGACAAAACATTTGACGAAAAATGCTTACTAGTTTTCTTAAGGCGTTCACCCAAAGAGAAACTTATTTATTTTCAACAAGCCACAAAACGTTCGCCCAGAGCTCTAGAGTCAGCAACTTCAATAAAGAAATAGACAGGGAGGACCCCACCCTTTTCTCAAACAATCATTGACTATCAGGACTTGTTCATCACACTGATAGGTTTTTACATTACTTTTCCTTTTATGGGTAGATGCGTAAAGAGGTGGTATTCTGCTTTTTGGCTTTTCCCCTCTCCTTTATTGAGTTATGTATCTTTTTTGTGCATGTAACAGGTTTGCAAAGTGAAAAAGCCCAAAGTCCAGCCCAAAGGCAGTTCCCATCTCCCACAGAAAGCTCTGCTCTGAACCGCTTGAAAACAGCTCGTTTGTAGTCCTGCCTTTCACTTCCTTTACTTGTGACATCACAATGAAAATGCGTCATAAAGCTTGCCAAGCAACTTGCGGGGGTCAGGCACGCCCTCAAACCAAGCTAGTCTGAGCGGAGGCCCTTTGGCTCGACTCGCCTTTATTTGGTTTTCCATTGTAGAAATGTTGTACCTGTACCTGCTTCCAGGTACTTTTTTTTGTATCACCTCACCTCCGTCGAGGTTCCAAGCGAGCTGAGGGATACTAAAATGTAATGTGAAAACATGACAGACTGCTGATTGGTCAGAGAGAATATTCACTATTCACTGCATCATCATTGTGTGCGCCAGACAGAGCAGCAGAAAGTTTTAAATTTTACAGTTTTCGTATGTAATTTCTTCACTAAATCCACTTCTGAGAAGTTTTGAAGTGAGAAATCAGCTGTGTAGATTTCGAATATTGACAGTTTTACGAGAAGTGACGGCGGAACAAAAATGTGCTTGAATATTTTCGGAGTTGAGGAGCTCCGCAAGTGGCTGCGGGAGCCTGTGCCAACCCGCGGGAGGAGCGTGTGAGGCCGGCCAGCCGCCCGCTCACAGAGCCCTCTGCTCCCGCCGTCACACAGACCGCTGCAGCAACAACGGCAGAGCAAAACACAGCTGGAAGGTTTTCATACCGCTTATCTGTCTTTACATTCTGAGGAATGTTGAAATGTTTTAACTTAAAAAAGAGAAAGCTGTGTGGATCGCTGGTGTGTGTGTCGCATTGAACATTATGTTGCGGCAGTTGTGTGTGGCGTCGCTATGACAACAAGCTACGTACTATCTCTGGGTACTACCTGCAATGGAAAACGGAGCAGGGCCGAGTAGAGTCGAGTGTATCGATTTGCGCTATGGTAGCTTTTTTCGGCAAGGCAGCATAGATCGTCAGAACACCGGCAACAGTTCGACGTTTAGTCCTGATGGTAAGATGTGGAACAATGATGTTGTGTGGTTGTGGACTTGTGAGTAACTTATACCATCTGCTAGGTTATGGTCACAGTCTGAAGCGGCTTTGATTTGGATCACAGTACCTTGTTTCTTACGACCCGCCCTTCTCTGCTTCTGATTGGCTAGTAGTCCTTACCTGGGAACTGCACATGTGCAACTCCCAACAAAGATTTTGTGTAAGTAAGATGCATCACTCTGTAGCTCCAGAGCGGAGCGTACAACACACAGGGTGAAAAGAGGAGCTGCAGCAATGTGCAGTATGAGAAAAATATGGTGTTTTTTAAACCATGTAAACCTGTTCTGGTACAACCCCTAATTAAGATGTTGAACCTGAAAATGAGCATAATACCACCTCTTTAAATGTTTGAAGGCCAAATATAGTAGGCCACACTCAAACAAAATAAATGAACACTTCTCTTACTAATCTTAAATGCATGCAGAAATAAATAAAAAACTGTTTTAAATGCATCACTCGGAATGCAGAATACATTAAATCAATTCATTCATCAATTCTTCTTATTTTCACAACTCTTTTCACGCCTCCACTCATGTGTGCGAGATACACACATCTGTCGTATTTATCTAAAGGGTCGAGTTGCCAGCAAGAGCGGACTTTCACTTCCTCTTTACTGGACATCAACGTCTAATCTGAAATATGGTCACGTACAACAAAAGGTCTCTGGAGGCTGAGCAAATGTCAGGGCACAAGAGACTGCAGAGACACCTTAAATATAAAACAGGATATCAAACAAAACATATTTTGCAATCTGAGCTAAGCAGTCAACAATTATCAGTCTTAAAACACAGGCCATCAGAGTTAAAGCACAGGCAAATAATTTTACTATATGGCTTGGATACGTGCCAAGCAGTCAAACAGTATCTATGAAGGCCCCCCAAGAACCAGAGCCAGTTGCTTCCAGTGTCCTTTTCTTCACATTTATCTCATTCTCACAACAATACATACATGTATACACTCACACGATAAAAAGGTATTTTATTCACCTCTTTGACCTCATACAGTTTTTTTTAGTTTCCTATCAGGCTCTTTTGAATCAAACAGAAGGCCATCGGTAGCTTTGAGTCTGCTTGCAGGCCGCAGATGAGTTGTTTGTGTTGGTCAGGTGGGCAACAGATGGGAGAGTGGGTGAGAGCAGAGGAGTTGCCAGGCTGGTAGTAGTTGTCACTTGCTGAGTGTAAAAACATATCAGCATATCTGTCTGAATGTCTGATTTAATTTTACATGCTGAGCCACATGCAGGCACAGATTATATGTTTTCACTGCAGTTTCATTTGAGTGTTGAGTCATGTTAAATCCATTCAGAGGTTCAGAAATTACCACTGTGTGGTTGGCATTCTGAAGGGAGGACATACGAAAAGGCCTTTTAGAGGCACACCATGCATTATACATTTCCAATAGTTTCTTTTTTCTTGATGCTGTTAAAATGGAGAGGGCATGTCAACATCAGAACGGAAAGGAAAAAGATGATGTTAAAAAAAACATACTGTATGCTTTTTATCAAAAGCTTATGGTCATAGATACCCGCTTCTTTTTTAAATTTTTTTTTTGCCAGTGTTAAGGGAAACAAAGGAAGAATGTTCATATCCCAGTGGTGGGAGCTTAATTCATTGTACAGTAGGATTAAAAAAAATATTACCCCCATCCACCAGAATCTTTGCCACAGCTCTAAAATGATTAATGAGGATTTAGGTCAAAGAAGCCATTAAAGAGCTCCTCTTATCACACCAAACATCCAATTGGTGCAAGGCACCAGCATCACATGCCGGGCGTGAACCAACCAGCCTTAACAATAATTATTAAAGATGTTTTTACAGTGCATAATTGAATCCTTCAGCCATGGCTGATTTTTAGCTTCTTTACTCGTAGTTCGATGCCTCCCAGCCATGAGGAGAGATTAGTTTGATGGGGGGATTTATCTTAGAGCCACATGATTTGTAGAGTGTGCAATTATGTATTGCTTTTTAGGGTATTTCATTGGCCCAAAGCTGACAATGTTCGTTCTACACCTACACAGGACTCCAGTGCTTAGCGTGCATTAATATCTACAAAATATTTTGTCACAATATCTAGTGCAATCTAGGGGAACTCCTAGTTGTAAGTGAGTCTTGCCTCAGTTGTTCATGGGACACTTTGAGCATCTGCTAATCATCAATATGTGTATGGTGTAGGAAAAGCGGCTCCAGTTCAATGGAGCCTGCATGTGTCCTCGATCCTACTCGTCTGACCCCAGAGAGAAGGCCTTTCTGAGGCCAGCCCGCCTTCAACAAGTGCCCTCTGGTCGTGCTGAAAGAATGTCTTTGTAGAAAAAGATAAACTGCGCAGTGAGCAGATGAAGAGGACGGGGAACAGAAGCAGTTCTCAGGGTGGAAAAGTCATCTATCAGCTTAAGATGTGTCTGCTAACTTATAAACCAATTAAAGGCAGACAGATCCTCATGTTTATGAGCCTTGAAGAGAGAAAGAGAGTGTTAACATCTGTCCTATTAAACATGCTTTGTTTATTCCACTGTATAATCCACATACTCACGCTACGTGGTAAATGGAAACCCCCTTATGACACACACACTTAAAGCATTTTGATACAATACTACATACTCTTCACATTTTATAATTATTGTTTAATAACGCTCATGCCACTAAAGCAAAATACATTACATTGAGATTGAAGAGAAAAGTCTAGCTCTGAGTGACGTGCTAGCAATATATATGCATTATGAACACTATGTTATATATATTTCAAAAATAAAAGGCAGTCAGTCTATAACTTTTCAGAATTATTCAACACATATATCACATTTATAAATAACACTTTGTTAAACTGTAAATCAGACTTCTAACATGCACATGCAGTATATAAAGTGCAGTTACAGTGACGTTTTATAGGTTTATAGGTACAATTTAGTATTATATACTGTGACACTGTGTAACACACTATGGTGTATTAGAAGGTCAGTGGACAAAATATATCCATCGCATATATACAGGAAAGGGTAAATATTAACTTGAAAGTGAAAGTGAAGTTTTTGAATTTTAGGCTATAAAGATCTTCAATTAATTTGCTTCTGTGATATAGAAGATATATATTTTTTGCTCTTTACTGTTAAGAAGACCCAGCTTACTTCACGTAATTTGGGGAAAGCCAATAGACTGCTTCACTCACCCCATGTGTAGTGAGTATACAGTATGTACAATTTTGACAGCCATAGGGTTAGTAGATAATGACAGTAAACACAAGGTTTTGATTTATTGATTTAAACACCAGTTTGAGGATAATTTGCCTTTCAGTCGTAAACAGCGCATACACCCGTTTTAATGTGCTTTCAGCAGGCGTTTCATGTCAACAGGTCTGATGCAGCCCAGGCTGTGGGTACTATGACTTACTGTTAGAATAACTTATTAGGGCCCGAGCATGAAACATGCGAGGACCCTATTGAAATTGTAAGGTTTATTGTTCTTTCTCCCAAATGAATCGCACTTTTGACGGCCTAAAGGTGCTCAAAAACTCACAAAACTTTGCACACACATCAGGTGTGGCAAAAAATTACGTGTTTTAAGGGTCTCGCACATGGGCGTGGCAAAATGGCTCTATAGCTCCACCTGTAAAGTTGGAAAAAATTAGCCCCCGCGCCTACTTCAACCTACATGCACGAAATTTTCTGGGGACATCTATCATATCAAGACACAAAAAAAAGCCTCCAGAACCCATACCCTAAACTCAACACGAAGTCAGCCATTTTGAATTGAAAGTGCGAGTTTAACCTCTTTTTCACCGTTTACATGGTGCGTACTACAGATTTAGTCCAATCGACTCCAAATTTCTGCTGTGCCTTCTAAAGGCATTGACGATGAAAAGTTGTGCTATCTGTGAGTTTTTGTCAATGGGCGTGTCCGTGGCGCCCAAAATCTGTGATTCTGATCTGTGAATCTTGTGAGTTTTCGGATAACGGTCCTTGGTGTGGCGTCAAAGTTTGATGCTTCGCCATGACACAGGAAGTTGTTGTTGTAACTTCACTGTACATAGCTCATATCTACCAAATTTCACTCATTTCATAAAACTCCCGCCCTGAACACATGTACATGCCGACATTCACCCATGGTCATAGCGCCACCTGCTGGCAACAGGAAATTAGTTGTAATGAAGCAGCCCCTGTGGCACGTTTCACCTACATGTATGAAATTTCTGTGGCACATGTATCATGTCCAGATGTACCAAAAAGCCTCTTGGGGTGATGCCCTAAACCCAACAGAAAGTCAGCCATTTTGAATTTTACATTTCATGTAATTTTTGGATGATTTACACACTCCGTACTTTAACGAACTCCTCCTAGGGATTTAGTCCGATCAAAGTGTACATGCTCACATCTGAACAAAACTATACGTGCTTGATAACTGTCCCGCCCTGAACACATCTACACGCCAATATTCATTTCTAGTCATAGCGCCAAGTGCTATGTAGCGCCACAAAGGGGACACATGAAGTGACGTATAACACCTTCATGCAGCGTCCATTGCGCATAGCAAATTCACAGCCGCACCGGCAGGGCTCCAGATTATGCAACGCGGCCGCCTCACACCCGACACGTGCGAGGGCCCGCCCCAACGCTGCTTGCAGCTTTAATTTCCTGTTTGTTCTTGCTCAGCATCATTTGATGCCTCTGGATGCCAGCCCATAAAAGTCACTGGTGTTTCACATCAGTGATAATGCCCCGCCCTGCCACCCTACTCTGTCCTCTCTTTCCCTGTCTCTTTCACCCCTAAAACTGCTGAGCTTGCTGTTTGTTTGGGCTGCCAGATACTCTGCATTGTCCCCTCAGAGCCAGGCTGCTTTACTCACCTTGCCTTTTTGCACCCTGACATAATGCACCAATGGCTGCTGTTGTGGCAGTTTAGCTAATTGCAGTTGGACGTGAGATACAAATACATTTCACTTGTAGTAGATATCTCCAGAGTTCCTCCTCCTACTCGAGTTATTTGTTCTAAGTTATGAAAATGCTTATCATCTTAGCATGAAACAAAGTTTCAGTGAGTCTCTCTGAAACTCTCTCATTTGTCTGATCATGGATCAGCTCAAAACAAGCAAACTCAAAAAACACAGCTGTGTCTTTGGTCCTGTCCCATCAAGATATACTGCATATAATGTACTTTGCTCTTTTTATACAACACTCTGCATGTTAATTGATCAAAGATAAACTGTTTATCACCAATGCGCTTCCAAATCTCAATTAATTTTACAATTTGCAATGCTGAATTAAAATTAAGATATTCTACTAAACCTTTTTTTCCCCCTATTTGCACTAGTACATAGATAATTAGCTATTTTAATTACTTGGCTGGGAGCCAGAAGCTATAGTTTTGGTGAGACAGCCATGTGTTTTACTGATTAATGTCTGCATGTCTTTTTTTCCTTCACGTTGAAGGGCATGACAAGGAGTGAAATTGTCTAGGTGTGACACATTAAACTCAGGCAACGAGCTGTAACACAACACTGACATATTAACCCCTTATTAAGTTCATATGGCGAACAAGTTAGCAAACAGTGGCTTATTGATACATCCAGCAGATACATAGCATTAGCATTTAATTGGAGTCATGTTCCAAATGTAAGTTTGATATGGACTTTTTACTTGTAGCTCTGTTTCGGTTTCCTCCAACTCCTGAGGGAAATAGGTGGCTCTATACTGTAGCTGCTAAATGCTCCATGTTAGCAGCTAAATCTGTTTTGTTTAACGTTTGGTGCTGATCACGTAGCGTACCATGGGTTTATCAGTACTTTATTACTACGAACAACTGACGCTGGTGAGAGCTGCGTGAGTAAAACAAAGCAGGCCGTTAAAACCAAAATAATGAGCTGAAATATGCTAACAGTCTCCATAGAGCCACTGAGTCAGGTAACGATGTTCTTTGGGTTTGTCCGTAACTTTATGAGCAACTCCTTTCACATATTACATCATCACATTGATCCATTGCTAATATAAAAATATTGACTAGAGCAGCTTTGAAGAAATTAACTTTCAAAAAGTGACATGATGTTATTTGTTTGCAAGTCATATATACAACTACTTCCATCCATCCATATATCGTCAACCGCTTATCCTGCGTACAGGGTCGCGGGGGGCTGGAGCCAATCCCAGCTGGCATAGGGCGAAAGGCGGGGTACACCCTGGACAGGTCGACAGTTATACAACTACTTGTTCCACAAAAATGACGTTATCAAATTTGACATTTGAACGCATCCACATTCTTTAAATTATAATGACTTCCATGCCTAGGAGGGCTGCACACAGCTCTGCACTACGCCTGTTTCCCCTGCTCCCCCCCCCCCCCCCCCCCCAGTGTCCTCCCAGCATTTTCCCACCATCTTCAACACTGCTCGTATTGACCGTCAACCCACTCCATCTCTCCTCCACTCTGCTCTGATCCATGACTCACAAAGCCCATTTAACCTTTTATCCCGCAAAATGCAAGGCAGCTCTCGGCCGCTACCCACTGGAGCCAGTCCATGTTTGTCTCTATGACATACCTCTTAAATCCTGACATCGTTTTGTTTGGCAAATATAGGTGAAGTGAAGAAGAAGAGAAAACTGGGCTATTGGTGCCAGCGGTGTAACAGTGTGTCCTTTCTAAAGCACAGGAAACTCCTTCACTTTGTTATATATTCATTGAAGCCAGTCATCCATTACAGCTATGTGATATATTACCTGTAAGGTATTCACTCTACAAAAGGCCCATTAATAAGTGGAAGAGCAGCTTCTTTTCTAAAATGGGTATCACATACTTTTCCCACGGTGGTCTCCCCTGTGTGCACACTCACATAATCAGGTAACACAAGCTATCAGGTGTCCAGGGAGTGTCCCGTAACTGTCAGACAGTTGATACAGTTAATTCTGTGGTAATGTCTACACTTGCATATGTGCGACTTCTTTGAATAACTTTAAGTCTCATAAATCCATGCATCTGTCTATAAATGTATCTTCCTGCGAATATCACTGCTTGACTCATGATGCCTGTGATTTCTTTTGATGGTGTTAAATTATGGCACAGATTTGATGCACCCCAATCTATATCCTCCTCTTCTCAAAGACGGATCATGGGAGGTCCTGACTGACTATACATCAAAGAGAATATAATATAGAATACACATCTTTGTGCCCAGGAAGCTGATATAAATGTTGACCACCATTCACACAATGTCATAAAAGATGTAGCAGTGAATTCTATGCTTGAAATAATTTGATGGAGAAACAACTAGGAGCAGGACACTGAATTCATGCAAAAATTCTAAACTTTTACTGGTTCCAGCTTCTCAAATATAAACATTTACCAGTTGTCCTAAACTTTTGGGTATTGTTGGTCAGGCAAAACACGCATTCATTTTGTGCTTTTTCCACTTTCATATGTTTTATAGATCAAATGATTTACAGATTAATGGAGAAAATAATAGGCAGATAATTTGATGATGAAAATAATCAGGATTATTTATCCTGGGATTAGTTGCGGTCTTTTTGTTAAGCTGTCATGTGTCTTTTGGTTGGTAAAAGTTTCAGCTTTCAGCCATTATTCCTCTTTAATAATGCAGTTTTCCATATTACATAATTTTGCGGTTTTTGAAAATGGATGTAGGAGGTTCATTCAGATAACAGCTACAACTACGAAGCCACCTACTCTAAATAATGGAATATTTTCTTGATGGCATCAGACATTAATGTAACACCGGAAAATGGCTAAATAAAAAGAACAACTTTGAGCTAACTGTTGGGTCCTCTTTGAGAGGTGATTCATGCTTGAATAATTGATATCCTCTCACATATATATGCAAAAATATGTCTCTTATCTTCTTGCTTAGAAGCACTGCCGCTGCTTTGGTGTATCAAAGCCAGGCCAGAACATACTATACTGAGTGATGAATTATTGAGTGCTTTGCCCCTCTTGTCACTTGCACTCACACTCCTCCATGTAGCAGGGTCGAATTTGGGATGATTGGGGATGTATTGTCCTTGTTCTGTCAGAGAAATGGGAGAGGGATATGGTCTCAAAATCAGGATTAGGATTTGCTTGTTGTTCTTTTCTCTGTTGTCAAATTTTGTTTCCTTTCAATTTTTTGTGATTTGGAATTGACCAGAGCGTTCACATGAACACACCGATAGATAGTGTATATCAGGAATTACAAATCCATGTGTCAGCACATAGGGTTGTACTGACACCAGGATTATTGATCCTGGGATTAGGGCTGGGGACCCGGAGGGCATCAGTGTTGCTGAAAGCAGAGACCCCTGTTTTTAGACAGCTGTGTGATCCTTCACAAGCTCATTAACACACTGGATGGAGTCGAGTGGGTTAACTCAGTTTATCTTGTTTATCCAAAATCCCAGAGGTCAGATGGGCATTTTGTTAGTCGGATTCTCCGCTAGCCAAAAGAAGGGGGATTCGGTCTCAAGTGAGACAATAAAGATTTAGTTTGACTTAAATGAACAATTAAATTATAGTTGTATTGAGGTCATAATGTAAATATAAATGATATAAAATGAGGCATAACCTTTAATAGGCTAGTAAACATAACAGAGGATGCGTTTGTACAGATGAGAATTGTGGACTGTCCCAATGTAAACCCTGGGCCGCTTTGCTGCGAGCTACACTCATTAGCCCAGACAGCATCTGTTTTTAGAGTACCAGTGTGCTGAGTGGAGCCTTTGTATATAGATAGCTACAGCCTCTCTTTAACAGCAGGGTCCTTGCTTTCTGGCCTACCACGAGCACCACTAGCCAACAAGGCTGTAGAGCCCCGTGGGCAGCAGTGAATAGCAGATGCCTGCGACGAGCGATTGAATGATAGCAAACTGCTTGGGTCTGCTACACTTTGATAGGTCCAATCCAGAGCCTGACTTTACATGTATATATGAGGTTTCAGATTTGTGCATTTGCATCTGTTATAAACCGACAGACCAGAGCTGCTGTCATTTAGGCTAGTATGGAGGCCTAAAAGGCGATGTATTTTTGAGAAAGTGTGGCAGGAAATCATTATATAATGAAATTTTATGATCTACAGGGAATACTTGGAGTCAGTTCAAGGACTGATCTGTTTGTACACCTGGGGTAATGGTCTCTTGGTGACTAATTTTTTTATTGGGTTTAAATTCTGCTGAGTCACGCTTGTCCTGCTGATCCGGGCTTGGCTAAACAGGGGATAAAAATTGTTCTGTATCTGTACTCTTCTGTTCGCACAAGAGTGGTCCTTGTTGATCATCCATGTGATCATCCATGTTGGCTGTTAGCCTTGTGTTAGCAGATGTTGGTATAGCAAGAGGGACATAGGCCAGTTGAGAAAATCTACATGGTCTCTACTGTGAAAAGGTAATGGCAAGCCATTGTTATAGTTAAACCTGCAATTACTAATTGAACCAAAAGAGTGAGGTTGTGAGCAGTAAAAGCAAAACAATGAGCTGAAAGATACTTCATAGAGCTCAGCGAAAATGCGGAGTTGAGTGATATCTCCCTGTGGGTTCCTCACTACCAGTGACCCTCTCCTTTGATTCATTGTTGACACTGAAGTATTAATTAAAGTAACTATAAGGTGCAGACTTCATTAGAGGTTTAATTCATTTAAAGATGAACGTTGCAGACTGATGATAACTTTAGACATTATGATATAACTTTTAAAAAATTTAGAACAAGAATTCAAACACGGTGAATATGATGTTTTTGGACTACTAAGATCAGAAGAGGTGTTGATTATAGTCATTTGATGAATGGTCAGAGATTGGCAGGTTTAAAAGAAACAGCACTTATTGATTTGAGCTCTAAAAGCCATGTTAGGGTGTCTAAGGATAGATATAGTCAGTGCTTCTCACTTCCAAGATTGGTGTCAAATAATGAGGTTATTGGGACACTCCAGGATTCTCAGTGGATTGTCATCTACGGTATCACAAATGTATCAAATTAGCAGAAGAGCAGATATTTTTATCCAAAAGGTTTAATAGCAATATTATTTTGTAGACCGTTTTGAGCTTTTCAGACTGACAGGCTGATGCTATGGTTTGCTTTGCTCGTTGGATTTGACTGCAGGGCAATGTTGTTTCTTTGTGAATTTGTTTAAGGAAAATCAGGGCAAAGGTGGAAGGCAGATAAAGTAGTTTTTGCATGTGCGTGTGTTGAATCTATGTGTATGAGTATCAGTATATCGATGCACGTCTGTCTAATTCACGCTACAGTGATCCTGCACACCACAGCAAGGAAGCATCATCGCCACTGCATTACTGAACCATGACTGCACCCAAATAATTCCCACCAAGCTATTTCACTTTTGCCGCTCAGGTGAGGTCATGAATCATGGCTGTCACATAGCCTAATTCAGGAAGGCCTCAGGAACATTTGCATATGGCTTCTGTTGCTTTTTAAGGCTTCCTTTGTTAGCAAAATAATTTAGCCACATTAATAGACAAAGCATATCGAGCATTGTCTGTTGGGCTATTGAGTGTTTATTCAACCTCAAGCACCATAAACAAATGCAGCATTTATCAAATTGAAAAGCAAAGCACACAAGCACATTCATTCAACTAACACGAGAGCTCTGGCTAGTACATGCATAATGGTGCTGTTTAGAGAACGCTCTGTTTAGTCTGCTTTTTCAGAAGTGGACTGCTAATGTCAAGCCTCACCAGTGAAGTTAAGTGTGTGTTTTAGAGCTTTCACATTCAATCTAGTGGAACTGCTGAGTGGAGTGTAATTAGTCACTTTGTGTTAGCCATGCATATGCACAGACACACAGATAATCACACACTACATATTAGCATTTCACTGTTGTCGCCGTTTCCTTATGGTGCTGAAACAGTCCATACTGTGCCATCTGAATTGTAGAGCAAGTTTTTTAAAACAATTATTCTCATCATTGATTGATTGATCATCACAATCATTCCAAACCTGTCTACATTTGTATTCTACTCATTTTCTTTGCCAAAGACATTTTGGAGGAACAGAAGTTGTGTTCAGCTTTTTTTTTTTTGCAATACTGGAAGTGTGACATTCTTGTGTTACAATTCTTCAGAAGGACAGAAGTCATAGGAATGGGGTCAGGGTGGTTGGGGGTACTCAAACACTTGGTTACGTTTAAGGAAAGATAGTGGTTTTGGTTAATGTCCAATCTTTTGCATCAAATCAGCATGACTGATATTTCACTAAGAGGATGATCTTTCCATAGTGTGCAACTATGAGGTACACGCTAATGTAAGCTTGCTAACATGCACACAGTCACCATGGTAACATGCTGATAAGATGTTTATCATGCTCAGCATGCTACCATTTGCATACATCTAAGCTCCATCAAAACCCTGAGTTGGTACTGACGTGAAATTTGATGTACTGTCAGCAGGATGATCCATACCCACATTTACATACACCCAGAAACCCTGAGAGAGGTGTGCAAGAAAATGGATGAAACACCAGGCCTCATTGTTCCTTGATATTTTCCAAAAATAGCAAATTCAGTAATGTCATCTCCTGCCATCACTCATTTTCAGTTTTGATCTTCCTTCAAAGACTCTTCTGTCGCATGATTGCTGCAGGATATACCAATTACACAGCTGTGCGCTGCTTTTGTTTGCGTGGTTTGAGGCTGTAGCAGAGGAGTGAGAAGTGTGTGTAGTCTTTTTTACAGTATGATAGAGCTACAATCTGGCATCACTCTCCATGTGGGAGCTTTTTTGAACAGTTAAAAAAAAAGTGATATCCCATTTACAGTAATCTCACTTGGTTACAGCTGCACTGCCAAACAGAATGTAGCAAGTGTAATATCTGTCTGTGACAGTAAGCTGCTGTGGTGTGTCTGAGGAGCCTTTGTGTTCACTTGTCATGTCCTCATCACAGCTTTAAGCTAAGAACATGGTTTTTGTGAGGAGCCCTAAATACACATAGCTAGAGAAATCCCGCTTCACTGGTGTTACTAATATTAGGAGGCCTCAATTCTCTGTTCCTACTCTCCTGCCTTTCTCTGCGTTAGGTGGAAGATATGTGGTCAATATTAGACGTCTCCCAGGCATCCTTTAGGTCTATACTCTCCACTGTTTGCCCTCCCTTCTCAACAGCCCCTTTGTTCCTCACACTCTCATTTCCACTTTTCCATTTGTCATTGCCCTCCACTCATTTTCACTCTCATTGCTTTACTCCACATCTGTCCCCATCTTTGTCTTTCCCTCACCTCCCTTTTTGTGTTGGTCCTTCAGATGAGATGGTCTCTAGGGTGCTGGCTGCATTGACATTTTTTCTCAACGTGTTTCTGACATGTCACTGATGGCCAAGCTCTGCTCGGCAAAGCACTCTGGGTGTTATTCTGCTTGACTCTCTCCATGGTGATGTGAGTGACAGCCTCTCAGATCTTCATGGATCTGGTTTATTTGGCAATACTGGCCACCATTAGGTCTTTTTGTGAGAGATAGTGACATAATTCTCTGTGAAGTAATTGATAAATTACTACAATGACAACTAGGGTGTCCAGATGAGAATGGGTGAAATTCGGGACGGTCAATGAACATTAAACATTAACACACTTGAAAATCAAAACACAACGATAATATTATTTTGTTCATGAAGTCACCTGTCTATCATTAGGAAAAACACAACAACTGTGAATATGTCAGTGGTTAAATCATGATCTTTTACCTAATTTTTATTTTATTCATTTCATCAGTGCAGTGTCTGTCACATCTGTCAGATCAGTCCGCCGTGGCTGCCTGAAGCTACAACTTCCCTGTCCTCGTAACTTCCACTAACCACAAGAAAACAAAGTGTTACTTTGTGGCTTTAACAATGTAGGCTTCAGATAACCTGCAACCCCTGCCGGAGCAAGAGAGCTACACAACGATCAGTATTTAATGATTAATCAGGCTATAATCAAAATTCATTTTAAGTCAAATTTTCGGGACAAACACAGAGGCTAAATACAGATGTCTGTTTCATTATGATGGAGAAATTAGGATTAGGTGTACTGTTTACACCCTTTAAACCCTGAGCTGCTTCAAGCTTCATATTCTTCTGCACTGTCTGAGTTAGTCAGCTCAAGTGGGAATCTTCCAAAGTTTCAGTCTTATTAATACATAATCCCCACTTTTATTTGCCAGGAAAGTGTTTCATTGCTTTGTTTCAGCAGAGGGATAGAAACACAAAGTAAACCAGGGATTTTGTCCCCCTTCACTTCCATTGGAATTATGTTACAAAGGGATGTCTTCATGGCCACTATGGAAGAGGAACGAACACAGCAACCAGCAGTAAGGCTTTTTTAAGTAGATGTGGCCATGTGAGTATTGTTGTAAGAGAAGAACTGAACATATGGCATATCTTAACTTTAAACTTCTCAAAACACACATGTAGAATTACAGTAAGATGTGTATAGTATTCTTCATGTTGGTTTATTTTTTATATATATGAATTTTAAATTGAGAGTAGGCTTAACACAGAAGCTTTTATCTCTTGTGGGGCACCATAGTAAATCCAAACACAGTGATTCATTGCATGGTAACTGTGAAGAAAGTCATACTGAATGTCAGATAGGTCGACCTTATATCCATGTTAGGAGTGCATGTTTGTCTTAAATGAGGTCCCCCCAGCTTAGCCTTGGGAGGAACCCCCCTCCACAGCCTGCCAGAATCCTGCATTAACATAGAAATCAAATCCTATGGCAGGCCTCTCTCCCACTGTGACTGTTTTAATGGACCCGTGCGTCATATGGCAAAGTATTTTGTCTTTTTCAGTCAGCTCACAAGTCATCTTTTTCTACAGTCTGTTTCTTCTTCTGTTGCTCCTGACCTCCCACTCTCCTGTCCCTCCCATGTCTTTCTCAAATTTTTTCTCTCTCTGCTTCACTCTCGCTCTCGTACATGCACACCTCTGTTGGGGCTGAAAAATGAGTCTGATTATTGTATCTGATCCCCAGAGAACTCTCATACCTGGACACTTTTACAATATGCTCCACTTCAGTTGCAGAGAGCTTAGCTGAGGATAAGCAGCACAGGAATGCTACTTCCTACTGCTCCTTCATCTTGATTTATCTTTCTTGCTCTTACCGTCTCTGTGTGCATGTGTGACATTCCTGATGTCTTCATTGTGTGCATTGTGTGGTGTCGAGTGTGAACAGTGGGGATGTGAGAATCGTCCCTTTAACCTCTGGAGGGAAGAGAAAAAACTTTCACGAGGCAGTAAATCTCTTTTATTAAACTCAGCTCTCCCTGACTGCTCGTTTTGTGTTGGACTGAACTGTGTCTGTATGTTGTCTGTCATCAGAAGGATGCTCACAGACTGCTGAAATTAAAAAAAACATAGCCATGGCAACCAACCCCCCCCTTTAAGTCTCCATGTCCAACATACACACACACACACACATATATACATATATATACATCTACATCACAAGGGATGTGTGGGTTTGAACTCTTCAGTGGAGACTTCAAAAGCAGTTGTAAAGGCACCCTGAACTGTTTTCACAGTTTTCTAAAAAGGGTTAAAACTGCTATTTTAACTGCATGGATCTAGTTTCAAGTTTATTTCCTAATCTCCCAAAAAGTTTCCTCTCCTTGGGTAGTACGTATTTTTCAGTCAGCCAGAAATTATCAAGGTGAAATCTTAGGTAGTGAAAATCGCTGACTGGTCTTATTGATCTGCTTTGGCTAATTCACAGTTTTGATGGATTTGTGTTGAAAATGCAAAAACAATTTTAATGCCTACGTGCCAGGGCATTTTGTAAATGGAAGTGTGGAACATTGTATCTATACGGCACAATGACACGGTGCATTATTATGTATTAAATCGTTTATCATTTTCTGTGACTATAGGTACATATAGACAGATGTGCACTGGCATAGAACACACACAAACATACACACACACAAGCACACATCGTGGGTAATAAATAACCCCCAAGGCCTACATCAAAATCTCATCACATGCAGATGGTATCTCTGATTCTTGATGAACAGACAATCTTCATCCTCCAGATTCTATTGCTTCCATAGCTAACTACCAAGTCATTGCATTGCTTCTCAATTTGACATTGCAAACCCTGTGTCTCTGCGCCGTGTTTAAAAGAGAAGAGGATTTATCTTTTTCTACATAGCACAACCTTTTTCACTGAAAGGCAGTTGCACATTCTTCAACCTCTTTCCTCTGTTGATGTGCTGCTGACACCCTATATTTATTTAAAGAAACATTGTGTACAAGTGTTGCTTTTGTGTTTCCTGTTGTTTGCTCTGGCCAGCTCCAGCTCCAGGGCAACTGGTGTCTGGAAATCACATGTGTGAGAAAGTCAGATTTCATTCATGGTAGCCTGGGCACCAGACAGAAATACAGATTATCTTGCTCACTGTTGAGGATGGATCCATTTGGATGGCAGCTTACCCTTGCAATTATTTTGTAGAGTTGGAAGGCTCCAATTGTACAATTAACAAATGGAAAACATGGCTGATTTAGCAGCTACAGTATTAGAGATTAAAAAGACAACAAACATAAATGCTTATTTTCCACATTGATTGCCCATGTTTACAAAAAGTACTTTTAACAAGCTTCATAATTGTGTAACAGTAATCATGAAGCCTGCCAAGCCATTAATGTGATCACAAGCCGAATGTTTCAAATGGTACAGTAGGATGCCAATACAATCACACTCTTTACTTTCATACCAAAACTAGATACTGTAGGCTATGTACTGTGCTACTTTGTATGGGATATTGTAATATGTTTTACACCTGGTTCAACCATTTTAGGCACTTTTTGAAAAGTGCTATATCAATAAAGTTTATTGTTATATTGAGGTATAAATACTTTATTGTGAATTTAAAACATATATTTCTATTTTTAATGGATATGAAGGAACTTGGAATTACGTGGTCACCAAAAGTATTTTCAACCCACATTCAAAATAATGTCTGCTTGTGTGTATGGGTTTATCAGGATGTGTCTATGTACCATAGACTGTATAAAGGGGTGTTAAGTGGGTTTTTTGGGCGTGCACGTGCATCCTCATTTCAATTCCTGCCTGGAGTCAGTTATTCTATCACCAAAAAACATTCAGAATTGCCGTGTACAGGTTCCCAGTGGATCCATAAAATCCAGTCAGTCAGCTAATTGAAACACAAGTTGGATAGTAAATCAGAGTGGCACATGGCTTTGGGACATATGGCTTTAGTAATCAGACATAGTGATCTTACTGTAGTTGGTCAGGACACTGAGAAAAACACTGGCCTCTCCAGGGAATGTTTAATATTCACAGAGCTTATATTTCACATTCCCACTGTTGTCATAGAGATAATTTAGTCAGTTACTGAAGATGTGAACGAATCTGATCTATTTTTGCTTCATCACACATTCAAAACATTAACTCATCATTATACAATATACTGTGGAGTACTTTAAAAGTCAAAATTAATTAACAAGCATATACTGTATGTGAAACTCATATATGAAAGGGTCGAGTTCCAGACGTCTTTTGACAACATATCAAATCAACCATAGGTTACGTACTAGGCCAGATTATTTCAGTGATACAGTTGAAGTAAATATATTGTCTGTAGAATAAATTTTTTTTTAAAGAAATTTGAAGAAGTTTGACATTTTGACAAATAAACTGATTTGCTTTCTTCCCGAGAATTCGCTCAGAAGACTGATCCCACTCTCACGTCTGTCCATTAAATGAAAGCTACTAACCAGGCAGTTAGCTTAGTTTAGCATAAAGGGAGGAAATGGGAAACGGCTAGCTCGGCTCTGCCAAAATGAAACAAAATCTGCCTAACGGCCCATTTAAGGCTCACCATTTAACACTTCACAAAACTGTGTAAAGACAACAATTTATGGTTTTACATTTGACTTCTTGGAGTCTTTTCTTCACCATTAGCTTGCTAGGCAACCAACGCAGACTTTTTGAGGTCACTGCTCTTAGCTCAGAAATAATGCAGCACATAGCCCCTCCATAAAACAGCAAATTGTCCTTTTCACCCTTCGGTTTTTGTACAGATAAACAAACAAGATATAATGTGGTCATTTGTGAGCTTTAGATGTGCTGGTAGGTGGATTTTGTTAGCTTTGGATCGAGTTAGGCTAGCTGTTTGCCTATTTCCAGTTTTTATTCAAAGGTAAGCTAAACATCTCCTTCCTGTAGCTTGTATTGATCTTATCATCTAACTCTTGGTAAGTAGCTGAATAAGCATATTTTTTCAAAATGTCAAACTATGCCTTTAAAAGGAAATATCTTTGTTGACATTTCATATCCAGGGTCTGTCTCCCTCCTTTCGTCTACATGGTAATGTGCTGCAGCTTGGGGTTAGGTCTGCTAGCTTTTCTGTCTTGCCACCTCCACTCTCTTTTTTTCTACTCTGTCTCTGTATCTCTTTTCACCCTCCTCTCTTACACTCTGATGAAGTGCTTTTAGATTTAGCCGTTAATAATGCATGTTTCAGATTTCTCTTCATTTTTTCATGTGCCCCCTCTCTCTCTCTCTCTCAACACTCTTTTTCCTATCATTCTTGCTCTGCCTCTCCTGCCGGGGGTTTTCTGATGTCTCGGTGCGTTCCTGTCTCTCTTCATTAACATCTCCCTCTCTTTTTTCCTCCCCTCTTTCCCCTCCTCTGTGTATGCCCTCTCTGGTCTCAGTTCAGCTGAGATAAGATCAATACAGCTCATTTCAGATCAGATCAGTTCAGTTCAGTCAGGTAGTTTAATTAATTCAATAAATACACTTTTAGGTAAACCTATCCAGGTTTATTCTAATGTGCTGATGATAGACATTAAGAAAAAATTTGCCCCTGCTTTTTCTGTTTGCATCTCTCTCTCTACATCCTTCTGTTTCCCTGGTAACAGGTCACGGCTTGGGGTTGGGTTGGGTCGCTGGCGTTCCTCCAATCTCTCAATCTGTGACCGCAGCTACCCACCCATGTCATTGCAGGGAGTTCAAACATCCTTCCTTATCTTTTCCATTATCCAATGAGTTCAAACAGCTCGACCTTGGCTTATTAATGGATACTCACATAATCTACCATCTTTCTCTTCTGAGCTACAGTTTTAATGGCCGTCATTCCTTATCTGTCACATTTGTTTTGCTAATGTGAGATGAATGGAGAATCTCTCTGGAGATTATGATAATGCATTCGCGGTCACGAAGGAAAGCCTGTTTGCGGGAGGTGGGGGGCACTGGGTGTGTGTGTTTCACTTATGCGTGTCCACCGCTGGAGGTAAAAGTAATAAAAATGACTGGAGACATTTTGGTTATTGATTGAAGGCCTTGTTTTCACAAGACACAGTAATTCACTGGGTATCCCTTGGAGAGCTTGGAGGATGTGCCCATGTATTCATGTTGCGCTGCGTATGTGACACTGGCCTGTACTGATGAATTAATTAAAGTCTGTTAGCTGTGAGAACCGAATATGTCCCTATGTCTCAATCATATTTTGTAAACTGCAATTGGTTGTGTTCATTAGAAGAGTTGTTGTTAACCAAGCTCTTACTTTCTCTACTAAGTTTTAAATGATGCACCTTCGTACCTACGGTCATTTTTAGTGAATACCAATTTCTTTTTTAAAACATTGAGTGTCTTATTTAACTGCTCATTCATATCCTTCCAGCTTATCTGATGCTAGTAATAGGAGGACACTGATCTGAGTTTGCATGATTATAAGCTGTGCAGGACTATGATTTCTTTGCCAAATGAGTTGTAATAAAAACATCAGTGCTCCATAATATCACAAGAGATTAAGTAGTAGCAGTCGTTGTAGCACAGTCTTTATGATACTGATATTCATATGCAGTATAACATTATATAGTCTGGTGGCAAGAATGTACACAGTATTAGAACTGGTTAGTCCAATGGGAAGGGATTTTGGGACAGATTTTGGCTGAAAAACAGCCCCATTAATGGGTGATGTCCTTCTTCTCATTGTTGCAGGTTTGACCCACTTCCTGAAGATACACAGTAGCTGAGATTAAATTCGCTCAGGTAAGTCAAATATTGTAAATGAATAGACTTCCTCTGCTTACTATTATATCCATTATTTAGCTGCTGGTAACCTTTGGTATACAAACAGGTCACCAATCAGATTCAATAACAACAATAACTGTCTTTAGAATTTGCTTTCACTCGCTCATAATACCACTGCAGCTGATTATTCTTTGCTCCTACATGCGGTGTACACACTGATGTCACTGGATGTGTCAGTCAGCTTCCCCTTGTGCATTTTGTGTATACAAATGATATAGGCTGAGAGGATAACTGTATTATATGCACTGTTGCTTGTATTCATTTATGCACTAAATGGCCATACATGATATTATGAAACTGTCAATGGCGGCTCTCCAGTGCAAAAATCTTTGGGAATGCATTTGAAAGTCATATCAGTTTTCAAACCATGGCTGTATTTCAAATAAGAAAGGTCATTTAGCATGGTGAAAAAGTGCTGAGTTTTGAGGCGTGTCTGACAGTTGACAGTGACTGATTTATACTCGTTGCAGTCTTGGCTGAGCCCTCTTGGTATCTGCAGTTTGTACACTGACCAAGTACTAGCCCAGCAAAGTACAGTTGCTTGATGCCAGGATTGTGTTGTTTAGCTTTTTGTCGCTATGTGGAAGATGAAAAAAAAAAAAATCACAATTAAACGGATGCAGAAATGAAATCATAGGGGAAGTGAGAATATTAGTGATAGATTTGAAGATATTTACTGTTCGTGGTGGAAGCGGGAGCATGGTGTCAGGTTGGGCTCATGGATTTAAAGACTGTTCTGTTCGTGGAAGAGTTTAGGATCAGTCCCTAATTCAGCCAACATGCTGCCAAAAGCCAAGCATCATTTGGAGTACAATGAAATATAAACATGCAAAAAGCCTTAAGCATACAGTAAAAAACACAACCATGTCCACACCCTGAAAGCTGAGAGGACAATATGAATACCCAGCATGTGTTTGGAGCCACATGTCCTGGCATCACCTCCTGCTCACGTGCTGTTGAACAAACTGCTGTGCACGTACAAACTGCACACAAAACAGAGAGAAGATGAGTACTCAGGTGAGCAAGGCAGGAATATTTTAAAAAATCTAGAAAAACAAACTCTAATTCTCCAGTAGTCCAAAAATGTTGATTGCTTATGCGCTCACAAATATTATAAGAACAGATTTAGACCAAGAAAACAACGATGAATAGATAGTATTTTGAGATACAACAAATTGCATATACACATGGAGGTTTCAACTGCTCTTAACTCACTTTAGTACAATTTATATTTTCACCTAAATACTGAGCAGCAGTAGTATAAACAACATGGCTTGTATTAAATGTTTCCTGTGGAGTCTTGGTCATCTAGTAGCGCTATGGAGCTGTTTTTCTATCTCGCGCAGGCCAAGATATGATCCAATGCACAAAGACAGGGAAGAAGAAGACTGCAGGCTAAACGTGGGTGTATGCTGGATATACAATACTTAAAAAAAAAAAAAAAAACTGCTTCGCAGATGTTTAGTGAGGAAGGAAATGCGCTTGTGACCTAAAGGCTTTTGTGAATATCACTGAATGTAAACATAACTTTTGTAAACATTTGTTTACGGCTGTGGCTCAGGAGATAGAGCGGGTTGCCCACTAATTGGAAGATCAGCAGTTCAATCCCAAGCTCTTCCAGGCTCCATGTGTTAGTGTCTTTGGCCAAGACACTCAACCCCTGAATGGCTGTTCCATTGGTGTATGAATGTGTGTGAATTATAGTTCTGTTTGAGCATTCAGGCTCAGTGTATGAACGGGTGAATGCCATGTAGCGCTTTGAGTGTTCGGTAGACTAGAAAGGTCGCTATACAAATACATAGCATTGACATTTACAAGAAAACTCTCCATTTAATGAACACAGATGACAGGTCAGTAGTACACAGCATACTGTATCTGCCTTGTGGAAAACCTATAATACGTATTTACCACTAGGGAGCCATGACTTAGTAAGTAAAGAAGCGCTGCAGTACAGTATTACATAACAACGTGCTAAAATGTTTCCACCTCACATTACTATCATTGTTACCTGAATAGCCCCTTGAGAGCCCTCTGCTATATTGCACTGATCCATAATTGTGAGTCATTATCACAGCAGTTTATTTTACTTAAAAGGTGTCATGGAAAAGTGGTTTGAGTTCAGTTATTGTAGGTTGTGATGATGAATCTCCTCTCCTCTCCTCTCCTCTCCTCTCCTCTCCTCTCCTCTCCTCTCCTCTCCTCTCCTCTTCCAGTCTTTGCCCTCCCACAGCTTACCCTCACTTCCTCCACACATCTCTATGAGTAATCCTGATGAACAGATGGGTGGAGGAGAAAAAAAGGGGCATGCCAGCTTGTTGCGCTGCTATAAAACCGTCAATCAGTACCAAACCCCTCACCTCCTGCTCCCTTCCCATCATGCCCTTTTCTTTCCTTTCAACATTTCAGCCTGATCCTCCGCCCCCCCAACCATCTCTGTTATCATTATATCCTTATATTTGCTCCATTAGCCTTTCATCACTACCAACAACTACTGGCCAGACTGGCATCAAGTTTGCTTTTCAATTCAATTAAATTTTATTTATACAGCACCAAATCACAACAGTTATCTCAGAGCACTTTTCATAAAAGAGCAGGTCTAGACCATACTCTGTGATGATATTTATAGAAAACCAACAACAACAACAACAGTTCCCACCAAGAGCAAGCACTAGGCGACAGAGGCAAGGAAAAACTTCCTTTTAAGAGGCAGAAACCTCGAACAGAACCATGGCTCAGGGTGGGCGGCCATCTGCCTCGACGGGTTGGGGGTGGAGGAGAGAGAGAGAGAGGGTAAGAGAGGAACAGAGAGAAAGAGAGGGAGGGAAGGAGAGAGAGAGGGGAGGGAGGCAGCCTACAAAATATACACACAGAGGTACAGACAGTAAAGATAATGTTGCTATAGACTGAATGAAAAATGGTACAGATATTTCTAGTAGTGTTAATTCTAATAATCATAATGTTAATGATTATAATAACAATAATAACAATAGGACTAGTAACTATAATTGTAGCAGAGGGTGTCGAGCAGGGACACGGGGGCAGCAGGTGACTCGCAACCACAGATCCAGACTCCACAGCACCAGAGCCAGAAACACCTGCAGGAAGTGATAGGAGGAGAGAGGAGAGGGACAAGAAAGCACAAGACTATGGGAAAGAGAAGAAGTCAAGTTAGTAACATGCATTAATGGGCTGAGATTGCATACAGGGTGAGAGAAAGAAGAGGAGAGAGGAGCTCAGTGCATCATGGGAAATCCCCCAGTAGTCTAAGCCTATAGCAGCATAACTAAGGGATGGTTCAGGACTCACCTGAGCCACCCCTAACTATAAGCTTTATCAAAGAGGAAAGTCTTAAGCCTACTCTTAAATGTGGAGATGGTGTCTGCCTCCTGAACCCAAATTGGAACCTGGTTCCACAGGAGAGGAGCTTGATAGCTGAACGCTCTGGCTCCTAGTCTACTTTTGGAGACTCTAGGAACCACAAGTAACCCTGCATTCTGGGAGCGCAGTGCTCTGGTGGGATAGTAAGGTACTATGAGCTCTTTAAGATAAGATGGTGCCTGACCATCAAGAGCTTTGCAGGTAAGAAGAATGATTTTAAATTCTATTCTGGATTTTACAGGAAGCCAATGCAGAGAAGCTAAGACTGTAGAAATGTGGTCTCTTTTCCTGGTTCCTGTCAGAACACGTGCTGCAGCATTCTGGATCAGCTGAAGAGTCTTAATGGACTTTTTCGAGCAGGCTGATAATAAGGAATTGCAGTAATGCAGCCTAGAAGCAACAAATGCATGGACTAGTTTTTCTGCATCATTTTTAGACAGGATGTTCCTGATTTGTGCAATATTATATAGGTGAAAAAAGGCGGTCCTTGAAATTTGCTTAATGTGCGACTTAAACGACATGTCCTGATCAAAGATAACTCCAAGATTCCTCACAGTGGTGCTGGAGGCCAGGGCGATGCCATCCAGGGAAACTATATCTTTAGATAATGCGTCACGGAGGTGCTTAGGCCCCAGAGCAATAACTTCAGTTTTATCTGAGTTTAACATTTTCTGTAATAGGATCTGATGGTCAATGGTATCAAATGCAGCACTAAGATCTAATAAAACCAGTACAGAGACAAGTCATTTGTCTGATGCAATTAGGAGGTCTTTATTAATTTTCACCAGTGCTGTCTCTGTGCTATGATTAACTCTAAATCCTGACTATTGCTATATAGAAAGTCACACAGCTGTTTGGCAACTGCTTTCTAAAGGATCTTAGAGAGAAATGGAAGGTTAGATATAGGTCTATAGTTGGCTAAAACATCTGGATCAAGGTTGGGCTTTTTCAGAAGAGGTTTAATTACAGCTAATTTAAAGTACTGTGGTACATAGCCTGTTGATAAAGATAGATTGATCATATCTAGTAGAGAAGTGCTGACTAAGGGTAAAACTTCTTTTAGCAGCCTAGTCGGGATGGGGTCTAAGAGGCAGGTTGATGGTTTAGATGACGAAATGATTGAAGTTAGTTGGTAAAGACTGAGGGAAGCAAAGCAGTCTAAACATATATCTGTGTACTTTCATGCTGCCCAGACAACAAAATGTTATCGATTTTGATACTCCATGACAAAAAAACTTAAATCTTTTAGCCCAGCCCAACAACCAGCTGTATGAATAGCAACATCATCAGTCCAAACACATTTAAAGGGTGCGATGAAGCTACAATCAAGTTCTTCACAGATTGATCAGGCCTAGTTAAATGGAAAAGGTATGAAGGAACCTCAATCAAAGGTAACAGTCATGTCCTGAAGGACACACAAACAGTCTCATACAAATCCACAGAGGCACACACAGTAACTCATGTCATAGTAAAGCCCAGAGTCACGTACCAAGGCCACGTGCATGTATGTGCTCATCAATACCTAGCAATAGCACCCAGGAATACCAATGAGACTTGGCTCGTTTACAAGCCCGGCTGGATTTATGTGGCCACTGGTGAGAATTGATTTTAGGTAGTTTTATCAAATGGGCGTGCAGGCTTCTTTTCAAATACACACCTGGGTACAGCACACACAGCAATACTCTTCTTTAGCAGGCTTCCATGTAGATGCTGTTTAAAATGAGAATGCTGCAGGTTATGTATAATGTAATTTGGGAGTTACCAAAAACTGGGAAACACGTGAGCGATTCGCTCTATTTTCTATAGCAGGTTGATGCTGCTGAATTGACATGATTTATAAATAATGCATTGATGCAACAAATTCGCTGTTATACCTACGCCTTCACTGTGGTGTCGCCTGTATAAGCTAGAAAATTATTGGCTATCAAATTAATTTGTTAAATATCAAGATGGATTTTTAACAGGTATTGTGAATACCTCATTGTATCGCCCTGTCTCCACTTCCTTCATTTTTAGTCATTTTAATTTCAAATTTGAAATACAAATGCGTGTACACAGAGACCAGAGACACACACATTTAGCCAGCATAGCCCTCTGCTCTGACTGAGCCCATGGCTTTTGATGAGATGACCTTAGACAGGCGAGACATTCACTCACAAACAAACACATACAAGCATGCGTACACACTCATGTGCACATGGGCACACACCCAACACCCAACCAAGTCCCCGGCAGCCAACAGACCGGTCCACACGCCTAGCAAAATGTGTGCAATTGTCCAAATATCCCAGCACTATTATTGGATGTCAGACGAAGCAAACTTTAAAGGCAGCTATCAGTGATGGCTTTTGATGAGTTACACATGGATGAGTCCAGTGGTTTGTTTCATCCTGTACTCTCAGTTTAACAAAACCACAATTTACATGAATTTACAATGATTTATCATTTGAATTTACATTTAATGTCCATCGCCTGTAATTTAAATACATACATAATCCTTATTTGTTTAATGTCAAATGAGCTTTTAATCATTTTCTCAGAACAGGTTTTTCCACAAGATGAACACAGCAGTGCGTGTTAACAGTCCAGACGGCGGGTGTGACACCTGAGGTGTTTTTTTTCACCTTTTGAGCGAGGATCAGTCTGTTACCTGATTATGCCTGGAGAAAACTGTTAAAATTCAGTTCAGGGAAGGGCAGGGCTGCTCACATTCCCTGAATAGGAAAAAGGAAATTCTAGTCTATTCTTGTCAAGCTGGGAGATGCATGGGAATTCACTGCAGCAGGGTTACATTTTAAGTTGGTAATGAGAGGAGGGGTTTAGCAGATCTTCACTTTCACAAGTTTCACTTTCACTTTACCTTCACTTAAATAAGTATGCTAATTCTCTCCAGCTTTGAATGTCAGATAAATGATGTTTAAACGTCAGAATTGTTAAATTAGTTAGAATCCCTAGCTTGGTCACCAGAGCCAAACAGTATCCAACCAGTGTTCATCCCTGTTTTGGAGTAAGAAGAACACAAGAAGACTTCAGCATATCTTCATAGTTTAGGTCACCTTTGTGTTTGTGACAGCTGATGCTCCTGCCAGCTACCACATACATCACACTCCACGTTATGTGCTGAAACTACGCAAAGTGGAGTCATTTTAAGCTAGAACCAACTGCCATTCATCTCAGCAACTAGTAAATCATGTATATGTAATGGCTGCTTTTCTTCTCAAATGAAAAACTTAATCAAATTGAATGCTTATGGCGGTTGATAATGCCACCAAATTACTTTTGGGAGCCTTCATATACATCAGTGACAGATAAGTATAAATCCTGCTGTGCACTTCTTATAAAACCTATCTGAGAAGAAAAAAAATGGTTAGTAAATTATTTGTACAACAATTTTGCATGAGTTTCAAAATCAAACATTCCCACCATGTATGTGTACATTTCCTTTTTTTTTTATCAATACTGCACACTTTCTGATGCAGTAAAGAATTATACCTAGTTGAAGTGTGGCTACATATTTTACTGCCGGAGGTGTCACCTTGTGCCCTAGAACACCCCCTGCCATTTCAGCATTATCCCAGTGGTAAACAACATGAAGGACAATAGCCCCCATGGGGTGGTTGTTGCGGTGTGGATGGTGGGTAGGGCACAGTGGGTTGGTGGTGGGGGGTATGGCCTGGCGCATGCTGACCATCAGCACTTCACAAAGCCACAGAGAAAAGCAGGCGCTGGGGGATTCTGCAGATGGAGCTGAAAAACTGTGTGTGTGTGTGTGTGTGTGTGTGTGTGTGTGTGTGTGTGTGTGTGCGAGCAGAAACAGGCTGATAGTTTGTTCTGATTAGGTGGTTGTGTAGGATCCGGTTTGGGGGCTATTGGAAACAAAGAGGCCGCCAGTTCTGTTCTTTCACTGCAAACAAGTGGTGTTAGTGTAGCAAAAGCTCCTCTTACAACAACTTCCAATGTAGCGGACAGCTTCCGATGAAGTCAGCAGTTACATCATGAGGCTCTGTGTAATTAAGCAGTTGAAACTTGTGACTGACTGAGCTGCTGGTTCCAACCCTGACAATCTGGCTGAAGTGCTCTTGAGCAACAGTTAAACTGTTGTACTGGCTAAAAGTACAAGAGTATACTGGTCTTTCCGGTATGGGTGTGTGTAATTTTTGTGTTGTTGAAAAATATTAAGCACACAGTGTCAGTATTCAAACAGATCCGAGGACATATTTGTGCATGCTGTGTAAACATTTCTCTGGAAATTAAACTGTACCATTAATGCAAATATCCCATTACCTCATTCTCACTAAAGGTTATTGTCTTTTTTACCATAAACTCAACACCTGAGCTCTGCTTTTCCCGGTGTCAAGAATTTGTTTGACAGAAGAAACAGAAAAGTGTATAACACCCTGCATAGATTCACTTTAGCTTAATGCTTTGTTCCTATCCCTCATATAATGTCTCTCCTTACCTTCCAAGGTAAGAAAATGGTTACATTATCCACCTTTTGTCTGCGGCACAAATGTGCTGTAGTAAATAATACTTAACTGGGTAAAAAGATATGAAACCTGCATGAATAGCAGCCTATCTATCAAAACAGATTAGTGAGGCAATACTACTCCCTGTTTTCCTTTTTGATCAAAAATTCAAGTAAAGGCTTTGCTGCAAAGAAGTCAGGACATTTTCTCACCTTACAATGAGCGCTGTTTGCTTTGCTTGACTGGTCACTTGATGGGGCGTTGTCAAGCGTGTGAGAGAGAAAGAGAGATAAGAGGAAGGAGAGCAGTCTGCCAATAAAGTTATTTAACTGACAGAGACAACAACATTGGAAAGCAGGTTGGAGTTTTGCACACATGACTGGTGTGTTAACATGTTTGTGTCTCTCCTGGTGTAGAATGCATCTCTTTCTGGTATCCACTGGCATTGATTTACATTTTGTATTCCTCACTGCAAATGACTTTTTGCATTCAACTCCAAACTCCATTCTGTGTCTTAATTTATGAGAAGAAGCAATAGGGTAAACGTCCCTACCAAGCCCACCAAATAAATACTGTCCAAATTTAAGTGAGAATATAGTTAGTATGAAAGTCTATTTATAATTACTTTAATTTAATAATTTTTTTGTTTATTTGTCAAAATATGTCAAATGTCTGGAATGGGCTCAATGTACCCTTCACATAAGCCCACTTCATGATTTGTTGATATATATACAAAACAAACATTTCTATTCAGAGCTTTAATCTCTCTTTACAGACAGGTCTGAAAGACACACACACGAACATGCACAAACAGGACCCATAGCAACACACAGAGAGATGTCAGAGTGAGGGGGCTGCCACTCAGTGTGGCGCCCCGAGCAGTTGGGGGTTCAGGTGCTTGCTCAAGGCCTCCTTCGGCAGTGCCCAGGAGGTGAACTGGCACCTCTCCAGCTGCCAGTCCGCAACTCTGGTCTGAGCTGGATTCGAACGGCAATCCTCCGGTTCCTAGCCTAATCCTTACGGACTGAGCTACTGCCACCTATATATATATATATATATATATATAAAGAAAAACATGCAAATTATAAATTGATCATGCAGAGAAGTAATCTCTATAGTAATCTATATATTTACATCCACCCCAGTGTGATTTTTTTGCTAGCGTTCCCTACAAGGTAAAGATCTATTTAGCAGTACAATAATATAAACGGCATTCAATGTAAATGAGTGAACTACATTCATATAAATGTTTATCATGGTGCATGTTGTTGCACTGTATTTTATTTTATTTGACTCTTATGGCTTATATGAGATGTTGGCTTAATGGGAATGTTTGCCCTACTAAAACTGTTATAGTAAATTATTTTAGTAACAGTGAAACACATGACAACTTATATGTGAAAGGTGTTTCATATAGTTATGAGTTCACAGAAGCTTCGCTAGACTCTACAGTTCCTTCAAGCCCTACGGAGCTTTAATATTTTAGACATCTGGCTCACAGGAAGCGCTTTTCAGTGGAAAAGCTCTAACAAATCCACTGCATGCAACCAGCTCAATACCAAACAACAATCAAAGTTGAATAACAAAAGTGTGAAGCTGGAGCGGCAGTTATGGTGGCTTTACAGTTAGGCTGCAGTTCTTCCCTGTGTGTTTGTGGGTACTCTCATGGCTCAGAGACTGGAGACACTGTGGTTCAGTGCGATCTGGTTAGTGTGTTAGGATGCATGTGCTGGATGTCTCCTCAAAGGAGTTGAATCTCAGTCTGCAAAGAAACTATAACTGATGTTGAATTGAATTTCACGACAGACTGCAGGTTCTACTATCAGTGTGGCCTCAGTATATTCATGCACAAATAGTGATCTGTCTGTGTACTGAGTAACAGATGAGAGAGCATCTAGTCCAGTCTAGCCGAAAGCGGGCCGAGTCATTCTATTGTCTTAGAAATATCTCTGTCACTGTGATCTGATGTGAAAGCAGATGACTGTGTTTCCATTCCTCCCTCTAATTCTCTTCCTGGCTCCCTTTGCCTCCTATCTCATCTGTCTAGTCAGGCTGTCATGGCCTCAGTGTCTCTCAGTGTGACTGAAGGCTGTGGAGTGACCAACTTAGCACGTTGCTGCAGGGTTTGCAAACCGAGGGGCAGCAAGACTGTTGGGTTTGTGTCAGCAGCCTTCACGTCATATTTTGTTGCTGAGATTAGTTGACTCTTGTTATATACTGAGCGTGCATTATATTTGAAGTCCTTTCCCATCTCTTATTATAACCTCAACATTATACTGAAGAGATCTAGTGACTGCTTTTATTCAGGGCCATTTCACTGTAATAGCATAATACTTAAATGTCTTGGCCAAAGATACTCAACAAAGGAAAGGAATAATCTGACATATTGGAAAAAATGCTTATTCGCATTCTTGCCGAGACTTAGATGAGAAGATTGATACCACTCTCAGGCAATGAGCTGTGATAACACAGTATGCCGTTTTATTTAACTTTTAGTGTGAAGAGAATCTGTGCACATGAAATAACAAAGTTTAAATTGAAAGTGAACACATGTAGGTACATGGCATTCCTGTACCATCGTGTTTGGTATTTACAGTAAGCCACTGCTAAATACTTCAACATATCTGACAAAAAGGCAAGCATATTCAATATATGGTCCAAGATATAAGCATTTCAAAAGATAAGAAGAAGTAAGAAGCACGGTGTGAAGCGCTGAATTATATTTTCAAAAAGCAGTATATATATATGACAGTATATAAGGGTAGTGTGCTGCAAAGGCTTTCTGTATGGGATAGAAAAATATCCATTGCCGAAGACTCCTATTATAGCATTGCAAACTCTCACTATTGAGCTTGAAAGGGTGACAAAAGGTAGACATGATTTGGGAGAATCTGTGCGGATATAAGGGCTTGCATTGACTTTCTGAGGCAGAGATATTGGATGGGCTAGTGCAGTCTGAGACTGTGGGCCTCCCTTTAGACAAAGCTGAAAAAAGTATTTACACAATTTTACTCATGCTTATTTGTTGAAACAATATTTTTATTATTATAATTGTTTTGAATGTTCTACCTCAGATTTGTGAAATGATCCACTGTTTGGCAAGTGTTCATCATGTTCTGGCCATAAAGAATAGTTGAAAACCACAACCACCTTTTAACTTTCACACAGGAGCAAAAATCAGCCTAGATAGTAAGTGATATTAATTTTTTATCATGATAACATTTTTGGCCATATTGCTCAGCCCTAAGCCTAATATTGCTGTTTGACATAACTGCAGACTGCACTGAATACATAAAAAAGTAAATGCCTTATTTCCTAAGGCATTTATTAGTTTTATCCATTAAAATGTCCTACTAAAAGATACACTAAATGCCTTCCCATTCACTTAACAGAAGCTGAGTGTCAGTTACTTTAAATGCTTAAAATATAAATGTGTAACACTGAGACCCTAAAGTTGAATTAACAATTTCAGGTGACAGCCAGACTACACAGTGCTTATGGCCTTTGCTTAAGGAGGGATAGCAAAACACAAAAATGACAGTGAAATAGAGGACGGAAGACAGGAAGTGAAAGAAATTGACTAGAGTGATCAAGATGGAAAGGCAGAGCTGGTGACTCTTTGACCTCTGGGTTTTGACCCCTGAGTCAGAGAAGAGAGGAAAGAGGAGGATAAGAGATGACCTGCCCACTAGCCAGGCATCCCACTCATCCTCCTTTGTCATCATCATCATCATCATCTTTGTTTTTTTTTGTCTGTGGCCCGCGAGAAGAAAATGAGCAATGGGAAATTTTATTTACCCACTTAGCTTTAGGATGAATCTTAGGCTAAATACATGTGTGTAATTGCACTTGAGAGTGAGCCTTTCATTGAATGATATCGCCTCTAGAGAAATGTCTTAAACCACACAGCACAGTACAGCCTTCATCTATGAAAAATTCACTCCAGGCTTCAAAAATGCTGCAAACAGTGTTCTTCCTCTTTAGTGAAAAGTCAAAATTTCATTAATATGCTGCACTTTCATGTAAATCAATGGCCTTGAGGAATTTCCAACGTAAATGTCTAAGCAAATTTATTCAACACATTCTAGCTGTTGAAATATGGAGATGTTGACATTTGCACATGGCAGCTAATTTTATGTATTTGTGTGTCTGTTATCTGTTTGTGCGGTGCTTGGGGAGTCATCTGTGTTGTCCGCTGATTTTTTTTTGCCCCCGGGCAGTTAATCCCTCTCTGCCTCTCTGGAGATGTGACCCTGTTCTTTTTTACAGAAGTAGTTACTTTATTTAAAAAAAAAGTATAAGTCATTTATAAAAAATAATTTTTAATAATAAAAAAATATTTAATAATTATATAATTTTTAATAATAAAAACATTGGGGCTGTGAAATATCAGGCTACAGCCAGTAGCTGGTTAGCTTAGCTAACGTAGTGCGTGACCATTAATCCTTACATATTATAACAAGCTGTTATCACTTATTAGGGTTAATACTTTTTGAAAAATAAAATCCGGTGTGAACGCATTTTAACTAAAGCATAACTAGTTTCAATTATTTCAAAAGCAATCCACTTAACCCTATTCTAAACTAGGTTGTGAAATTTCCTCTGCTGCATTCCTTGAGTGACATGCTAACACTACTGTGGCTGCAAACAGGCTCACTTTTACAGTGTACACGCTTGTACCATCTGTGGTGTTGAACCTAAAATGCTTCCGGCAATACTCATATGGTTTGGTGTCATGATTATCTATTTAGACTGGCATATAGATAACCCATTTTCGTTTGGTATTTTATTGGTGGTTTAGTTGTCTTTTATGTGTCTGTATTTTATAGTATTTTTTAACTTAATCTCAATGAGGTACCTTTTCCAGAACTTACTGTTATCTTACGTTTCTCAAAATAAAGTTGATTTTTTAGCTGTAAAGTATTCCTACTCAGACGTGTTTATCACAAACTGTCTGCTGACATCAGATTTTTAGAATTCTCAAATACTATAGGCCTCAGAAATACAGAATCAGTCGCGCCCTACTTTAAAAGGAGACAACCAGTGAGGTAAGTGATGCAGCATTTTATTTTTCACACATCCCTTATGACACTCTTCCCTCAGGCTATATAATGTCTATTTCCCTTTCTTCTCCATCCTTTGTACTGACTTGAATGTCGTTTTCATTTTTTACGTATTTATACATTCTGTTCTTCAATTTCCATCACCATCTCCCCTTCTTTTTTTGTCACTGATTACGTTTTAGACAAAAGTCACACTTATAAGCAGCCCTACCAGGTGAATGGTCTTCACCGTCTGTCTCTTTGGCAGAAAATGGCCTGAGGTCCAGCATAGCATATAATATGGCCACTGCTGCTGAGGGGGAGGCCATTTCTGCTGCAGCAGCATGAAACATTACTGTAATTAATCTGAATATGGGCTATTACATTTGCATAATATCGATTTGCCTTTTTCAGAATGAGATTTAGCATGCATGGCCTGCATTTAATGCACTTTGGGGCGGCTGTGGCTCAGGAGGTAGAGCGGGTTGGCCGTTAATCAGAAGGTCGGTGGTTCAATCCCTGGCTCCCTCTGGTTGCGTGTCGAAGTGTCCTTGGGCAAGATACTGAACCCTGATTTGCCCCTGGCGGCTGTTCCGCCAGTGTATGAATGAGTGTGAATGCTAGTTTCTGTTTGAGCACTTAGGCTCAGTGTATGAATGTGAATGCAGATGTAGTGTAAAAGTGCTTTGAGTAGTCGAAAAGACTAGAAAGTCGCTATACAAGTACGTAGTAGTATTTTCATTGTGTTGCTCTCTTTTTCTCTCTGTTGCCTTCCCTCTCCATTAATTAGTGAGAGTAATATCCAATAGGACGTGTCGGGATAATTAGCTGGGTCCTGGGGTTGTATTAGCTCACACATTGCCTAGCTCAGCTGAATAAAATTTGACACACTACTGTGTGTGTGTTCATTACCATACTCTTCCCTATGTCATCAGACATGCTTCCTCTCCAGCAGAGTAGAGACGTAACAGGCCTGAGTCTAACACTGAGCTTGATAGTTTCACCTTCAGATGCCTCAAAGACTTTGACCCCCTGTGTATTTGTGCATGTGTCTGTGTGTCTATACTGTATGTGCAAAAGATGTATGTGCTAGTCATGAATAGTAAAGATGTAGGATGTACTGAGCCATTTACCTAACATCAGCACACAGCACACTCCACTTCGAAATCTATCTCAGCCTGCAAAGAGGAGTTATTGTCTCCCTTTGGCTCCTTTAATCCAACCAGCGCATGCAATGGAAAGAATTTCAATTTAAGCAAATTATTTAGTGTAGAGCTAAGAATTAAAGTCAAAACGTGAAAAATGGGCCAGTTGATTGAAGATTTTTTTCCTGTATAGTGGAGCAGAAATCTTGCACACATTTTAAGAGTGAATGTTATATATATATATATATATTGCATACATTCATCAAAAACATTATGTGCATAGGAGAATGTTGATGCCATTAAGGATGTGACATAATACCAATTTGCTAATAAATTAATACCCGCTAATGCACATGTGACCACACACTGCAAGACATAAAGGAAAAATAAACACACACACAATATCCAGCTCTCCATAGTGCAGTTTACAAGAGACCATTAATGGCATCATGGTTTCTTTGTTATGGACAACACAACAGAAGCTAGCGCATGTGGGTCTGCACTCATGTGTAACTCGATCCACATGACACACTGATATGGACGCTTCCTCTAATGGGGTGCGTTTGTGCATGCATGTGCCAATCTGCTGTGCAGTTATATCCGCAGCAGAGCTATGATTGTTCCAGCCGAGCGCACTCACATGCCATATGTTTACAGGCAAACACGTGGTAGACAGGGCATCTGAGTGGTGCACATGGGATGTTCTAATAATCAGTGGCTATCTTGTCTTGAGACCGATACAATGTGAACACAGCTCGCACCAAATAACTCCACAAAGACTACCTAAGAAAATGAATCAGAGTCTTTTGTCTGGAAAATAGGACGCATCCCATAGACCTTAGCAGCTCGTACACTCAGAAGACCTATTAATGGAGAGAGATGCAGTCTACACTAATGCTTATATTAAGCTACTGTGTCTCTTCTTGATGGCATCTTGAAGACAGGAGAGGTGCAGGATGCTGTTTAAGTTAAGAGGACTGGAATCATGTTTGTTTTGCCAAAGCCTTGAGATTGGCAGGATGACAGACTATTCAACTGACAAGCCACTTGTGATCCATGACTTACACACCCTGGTTTTGATGTTGAGCTGTGAGAATGTCACAGAAAAATGCAAAGTAAACTACCCATTGTGAGTCAGACAAAATATTCGGTGGACCTATATCTTTCTTTTTCATGGACTGATCTTATACAAATAAAACATTTTCATAATGCATATGCACTTATTTTAATTTAGTGAAATGTGTTTTGTTGGTTTGTACCTCTCTGTAGTGTGGATCCAGACCTCGTCACTCCGTCGACCACCTTGATTGCGTCGCTGAATCTGGGCAGAAGGTTTTCATCATGATACACCCAATCATGGACAGGAACAGAAAGTGGATGCCGGGCTTTGGAGCTGTGCTACTGATACTCTTGAGTCACAAGACGTCAGCGCTAGAAGTGCCTCTTGATCGTAAGTATTGTCCTCATCACATTTACTCTTATAGTACATATAGATTTTGTTTAACCAAATATTCCACTTACATCAACACCTGCTCTATGCTCTATGGAAAACACTATATTGTGTGGCATAATGAAGAACATTACACCCTCTACTGGTCACTAAAAGGTCTTTGAAGTAGCTACAGATTGAGCAGCAGTTTCCTTATTTTCTCGTTTCAGCTTTGCATGTTTCAGCATGTAATCAACTCTGCGGTTTTTAGTTATGAAATGCAATTAAATTTCTGTATTCTGTCAACCTATATATCACACATATCCTGTGTGAAATTATGATGTCTTCAACTACTTTTCTAGCATTGATTGCACCTTCGTGATAAACCTGAAGCCACATAAAACAGTGGCTCAGTAAGGCTCAGTAAGATGCTTAAAAGTACTTGAACGTGGAACTATTTTACCTGTGGTTTACTCCTTGCAAAAACTAACAGCTTTCCTCAATATTCTATCACTGTGGTATGGCGTGTCACGGTGGACAAAAAGCTAAAGTACTGGAAGGATGTAAGTCGCCACAAACACTGCTGTGACTTCTAGTGTTAAGTTTTTGCTCTTATTTTAACTTGCGTTTGTGTGTTCTAGCAATGTTAGATGTGCATGCAGTTATCTCAACATTGTTACTGTGTGAAGTGACTTGCTTGTTTTGGAGTGGCACTTGGTTTATGTCAGTTCATGGAAAGGTAAGTTGTTACCTGATGCGATACCTGTTGTTTGTTGTCCCAAATGGTGTTACACTTGATTGTCAGTTTTGACTTATATATACAGTCTATGCTTTTGACTGAATGCTTGCTGCATGTTGCTTGCATATCCTTGATTCTATAAGCCCGCACATGCCTTGTTTACCTTTCATATGTATGTGTCTAAACTATGCTTCTGTTCATGTTTCTCCAGTGCCCCAACCCCCCACTATAACGCTACAGTCCCCAAAGGATTACATCTTTGATCCGCGGGAGAACATTGTCATCCACTGTGAAGCCAAGGGGAAGCCTCATCCCAGGTGACACAGTCACTCCTCCCACCCCATTGATGCTTGTTTATCAGAACATGTGCAGCAGACAAATGCAGGTTTCCAACCCAGTTACACACTACGCCAGCATATTTCAGTGATTACGTTTCTAGCAGTGTAATTGAGGGAGAAAGGCTCATTAAATCAGGTACAAGCTGAGTGTTTCAGTAATCAACAGCAAACTGATCTCTATTTAGTTTGATGGCCCTTTGTGTGAAATTATACATCTGTTTCTGAGGGCAACCTGGAGCAGTGTGGAAATGTAAATCGCTATGGCAACTGTTGTCATGGCGACCACTTGAGAAACACACCTGGCAGAGTGAATTAGACACCGTTTAGGTTTGCCATCAGCATCTGAATCAATCAATCTGCCAAACTCCCTGCTATGAAGTAACATCAGTCTGCATGAACAGACCACAGCGCACCTTGATGATTTAAACTAACACGCTACACTGTGTCATTTCCTCTCTTTTGTGTTTCCTCATGGCCTCTAGCCTATAATTATTGTTCTTGTTGATCCTAGCTTTTCATGGACGAGAAATGGGACCCACTTTGATGTAGAGAAAGACTCAAAAGTCCTGGTAAAGCCTGGTTCAGGAACTCTGGTCATTGACATCAGTGGGGAAAAGGCTGAGGCTTATGAAGGAACGTACCAGTGTACCGCACACAACGAGCACGGCACCGCTGTATCCAACAACATTGTCATCAGACAGTCCAGTAAGACTTCTGATTATATTCAATTACTTTATTTCCATTGGTTTTTAGATATTAAAATAGATTCTAATGGTTTGAGCTCCAACTACAGTATGACAAGTTATGTTTTAACCTTTGAAAAGCATGGAGTAGGTAAGTACGTGTTGCTTGTGTCATTTTGTGAAGTTCTTTTTTGCAATTTAACTCTTCAATAAATATTGTGACTTATGGGGAAGCCTGCAGTACCCTTGTTTTGATGTTTGTGACTCGCAGGGTCCCCCTTGTGGTCAAAGGAGAGAAATGAGCCCATTGTGGTGCAGATGGGGGTCTCCCTGGTGCTGCAGTGCAGACCCCCTGCAGGGCTACCCCCTCCTGTCATCTTTTGGATGGATAACAGTGAGTTATTTGCATGTATACATAACTGCACACATGGCAAAAGGACATACGAATTTCATGTTCAGTATAACAATGCCAGACAAACAATGGATTGCACACTGTGAGTATGTATTCAGCATTCAGTCCCTATAGACTATGGTGACCCCCTGTCTACACATATCTTTTTTGTTATCTTTTGAATCTGACAGTGGGTGAAGATGATTCTGATGTTAAATCATTAGGTATTTGTAGAGAGAACTGATGTAAAATAGGCCTGATGGAACATTTATTGACACAATCTTATTCTTGTAAAACTAAATTATACAACATATACTGAAAATTGACATGTCTGTCTCTTCCTGTCCTTCAGACTTCCAAAGGCTACCGCTGGATAAACGAGTGTCCCAGGCTCTGAATGGAGACTTGTACTTTTCTAATGTTCTCCCAGAAGACAGCAGGCCTGACTACATCTGCTATGCTCGCTTCCCTCACACACAAACCATCCAGCAGAAACAGCCTATCTCAGTCACCGTGCTGAACAGTAAGTTAAGATACTGAATACAACTCCATTCCAGGCCTATTTTTTTATTACCTGAAATTTGGAGAATAAATGTTTTAAAATACTCGATACTAATTGCAGCAAGTGTTTGCTGCAATTAAAAAAAAGTATTCACTTGGGATTTCCAAACATCAATTTATTATATACTATTTTATTATAGTTGTATTTTCTCATTATTATTGCAAAACCTTTTTTTTTTTTTTTTTTTGCAGATTTTTCCTTTTGTGACACTTTTATTTAACATCTCTAGATTTTGTCTCACACATTTTGTGATCAATGGGATCTTGTGTTACTCCTGTTTCAAATCCATGTGTTGTTCATGTCGAATTGTCTTAGCCTGAGATGTTGTTTTGTGCAGTGTTTCCTTCAAGCTTTCCTGAGCTTTATAAAGGGATTCAAGATATATTTGATTTTACAATGGCCCTATTTTTGTGTCACAATAATCTAACCGTAGTGTTATACCCATTATGTGTCGATGTTTTGCAGTAACACAATATTATTCTGTACTTACTTACAATGCATTTTCCACAAACTAATGCATTGGATTAATGCAGTGGGGAAAAAGCCACTGTAAAGTAAGGCATTTCCTGTTTTCTCTCCTAGTTTTGCATGCTTATGATGTTCTGTTGTATTACAGTGGAAACAATGAATGAGACTGTGGCTGCTTTATACAATGTCACTGATTTCTATAGTGGTGAGTGCTGCTGGTTTATTCCCTCTCGGCCCCTTCAGTGTGAACCCAGCCCTGTTTTTACTCCCTGGCCTAACCATACCCAACATACACATTCACCTTTAACTTGGCCTCAGTCCCCTGTGACTATTAACAAACTCTTCCTTAGGTTTCTCAAATCTTTATCCTGTTTGTTTTCTGTGGAGTGTTTCCTTATGCAAATTAAGGGTCTAAAGATAGAGAGTCAGACAAACCTGTGATTTTGGTCACTATAAATAAAAATGACATCGTGAATGATGCAATAGTTGTGAAATGGTAAAACTGAAATATACCAGATAAAATATTAAGATGCAACTTTCAAAGCATGAATAACATTAAATGCCAGCAAACTTCATCTCCCCTAAAACCACAACTACACATATGAATTCAGACTGATCTCATGATCTGCTCAATCAAGCACACCCTCAAAGATTATCCAAGATGACGATATTAGTGATGTATGATACAACTCATGGCACTTCTCGTTATCTACTTTCTGACCTTTTCAACAAAGCAATGTTAAAGAAATCTAGATATTTCCATTAATCAGTTCTGATGGGTGTGTTTATGGCTGGGGTTTGCTTTCCACCAAGAACCCCCATGTTGCCATAGCAACAAACCAGCAGCTCCTCCGATCAGGGAGATTCCTTTTGCTCTCTGATTCGGTGATACTGCTCATATGTGACGAGGCATAAAGAAAAAAACTTCTGTTACATTGTGTTGGATCATCACACACTCATTTACTATCCCCTCCATCCAACTTGACAAATCACTTCATGATAGTGTAGGCTATGCTTGTATCACCTGTCCTTCATGAGAAGATGAATGGCCCTCGGAGCTCATGTTTTCACCCAACTCCTCCGGAGGTCATACTGTTGCAAGAGGAGCCTTCAAGTTGAATGTTGCAGCCTGGTTCTGATTTGGTGGTGTGTCCTCATGTATTCAGAAAGCCCAATGGGGGAGCGTCGCCCCGGTTTCATGACACCTCTGGGTATCACCAGCACCCAGATGGTTCTGAGAGGGGAGACTCTGGAGCTGGAATGCATTGCTGATGGCTTGTAAGTAGGCATCAACTTTATCTACAATCTGCATGAAAGTATGTATGCATTATACAACAATGTGCTTTATAAGACAGAAAAACAAAAACAAAATCCGGAAATAGCATAAAAACAAACATCCTGTTGTAATCTCTTCTTTGACAGACCCACTCCAGAGATGTCCTGGCAGAAGGATGGAGGAGAGCTGCCGAGCAGCAGGATGTCCTTTCATAACTTCAAGAAAACACTCAAGATTTCCGATGTGAATGAAGCTGATGCTGGGGACTACCGCTGTACAGCCACAAACAGCCTGGGCACCGCACACCACATCATCAAGGTCACTGTCAAAGGTAGGTAGCTAAACCCAGTTATTTTCTTGATTCACTCTAGTGGTTCTCTCTGGAGCCTTTTATCTCCAGCAGAAACTGGAAATAAACCCTTTTTTATTACATCAGAATTGGGTATTCATGTTTCTTCTACAGTTTGGGAATTTAAAGTAAATGAATTCAAGTTTGACAGCCAGCGTTGATGTAAAGACATTAATTCTTGGTTTGGTCTGCCGGTGTGTTGGAATTCAACAAAGCTGGCCAAGACATTATTGCACTGGAAGCCACTAGTGCTGCAGACTAAAGTGATTGTTGATTTGCAGTGGGATCGGTATTACTGGCAATACTTTGCAATTCCAGGGATTCCAAAGATTCTATGTTAATATGACCGGTTTAAATGTTACATTTACATAGATGCAAAGGTTTCTGCAACCTTAATTTTATTCCCTAAAGTAGGCTTATTTTGCCATTCTCTCAAAAAGCTTGTTCTGTTTCTGTTTTCTCTCCTTTTTGTAATCCACAGCGGCTCCTTTTTGGGTCAGCGCTCCCAGGAACCTGATCCTTGCCCCAAATGAAACTGGCATCCTGACTTGTCGAGTCAGTGGAGAACCGAAACCAAAGATTAGCTGGTTTGTGAATGGAATCCCCCTTGAGAGTGAGTATAATGAGACCACGCTTTCAAAAATAGAAAATACTACGTTTATACAAACTTAAGTCCAAAGCATCTGACAGCAATAGAGACCATAAATTCTCAATCTCAGCAGTGTTTTTTTCCCCCTTTCATGTTATTTAGTTTAGAGTTTCCTGTAGTTCAGCAGAATTGTTATGTGCTGGTTTCTTCATTCACAAAACTCTAATGGTGCAGTTGAACAACTTATGCTTAAACAATATATTTTATGCATCTTGTGATAGATGCTCCTGTGGACCACAGTCGGAAGGTGGATGGCGACACCGTGATTCTTAGCAATGTGCAATCAGGGTCCAGTGCTGTCTACCAGTGTAATGCATCCAATGAATTTGGTTACCTGATGGCAAACGCTTTTGTCAACGTTCTTGGTGAGTTAAGTTGTTAAACTTACACTAAATCTGTTTAGCTGAAAATGTACTGTATGTAAAAGTTGAACATACATTTTGGATATACAGGCCAGTGTGTACAAGGGGGGAGATACAGCAAGTGCTGATTAGATGTTTTGTGTCTTCCCATAGCTGAAGCACCAAGGGTGCTCACTCCACCCAACCGAGTGTACCAGGTCATCACCAACAATCCTGCGTTACTTCACTGTGCCTCCTTTGGCTCACCAATACCAACCATCACGTGGTAAGATTCAGATCAGGTGTCAAAAAATAAAATGTTTCAAAATCATTTTTAAAAGAAAGAATTAGTCATTTTTTAAGATGCTGTAATTTGAAACAAAAGGTTTTAAATTAAAGGTTATCCGACTACATCTAAAAAATTTCAATGAAAACGTGCAAAACATGAAGAACTTAATTTGCTACTGGAAAGTGAAAATTCAATGTACATTTTTTGCATTGGTAATGCCAGTGAGAATCAAAGTCTTAGCTATAACCCCACCAATTGTGCTGCAGAGCAACATTAAATATTTAAACCCATGCTGTTTGCTGTTTCCATGCAGGTTCAAAGACAGTCAGACTAGCATTAAGAATGGTGACCCTTTTGTGATCCATGAGAATGGTACATTAGAGATCCATGTGGCCCAGCCACTAAACAGTGGAAAGTACACCTGCATTGCCACCAACAACCTGGGAATCAAGGAGAACCATGTCTACCTGGAGGTTAAAGGTCAGATATGGACCAGTCTCACAACAGTAAGATTGGTGGTCCAACTCTTGTTGGACCACCAATCTTACTTAAAAGACTATTATAGCTCACAAAGAGATTATATTGTATGCCTCTATAGCCATTAAGTCATGTGGCCATCGACTTTGATTATTTATTAATATAATTCTTTTGATTTTCTCCTTATTCCAGAGCCCACCCGTATCCTGAAGCAGCCAGAGTACAAGGTGGTACAGAAAGGAATGAGCGCTGTGTTTGAGTGTAAAGTCAAACATGACCCATCCCTCGTTCCCACCATGACCTGGCTCAAAGACGACGGAGAGTTGCCTGATGATGAGAGGTACAAAGACTATGAAATTAATTTATTTAATTTGAACACTTGTCATGTATACCATGAAAAATTGTGATATTACTTGGAAATGAAAAATGGAACACCCAGTGTGATACTCTGTCATCAGGTTTGATGTAGACACGGACAGTCTGACCATCAAAGATGTGACAGATGGAGATGAGGGCACCTACACCTGCATCATGAACACCACCCTGGACCAGGACTCAGCCAGTGCCATGCTGACTGTCGTAGGTACGTCAATGCATTCAAGAGTCTTTGCACTTAGCATGATGCCCGAGGTCAAGGATTGTGAGTCTAGAAATCTCACAATGTGAACACTGGATACATGTGTTTTTAAAGAAAGTGAAATTGTAGTGAAACAACACAACTTAAAATTTCAGCAATAGTGGGTATCAGCTTTAATCTAATTTGTTATCACAATACAACAGTATTTTTCCCGCTTTTCTGCTGTTTCTAACATCTGTCACTAACATCTACTTTACTCTTGCTTCTCGCTGCCCAGAGGCTACTCCTACTCCAGCTATTGTCCACGGTAAACAATGTCCATAGATTAGGATTCTGTAGCTTTCATAAGTTCTGTTTGCAAAACCTGTAGTTTCCACATCATCTCCATGTTTATTTTATGTTGAATGATTTTAGTGCTTTCTTTATTTTATATTAGTTGTATCATTTAATTTTACAGAAAGATATAATATTTACTGAATATTTAGCAGTGTATGTTTGTCCACAGTATTTACATAGCACTATAAATGATTTTACTTTTATTCCATGGGCATTTTCATGAGCGAAAATTTGTTTAATTATAAAATTCTGACTTAATCTCATTTACTGTAGAACTCTGTTCTTACGGAAAAGTATTAGTGGCAAATTTTCAGTTGAAGCAATAGCATGGACTAGTTTTAATCAGAAGCAGAAAGAGTGTTTTCATTTTTATGTGGGCTTGGGCTCCTTCATTGTGTTTACAGAGAAACCTGACCCTCCGACAGACCTGGAACTGACTGACCAGACAGAGAGGAGCGTTCAGCTCACCTGGATCCCTGGAGACGAACACAACAGTCCCACACAGAGTATGAAATGATGCTACTTTGTCGTTTGGCAACATGTTTAATCAAACTGTACTACACTTTTCCACTGCCAAGCTTAAAATTAGACACTGACGACAAACGCTGAATTTCTACATCTACACAGGTTTGTCAAGTCAGAATCCTATGATATGCAGGAAGTTCAGATATAGTTTAGGTTTCTGGAAGCAGCAACTGTGGTTTTGTAGGAATGAACAAGACAGGAACTTGGTAGTTGGTATGATAAGCAAGGAGTCACCATAGCTAAATTTACACAGAATACCGTTACTTAACCTATAGAAATCATCACCAGTAAAAGAAAATGTTGCTTGAGAGAGTGTTTCTGTTCTTCAACAAATTCTTGAACTGTGGAACTTTTTTCCCCCCCAGAGTTTCTAATCCAATACGAGGATCTGCTTCACCAGCCTGGAGTTTGGATCAACCTGACAGAGGTTGCTGGTACTAGCACCACAGCACAGTTAAACCTCTCTCCACACGTCTACTACTCCTTCAGAGTTCTGGCTGTAAATCATGTTGGCTACAGCCAGCCTAGCCAGCCCTCAAGCCAATATAGGACCAACCCTGCAGGTGATGAACATGGTCACCCCTCCAGTAAAAAAAGTATATATAAAATATTCTAAAATATTCACTGATTGAACCCTCTTATTTTGGTTTTCCCAGCTCCTGATGAAAATCCGTCAGATGTTCAGGGAGTAGGAGCAGAGCCTGGCAATTTGGTTATCTCCTGGACAGTAAGCTATGCTTTTGTTATTATGGAAATCACTTGTCTCATGGGCTGAATATGAGCCTGTTTCTAGTCTTGCCTACTCATTTCAACGCAGTAAAGGCTTGGCAAATATGTCACTGCAGTTAAGTTAGAGTATTTCAGTGTGTTGTTTTTCAGCAACTTACACAAACAAATATTCTCTGTGTAGCCGCTGACAGGATTTCAGTCCAACGGGCCCAATCTAGAGTACAAAGTGCAGTGGAGACAGAAGGACGTGGATAATGAGTGGTCCTCGGAGACTGTGGCCAACGTTTCTCAGTTTGTTGTGTCTGGAACTCCAACCTATGTGCCCTACGAGATCAAGGTTCAAGCTGTGAATTATTATGGCAGCGGTCCAGAGCCTGAAGTTGTGATTGGATACTCTGGAGAAGACTGTGAGTGAACTCATTATTATATATTTTAAAGCATTTATTTACTCATCATTGGTCGAAACAACTGGCTCTCTTATTGCTCTGCAGTGCCTTTGTCTGCTCCTGAGAGCGTGCAGGTCATGGTTCACAACAGCACTCTCGCAGAAGTACACTGGGAGCCTGTGTCTTTCCCCTCGGTCAGAGGAAAACTACAGGGATACAAGGTATTGTATCACTTGATAAATGGTTATTTGTCTTTGGCCGTTGCTGGTAGGGGTACTGCCACTACATTACCTGTCAAGTCAGTGCTTGACCCTTTTGCACCCACCCACTATATGTGAACAATAACCCAGCAATACTAATGTATTGGATACTTTGCTCTGTAGTCAACACATTTCAGCACACAGCCCCAGTCAGTGTTTTTACAGAATGCATGAAAGCACATCCTATATACTCCACAAATTGACTGCCTCTTTAGCAATTATCCAATGAGGTGCAAACACGTAATGGCAGACTTCTCAGGAGAAATAATATGCACTGTAAAAATAACCAACTACACACAGTATATAGGGAAATAAAACTAAAAAAAACAAAACTAATTTAGCTGCCTATATCAGAGAACACATTGATTCCATTGAAAGGAAACACCCAGTGGTTTATCTTGGCATTTATGTGTTGTAGGTACAACGTCCTCAAAGGTTGGCCATCTATGTGTCTACTCCTCATTAGATAATTGATAAAAAGTCAGCAATTTTGTAATGTGTGTACATAGATAGGCTTTGCTTTCCTTCATTGTGTAAATGTTTTGCTGAAGGATGAGTGTTGAAATGTGGTTGGAAGTGTAGAAACATTTGCGTCCGTTAGTTGGTCTAACTAAGTTTTGCACATGTAGCAAAAAAATGGAAGCCAGGTGTACTTCAGTAACTCAAGATTATTTTCAGGGTATTTTGTTTCATAAAGTGGCTTTAAAAAAGTCTGACCTATGTTGCCAGTGGACACTTGATCCCTCCAGACACTTGGTCCCCATCAGACATAAACAGAGTTACAATCTAGGACCAACCAAACTGAAACTGTGTTTTATCCAAAATGTTTCTCCACTAGTCCTTCAGTACTGCTGCACTGTGACAACAGAAGTCAGAGTGAAATGCCAGCACAAATCAAATTTATCACTTTACAGTGTGTAAGTTATTGCCTACTTTAAATGTACAGCTCAGACCTTTATAAATCTTAAGTATCTGCACAGTATTAGTTAGTAACATGTGTTTCCAAATCCACTGAAAATAAGCTAATAAGTTTGACCCATGGCTGTAGCATCATAGTGAAAGAGACACTTTCACCATTTGCTTTTATTGTAAAAGTAATTGAAATAAATATTTTTTTCTTTTAAATAGATCCCCAGAAATCCTTTCATTTGAATTTGAAGGATGTTAAACAGTATTTCCAACATATGGTGCTATTATGTTACTTATACTGTACATACTAAGTAGTAATAGTGTAAACTGAAGGAAAAAATGCCAAAGTGCACATCAGGCTAATACATTGGTCACCCACCCCTTTAGAAGCTAAAAGAAGTTCAGCCCCCACTGGGCTAATATAAAAATTAACCCCTGGTGTGTTTCCTCTAGGTATACTACCATCGCGAGCGCGGCTTACACGAGACAGAAGGGGAGACAGAGCAGCAGGAGCAGGTTTTGACGTTCAGTGGGAATCGTAGCGAAGGACGTCTGCCAGGCCTCCAGCCTTACAGCCTCTACAACCTCTCCATCAGGGTCCTTAATAGCAAAGGAGAAGGGCCTCCGAGCCCCAGCAAGACATTTGAGACACCTGAGGGAGGTGTGTATGGTTGACGTGGTTGTTCTGCAGGTTTAGAGCATCTTGCATCTAGAAAATTGATAATTTTCATGTCTTGAAAGTCTGTTAGCTTGCATGTAATTCCTTTTTGCCAGACAACAGTTTTGACAATTTTTTATTTTTACTTTTTATCTTTCATTACAGAATAATAGGTTAGGTTACAATGGACAGATACCTTTTGACACACTTAATGTCAGGAACTAGCTCCAAATATTAATTGGGTCACCACTCTTGGAATTTAATTGCACTAAATCAGGCTTTTTAATACATTAAAACCTCTATTTTGTTGTATCTGCCTGCTACTAATTCTACGGTTGCTACTACTACTACCTAGCAGTACGAAACTCCCCAGACTCAACATAGCAACCCCAAACTTACCCAAGCCACCACCTAGAGCATCCATAGAAAACATACTAAAAAACTCAGCATACCTGTAGCTATATCTTGGTAACCACATAAAACACTATAGCAGCCCCCTATGAAACCCCCTAGCAATGACATGGAAAAGCCCTAACTACTCATAAGGTGTATTTTCCCGCTTCACAGCCACTAGCTTGTGTACAATATATTAATTCTCCCACAAATGGTCCTGTGAAATGTACCCACCCTGACTGTGGTTGTGTTTTTGTTTTCAGTCCCAGGGCCTCCTTCCTTTCTGAATGTCATAAACCCTAGTTTGGACTCTCTCACTCTGGAATGGGGCCCACCAATGAACAACAATGGACGCCTCGCTGGCTACACACTGAAATACCAACCTGGTAGGCTTACTGGCTGCCTGACACACTGCGTGACGTGTTCTACACAGTATAATGCTGCATTTGTGCAAAGGAAAAAACATTTTGAGCATTCCTAAATTCAGCATATTTTCCTTTAAAATCTCCTATCCTCTTTTAACTCCTTCTCCATCCTCTGCCTTTTCCCCATTGTTCACCCTTTCTCTCTGTCTCTGCAGTCAACAACACCAATGAGCTGGGACCAGTCAAGGTGATGACCTTCTTAGCAAATGAGACCACCACCACCCTGGGCAACCTGAACTCCAGCATGCTCTACAAGTTTTACTTAAGTGCAAAGACAATCAAGGGCTCTGGCCCCATCATCACAGAGGAGGCCTTGACAGTCATGGACACAGGTGAGTTATTTTAGCAGTTTAGGAGGGAAGGTCAAAGTCCTATATCAGTGACATTTAGGCAAACAAAATAGTGATAGTGATAGAGATTTGGGATCCCTTTGAGCTTAAAAGTACAATGAGGTGACATGAGGTCCTACTGCATTCCACACCTTATATCCCCCTTCTATCTCTTTCTCTTTTTTCTTTCCTCTGAAGCTCGTACTCAGCCCACTGTAGAGACGGGCAAAGGTAACCCAAGTTTGCCACTGGAAGCCCCTGCATGTTATTCATATCATCAAATATTAGAAGCAGAAAAAGAGCTTAGCATAGATATTGTCTTCAGTTAAATTATCCCTGCATGTTCCTAAGTTAGCATGCCTGAAAACTACCCCGTGTGAGTAGGCAGGATTTAGGTGTGACAGACTTCCATGGCATCTGCAAGCAACCATGCTTGTGTCCTAAAGTTGTAGGAAATAAGTTGTACTTACTGCACGTTAGTTTAAAATTGTTGATTTTTAAAGAATTAGCTGTGCTTGCAGTCTTTAGCGCCCTTTTTTTTGCCTTTCTTGAAATGAACATGTTTTCATTAGAAGCCTTGCGCATGATGCTTGGGAATGCTTTTGTTTCAGTCCAGTACTAACACATTTTATATACCTGCTGATGCTATAAACTGATGGATTGCATATATAAATAACTAGGATTTGATTTGAATAATATGCCTGTTGCAGTGCTGCGATTCAGAGTTTTATTAGTGTGGATGCAATGCTGATCCAGGTGCTTTACTTCATTCTGAATCTCAGGACTGAGAGGTGCTGCAACAGGTTTTAATTCAGCATGTCAGTAGCAACTTTCTCCATAAAACAGTGGCTCTGCAGTCTTCACTGCTGTCTATGTGGTGTGTATGTGTGTTGTCTCACTCTTTTCCGTATTCTTTCAGGCCCCACAGAGCCCCCTCACCCAACCTCCCCCACCACTCAGTCTCCGCATCCCCCGTTTCACAAGGGTACAAGCACTCCCTGTCTCCCCCCTCTACCTCCCCAAATATCTACCCATATGCTCTGCCCTGCGAAAAATGGTCCATCTCAGCAAAAGAAAGTCTTAAAAACATTAGTTTTATGAATAGGAAAAGAACATTTGGTCAGCAAGGTAACAGTATTAATTGCTCCTATAGTATACATCTTGCTATAATCAGTATCTTAACATATTTAAGTTGATTTCTGTTAAAACTTTTCTCATTGTTTTAAGAGGACTGATATAAGTCCTCACTGAGATGGCCATTTTTAGCATCTATACCTTAAAACTAACCTGTTTTCATGTTGTGGCAGGATCTGACTCTAAAGATATTGTGTGATTTACCAAAAATTGGTATGCCAGTGCCATGCATTGTATGGAGGCACATTTTTGTTAAACTGGCATGCTAGGTGGGACAGACAGCCAATTGCCTAATGTTTGTAAATTAGGACTCTGGTCAGTTTTCTCATAATCTGATCATCAAACTGGTGGAACAGACATGGAAGTGTATTTTTGTTAATAGCCCTGATCATTTCTGTTGGGTATGAACTGCACTAGTAGATTTGCAGGCATCAGCTTTATCCTAAACACTGGTATGGTGTATGATTATTTCTTTAAAATTATTTCAGCTCACTCCTGTACTGAAGATCCCTAGCAGTATTCTAAACGTTTTATTTCATATTAAGGCATTTTAATGAGTTGGGGAAATTTAGGTGACTGTGTAAAATTAAAGCCCTTGATTTATCTTTCTCTCATGTGTACTCAGCGCCACCTGTAGGCCCTGTGTTTGGCAAAGTTAACGCGTCCCTATCGGAGGACGGTGCAGTGATCAGTTGGGATTACTTTGGACACCATAAGAATGTATATGTGGAATATATTGTAGAAAACAGTAAGGCTTCACTTTGTATTTGCATCTCAAAATCTCAATCTGAACCCTAATAATTTAACTATTAAAATGAATGTTTAAATACCATCATTTAAATAATAACCCCCCCCCCCCAAAGGCTCCTTGAATCTAATTCCTTTCCCTCCACTACGCCACTTCTAGGTAAGGAGGACTGGAAAAAGGAGTTGGTAAATGGTTCACATTCGCATATGATAAAAGGTTTAAAGCCGGGGACGTCCTATAGGGTGCGTGTGGTAGCTAGAGACCCGGCTGACCTGACGGTCCACAGCACAGATGAAGTGTCGGTGTTGGTGCCAGGTGAGGCGGCATGCCTCAGAATAGATGTCTTTGTATTTATTTATTTTTTTGCCTGTCTCGTTTTCCCCATCCCCTTTCTGTTATGTCTCATTATCAGAAATTCAACGCTACATTCAGTAGTGTATGGTAGTTAGTTTGCTAGTTAGCGCACAAGCATGCTCCCATTAAGGTGGTCTGATGCATGTCAATTAAAATCATTACTAAGAGGTCCATTGTTTTACTGTTTGTCTTTTCTTTTTGTCATGTTTTCAGCGCCTAAATTACCATTACACATTAACCCATTTTTAAACTTTGCTTCAGTGTTTACAGCCTCTTTTAATGTTGAACATGTTGAAGATTCCACCAATTTTACCAGCTTGCGTTGAGAACTGGACTGTTGTGCTTACTGCCTGTCTCCATCCTTCCCTCCCTTCCCCTTTCTGTGTGTGTCCAGCTGTACCCAGCCGGCAGGTAGACATTGCCACCCAGGGGTGGTTTATTGGACTGATGTGTGCAATCGCTCTCCTCATCTTGGTCCTTCTCATAGTGTGCTTCATCAAGAGGAACAAGGGTGGTAAATATCCAGGTAATGCGCACATCATCAGTATATACAGTCATTTAAGCTAATTGACATGGATGGATGGAAATGTGAACAATAAAAACCCTTGCGTGATCTACAGTGAAAGAGAAAGAAGATGCCCACCAAGACCCAGAGATCCAGCCAATGAAGGAGGATGATGGGACGTTTGGAGAGTACAGGTGAGAGATGTTCTTCATTCAGAAAGGTTAGAACCACAGCATACAGTAGTGTGTGAGATTTCTTTTCTTTTTTTCATTCATTGTGTCCTGACTCCACTGTTTGAATGTAGAACATTTTACCAGGCTGCAGAGACACTCTCCCCACCAGACTCCATTACCAAACACTCTATAGAGGCAAGGCAAAAAAAAGTACTACTCTTATATGTTGATTTTCATAATGAATGCACACTGGCCCTCTAATCAACACGAGCTTCTTACAATGCAAAATACGTCCATTTTAACAAGCAATCTCATGTCTGGCTAAGTCACTTGTATGCTAACTGTTTTTGACACAAGAGTAAAACAAATTCCATTATGGTGACATAGTTTTTCATCACATTTCATGTTTTCCTAAGAATATTGATGATTTTATGACTTGCTTAAGAATTAAAGTAGTTACTATGGATAAATGAACTTTGTATTTTAACTCAATGTAGATGTCATTGTGCTTTAAGTGTTTTCATATGCATGCTTTGTCTTGTCTGTGTCTTGCGCGTAAAAGAATATACACTCATTGTGGCTCATGAATTGCTTTTCATGTGTCCTTCCATTCTTTATCTGTGTTTTTTGGCGGGTTTAGGTCTATGGAGAGGTAAGACGAGATGTGGTAAAAGCCAGCATGCAATTCACACAACCTGAAAAACATCTCAAGCTATGTTTCTGACTTAAATTAGGAGGAAGTGCATCAACTTATCTGGTTTTACTATGTCATCATACTCATTGACATAGTCAACACCATAACCACAACCTCAACGTTAACACTACGATAAACAATAAAACTGACTGCTTCTACTTCTCTAGCTTCCTTCATTTCATTTTTTTTACGAATGCATAGAGCTTGAAAATTGAGTTGAAATGTATTAGATTAGAGCTTGCATATTGACTGAAATAGGAAGTGTTCAGATCAAATGATGGTAACATACTTTATCTTTGGGGAAAAAAAGACTAAAAAATAATAGTGCATTTTGATTATTGCATGTAAACTTAAAGCTTGATTTCATTTCAGAAATTGTATATAAAGGTAAAGTATTGCAAGAGACTGAACAGCACGCATTTGCAAAATGCTCTTAAGCAGTGGTCACTAACCCTAAATCTGAACACCACCCAGGCTTAAAACAGCACTAACATTATAGCAAATACTATAATACTATAGATGTAGCTCTGCTGCTCCACTGTACAAGTACTATCTAGTATAATGCTTCAGGTATTCCATATATGTTTATATGTCAACTTAATGTTGCCTCCTCTGGCATTTTACATGATCATTCATGTAAAATGCTAACGCTTGGGTAATAGCCTGCCCTCTGTGTGCACACTAGGGTTTCTGACCACTGCAGAAAAGTTGAACAAACTGCACAAATATTTTCCCAATAACCTTCCCTCCAACCTTTTCCTACCCTTTTATAGTGACACAGAGGACCACAAGCCGCTGAAGGGAAGCCGGACGCCATCCAATGGCACTGTGCGCCGGGACGAGAGCGACGACAGCCTGGTGGATTACGGGGAGGGCGGGGACGGACAGTTCAATGAGGACGGCTCCTTTATTGGACAGTATAGCGGCAAGAAAGAGAAAGACACACACGAAGGCAACGAGAGTTCGGAGGCCCCGTCGCCTGTCAACGCCATGAACTCATTTGTCTAATGACGGCGACAAGGCCGACTGCGATAGTTGCTATGGCCACTCGTTGTCACCCTGGCAAATGTGACCATAGGGACCGTCTCTGTGGTGACAGTTGCTAAGGTGACAGTCATTGTGGACGCCTAGTTCGCTGGCCATCGCCGTGGCTACGTATCACCAAGACTGCTGACCCGCCCTCATCTCCACACCCGCCAGCCCCCTGTCTGACCTCCTCTGATTAACACACACTCAGCATGGCAAAGGCCGACACCACATCCCCCATGAGCATTATAAGAAGATGCGGAACGAGGGATGTGAGGACTCTGAGAGGAGGGAAGGAGAGAGGAAGCAATATAGAAAAGCAGAAGGAATGTACCAGAAAGAGTTTTTACCACTCAGACTGAGCAGAGGTGTGGCTAAGTGTGTGTGTGTGTGTGTGTGTGTGTGTGTGTGTGTGTTAGTGCTATTTGATCTCCTTTGCAAACATACTAAACATGATGTATCCAAATTTATATTTTATCAAAGTACAGTACATGACCCGCAGGCAGGAAAATATGCATTCACTCATAAACATCTGCATGGAGTAAATCACAAATCTATTAAGCATTTTACCATTTTTGTGTCAGTTGTTGCAGAGATGAGCTGTGTGTTGAGACTGTATATGGTGCACGCCTACTAGCGAGTGGGTATGCCTCTTTTATTGTTTTTTCCACTTAGAAAGTGTTCAGTGGCGTATGATATATACATAGAGAGACAAAATGGCAGCAGTGTCTTTGTGGACCACGCTGTGAAATGTTTGACTCGAAGTAGAAGCTAGCGTATGTCCTTTTGAGACAGATGAACGTTTTGTACATATGTAATAGAATAAGACGAAAGCTATATTTCAAGGTCAGTGATGTCCATTTGTTGTCATTGGAAACCTGGCTGGAAACACTTTGAACTCAATGTTCGGTCACTTATTACACCAGCCAGCCAGCCAAAACTCCCACACTTACTCCAATCTGCTCGTTTGTAGCCTCATGTTTTCTCAACCTTGTTCTGTGCTTGCGTTTTTTTTTTTTGCTTTTCTTTCCCGATCTGTTCCTTTACACCGAGCCTATCCTTCTTGTTACCTAGCACTAACTGAACACAAATGCAGGTGTGATTGATCTAGCATCAACGTCAAGTGCTTCCCCCCCGAATCGTGACCACTGTGCACGCCCTCATTTTAGGCCCTCCTGGTATTGTCAGAACTTCCCCAATATTGTATCCAATAGCATTACCACTTACGCATCTGCTATGAATATTGGCAGAAACAAGAGAAAAATATTTTATATGAAGAGGTTTACAGAACGTACACACTGTAGTCTCGAGATATGTAGATGTTGGTGATCAAGAACCTCTCACCATGGTTTCTAGTGCCTTTGTGGAGAACAGTGACTTAGATACATAGAATTTTGTCCCTATTTATTCACAGGACAGACCTGGGCTCAGTGCAGTTCATATAGTTCATGAAATCAGTACATACGGACTACTATCCCACCTTACTCTAATGACAACTTTAAAGGCTACACAAGTGTAAAACACAATAAGCTTTACAGGATTCCACTGATTCATAAGGGAAACTAAGACCCTTTGTTGTGAGCTATGTGGTCATTTAGTAACATCCACATGGGCTTCATATAGCCTACTTGAGTCTTTAAATAGTTTTCAACAGGGCTGAAAACTGTTATAAAATGACCTTTTTCTCAGTTGTACACTGGCATTAGTTAGAATAATTGTTCAGCTATAGATTGTTATGGCCTTGTTGACAATCATATACCCAGTTATCATCAGCCCACATGGTGTACAAGCAGACCACCAAATCACACCATCCAGCTAAGAATTAAAGACTGAGAAAATGCGTGGGATATTGAAATGTGAGGGAAACCTGAGGTCAGAGGAGCACTGGGCGCTCGTGAGATGTCTTCATGTGTTCATTTCAAACACTCTGCTCCTTCATCTCGAGGAGGAGCTGCTGCTCAGCAGCACTAAACTACTGCCAACCTACTCATCAGGTTACTGCCAACAGCAACCAGACTCACCATCTGGCACAGACTTTTAACATAATGGGACATACTGTTACTGGTAGCACTTAGAAATGAAGGAGTCGGAATTTTTTTTGCGTCATGATACTGAATGTGGAAACAAGTGGATCTGTTTATGTAAATGAAAATATTGCTTGTTTCACTGCAAATGGTAAACACACTGGTGACTTTGGTTTATGCATTTAACCTTATATCTGTGTATGTTGTCACGTTCTGAGTGCAGCACTCAGTGAGTTTTCTAATACTGTAAATGAATGAAGCGTGTGTGTGTGTGTGTGTGTGCGTGTCTGTGTGTGCGCGTGTGTGTGTGTGTGGGGGCAGCACATGCATGCTACTGTGTTACAGCGTGTGTGATGTATACTATCGCTTTCAATTTCCATGGATAACAGTCTAGAATTCTGATGTGTGTCCGACTCTCAACAGGAGATCCAGCACCTTTTTTTTTTTCAGAGAGCATTTCCACGCCTTATGTTTATCATGACTTGCATCAAGTTTTTAGGTTGCGATGTGTCAGCTTTCCACGTGTAGATATTTTGTTGTATTTTGTAAATAATGGCTTGAATTGAGCGTAGATGTGCTGAGGTTAGAGGTGAGAGCTTGACCTCAATAGGCCCTGCTACATTATGTGTAGGAGGGCAAAATGGCATTGTGTGAGACTATTTACAATTTTCACTCTTTTTATTTGCTGTGAAATTTCTTTTTTTTGTCAGGTGGATTTGCTAGCTCAAATGTTTAGCCTATCAGGTATCAAAGGAGATTATTAACTTGTGACTGAACTCTTGTGACACCTGTATTGTTTCTCTGTCTCTGACAGTTCACACACCTTTTTTTCTGTATTTTTTATAAAAAGGCGCACACTTAAACAGGATTTATCACTTCAACCACATCCATGCATCTGGTTTACGAAAACATCACGTTGGAGAAATGTTGTCCTAAACTAGACATTAGGTGAAACTGACATCCTTTTTAAGAGTGTGTATCCCAAAAAAAGAAAGAAGAGAAATCAGAAGAATGGCCAGCATGGACAGATAGGTGGACTGGCACATTGGAGTATGAATACCCTGAAAACAACGTTCTAGTGACTGATGAACATACAGTAGGATATACAATATATGATATAATATGACATTCTGGTTAATGTTGAAGCTACATGAGAAGCATGAAAGGCTGTCAAAATGGTTTACTCTAAAATATAATATTGCAAAATATTTTGTATTTTAAATGAAGTTTAAAAAAATGAAATAAATGTTGGTTTCAGGATTTCAAATCAGTGATGGTTTTTCTTGGTTGTGTGTGTGTGTGTGTGTGTGTGCGTGTGTGTGGCTCCACCTAGTGTTTAAAATTGGTAATGACATAAAGAGTGTTATTCTGAAATATCAAATAACCAAGAGATAAACCTCCACAAGTTAATCCTCAAAAGATTAAATCTGGACTGTGTGCGCATGTGCTGTCCATCCATCTTTTTATTCTCATCTACTGGAAGAGTTTTGCTGTAGTTTATAGGCTAAATCCCAATCACAACCTAACTGAAATGCAGATTATTAATATGACAATTTCAAGAAGTTCAAATGTCATTTATTTGTCACATGCTCACACCTGCAGTGAGTAACAGAATAGGAGTAAAAATAAGAATGAGAAAAAAAAGAAATGAAGGCTAAAAAATCACAGATAAATAAGAAATAAGTAATGCTAGCAGTATTGGCCCATAGTGCAAAGGTGGACTATTTATCCTGTAGCTATACCTTTTTAGAAAGGTTACATTGTAGAGGATTAAACCATATTTCATTTCAAATGTCTTGGATCTCTTATTAATAATAGATTGATCTGTGTGTCATTTATGATGCACAGCACATGGTGGGGAGTGAAATATAGTCTGAACACCTTTTCTGTGTTTTCTAATCGTATTTTCCTACTATCAAACTATTTTAATACAATTATATATTCCCGTTAAGACTTATTGAGTGTGTCTGGGCACAGTGACTTATTGTAATTCTTTTACTTGCTGGTGTTAAAAAATAATCAAATAATAGCTGCTAGAGTAATCCATCGTTTTTGCTGTGCACACTTTATTAAAAAATTATAAATAACCATGATAAATGAATTTCCGTGAAGGCTCTATTTCTCCCTGTCTGGGAGCAGCATGATGCTCTGATACTCGCATCTCTCCCATCCTCCCTCTCTCGTGGACCAATCGCAGCCGCATCCTTGCTGCCACCCAGAGGTGCCACTCAGCCGCTTTCCTCCAATGGAAAAGTTCAACTGAACGGGACGCTCCGGCGGGTGGGCTGTGGGACGATGCGGTTCGGGTCCAGGTGTGCCATTCCGACAGTGTAGCCTACTGAAATTTCCCATTCTGCCTCAAAGGTAAGAACGACAACACATGACAGAGTGTGTGCATGAACTAACCGGCTCTTCAGTCTGGACTTAGTGAGGATAAACCAGGGTGTGTTCAGCACTATAGAGTACTAAAATGGACCGGCACTAGAGTACCGCAATGCAGAGCTGTGAATTACCGGTGCCGCTCAGTCGTCATTGGGGTGAAGTGATGTAAGGAGCTGCGCAGTTGCTTTTTTACAGGCTCGTGGTTTTTATGAATGACTGCGACAAAGTGAGCACTGTTTAAGGTTCTAGCTTCTCACTGTGCACTTTTAAATCATGTAGAGCACATGCTGAGAAAAGAAAGTGTGTCTGTGGAAACGCAGGGAGGAGACGCAAGGTGAAAGTGTCGGATACTGTATGCGTCAAGGGCGCAGGAAGCTGCTGGGTGCACCATGGCATCCACTTGGTAAACGACTAACTGATGTGGATAGGCAAGAGGGCAACACAGTTTTAAATCAAACACTGTTTAAAGATTGAATTCTGCACTATGCTGTCGCAAAATCTGTAGCTGTTAAGTCTAAATACATTTATCATTAAGTCTAAAATAATAACAATAATTGTAAATACCGTATTATGATGTACATCCACATATATATCCTCTAAATATCAATTCCCTTGGACTGTAACGGAAAAATACAAAATGTATGAGAACAATTTAACCACGCCCCCTTTAAGATGTCCAGAAAGATGGATCCTTAATTCTCCCCTCACATCCTCAACACTGGGCCTGATTTTATTTCAGGTCTTTCTTTTTGACATATTCAAGCTTCTATGATAGACAGAACACAAACCAATCAAACAAAGCCCATTTTAATCTAGACACCACTAACCCAGTAAACTCAAGATTATTTTTATTCATCCCCTTTTTAAATTTTCAAACATGACTTGAAAGTGATTTTTTTTCTCCTGCGGCCACAAAACTACAGCAAACATGGTTATTCCGGCTGTCACTAGGACAGACACTGGGCTTAATACATGAGCTGACCTAAATTTCTGCTGCTCTGTCCAGAGAGGATCTGTGATGGGATTATTGCGAGAGGAGACGCATGAAAACACACTCTGATGAATTGATTAGAATTAGTGGTAGAACAGATTGCTGCAGCGATAATCTATAAAGCCAAAGCTATAAAAAAAAATGTCCTGGAAGCTTGTGTGTTGATGTTTTTTGAATATGTTTGCATAAAGACCCCCATCCAATTTTGGGGGGATCTTGCAGATACAGAAGAGGTCCCGCTTCTTGCTGCTTAAAGACAGTTTGAAGACATTCAACAGTGCAGACGCAGGATAGATGCAGCCAACTGCTAGTGTACTGTGGTGATATTAGTGTTGAGTCATCAGGAGTGCACATGACGAGTCAGTGCTGCATTCTCTGCATGTGAATGCGCTGGATACTGGGTGTATGCGTCTGCTCTGCCTCCCTCTCTCTATTTCTGTGTGGTTGAGGCAAATGTGGCGGGTGAGGCACATGGGAGGTGGCTGTCTGGTAGTTTTTTATTTCTTATTCTTCTGCCTCTTCTTTCCTTTCTTCTTCTTACATCCAGAATGATTCGGTAAAGGACTGTGAGACTCTGTGACTGCTAGCTAAGTGGAGGACATACGAGCATTTGTGTTCAGATGGTGGCTTCTGTAAACAGCCAAAAAATTTACATCAACATCAACAACATAAAACAGTGTTATTTCTTTTTTTAAACTGATACTAAATAGTATACTAAAGTTTTCCTTTTTGAAATAAAGTTTTTACAAGCTTTTTTACCATTTGCTTTCTTCAATATAATATCACACTATCACATTTCTTTCCCAGAAAATCAGATTTTGGGACACTTACATGTCAAAACCTTTCTAAGCTTTTTTTCTGATTTCCTCTTGATTTCCTGACGCCGATTATGTCCCCTTGGCCCGTGACCTTTAGGCGCTGCAAGTTTATTTGTGTAGTACATTTTAACAACAAGGCAATTCCAAATGCTTTACATAAAACATAAAAGCAATGTAGGGCAATATAAAAATACATTTAAATACAATCTTATAGGAAGATAATTATCATATATAGCCTGAGCTTTTAAGATGACTGTTAAGTGTAAAGATTTAGTTCAAAGGTCTGTGATGCATAAATAATGTAAACATAGAGGCATGCAGAGCTAGAGTATCCTCATCAGTGAACATAAACTGCAAGAAAACTCTAAAACTTTTGTTCCCTTGGACTGCTGACATTAGTGCATTCCATATTTTCAAACTATATTCAAATACTTACATTACATTTATTCATTTAGCTGACGCTTTTATCCAAAGCGACTTACAATTGCTATACATGTCAGAGGTTGCATGCCTCTGGAGCAACGAGGGGTTAAGTGTCTTGCTCAGGGACACATTGGCAGAGGGGTCACAGTGGGGGACTGAACCCGAGTCTCTCACACCAAAGTGTCTTATCCATTGCACCGCCACTTAACTCGGGTTGGACATTCCTCTCAGTTAGCTATCAATAGATAGACTGCATTTACAATATCTGAAATTATTTTATTTACACTATGGGTGCACTGATCTCTTTCTGTCCCTCTTTCTGTGGAACTCACTGGAATATTTTCACTCTACAGTGACATGAGAAGAGGGATTGCTGTGGTGTTAAACAATGTTGTTGGAACCATTATTATTATACAATTGTTAATTTATGGAACCAAAACCTCTTTTTCCTAGATTCCCATTCTAGATAAATACAGACCCCCTCCCCCACCCCCCTTAATATCTCAGTCTCTATCTGTATGTCCTCTTAGACAGTGAGAGTTGAAACACTGCAGTTGTTCATAGCAGTGCTGCTATTTCATCCTGCAGAAGTGATGTGTAAGCATGTGCGACGGCGCAGCAGGAGCTGTCTAGGTACTGCGGTGCTACCTTGTGTTACAGACAGCCCCAGCGTGTGTCAGTGTGCACACACGGTACAGCACAGGCCTGTGCACGCTCTCTGTGCAACTATTTGCAGCAATCTGCTGAGTCACTCACGTAATGAATCATTTATATGAACAGTGAGGATTCCAGCTAGGTCCACACTCACTCTGTTTCTGACATGGAAAGTCATGCACAGTCATCAGCCTGGTATTAATGTCTACAGGGTCACATATTTGTTTTAATAACACACTATTGCCACAATGAATGAAGATCATGTTAAACAAAATAATTGCTTATCTTGTTTAAAAAATAGCAAGAGTGTTAAATCTTTTCTTTTTGTCTCTTACTCAGCCCTCTCCAGTTCATGTTCTGTTCATCGACTTCTTGATTGTGTCCCTCTGCCCATCCGCCTAACTCACGTGGCTGCAGTAAATCAGTCTGTTGGCTGTCATGGCTGCCACCGCTTTACTGCTCCTGGCCCTCTCCGCCTCCGTTTCCCTCACAGGTAAGAGGCACAGTCATGCCTGCAAATATACCATTTACCCCCTTGAAAGTGATAACAAGAATATCAGGCTACACGTACACCATTAGCTGAAATGACCATGTTTTTGCTTTGCAGTGGCAGTCCTATTTGGTGAGCCTAGAATTTATGGAGGTGAGTTCAGTTTCTCAGAATTGTTGTCCAAAATACAAGGCGCGCTGTACACACATCACAACATTTCAAGCTGATTTGAAATTACCATGTGAGCTAATTGTTATGTAAAAATTGTCAGAGGACGCTACTGGATATGGTCCCATCTTTGAGGAGGAACCTGTGGATGTGGTCTACACTGAGGACTCACCCGATGGGAGAATCTCCATGAACTGCAGGGCAAGAGCAAACCCACCAGCTTCATACAGGTTACACATATTAACTAATAGTTTCCCTTCAAATCAATAATGAAATGTACTTTATATTTATCTTATATAGAATTGTATTTTATAACTTCCAGGTGGCGCCGTGATAACTGGGAAATCAAGCTGATGGAGCAGCCAGACGAGCACTACAGCCTTGTAGGGGGGAACCTGGTTATCACCAACCCCAAACAGAAGAAACACGCTGGGACGTACGTCTGTGTGGCCAGGAACATCTATGGCACTGTCATCAGCAAGGAGGCCAGGGTCAAGTTCGGATGTGAGTATGTGAACCCTGCTGGCACAGCTGGTGCTAGACAGGAGGACAGTAGTACTCACGTCTTTTCTGGTCTTGGTGTTATTACTTTTTTTGCTCAGATGTGTCTTGGGTCAGGCCACATGAGATGCTGACATAAATTCGCTCCTATCTATCTATACATCTATCTTTTGTTTCTTTGCCAAATCAATCTCAATTTATTCTCCCTGAAAGTAGACAGGAAAGTGATACTATTTGGTTGGCTTACTCTATATTATAAGTTGTGTGCATAAATAAGATGGATGTCAATATGGAGGAATTGTACAACATATACTGTAGATCTACCATTCTGTTCTTCAAGAACTGTTGTTGACATTTAAAAAATACCCAGTATGTGCCTATTTAAGTTTCAACTTATTGCTTAATTGCAACTATACTGTACTTCACCACAGGCTAGGACTGAGGCTTATATTAGTCTTCACATTTATTTCTCCTTTCTAAAGTGTTTGTACCAACAAACAATCTGCCTTTGAACAAAACACCCAATTTGTTTAGGCTGATTAGGTCCCAAATGAACTAAGCTGACTCATTTCTTTTTTATTTCAGGTGTTATAGTAATATTAAATTTTTTCATTGCAGGATACCTTGTGTTGTATAAATACTTGTCATTATGTACTACAATATTCAAAAGAGACAATGTTAAGAGTGTCAAAATTTTCAGTCTTGTGTTAAGACTGTGTTGCATTTTAATGTTTTTGTTTTCCCATTCCATAATTTAAAAAAAAAAATTTCTTCTCACCTGTGATGTAGTTGTGGAGGAGTTTCCACAGGAGGATCGAGACCCAGTGTATGTCAAAGAGGGACAGGGCGCCGTTCTGCTGTGTGCTCCTCCAAAAGCCTGGCCACGTATGTGCAGGTCTTCATGTCTCCTTTGGAAAAGGCAGTCTTGGGAAGAGAATAGTGACAGATATTCCATTTTTCCCTCGTCTTCTCCTTTTCAGAGGAGGTGACCTACCGCTGGATCTACAATGAATTCCCAGTTTTCCTGCACACGGATCACCGTCGGTTTGTCTCCCAGAAGACGGGGAACCTGTACATCTCCAAAGTGGAAGCTCAGGATGCAGGAAACTACTCCTGCTTCGTTTCCAGCCCTATAATCGGGAAGAGTGTCTTCTCCAAGTTCATCCCCCTCATCCCCTTACCCCCTGATGACGGTCAGTAGATAATAGCTATGCTCCAGCTTAACAAGAAAAAAATGTACAGACACAGCCACTATCTCTTCATGTTTCTGATCTGCAACATTGAAAACTTGCTTTGTTTTGCCTCAGGTGAGGAGAGAAAGTACCCAGCAGACATCAGGGTGAAGTTCCCAGATACTACAGCCATGCTGGCCTCTAATATTACGTTGGAGTGCTTTGCTCTGGGAAAGTAAGTTTAAACTTTTGTGATGGTATTTGTGAATTAATGAAGTACAAGGACTCATGAGATACAGACACGCTCAAATTTGTTGGTACCTTCACTGCCCATTGAAATAATGCTTCATTCTTCTTGAAAAATAATGAAATTAAAAGCTACTTTGTATACTTGCTTGTCTTTGGTATGTCATAGAATAAAGCAAAGAAGCTGTGAAAACATCTACACATACATTTGTTGGAACCCCTTACAAAAGATTATAAATTCTATATTATAGTAATTTTTTCAGACTAATTTGTTTCTTTAATTACAGGGCACGATGTAAATGAAATATGGGATAAATAATGGATGCCAATTACATAGTTTTATTTTAGAAAACAGAGTGTATTGTTTGTTTTTTGCGGAGGGGTACCAAAACATTTGAGCGCATCTGTTTATGCTTTCACATAGGTACTGGTTTATTTTTATACTGGTTGTTGATATAAGCATATTTACCTTTAATACAAGCATACATTTAATTAAAGTTTTAGTCTGAATTTGATCTTTTTCTGTGTATTTTCAGCCCAGTCCCTCACATTGTTTGGAGAAAGGTGGACTCCACAGACCTCCCACCAAACCACGAGATCAGCGAATCAGGAGCTGTGCTTCATCTGTACAACGTACAGTATGAGGATGTGGGCGGATACGAGTGTGAAGCCATCAACACTAAAGGAAAGGACTGGCACAAAGCCTGGCTGTATGTGGAGTGTAAGTGAATTCACTGGAGTGTACTTTACCAACATTAGATTGTAGAATATAATCTAGAGTGTGTATTTCTTACAATTAAATCTGCCAGTGGTGTTCCTTTGTGAGACAAATCAAAAGTAGGTACTTTTTTTGTCTTCATGCCCTCTGTATTATCTGTAACAAAAGGGGCAAGTGGACAGCAATAATGCAACAAGCAGCATTTCTGTGGTGCAACCTTTGAATGTTGTATTGAATATAATCATATTTATCATATCATATTGTTTTTGCAGCTGCTCCAGAGTGGGCGGAAACCATCAACAACACTCAGATCGACATCGGCTCAGAGCACACCATGCGCTGTGTGGCGTCAGGGAAGCCCTTCCCTTTCATCCGCTGGTACAAAGATGGATATATGGTAAATGTCATACATTATGTCAGAAATTTCTGTGAACATGGTATTAGCTTTTGTGCTTAGGTTTTCTTTGAAACTCTATTCATGTTTACATGTGGGTTGTGTGTGTTTCCAGTATGGGAAGGGGGAGTTGAAGTTTTCCAGTCTCACTTTTGATGACTCAGGAATGTACCAGTGTATTGCTGAGAACTACTGGGGCATCAAATACGCCAATGCTGAGCTGCGAGTCATCGGTGAGTCAGTTGTGTTTTATATGGGACTTCAAACAAAGAGTGATGACAAAACAGTTCAAACTAATTGTATTTGATGTAGAGTGACATGACTACCTTCTAGCTAGAAATCATGAAATCGGGACAACAGTGACTAAACATGAGTTCACGCATTATAATCTCTTCAGCCTGTGCTCCTACGTTCGAGTTTAACCCTGTGAAGAAGCAGCTTCTTGGAGCTAAAGATGGCCGTGTCGTGATTGAGTGTAAACCCAGAGCTGCTCCTAGACCGCGCTACACCTGGACAAAGGGCAAAGAACTCCTCTTCAACAATTCACGGTCTGTCCAACCTATAATATGCTGAGGCCCTCCCATAAGGTATGCATTACCCATCCACTGTCAAGCAGCTTAGATTAATTTTGGTCATTTTTAGCATTTCCATCCTGTTTGATGGGAGCCTGGAGATCCTCAATGCCACCAAAAATGATGAAGGTGTCTACAACTGCTTAGCTGAGAATGACAGAGGAAAGGCCAACAGCTCTGGCTATCTCACAATCACAGGTCAATGAATATGTAGTGATATATATGTGTGTGACAGATTCTTGTATCAGTATAATGGTTTTAACTTCATTTGTGATGTATCTTTTCCCTAGAGGCTACCAGCCTCACTGAACCACCTGAAGACACTGAGGTAAAGGTTGGTGATGAGGTGATTCTGAAGTGCGCTGCTTCATACGACCCCATGCTGGACATCACATTCATCTGGGCCATAGACTTCAGGCTCATCAACTTTGACTCTGAGTGGCAACACTACGAACGCGTTATGGTAGGGTGATGGTTTGTCCCAGCCTCATTTAACATCCTCCACATGTCTCCCTATTGGTCACTTGACACCCTACTGGTATTGTCAGCTATCTCAATAATTTAGTTTTCTGATTAACAGTTCTGTCTACTGCTCTTACTTTTATCTCCTGTTGTTCAGAGTGAAGATGGCAGAGGTGACTTGAGAATAAAGAATGTCCAGATTTGGCACGAAGGTCGCTACACCTGCACAGCTCAGACAGTGGTGGACAGCGACACAGCATATGCTGATCTCAAGGTTGTAGGTCAGTCCAAGAAGGCTTTGAGTCAAATGATAAGATTCATGAGGGATTATTTTTGAATTTTAATTACACTGTAGACGTTTGGTTCATATTCTTGTCCTGAGCTAAAGTACAACAGAATACATGTACCTACTTTCCATGCAACTTTTACTCCCTAATCAAGGTGTTCCCGGGCCTCCTGGCGTGATCAGGGTTGAAGAGATCGGGGACAAGTGGGTGAAGCTGTTGTGGACTAAAGGAGCAGACCATAACAGCCCCATTCTCTACTACACTATTCAGACCAGACACTACTGGGCTCTGAATGAAGATGACTGGAGGAATGCTAGCACCTGTGAGTACTGCTCACTGCCAGTAGGGGGCTAACTCGTTCTGAATCCACATCAATCATCAATCATTTGATTGCTTCAACGTGCAAGTAAAACTACTTGCATGTGGTTGATAAGCTTACCCAATCACTCTGCACCTAAACAAGAGACATGACACTTATGTCTCCTTCAGCTCCAGTCGTTCTTGACGGCAGTGTGGAGAAGGCAGAAGTGACAGACCTGTACTCCTGGATGGAGTATCAGTTCAGGATCATCGCTACCAACGAGCATGGCTCCGGGGAGGCCAGCATCCCCTCCCTCAAGATCAAAACCTGGGATTCTTGTAAAGACCAAATACAAATATATGACTTATCTTTTAGCTAGGGGTTAAAAAAACAAACTCTCTAATTACATTTTCTTTCTTCTCAGCTCCAGTGGTTTCTCCCACTGATGTGGCAGGTTATGGAGGTAGAAATGGCGAGATTGTCATTACATGGACAGTAAGACCTCAGTTCATGTGACTTTCTATTATGATTCTCAGACACGATATTATTTACCAAAAATACACATAACTGCATTACAAAATCTAGGGTGTTAATTTTTCTTATTTATTTATTTTCTCATTCCACCCCCTTAGCCTGTGCAGCCGTGGTATTTCTACGGCAAAAAGTTTGGTTACATTGTGGAATTTAGGCCTCATGATGGTTACGACTGGTGGCACACATCCATTTCAGACCCCGAGACAAGACGTTATGTTCACAAAGACTCCTTCTTCATTCCCACCGATGAAGATTTCCAGGTCAGAGAGTTTCAGGTGAGGATCAAGTCATTTAATGTGAAAGGAGACGGACCATACAGCGTCAACAAGGTCATCTACTACCCAAGAGATGGTGAGGATTTTGTTTTTTTAGTTTGGTTTCAGTTAAATTCCCCGTGAAAAAAATAAAGGGCGTGACACTAAACCAGCATTTTTTTTTTTTTTTTTCATTCTTCATTTGTCTGACTTCTACAGTACCTACAGAGTCTCCAACAGATGTCTATGCCAGGCCAGTGTCTTCCACCGAAGCACTGGTCTGGTGGTTGCCAGTGGTCGACACTGGTACAGGCCTGCAGCAGTACATCGAGGGATACCAGGTACAGAGCGTTTACTGTAGTTCCAAACAGTAACTAAAGACTTCTGTCTTTAAATAATATACTTTAAAAACAATAACATTTCTTATGGTTTATGCAGAAACATACTAGCTCTAATGTATGTCCATGGAATTACTAAATTTTTATTGAAAGTTGTTTATTAATTCAGATTATTATGAACATTATAAAATTATTTAAACAGTTACGAGGCTGTGAACAGTCCAAAAATAGTGATTACAAATCAAAAAACGATTTCTTGAACAATTTGTTTGACCAAATGTTTTGTAAAAATACAGTACAGTAGCAATGAAAGGAAAAGAAACTGGATTTACAAAAGTATAGACTAGCTAGCAATAGCAAACTGTCAAATGAGTTAGCTAGCTAACCTATAGTGTGCTTTATGCCTGGGAGAAACAAGTGTCACGTTAAAGTACAACACAGTTATTGATGTGCCAGTAGTAAACAAAGAGAACCTGTAGATAATAATCCAATAAGAGTATATGGGGAGTAGCTAAAAGATGCCTGACAATATTTGCTTGGTCCCACACCTGATAAAAAAGGCTAAATTTAACGTCAGTAAGCTAGCTGAACTTTTGCAATTGCTACTAGCAACAGAATGTTCAACTAAAACCAAGGGTGTTTCTCAATACAGAGTACGCCAAGTACGGACTTCTGTACATGGAAGTTCGGATTTGGGAGCACACAGTCCACTAGCAGCAGCGGATTTTATGATGCCAGGTCCCGTTAGTGGGCTCACATCTCCAAAAACGTTTTTATCAAGTCAGCTCTATCTTGAGAAATCGACCACAAATGTGAAGTTTAAACAACTATATTCCTGCATTCTGTGATACCAGAACAGCCGTATTTATAACTTACAATTGTGGGTCTTCTCCGTGGCTTGTTGGTGCGAAATGCATTTTGAGATACTTGGCTCAAGTGCTGGTGGCAGAATAGAGAGCCTACGTCCCTACCCGTCGGGTGGACCACCATAGGACCTTATTTTGGAAAAAAAATATTTAGGCTATGTAGTCAAGTGATGTTTGTCAATTTAGAATATAATTTTGCAAGTCAAGAAAGTCGCAGTATGTCGTAAAACTTTTGAAGTAAAAGACCATGAAAATACATAATTAGAAAGACCACAAACCCAAAAGTTGCATTTGTGACCTCATAACTAACTGATAAACATTTTATTTGTAAAATCATTGTTTTCTTGCTAACCAGGTCAAATACTGGAGAAAATATGATGATCCAGAGCCGGGAGCACACCGTATATTTGTTCCAGCCACAGTCAATCAGACCAGGTTGGAGAACATGCTGCCAGATTCTCACTACCTCATTGAGGTCCGTGCCTTTAATGGAGCTGGTCTCGGACCCCCTGGTGAACACTGTGAGATGTTCACAAAGAGACCACGTAAGGACAATAACTCACAATCTATGGACAATAAGCACTCACAATAAAGGTTACCATGTTATAATGATATACATATATGGTTTTCATAAATAATTTTGTTTTGTGTACAGCACCACCAGACCCTCCCAGGATGTGGCGCTACATTACCTGGACTGGACAGTGGTTGTATGTGTGGTGGGATCATATCCAGTATGACTGGTTTGGCAATATTTCCTTCCCACTGTACTACAAGGTAGGTGTGGAAAGCTTTCTGTTTATCTGTTTTGTCTAATAATGTGTTTCTTTTATTAGTTCTAAGGCCAATTCCCAGTTCTATGTGCAAATCACAGAAATTTTGGTTTTCCAGGTCATGTTCAGAAAGACTGGCTACATCTACGGGAAGGTCTACATCACAGGCTGGCACTTCATGGACTTCCCCATGCCTCAGGTTGGAGACTATGAGCTGATGGTACGTGGCCGTTATGAAGGAGGAGATGGCCCAATCAGGAAGATTAGGATTCAGGGTAAGACTAAAATAATGCAATGACTGATTCAGGATTTCTTTCGTCCTCTTGGTCCATTTGTCTCATGTTGTTTTCTGCTTCCTCAGGTAAAGCATCTATGATCACGCCCACTCTAAGCCTGGTGTCTTTGGTGCTGCTGGCGCTGTGCATTGTTGGATTGGAAGTTTAAGCCTGCGACACGTGACATGTATATAATAGACTCTGGGAAGAAAATATATGGACCTGCTGTAATATGAGATCCAGTCTTCTCCTCCAAACACTCCTAACTCCTTCATTTGTTCTGTTGTAACACCACAAAGGAAGTTGTTTTTCACAAAAAAATTATCGGGTGTTGGCCCCTTTTTATGGACTTTCATCTTCTAAATGAACAGTGTGCCAGAACTGAATCATACATGCAGTAAAATGTGGAACTCCTGCATCAGGCCATAATTTTTATAAATTTTAATGTTAAAGAGAAGATCCAAAATGTCTCATTCAAGTCACTCCAGAGTCAAAATGAATTAAGTTGATAATTGGTGGAAATGATAATGCACTCAATTAAGCTCTCCACTCACTGTTCAGATAGAAATAAACATTTACATTTAATCATTTGGCAGACGCTTTTATCCAAAGCGACTTACATTTGAGGAACAACATACAAGCATCAATAAAGCATCACTACAGTAAGATATCTAGATATTAGTAAGAGTAGTTAGAGGTAATGGCATATGGCATCAAGGGGGTAAATACCTAGGGAAAGAAGTAAGAGTTAACGGACTAGTGCAATCAATACAAGAGAATTGTAAGGAGATATAAGAAGATGACCAAATGAACTTGATAGAGGTTAGTGGTTAGAGGTGTTATAAGAGAAAGTGTTTTCAAGAGCTTCTTGAAGATCGAGGGACGCCCCTGCTGTGATGCCGTGTGATAGCTTGTTCCACCATTGTGGTGTTACAAATGAGAACAGCCGGGACAGACCCTGGACTGAGATTACACATCCAGAAAAGTAATTGTTAAGTTGTGTTTGCTGAAGGAAAAAATGATTCTATCACTTCTGCAATATGTTTCGTTCATCTTCTATCATTCAACTCCCTTTAAGTTCTAATCACATTTCCTGTTTGGAGTTGAGCTGGACAAACAGTACCAAGCTAGAATTTAACCCATAAAATGGGGAAATGTTAAGTATAACAAGCACTATACATCTCAGATGGTCAAGCAATCAATGTTATGTAAAGAACTGTACAATAATCACTGTATTTGGTTTGGAATGAGCAGAGGAGGATGAGTGACTGGATTTTATGAATATGTCACTTCTTCTACGAGCACAGAGCATATAACACATTTTAAACACGCTTATTCTTCACAATCATAAACAATGCTCTAGATTGGAAGATTGGAAGATGTTTTCACTTTTATTAAACTTTTTTGGATTAATTAATTAATTTTCAAAATTTTTAATGGTGCTGTGTGACAGCCAGGTACAGAGGATGCTGGCTTCATGTTAATGTAAAGTTTCATCCTCACCAGAATCATGTGCATAGACTATTTTAGTATGAGTTTTAGCTGTGCAAATGAAAGCTGTATCACCTTGATAACAACTTCCTTTGATGATGATTTTTGCAAGCAAAAATGTAATATCTGAATGAACCATGGGGTCAGGTTTGGACAGAAACAGCTGTATATCACATATATATATGTATGCTAATTTCCTTTGTCAGGCTGCAAAACCATTAAACAGAGTACAGCAATTTATGTTGTCTCATTGGTTGAGTTTTAGTCCATTTTTTGTATGCCAATTACATAATGTTCCTTTTAACCGAAAGTGTAATGCCATGTCTGATCTGTTTTTTTTTTGTTTTTTTTTTACAAATGAAAACATTTCACTCTTATCGTCAATTTCAAACTTAAGAACAAGAAGCTTTTCTATATGTTGGGAAAAACAAATCAGCTATCTTTTTGCTTTGGGGTTGACTCTTATTAGTATTAAATGTAATGAACAAAGAATTCAGTTTTCTATTCTGTGGAATGTTTGAGCTGCAAACTGCAATGTGATATGTAATTTCAATCAGCAGATGGCAGTATATCCACATGCCATTTACCAACACTTCAGGTATGATTCAGTCCAATCACATAACAATAGAAGGTACAGCAGTGTTTTTTAGTTTATCTGAATTGTGTGACATACCCATCTTATCATCCATAGTTTTCTTACAATAAAAGTTTGCAATGCTGCAAACATGTGCTGATTGAAAATGGAAGTGTTTTTTCCTGTATGTGTGGGTATTCATTGTTTACCTTGTATTTTCAGATCCACCATCAGTTTTTTTTTACCCTGAATGCTTCTATAGCTTGGGTTTCCCTTAAGGTTACTCTGCTGTTGCTCATTCCTTGTACAGTGTTACAGCATATAATTTATGTTTCAGAAAAAAAGAGGTTTTTTTTTTTACGTCTTTGTACATTTGTTTGTGCTTTAAAGCAAGCTTCCTTGCATACTGTACAATCTCTCTCTGTGTGGGCTGCTTTTATCTCTCCTATTTCTATCTCCATTACCAGCATTTCTACCATTTTACCTCCTTCCTTTCAACCAAATTACATGGACACAGAAAATCCCATGTGAGGCTGAAATCAATGCTGCCATCATTTACAAACAATCACAGCAGATGCACAAAGGTGAGTCAACCATGGAAGGGGAGTGAGTCTTCCTCCAGAGAGGGATATTGAAGAGCCTGTTGTTGTGATACATGGTTCCTTCTGCTTTTATTTACATGCTTGGTCTAGCTCCTCTGTGTACAATGAACATCAGCAGCATAAATGTGCCTTTAGTCTGTTTTTTTTTTAAGCATGAAAACCCTTTGAATGTTTTCGAATGCTGCTTTTAGTGAAATCCAGATTTTCAATGCAGCTGTGCTGTTAAGTCAGACTCTTACCAGAGAAGAAGTTTGTCAATTAAAGGGTTTGCTTTTCCACTGTGACTTCATCCAATTTATGGTGAAAGGGAACTTCTGACGAAGCGTCTGCCCAGTCGCATCTCCACAATGTGATAAAAAAAAGTATCTCTCCTTTTACAGCAACAGTGTGAGATGCAAGTTACTAAAACCCAAGTTAACTGTGGTAGTGGCTGGTTAATTAGATTAGGATATACAGTATATTGCATAGAGGACTGCGTGCATGCAAAACATGGAATGCTGTTAATATGTACTTTATTAGTGGGTGGATTTATTCGTGGTGGGTCTGACTGGTATTGTGCTAAGATATGTTCAGAAAGCACACCACTCCCTTTGGCCATTTCTGTAAATAAGAAAGGTGATTTGGTCAACTCGCCTGATCAAGGATGGATATGCAAACTAAACTCCGGCATTTGTTAGCTGTTATAATAAAATGCAACGACACAGTGAAAGGTGACACACAGTGCTTTCAGGGAATTCATTTGAGCAACTGATTTCACAAGTGTTATTCATACAATTTCTGACAGCACGCTGCAAAACGTGTGAATGCCGCAGGGATGATTATGTCAATGTTCGTCATATATTTTTTAACACATATGTTTAACCTGTTATATGAGAGTAGACTATTCAGCTAGACAAGTCGATAGTTTAAGATATTCATAAGATATAAGTTGATAAATCAATAACTACATGAATGAATTAGTCGTAAACAGTGATGGAAAGTAACTAAATACATTTACACAGTTTTGATGTGCCTATATTTCCCTTTATATTACTTTACACTTCTACTCCATAACATTTCAGAGGGAAATAATGTACTTATTACTACACAACTTCTTTGACTGTTATAATATATAGTTAATTACTATGATGTGGTTATGAAATATGATGTATTTCCATAGACTAAATTGTCTAACATTTCCTCTCTCCTGTGTCTGTGTTTGTACAGTACAACATGACACTACCTCAGGTGTCCACAAGTCCAGGCAAAAAAACTCCTACATTTTTATTGTTCTTGGCCAATAACTCACTCTGTTTCTGACAGACACATACTAATGTGTCTGGTGTCAGACACTGTAGATAAACTCCCACGATGCAGTGCAATGCAGCTGATTATTTAGGTATTAGATATTCCCTTTGCTGCTTTCCATTTGATCAGAAGATGCTCTCTGGCTGTCAGGTTGGACCTATGATGGTGGGAGCACATAAATAGAATTAATTATAGAGCTGGAGCCCTTAGTACTCACAGCAGGTTCAGCCTGTGTGATTTCCTACTTCTCACATGCACTCATTACATTTTTATCAAATCCTCTCGACCCTTTTAGCCGTAGTTTCATTCTATAAATTATCCCCATCCTTATCCATACACTACTGGTGTTTTGCGCTACAGCACACTATGAATTTAAATAGAGAACACATTTTCTAGCTCAAAATAAGGTATATAGCTAGCAAAGGGCCAAACCAGGACATATGCAAAGCAGCCTACATTAGCCTTCACATTGGCCCATAAATCACACACACTTGGCAGCGCCTCCTGGCTTGCTAGCTAGTTAGCCCAGACTAGAGAAGCCACTCCTGCTGGTCCCACAGAGCATAGCGTGCTGAGCAACATCAGATGTCTCCTGGGGTTCCCGACAGAGCCACACTAAATCTCCCAGACCAATTTGGCATTGGCAGAGCAGGCCTGTTTCAGCAGCACAGCTAACCTGGTTAGCAGCCTATAAGAACACAGTTGGGGGCCCCTCCTGCGGTTCGATTGGCTGAAATGGGCTGCGGTGTCAGTTCAGGAAGTAATTGCCTCTTCTATGGGTAGTTTATCACCCTATTTACCCTGTGAAGAATAGCGCCCTCACATATCCCTCTATCTGGTGGTGGTACTTTGTCACGCTGGTGGTTGATGTAGGTGCCCTCTCACTATTAGTGAACAAAAAGAATGTGCACCTTGAGGCTGAAGGAAACAATTTTAGCTGTATTGTGTGTCATTGAGGGGGAATTGATTGCTTACGGTTCATTGTATACTCTCACAGAAAGGGCTTTTCCTGTCCATTGGCTAAATTGGGAAACCTCATTGTGGAAATGTTCCCTAGATACCCAGTGCTTCACAGTGCTGTCAAATTCAGAAATAACAGACAGGTTGTGTTATTGTGTGACTTGGTTTTGTGTGGCTCATCAGCCTCTGCCAGATTTGAGCTCACTCTGCACCAGGACCCCCTAGTCTGCTTTGGCAATTGCATCAAATCCTCTCTGTCTTGTGCTGGCAGACCTAATGCTTGGTAACACTGATGCCAGAAAAACAGTTTCCAATCCTCTTTGAGTCCAATTAAAGATTAACTGCAGAGCCAGAAAGCCTTTATTGCTGCAAATACCTTTTCAGCTTTTGTTTAGGAGATGTTCATTTAGTGTGATTGCTGAAACTGGGAAAAGGGCAGTCAACACAAAACACTCTGTTAACTGTTGTCATTCTTTGACATCTGTAGCAGGACTGAAAGGACAAGGACATGTTCAGCTGCTAGGATTTATCCAGATTCAGGTCAAATACTTCACTAATGTACAAGATAAACAAGAACAATGGAGTAAATCAGAAAATATTTTCTCGCTATCTGTAAAAGTAAGGACATTTTATAATTTCTCCCATTTTATTTAAAAACGGCGGAATACTTCCAGGTGGATGAATCCTAATGACTTTGGTGATCCTATATTTTTTTAATTTAGCACCACCAGCAGGTAAATGTCTTCACTTATCTAGTGAAATATCTCAACAACTATTTAAAGCATTGGCATGAGATTTTGTTAAGTTATTCATCATGGTTCCCAGACAATGTATCCTAATGACTATGATCTTCTGTCTATTTATCTAGCACGACCTTGAGGTCAAATCTTCAATTTGTCCACTATTATACGTGACAGAAAATCTACAGCCCAGCTGGACTTTCTGTTTACCGCTAATTGTCAGCAGTTAGCATGCTAACACACTATACTAGTGTGGTGAACATAGTACACGTTATACTTGCTAAACACCAACATGTTAGCAATGTAATTGTGAGCATGTTTCCATGTTAGCATCGCTGCTGTGCCTAAGCAGTCTCATAGAGCTGCTAGCATGGCTGTAGTCTTATTAATGTATTATCAGTGGAAACCTACAGAGCTTATATGACATCCCATAACTGTGATATTTTATAATTCATCTTTTTATAATTGATTTCAACTTCAGAAGACACTGGTCACATGCTTAATCACTCTTTTTTTTCTGGTTTACACAAAAGGGAATGGCTTCAATGGAATGCAAAGTATGTATGTAAACAACTATTGAGTTTTTCAATAACATGAACAAGTGAAAAATATCTGACAAAAGAGTGAAATGGAAAAACCACTGAAAGAAGGAAGATTTAATGATTTGACAGTCCAGTGGCCTGGCCTGGTGCAGACAGGAGAGAAAGGCTTTAGCCATTAGTGTGGCACGCTCTCAGCTGTCACACGGGAGGCCATGCAGTGAAGGATGGATGTCAGCCTTATGAAAGAGGAACGTGATACCTGTACTGTCAGGAAGGAAGAGCTGGAGGGATGGAAGCAGAGAAAAGCAGGAAAAAAAGGTACGAAATATAGGGAGAGAGGGAAAGAAGATAGACTTTGAAAGACACCACAAAATGATGTGGCATCGCTTGGTGCCTGTGAGGCAAAATCACCTCCATCCCTCCTCACTCCTTCAGAATAATGGCAGAATTTATCACACATTGCCTATTCACAGGAAAGATTTCTCCAACAGGGAGGCGACATGAAAGTAGAACTTAAGTTAAAGTTTAGAAACAGCTCAACAGCATGATAGCACTGTTGCTGAGCTACAGACAACAAAAATATCCTGTTCAAATTCCCCTTGTTAATGTTGAAAGACGTCAGTCTGGGAACTTCAAAAGTCTTTTTTGATACTAAGCTTGTCTTCATCTGAATCTGAAGTGGGAACAGATGCACTGCAAGATGGCCCCTCCGTGGTGTCTGTCTACAGTATGTCTGCATATTTTGTGTATGCATCTGTATGTGAGTGTGTGTTGCATAGCCCTTTGTCTCAGTTTTAAAGTCAAATAATTTGGGAATTTACCATTTTTTCCCTGACAGCAAGCTACATGAAATCTTGGAGACACATCATCTCAGACTTGTGTCAGCAAGGCTAGCAGATTGCATCAGGTGTCGCAGGAACAAAAGGGCTCAGGTTCAGCCACAAAGACAGGCTTTATTGTCAACACAGCAGTTACATAAAGAGTCATTAGCGGTGTTGCGCTGTTAAGGTGACAGCTCTAGTCTGTTCTGTGTCTTCTTGTGTTACAGACATCTGTACACAACAGACATTGTCCAGCCTAACAAGAAATTTTATCCTCTGTCAGTCATAAAAATTTTATTTCCACAGAAAAAACAACACAGCAGTAAATGTGTCTCCACCTATAAATGATGACTTCCCTGTGTGGGCCAAATAGTATCAAACATGTCACATTTTAAGCTTTAACAATGGTCCGCCATCTTCTACTCTTCTGAGTATGTCACACTGATAGTAAACTGTTGTAATGTCCTGCACAGGCTAATAAATGTAACGTGTGAGTAGGCTACATAGTGATCAAACAAATAAAGTATGGTACATGCAGTGTACTATTATGTTTTTTAAAATATCCGAAGAGCGTCATCCTTGTAGGCTGTTACTTGTTGTAGGCTTTAAAGATAGAACAGTAAATCTATTTACCGCTTTGAAATGTGTTTTAGAATTTTTTTTTTGCTCCCTAGTCCGTTTCACACAGCTTGTTGCAGCCGTTATAGCCGTTTTTATGTAAGGCTGAATATTATGAGCATAGACCTATAGTTTGGAAGGCCTACTGAAATTAAGTTTAATATAAATGTGTTTATTTTAGGTTAGTTGCTGTTGTATCATAGAGACTGGTCATGTACCACCCCACCTTTTGCTATGTGGGAGCAGGTAATGTGAGGGAGTTTTCAGTAGCCTAAATGTTGAGATTTTTCTGTCTTCCTGCATGTGTCAGCTGCAGCTGTGTTTCTTTGTCTAATATTACAGTTTCCTCTTCGATTGTAAAGTATGACGCTCGGTCATCTGATGCTAACGCCACCTCTTTTATGTGGACATGCTCATGGCTGGATTGGGAAACCCTGGGTTGAGATTGTTATGGTTAGTGAAGCCAGAAAACGAATATACAGTATATCCTGGGTATGTTGGACTTGTTTTGTGGTACAGGCCCCAAGTCTTTAGACATAAAATAAAGAAATGGACAAACTAAAATTACATCATACAGTATCTCCTCAGGCAATGTTAAATGCCCTGCGAATAGTAGATTGGCTTTGAAATCACAATCAGCAGTGTCTCTTTAAGTTGACCTATGAAGTTACATGCTGAAAACCTTTGTTGTTACCCACACATACAGATATATACAACAAGGGAAAGACTGTAAAGAGTTAATGTGTTATCACCTTAATTGAGACAGATGCATTTTTAATGACCAGTCTTTGCTCAAAGCAAAAGAGGCATCAAATTATGCAAAGTAAGTGAAAAGTGCTAATGGCTATTGTTCTGGGTCGCTGCTGAAAGACGAAACTTTGCGGTTTTTTAATGTCCTTTTCCCTCTGGTGAAATATTTTAACCTGCATTTGTGTTATTCCTGAAAAGTTGAGAGGGTTCATCTGCAATTTTGGTAATTGCTAGGGTAGCATACACCCAAATATATACACCTCAGAAATATGACATTTTTTATAATTTCATTCTTCTGAAAAATCTGTTTGGTGAGCATGCTGCTTGTTCTTGACACAAAAGCATTTAGTAAATAAAGACTGTTCACGGCTTTACGATCCATAATGATATTCACAATCACCATACAAAACATCTGTTTATCTCCAAGCCTCAGCTCTGACTGCGCTTCTGAGGTGGCATTTTAACTCTGTTCACACCTGGAGGCAGATATCAAAGCAGAGACATTTCAGTGATGACAGGACTGAACCACATGTTAAATACACATTCAAATGCAAAACATAGATATGCAAACACACAAGTACACAAATTTGCAGAAAAATGTGCATGCAAACGGACACACAAATAGACTGATTTCCTTTGCTGCCATCTGTCACTTGTAGAAACCTCAAGGGAGTTGTAGTTGGCTGCAGAGTATGCCACAGTTAGGTGCTAAAATGAGCAGCATAGCAGATGCTTGTGTTACTTTTTAGTAAGTTCCTATACTAACCTCCACTTTTACTCCTGTCATGTAATAATGTCACTTATTTCATGGAGAAACATCTGTGTTCCGTGTATGCTTGTCTTTGTGAGGGATGGGCTGCATGAGCTAAAAAAGTGTCACTCTTCAGTCCATCTCTTCAGCTACACTGTTTCATCTCCCTCAGACTTTCCCTCCTTTCTCAGTCACCTGACTGCCAAACCTAACTACACACCTGGGGCGAGTTCAGCGCTGACAAAACATAGCAAAATGGTTTTTTTTTCAACGGAAACAGTGGTTCCCTAAACACCCTGTTGTGTATGCAAGCGCACTGCGTTTTACTGCCTTTTTAACACCGTTGTGTTTACAAACTTGTCGCAGCTGATTGGGTAACACCTGTGACGTGCCCACCAAACAGAAGAAAACATACCTCGAAGCCCGTTGCAGAATGTAGCCACAACGTTTCAAGGTCGTTCAATCCAAAAATGTTGCAAACCGTTACAAACCATTTTGAGATTGACCTCGCCTTGTTCTAATGTCCCTAATCAGCCTTGCTATTAGCTGGCCCACTCCTTCCACTCCTCACCTGAAACTCATTCCAAATCAGCCACTCACTGACTCACTTCCTTTGGTCATGGTCAGATCATCAAATTTCAATGAAAAATCAATCAATTTGCAACTCAGAAACACTGTTATTAGGTAGCTGATTACAGTAAACAATCTCTAAAAATGTCAACAATTAAAACGTTAAGAAACATAAAACATTTACTGATTGGTGAACACACTGGAGCTCAACACACTCAAAACTGTGGAGATGATGTCAAGAAGGCCCAGCAGAGGATGTACTTCCTGCGCCAGCTCAGGAAGCTCAACCTGCCTAAGGAGCTGCTGATCCACTTTTACACAGCCATCATCCAGTCTGTCCTCTGCACGTCCATCACTGTCTGGTTTGGATCTGTCACCAAGAAAGATAGGAGCAGACTACAACGGAAAGTCAGGCGGAAAAGATCATCGGTGCCAACCTGTCCTCCATTCAGGACTTACACATTTCTAGAGTCAGGAAACGGGCAGGAAACATCACTGCAGATCCATCTCACCCCGGACACAACCTGTTCCAGCTTCTCCCCTCTGGTAGGCGCTACAGAGCACTGTACGCCAAAACCAACAGACTCAGGAACAGTTTCTTGCAGCTGATTTCTGACTCAGTGTCAGGAACAATTCCTGTGCAATAACCAGTAACTCTGTCTCTAATCAGCCACCTGTTTACTGGTTACCACTTATTATTTATTCATCATTTTCTATTTCAGAGCTGTTCATACTGCTCATATTGTTATAGCTTCATATTGTATATACTGGAAACCAAATCCACCTACCGCATGTACATAACAACTGCACATAATACTTATTTATTCCAGCATCCTTTGCACTTTGCTCCATCGCACTGTGTACATGAGTACATGTATGCGTGTATGTGTATGTACCTCCAACATGTACCTCCTTTGCACTCTGCTCATTGCACTGTTGTCTCAATCTGTCTATATTGTATTTATTTATAGTGTGTATATATGAGTTCTCTATACTGTAGCCTGTGTGTGATTTTATTATTGTATTGTAAGTAAGCACATCCTGAGCAATGTACAATCCTGAGTCAAATTCCTCGTATGTGTACACAAACCCAGCAAATAAAGTTGATTCTGTTTGTGCAGATTTCCTACTGATGTAGCTAGACAGGAACCCAGTTAACGAGTAACGTATATTTATGTCGCTCACTTTTATTAAAATGGTAATCTTTTTAATTAACACCAAAGGCACTGCTGGATGTTTAATTGTGTGTACACTTGCCAAAGAAACATCATTTGTCACGGTCAGTCATGTTTTTCATTTATGTTTGGCATCACACACCTGGAACGTTTTGAGGTTGGAGGTCTGAAATCTCCAAAGGGAAATTCCAACCTCCGACTGTGACTGGAACGCAGCATTATATCTACCTGCCTACCTTGTTACCTGTTTGTTGCCTGCCAGCCAGTTTACCTGCTCGTCTGCACCTGCATATTTGCTCATATTTGCAATAAATCCCTGAACTGCATCCGTCTGTCGGTTTCATCTGCGGTTGGGTCCAATCCCCAATAGTAAATAGTATTTTTGGTCATCACATACACATCTAGAGCAAACCCTCTGATTTACATGTTGGTTGTTCAACAAAGCCATTCTTATGTAAAACAAATTGTGGATCACATAAAAAAAACACAAGTTTCCTTTTCCACTTAATACAAATGTGACAGCCTCTTTAAAACTCTTGAACATTGTCTCATAAAATTGTTTGACATTTTTATTTTTTCCCACATGGTTGACATACCAAACCACCACATTGTAAAGAATGCCTCTCACACAATAGAAAAAAATGTCCTATCAATTCCCAGTAGAAATGATTCCACAGCCTTGTGTTAGTCATTGACGGATGACACAGTGAAGCCCCTCTTTCCATTGTTCCTGAACATTACCTAAATTAACTGGGTCTCTAAGCTCACCCCCGCTGATGTCACTAGAGCTCCTCTGTGAGGGCAGATTAGTTGTTAATATCTGTTTGAAGGAGTAAGCCTTTAAATAAGCCTTTTCTTTGAGGAGTGATATACAGTTCTACTTTTAAATCACTCTGTTTGGATAAAAGATTGTATGAAGCTAGAAGTCGTCAAAGAGAGGGGCTTCTTTACTTTTTAGATCTGGAACTTAGCTGTCACTCTAATCCAGCCTGAAGAAGTGTATAAGCAAGTAGGGATTTAGTGTCCTACGTACAGGACAGTTCTCAAGGGCACATTGTTTTTTTTGCATTAATTGCCATGTCCCCTGGAAAAATGATGATAAACAAATAGAGAGCTTGAGTCCTGCAACATCTTGGACAAAAGAATAAATATTTAAAGCTGCTATAATTAACATTTTTATAGTAAAAGTGGATCAAAGTTTGGACTGTGAATTTATAAAGAGGTTTTTCATAGTGACAAACCCACAAAGTATTATCATCCAATAATAGTGTTATCATAGCCCCACACAGGCTTTTTGCTCTTTCAGCTTATTGTTTTTGTATAAGACTCTCACACCTATCGTCAGTATTGTGTCCAGATACAGCTCTTAAGAATTCAAAACCCAATTGTTTTCTTCGTGCCCAGCACCAAACGACATTCAGTTCCAAATTGATGCTAATGTTGCTCTGTATCTGCTAGATGTTTGCTAACAAGTTCATCTTTCTCAATATTTATTTAGTATCAGTTTTGCACATGCATTCTAATTTTGTAAAACAAGAGCCTAAGGGCATCTGACCTGATCATTTAACCATAAGTTGTCTCAATTCTGTGCTACCTGTTACTTTTATGAGGAGACACTAGCTCTGCTAAGATGCTAAATGTCTTTTGGAACAAATCTCTTCAAATACATCAGGCCACTCATGGGTCATCACACAAAGGCACATACCGAGTGATGTGCTTCAAACTTTTGAGTTTGCTCCATGATTGGGTTCACATGCCACCATGTTTTTGTCTCACCTCTCCTGTCATTATCCCCCGCATGCTGCCCATCACGAGCAGAGTAAATCCTAAAAAGCAGAAATGTACGATCCCCAGTCTCGACAAACCATTAACCCCTTGCACAGTAAGGCCTCACCCATCGATTCCAGACTACCTTTTGTCAGGTCTGATTTCTGAACCCATTTCTCACACTCTTGTGTATAAATGTACAGGATCTGAGGATCAGCAGACTAGGGCACCACATGGTATGTTAGAAGTGATGGGTTGACGACCACTGAAAGAAGAGAAAAATAATGAAAAACAATCTCAAATGGGGTGTATAAATAAAGAAAACACTCAATAGCTCACAGTAACTTTTCACTGTAACAAGACAAGCTAAACAAATGAAGGTTACCAAGTGGGGCTTGTCAACCTCCTGCAACCAGTACATGGTTTCCTTTCCATGCAAAGGCAAGAGAAGTGACAGTCGTGGACAGAGGGCGTGACCCCAGTGTGTGCGGGAACGTCAGGATGAGGTTAGAGGTCAGAGGGCAGGGGCTTTAAGGTAGTAAGGTCAGACAGTGATACATTACAGTAACCTTAATGCAAGCAACTCTTCAAGAACTGAAGGAAACCAACGAAGAGCTGGGGGGGGAGGGATTAATTATTGTAAGAAATACAGGTGAGTGATGTGTCATCAAAGCAAGTTTATCATTCACTTGATGTACTGTACATAAATCTTTCAGCTTTTGGTATCAATGCAATTATCAATTGGCTATTAAAATGCAGTGAACACCTTCAGTTCATCTTGAACAGGGTATTTCAATTTTGTCCTAATAACTGTTTGGAAAATAAGTCAATTACAAAACAAAATTGTGTTCATTCTGTATTGACAAATAGTACTACAGCATTTCTATCGTGTCAGACCTTTTCTTATCTTTATTCTGATCCCCATTAGCTTCCGCATTGAGCTTCATATTAGCTTCTATAAAGTCGTTGCTAGTCTTCCTGGGGTGCTGAGTTTTTATTATCTTAAATTTCATTCATCTGAACATAATCTAGCATTGTTGAGCACTGCAATCTGTTAAACCCATATTTGTATACTTTCAAAAATACATGGAAGTCAATGAGAATAAGCTTGTGACAGATGTCTGGGTTTTTGTTGTGCAGTCATGCAATCACATGTTTCAAATTACTTTTTTAAAGTTACATCAAAGTATGTGTTCACTAGCAGTTTCTCCTTCAATAAAGATACTCTTGTGCTGGGAAAAGGATGCAGAAATAGCAGCAGAGCATGAAGATTATTTAGTGACTTTTGACCTTAAGAATGACCCCAATCACATTTGAGTCTAAGGTACAACTAATAATAATGAGTAATCATGGTTATTAGCAGTTGTTAGAGGGGAGAGAGAGTCCTTACCACTGATCCATATTTCATCAATAGATTTGAAAGGTTAAAAGCTTTAGTGAAAATATGGTAGAATACACAAATTCATTATTTTCTGCTTAGCAAACACAATCTAACACACTTCACAGACTGCTTTATCTTGCCGCTTATGCCGAACACATTGTGACACATAATTTGGAGATGTTTGTTTGCAGATAATGGAGTAATCTGCCAAATTCTACGTGCAGAGCTCGCCACTGAAAATCATACATGGCACATAGCTGATGGATCACAGTTGGCTGCTGATAGGTACAAAGCTGTTGCGGCGCGTCTGGAGCTTTTTGACTCAGTTCTTAATTAGAGGTAGCATCTGGACTAACCAGCCTGGAAAAAATGAAACATCAGGCAGCTATGACATTTTTAAAAAAAGCTTCACTTACGAGTTCACAGATTAGTGCTTTGGGTGTCGAAATGTGCACTGATTCTGAACAAAACCTTTTTGTCAAGTCAACTGTATTTATTTTTTATAGTGCAATATCACAAATTTGCCTAAAGAGCCTTTACATTCTGTACTCCATAAAATACCCTCTATCCTTAGGTTCATCAGCAGGACAAACAAGGACTATAAGTACAAGGCTTAAGGGTACAAGGTTATCAGAAAGAGGAAGCTAGCTGAAAATTAGAGTGAAGAGAATGCAAAGGATTTGAGGGCCTCAACAAAGTCATACTCTCTGATGTCAGCGGGGAGGTTGTTCCAGGGGAAGGGGGAATGGTAGGAAAGGCCCTGCACCCAACTGACTTCTTTTTATCTCTAGAGACAGACAGGAGGAGCCCTGTATTCTAAAAATGGAGGGCACTTATAATATTAATAACTAATATAAGGTATATGGAAATTAAGTAAAGTCGTTTATGTTATAGTATTTATTAGTTTCATCTTGTGACGATAGTGGCGGGGGGTATATTGGCACTGGGCAGATATGAAGGAGCATGTCCATCTTCATGTTCACCTACAATTTTGTGTTATCATGACACAGTTGTGTTAGCTGTTGGTGACTAAGACATGCTACTAGGCTAGACTACACTCAGAGCTAAGCTGACAGAACAGTAACACAAACTAGCTCTTAATGTGAAGATGTGAAAGAAAGACCTTCAAAAATATAGAGTAGAAAGTCTAATAGGACATGGACTTAGCACAGAGGGAGAAACAGAGTAGATGAGCAGAAGACTGACGATTAAGGAGCGGGAAGAGATTAAAACAGAAAATCGAAAGACAGTCCAACCTTTCATTCTGTAATGACTGTTATTTTTGAATTCCTTGCCTCAACTAAAGATAGAACATATTGTTATGAGGAGCATATTTGCATCTGCAGTGAAGAATAAAACTGTCACCTGAAGACCCTGAGACTGATGAAAGTCCTGGGCTCTGGTGTGGGCAGCCAGACTGACAAGTCTGAGTATGGGAACCAGTTTCTCAGACAACAAGGCTTGCAATTATCTCCACCGCAGGCCAATCAGACACACTGCGCTGAAGACTGCAATCAATCTCCAATGCTTGTAATGAGAAACATATTTTTCTCCGCCAGTGAAAAGATAATCAGCAGCTGAACAGAAGGGTCAACAGGTCCTCTCTACAAGGATGTAGCGAAACAAATAACATGAATCTCTATCAGCTTCTACAGCTCCATAGCTGAATCCTTATACAAGGTTACCTTCAAACCTGCAAACCCTTAACAGCTGCTGGCTGTGGTATTGATCAGTGAGTGTGTGTGAGAGAGTGTACGAGCACAAAAGAATCTTAGCCTGTAGTACCAGCAGTTTTCCTATGTGCCATGTTTAAAGCGTGCATTGATTTGAACATGCGACATGAGACTGTATACAATATTTGTCAATGCAAGAAGAACATATGCTATGTGCCTGGAGTGCCTCAATGTATCCTATTGTAATTGAGGGAAAGAATGAAGGTTACTAAGTGCTGTCAAAATGTGTTGAAGGGAGTAATACATTTTCATACAATTACAAGATTAATAAAAGGACAAGATTTCTAATAAAATCTCACCATTTGGTGCAAAAAGCTTTGCTTTTAAGATTAACTTGAGGAAAAATATTGAAAATGTATTTAAGAGAATTCATTAGCCCCCAGTGTTAAAAATCCGTGTTTTGGTTCACTAAATATTAATTTCAGTGCTTTTTGAAGTGTATGTGTGCACTGTACTTGGAAAATGTATATCCAATACAATGAGGCATGCTTATATCTCTAGGTGGGCCTTAATGAGATACATTATTCTTGAAAGTACTCTTTATAATGTAATCTACTGTATAATCATGCAATACTTTGCAGATACTACAGTTTACAAGAATAGTTTGTCATTTGCCTGTTTGCTAAGAGTAAGATAAAAAAAAAAAAGGATATCACTGTCATGTCTGTCCGGTTAATATGAAGCTACAACCTGCAATCCTTAACACCCTAAGAAGATCATAGAAAAAGTCACGCACTGTACTCATAATTTATCAGAACAACGAGGACAATTAGCAAACCTTAGTATTATGTTTGGACAGAGCCAGGTTAGTGCTTTCCCCGTTTCCAGTCTTTGTGCTAAGTTATGCTAACCAGCTATAGTCTGTATTTAATGCATAGACAAGAGAGTGGTATCGATCTTGTCATTAAACTCCACTAGAAAGCTAGTAAGCATATTTCCCGAAACTATTTTTCAACACATTTACCATTAAGTCCTCTACTGTAATGTCAGTTGTAGCTCTTCAGTGGTGTTTGTGTAGTTTACCCCATGAATCCTACTGTGTTGTTTAATAGAAGTAAGAATCTCATTATTGCATTCAAATTGCTTTGTATTATTTAATATCTGTAATAATTACTTTAATTTGCAAGGTTATAGAATTCCTGTGGTGTGTCCCTGCGTGTAAAAGTGTGTGCACATGCGTATGTGTATGTCTGTGTGGGTGTGTGCTTATGTGTGGAAGTTAATGGATGTCATTGTTTGTGAGATGGAGGTGAAACCAATTTCAGATGATTGGAATCAGTAATTGAAATGTATGTTGCCACTTAAATCCCCTTCTTCAACTTTTATTTGGCCAATTAGAGGAATAAATACATACTTTAAGTTTGAAAGTGAGAAACACTGATCCTATAACATGAGGCAGGAAAACATGTTAAATAATACAACAAATCCAATGATTAAGCCCTTTTGTTTTTTTATAATGGGGGAGTTCAATATCTTATTTCTCATATCCTGCTGTGTGGCATTTGAAGCGTGTATGTGTTTTTTTTGTAATTGCAAGTCTTTCACAGTTTTCATAACTTTTCAGCACAGCTACTGAACATGTTGTCCAAGTCAAAGAAAACATTCTCTTTTAAGATAGCAATATGTCTTTGTCTGCATTTTTGCTTTTACTTTTTGTGGATATGCACATTTGTGTGGTTTGTTACAGCTGTGGACACCAATAAGCACATACAGATAACGACAAATACAAAGGGTGGACGGGATGTGTTTCGAGGTGACCTCAGTGTTCATCTGACCTCTTGTGACTCCCAGTTTATGACCTGTGAAAGGATACAAAGGCTTCTGACCATTCACATAAATCCATATTAGAAACTGTGAAGGGGATAATTGGACCAACCCTATCATTTATTATTGAAGGTTTTCTGAGATGCTACATTTTATATTTGACACTTCCTACATGAGCAGGACAAATTGCTTTTGCATTGACATGCGTTAGCAGAGGCAGAGCTTAAAGACCCTGAAAACCTATTTTCTCTATCACCTTCTCATTATGAGCAATGGGGTCACACAATTCTCTGCCAAAGTTTGGGTTTTTGATTTTTCTCTTTGTTTTCTTACTGGTTTGATATGGGCTGGGGTACTTCCGTGTACCAATCAGAGATCAGCAACATTTGAATCAGAGTGTGATGACAAATGTGGGGTTTTCTGCTTATACTGCCAGTTCTGTCGATCAAATGGGATCAAACCACATCCACACGGTCCTGATAAAGCAGACTAGCTGAGTTTTGTAGTGTTTAATTCTTTATAAATTACTGTAAGGATGTTTGTTTCAGAACCAAGATTTCAGGGGCTTTAAACCTGGCACACTATGGTGCAAACTTGTCTCTTCAACACCTTTCCAACACAGTAAATGAGCTCTCATATAGATTTGGTTGGTTAGAAGGCACGATATGCACAAGCCAACAAGATGCCTATACATTACAGTCACTCTAACACCAAATTATGTGTTGCTGGCACAAAGAATTGTTGACAGCTAAAGTTTTGTGCTACACCACTGGCAGGGTGTCATCTCATGGAGCCTTGTTTTTTTATTGTCCACAGTCTGGAGCAGGATAATTGTCATGCATTGGAAGCAGGGGAGCATGACAGGCACAGATAGACAGGAAGATGCACCATATACTGTACTAGATACAGACAGAGCTACTTCGATTTGTCTCACCCAGAGCTGGGCAAGCCAACCCTGTCTTTTGATAATTTTTTTTTAATCACTGAACCCTTCACTTTCTGTCTTTCTCTGTCCAACTTCATTTCTTAATCTGTCTCTTCTTTTCATCCTTTTGCACTACTTTTTAATACGTTTTTCATATCTCTCTCCACTCATTTTCAGAAATTCATAGGAATATAGTTTTCCTTTCATAGTCTCCATACACACCACCTACAGACACTGTAGCATTTACGCAAGCTAGTATGTGTACCATAATGGTCAGTAAGATTGGAAAGTATAATTTTACACCCCAGCGACCCTGTTTGCAGGATAAGCGGTTGACGATGGATGGATGGATGGATCATTTTAGATTATTAAATCAGGATAAGCAATCCATTTTCTATTACACAAGTCCTTTGTCCAAACACAGGGTGTGAAAACTGTACAGAAATTGCCTTTCATAGATTTGGAGCGATTAGGTGTTTCACTACAGAACCAGGTTGACTCTGGTAAGAAATGTAATTTCAACTATTAGTGAACAGTTAGTGTCTTGTTCAGCAACATATGGCTTTCAAGAAACAGATAACAGATGTTGGTGTGACACACACAAAATGTATTGTCACATTTTATGTAATGTTTAGTTTTACTTTAAGAATGTTAATTCTGCAAGGATATTCTGTTATGAACCACAGAGGGAGTTTATTATATCCTCTAATGACATTAAGAGGCTCTGTAATACGCTGTGGACATTCCAGTGTTGCCAGCAGGGGGCAGTGTGACATTTTGCTTCCCGCACGACTCTCTTTGCTAGCGGACTTGTTGCTTCCTCAGTCTTCTGAGCGGAGCTGCAACGAGATCAAGCAATTGTCGCCTGTCTCACTCTTTCTCCTGTTTTACAGGTTGGTAAAGTTTTAAAACAATGTATAACTACATGTACATGTTGCTGACATTTAAATGAAGTGTTACAACGCTGTGTGGAAGGTATTTTTTTATAATTTTCATGGTTTTGTAGAGGAAGGGAGAAAACGTGTGTCGGGTTAGAGTTAAAATGGCGCCGGCAAAATGCGGGATGCTGAGATTAAAGTAAGACTCAAGCACGCTTTAGTTCATGGCTCCAGTATATTCCATTATGGGGTTAAATATCATTTTCTTTGGTGTTCCAGTTGGTGTAATGTGTATAGTGTTCCAGTAAGTTTGACTTTGTAAGCTCTAAGCTTGCTCATTTGTACCAAACTGTCATAAGTAACAATATGCTAGTTTTCTTTCTGTTTGATAAAAAAACAGACATGAGTGGAAATGTTAGTTGTCTGCTATTTACCCTGTGAGTAATGTCGGGTAAATGGATAGTTAAGAACCGGGAAAATTCTACAACCCACATCATTGTTTTGTTTTCCATAATTGTAAACAAAATGGAAATGTGGACTCAGTTAACAGACAGAATGAGGATTTAGTGATGCAGTAGTATACTGATTGTATTATGTTTATTGGTGAGTGGAAAAAGGAGAATGTGTGTTTAAAGAAGAATTGTATTGTATTGTATTGAGATATTTTGTTTATATTGGTACAGTGAATGTTTGTATTGATAACCATTTTGATACAGAAACGAAATACTGAAAATAAGGGATATTTTGTATATCAGTGAATAAAGTCTTGTGGTCGGAGCTGCAACGGAATCAGGTAACTGTCGCCTGTCTCACTCTTTCTCCTGTTTTACAGGAAAACCTTATCTGTTTATGGGTTCTCCATCTGAGACCTGTAACATTGGCACCAATCTTGAACAGCTGACAGGGAATACAATCTTTAATTTTTCTTTAATTACTGCAGGTCCTAGAGTCAATGGAGATCTGGGATTAGAAATCTTTGAAGGAATGGGGCCATGCTTTGATTGATAAATATTATAATATAAATAAATACTATATATAAATAATAGATTTTTTTAAATTATCACATTATTACTCCAAAAGCACAGTCAAAACTTGACTGTCAAATACAGCGTTTGCCTCCTTTAACATAAAACATATCATCAAACAAAATAAAAAACATTACATATTATCACATTCACTGGTTTTCAATACAATCCTATCTGTTCCTTTCTCTTTCCTTCTGTATGTTATGATGCTGTAACCGTTTCCTGAAAATGGTGAGGGCGATGGATGGATGGATATGCTGATGAATACTGAAAATGGCAGGAAATTTAGAGGTGGTGATGAAAAAGTAATGACTGGGGAAGAGACCTGACCATAGAAGTGGTCTGTTAAATGCGCCTAATATTCTGCCATTAAGACCTATTAGCAAGCTATGACTATGTTTGGCGTGATTGCATGCTGGGACCTTTAATAGAGCTCTGCATGTATTTATCCCACATGCTCTAAAAGCTTTGAGTGGTCTTGGTTGCCACTGCAGCACTTGAAGACACTCATGGATCCAACAAGAGCAGACCAAGCTGAAATCATCCTAAAAACCAAAACATGGCCTCTCAGTAACCAGAAAAATAACATAGATACTTAGCAATGTGGTTGGAACAAGTTTATAACTTCTAATCTAGGTGCTTCAAACTTTATTAAACTCTTTATTAATTGCCTGCATCATAACGCTTACAGAGGTATTGCTAGATTTTCTCCCTTATCTGTATTAAACAACATGTAAAACACGCGGGGATCAAAATCAATCAAAAAGCAATTTCTCCCCGCAGTAGTACTTGGTAATATCTGGAGTGAAAGAGGTGGGATGATTCAGAGCTAGTACAAATAATCTTTTACACACACACACACACACACACAGCGCTACAGCTGCAATGTGAAAATCCAATGCAATGTCAAATATGTCTGAATTTGTTAGCAGTACACTTACAGAGTTCCTGTAGTTGACTGAACTGTATAGAAAACATAATGAAAAAAAAGTACTGCATTGCACCACTGTTGCTCCAACACAGAAGAGTTGTATGAAATGGAAAAACACAGCAATAAATCCAAGAGTGATGGCTGATGAGAGGTTTGAGTCTGCAAAGAGCTGTGGAATCATACATGTGACCAGGAGCTATTTACCTTTCTAGTAGCTCTACCCAAGACCCCCATACTGTGTGAGGACAACCTCAGGGCTCTAACTTTTGTGTTTTCTATTTTTTTTGTGACAGAACTCTTTTTATTCTTAAACATTTCACCTGGAGAGATTGTGTCCACATAACATAGAAGAAGAAGAAAGATAGCTGAAAATAAATAATGAAATGTTGAGTGGTGCCTTTTGAACTCTTGACACTTCACTGACCTGACCTGGCATCGTGGATCCACTAAACAAGCCTCCCTCTCATGAGATTAAGCATCTTAACCATTTTGATCTTTTTGACCAAAGAGGACCCCCATTGGGACACAGGGTGACCTTAACATGCCCTTATGCTCCATTCTGATGATTTGACCACTAAAGGTCAACAAAGAAGAGAAGTGCAGAGTTAACTGACAAATCTGAAAACATTTATCAAACATGTGATCTGATGCACCATTAACCCCTGGTCTAAATTAGAAGCTTTGAACCTTTGAAGTGCTTTATGAGATCCGACATAACCGATAAGAATTGCAACCAGAGTAAGGCTCTGACTCTTTCTAAAAAATCAGATGTATAATTAATGTTGCCACCACTACGTCACTTTAGTTACAAAGCCAGTGTTACTGTAGCTGTGTTGTTGAATTAGCAAACAAACTATCTTTTCGCCACAATTTTTCCATGTATGGTGTTGATGCTTCCTCACGTTATTTCTCAGATGGTTTGGTGTCCTGATTATCTGTTCAGCAGGACTAGCTGTTTTTCCTTTATTTTACATTACCAAAGAGAACAACAATAGCTTAGCTTAACGACAAGTCAAGAAGGCATGCGGAGGACCAGATGGACAGTGCGCTGGAGTACAAGACACAGTGTGGTTGCTTGTACACTGAATTTTGAATTTGTATATACTGTATCATTGAACATAGAATATACATTATTCTTTTTACATGATTATCTGCAGCATTAAAGTATGTTAACTTATTGGGAGAAAACTGGTAGTTCTATGTAAAATCAGATGTTGAGCACCCCCATATCGCCAAAATGGCATGATCGTTGTTTCGCTGTGAAGCTTCGTGAGATGACAGTCGAATCAGGCTTTGCCCATCGAATCTTCGACTATTTGGGTCAGCCCTAGTGCAGATATCAACAAAATGCAGAATTTTACAGTTGCCAGTGAAACTCGGTCAAGACATCAGAAAAGAAAGGCCGTAGCCTATTGTGTTTATATGAGACCTTCTGCCACCAAACACAACCTCCTGCTAAGGTGAAAAAACAGAGGGCCCCTATTTGTTTTGGTCTGCCATCAATAGACTTGACACATTGTCCAAACACACTTCACGTCGCCTTTTTGTCATGTTTGTGGTGAGAGCAGAACTCCCAGATCTAATCAAACCAAAATGATTTTGCTTTTCTGTGGACGCAGCAGAAGAAGAAAAAGTAGTGGTCCATCCACACGTGTGTTGATCCATCTGTGTTCACACACATGTACACACACACACACACACACATGGAGGTACACACATCATTATAACATGGCTCCACCATATGAGGCTATTTCAGTGACAGATCTCCGCTTAGTGCTCTTCTGTCATCAGCTCTGTCATATTGCATGGTTGCTATGACAACCATGGCACGATGTCAAGTCAAGAGAGAGAGGTAAAAAAATAAGGTCTTAGTGCTTGCCACCATACTACTTTTAAATGAGACTGATTTAGCATATCGGCTACTGTGCGTGCAGGTGAAGTGCGTTAATTCACGAATATGTGAAGTCCAATCATACCTGACAGGCTGATGTGGTTTTAACAAGCAGTTAAAGTGCTGTAAAATGCTTTTGACAGCATTATGACTTTCACCGTTGGTATGTACCAATAAAAACCTCCACTCTGACCTTCTGTGCTTTTTCCCCATCTAGGGTGGTTGTAAAAAGAATGGCTTGATATTGGATCATAAACAACTGACAAGGCTGCTGCTGCATTACAAAAACAAGAGATTTTAGAAGGTTAAAAATGAGCTGTAAACATCAGCGTGTGAATGTTCGTGTAACTCTATCCTTGCCTCAGAACTAGAGTGTTAAAGCCTGGTCACACTGGCACGATTACAATAGAATCGCCATGACTTTTAGATTTGCCCGTTGTGAATTTGCAAATCCTACTATGGTGAAGGCATGAACCACCTTACTCTGCCTCTTATTAGCTTAGCCTTATGGTGACATTTTGCATGTAGCCCTCGCTGAAAGAACAGGACGTTTTGCAGTTCAGCTATCATCAGCAAATTAGCTCAAAATTGATAGACCATTAATATTTTTTTCTAAATGTAGTCCATTTGTTCACAATAGCAACTCATTAATTAGTTCATGAACAGTGTTGGGGTAGTTACTCAAAAAAGGTAATGGATTACACATTACTAGTTACTTTGTTTTAAAGTAATGCCTTACTTTACTAGATTACTCGCTGTTACTAGTTACATTACTTTTGGATTACTGCGTAACATCACATGTGATGCACAATAACAAAAAAGTCACATGTCATATATGCCCAGATCAACACAAATACTTATAATGAGAACATACACAGGATCTCTCTTTTATGCTCTTTAATACTACAAAGCTGACAACAAAGTTGTGAACATCAGCCCAACATTTGTAAAGAGAAGAACACGGCTTGAGAACAGTAGCATACTATAATGCTTAAAAGTTTATTTGGACATTTTGTTTGAAATATTTATTTCTTTTCTCCGTGAGAGGGAAGGATCTAGAAAGTTGTGTGGCGCTGCGGAGAGCCCCCCAGCTGCAGTAGTGCATGGATCATGCATAATATTCATCCAGCCAGAGGGAACCTTCATGAACCGGTCATAGCGTGTCAGTTGTACTAGGCGATGGAGCGTACAGGGCCAGGAGATCGCGGCGCGGACGGTTGAAGATAGTTCCCTCTGGCTGGATGAAGTCTGACGCTCCACATGATCCATGATGATAGAGAAATATAGAGAGTAATGTCAATAAAGCATGCTGTCAATATTTAAGAGACCCCCCAAAATATCACAAATCATGCTTTTAGGGGAACTGATGTCTTATTAAGGCTGAGCTAAGCTCCCCTGGCTGCCCCGTAGTTCGGACCCTGGGCAGGAGTCTCTCAAATTGTTTGTCAGACAACCTGTTCCTCCTTGGAGTCAGCACAAGACTACCCAGGCCAAAGAGCCTTGCCACAGGTGCACTAGAGGGTATTGCTGTCCTTTCGTGAAACAATATGAAGTAAATACCTCCACCCCTCAAAAGATGTCTATGGCAGCTCTGCAATTTCTACGTCCTCATGAACTGGTGTTGCGTTACGCAAACACGCACGAAAAGGGACCTTTGCTTTATTTTTCTCTCCTTCGGTTATGAGGATAGTTCAAGAACAAGTTCCCAAGTAACGCGATGATTTTCTTACTAGTAACTGTAATGTGTTTTCTGAAGTTCAACAGTAGTACATTACTGCGTTACGGACAAAAGTAATCTGATTACAGTAATGCGTTACTTTGCAACGTGTTACCCCCAACACTGTTCATGAATACATATTTTTGTATGTTTATAACCGTCAGTAGCTGCCTGGTTCATTTGACTTAGCATTAGCAAGGTCTGATGGAACAATGGCAGTCCTCCCATAGATCCTTGAGAAGGGAGATCTGGTGTTATTGTTGTGTTTTGTCATGGCTCACTACTATTTCAAGCACTGTTCATACTATTCAAGGCATGGCATTAAATTACAGCAAGATTTACTCTGTGACTGGATTGCTAGCTGCTTTCACATCTCTTTCATCGACCTGGCGCATCTCAGTGGCCTACACTTTCACTGGGTCTTACAGTTAACAGTTAACAATCTTAAGTTTTATACCTACACTACCTATACTGTGAACAAATTTACAATATATGAACAATTTTGAGCCAATTTGCCAAAGACAGCAGAACAGCATGCAAAAACGCCCTGTTCTTTCAACGAGGGCTAATTGAGAAACGTCAATGTCAGGCTAAGCCAATAAGAGGCAGAGTAGGCCGGGTCATGCCTTCACCTTAGCAGGATTTGCAAATTAACATGGGGGTGAAGTAAAGTCAGATTTTTTTGTATCAAGTCTGATTTTGCTGAACTTTCACCCGCAAATTTGTACTGTTGACCAGAAGAAAAGCGTCTTCACAGTGCTGCTGACCTTTGAGGGCATCAAAGAGCCATAGATTCCAAAATGGTGGAAGCTATGGTAGCTTATTAGCCATGGTACACCAACCACTTTTAATCACTGTTGGAGTAAAAATTGTTGGAGTAAAAATTGTTGTTTGCAAACTAACTATAGTAAGCTAGCAAGCTATTTAGCTTGGATAGCTTTATGGTCCTACAACAATAAATATTTATTCAACAAAATGGTGTACAATGGTGAACAAAATACAGGGGCGAGAACAGGAAGATATTTAACACAGGCCAAGATAGCTAGCGAGTTAACGGTTAGTTCACCAGCTACTGCATTTTACCAGCAAGCTACATCTAAGCCTCTAGACCACATATTTCACTGACCAGGGGTTTAGACTTCAGAAGTCTTTAGATTAAAGGGCTAGTTTGAGTAAGAGCTTGGGTTCAGGTTTGAGTTTTAAGTTAGGATCAAGTTTAAACTGAAGCAATTAGGGGTCAGGGAACAAATGTAGTCAATAGAAGATCCTCACTGAGCTACAAAATTGTGTGTGTGCTGCCATACCCAGTACTTGAAACAGGGTTCCTCCACAATCCTCATTAGCATTGTAAAGTCTGAGGCCAACTGATCCTTGCGTCCCTTTAACCTCTGGGGTCATAACAGAGGTGAGCTTTGTGTGTATATCAAACTGTTTGTGTTCAGGCTAAAAAACACACACCATGTTAATTTGGTGTCTGGTGCTTTTTATGTTTTTGGCTTGAATTTAAATTTTCTGTATTTTTCTGTATTTCCCTTGTACATCATTTGAAATCTGGAAGGTTTGTCTTAAAATAAAACCTTAAATGTATCACCTGACAGAATTTATCACATCCATGTAAAATCCAAGTAAAACTCTCCCTGATGCCATTTCACATTGGTAGTTTGGGGCTTTTAAGATCAAATTGTTTTTTTGTTCAAATAAATACTGTATGTTGTAGAATGAAATCAAACCATTCAAGTGGGCTGTCTTCTCATAACTCCGTTTTTTTCACTGTTGTATGGCCATTCTGGGGACAGTAAATTTTTTATTGGTGACTTGGGCGAAGATTGGGACCAGCAGGGTGCTAAAGGCATGCCAAGTCAATCAAGCAATCAATCACATTTATTTGTGTGTGGATCATTTCGCAGACAAAAAAAACCCCATTCTGTCTCAAATATCTGGCAACATTGTGATCATTAAAAAGAAAGCACACCAACAGGGAACATTTGTAGTTCCCAGACGCCCTGTGGTTCTCCAGTAGATGCAACCAAATAAAATAAAATGGTAGATCGGTTAACAGATCTGTGAGGGTCTGCTTAGATTTGCTTATCTGGTGATTTTATTACAGTCATGATGCAGCAACAACATCCTGAACTATTTGTATGGCTTTATCTGAAAGGCTTCATTCAACAATAATATCCTTTAACCATCTGGAGACACAATTAATTTTACCTTGAGGAGTAACTGCATTAGATACATCATTTATAAAGTTAATATGTCAATGTCTCCGTGCATTAATTAAAAAAAAGATACAAAAAGATATGCATTTCACCATTCACTACTGGAACTATTTAACTATTAGTCTTGCAGTAGTTTCAGTTTTCATATGAAGGACCCAATCCTTAAAAACTATGAAAAGCTAAACACGCCAAACTGTTAACAGACATAACACAGGCTAATGAGGATGTGAGTCCTGAGCAGGCTTTAACTTCTGGTAATACTATTGTGAATACATTATAATGGCATTGTAAAAGTAAATCATGACCCATAATTAACATTTCCTAATAATATTTTAACCCTCAAAACATATATGTAGCATTTTGAATAAGTACATAATCTACAGTGTCAATCTTGTCTATCAGACATTGCTCCACAATTAGGTTGCAAGAGTATAATGATCTTGCAGGTCAAAATGCAATAATAAAATGGCTGTAATGTTTACTAGAACAATGCACATAATTGGGGATAAGCCCCACTGTGTTTAAATAACTCAACAAATGGTTAAATAACTTGTTAAAATAGACATTTCTGTCTCTGTAATAGAAATCCCCTATTGACCTACTGTATGGATTTACCCAATATAGATCTGTGTTCCTTGGGATTTGCCAAATTACTGTATGTTCTACAATTTGCACTTTATTGAGCATATTGACTGTAAGGCCAACCGCTGCCAGTTAGCCAGCCACACCCTTAGCCACAGAGGGCCCCAAATCAATACTGTGTGCTTATTCACTACATAGGCCTGACCCCCTGTTGTTATGGATGCAGTGTAAACCCATTGTGGGCTCCTCCCGATTCATGCCATGTAAAAGAATTGATGTCAACAAAACATTTGTGTATATGAATAATAAATTAATTAAAGTAAAAGATTTTATTTTAGAGAGTTTGTGTTCGCGTTTATCCAGAAATCAAGAAAAGGCTAATTGCAAGAAAGAAAGCTCTTCAATTAATTCTTCAGTGTACGATGACATCTCAACATGTGTCTTATCAATCTTTGTTCTTTTTTTTGTTCCAGATGGAGTCATTGTTCCCAGTGCATTTCTGCAGTGACCACACCTCAGGTTGGCACATTGACACAAGAAGCCCCGTAATATACAGACATAAGAAGGATCAAGGAGACAATGGACACTTCCTTATCTTCCTAGCAGGCAGTACTTTGTCCTCAGGATTAGACAGGAAACGGGGCACCAGCAGCAGGAACCAGGAAGTTAGACAGCACGCCACATCACGGGCCCCACTTCGAGCTCAGTGGCGTGTGACTAATCTTGTGTCATCTGACCGAACACGCTCTGTCTCTTACACTGTTGTATCACCGTGTGTGGGGGGCCAGATTAAGGACACATTAATTCACAACAGGAAAGCCCTTTTAAACCCAGCCGGTGCACTGATAAAAATCGAAAGGGCTATGCTCCGCTGAGGTAGGATGTGCATGAGTGAGATGGAAAGGCCGTGGAGTTGGGAGGTAGACAGAGACTTTGTGAAACGTTTTTCTAAAGAAAAGCCTATTCCTATTCCTAAATATTATTGGGTATATTAATAGCATTAAAGCTATAGTGTGGGACTTTTACAAATGAAAGTCTGTTACATTCAAGCCCACAAGGCACAAAAATTGAAGATGACATCTTTATCTGTATTCTTTAGCATTTTTATTGTACCTCTGTGTAATGTAATGTAATTTAATTTAACTTAATTAATCACGGTTTTAATGCACCAACCGGCGAGCACGCTAAATGACACAAAGGCACCCAGGTTGTTGTGTGACAAACATGTGCATGCTGGGTTTGGCTAAATGCTAAAATGCTCACGATTGATCCTACATTGGTGATTTAAAGTTAATAGCTAATTTTGCTTTTTGCACCATCCACATTAACCTAATGACTGACTTCAATTGAGTTTTTCTCTCTTTTCTGGTTAATTGTGGTGAAGCTCAGACACGTGCAGAAGGGGGTGCAATGGGTGCTTGAGCTCCTTCCCTTTTGCCCTTTGATGCCCAAAGTGCCCTTTTGCCAATGAAAAATTTAGTCTATTTATTTATTTTTAAATTTGTAAAGGCCCTTTTGTGAAGGCCCAATCAAACTATTAGTAAAATTAATGAATAATAATTTCGCAGTAAATAAAATGACCCACATTATGACCTTTCACCTGATGACCTCATCCTTGACAAGCCCTACCGTTCAGACACCGTTAGTGATTCAGCAGCACTGCCGACACCTGCGATTCCACCGGTAAGAGGGGTTTACCCCAATGTGCTTGCTGTGGGTTGTTTGATTTATTTTGCTAGAAAGACGCAAAGAGAGCATGCACAGTAGTTGTGTATATTGCTGTCTGTCGCCTGTAGAAGTAACGTTAGCTGCCGGCTAACACTGTGCCGACAGATAAACAAAGGTGCTCTGTTGACTTTGTTCTTGCTGTTTGAGGAAGAAAAGTTTCACAGGCGTTGTGAGGTCTGGTGTTTTTAATGTAATTTGACTATAAACTAGGATTATTACAGTAGCTTAATAAAAAATTTAGTTTACCTTAAAATAATTATAATACCATTGGTAATACCAACGTTGATACTGATACTTATTCCTCCGACTTATAGCTTACTTATCAGCCTTTTTTTTAAATGATCATTTATTTCAGAACAGTATTGGAATAGATTTAGCCTACATTTTAACTGTGTTTACAACAGCAAACCTATTATATTAACTAAATAACTAGAAATACATATAAAAATGTCAGTGTTAATGTAAAATAAATAATATTCCTGACATCAAAGTGAAGAGTGAAGAAGAAATGGCCCTATTAGATTTCAGACAAAGGTATGGAATGTTAATGTGAAAGGTAAATGCTACTCTGTCATGGTTATTATGGGCCAACAGAAAGAACACACACAGTTTATTTATTTAGATTTATGATTAGACAGACAAAATCGCCTATAGACACACACAAACACATAAACACACACACCTGTCTATAGATTTGTCTCACTCTTACCCCTGCCTTGGCCAACCTCGTCCTTTCTCCCAGTACTGTTTCCTTCTCAGATTATTTCCCACACTTTTTTGAATCTGGTATCTTATTTCCTTTACCTGCAGCTCTCGGTGTGCAGCAGTCTCTATGATCATCTCCCTCTTATTTTCTCGTAGCAGTCAGCCTTGGCAGCAGCTGCAGCACTACAGCAGGTCAGTTATAGTGAGCCAGTCCCAAACACTGTCAGCAATCTTCACATCTTGTCATGGGCTCATATTTGTTTAATTATCTAATATATATCCTTATTTTGTTTTAATAAATCTAGTCACAGATCACTTCCAGTAGTATCAGCAGCAACAACAACAGCAGCAGCAGCAACCCCTCAACAGCGACTGTTCCCTGTAAGTCATGTCAGCCCACAGTGTTTTAAAGCTAGAGCTAGGTATTGCCTGTGTTTCTTTTTAAAAACTGTGTCACAGCATTTGCTGATGTATCGATACAGAAGCATCAGTATACACATATCAGCAAGGAATACATGACGATATATTTCTGGATCAATATTTTGAGAAAAGCCCTATTTAGATCCTTGTTCCATGTGCCCCTTTTATACTTTGAGCACCTGCCCTTCCAAAGGTCTCTGCACGGCCCTGGTGAAGCTATACAGGGGATACGTTGTTGTATATTTATAATTGGTTGAATTGAATCAGTGTTATGCACAGGCTGCAAAATTTGTATATACAAACTGAATTTATTGTTGGTTTGGACATCAGAACTCTGTGGTGTAATGTTGTAGTGTTGTTGGATTGACATTTAATGCAATTGTAGCCCATTGGAATAAGATTTTTCTTAAAATTTTCTTTCTAGTTCTGTTTTCCATAATCTGTGTATTACCTGCAGTAGATGGCAGTCAGTGCGTCCCCAATTTGGAGAAACAGAGTTGTGCCGGTACAGAACCAATGTACTGCAATGGATCAGCAGCAAAAAATGTTTTAGCCACCTAAAAGATGGCCAGTCCTCTGGCATATTCAGAACAACTTCAGCAAAAAATCTGAAACGTGAATCGTCAACAACCAACACAAAGGACATGAAGGAAAAGACAAATCAAATGTCATGTTACAAAGTTGGCTAATTACTGTTGTTATTTGACCAACTGATGTCACAAGTTTGCATGTTTTCAATTGTAATGTATTAGATCCTATAGATGACATAACACATTTGCATACATCACCTCTTTCTTATTGGAAATACACTATTGTGCAAATGCCCACTGATGCCTGACACAGACCATTGACGGACTTTATGGTGTGTGCCGCACCCTGCAATAGTTTTCATTCAAAATAATTGTACCAGTATGCCTCCATACCTTTATCTCATCAGAACTTCAGCAGCAGCACTTCTCTTCATCTTGAGCAAGAATGCAAAGCCTGCTTGATCTGCCAACGCTGCTGGCTGCCACATGGAAGAGACCGTGGCTGACGAAGTCTGTTGTGCAGAGAAACCAACATGGTGCAGAGACTGCGCCTGAGACTTATTCACGGTCATGCCCAAGCAGGGTCTCACCGGAAACTACCAGCACCGCAGAGTGGATGGGAAGCTGTTGTCAGATGGCCACAGGATGATGTGAGAAATGTACGCCCTGCGTTGACACCAACCACAGACTTTGCAACCAAGAATTACACCCGCCAATTGTGAGGTTGATCGAATGAACGGTCTTCATACATACAAGGACACATACATAGAGAGAGAACGAGATTACTTACATTTTAGACAGATGACAGATATAATGCTGAATGCAGGGTTGAATGACTGAATGCAGTATATATTTTTTGAAGTGTGGTATTTTGTTGTTGTTTATTTACACTCCAAATAACATAGTATCTGCATGCTTGGCCAAGCCCTTATCCGTAAGTCCGAGGGATGATGTGTCCTTGTGCTTCTTCGTCTGCCTTTGAAGTTTTAGGTTAAGCCTTTGTATGGAAGTGTGTGTGTGTGTGTGTGTGTGTGTGTGTGTGTGGAAGAAGAGGCTGGCCCTGTGCCCCTGTGTAATCCTGTTAAGCACCTGGACAATGGAGGAACAGCTGGGTTGGCCTTCCTGCTCTCTGCTGCATCGAGTGGAGGAGAGGATGATGTGTACAGTATTCAGATGGAGAACCAAAAAGAGAAAAAGATGGGCAAATCGAAGTATTTATTGATCTATCTGTTTTATCTATCCTCCTCCCTCCTTCGGGTCACCAGTGATGCTCTCTTGGCCCTGGCGCTCCATCCATCCTCATGGTTAAATACTGGCACAGATGTTATGGAAAGATTGAGAGGCCCACTTGTGCCATTAGTCCGGCAGCAGGGCCTGGGAACAGCAGGGGAAGACTTCTCTAATCAGTTTTATTGGAGCTATGCTATTGGAGTAACACAACAGGGACAGGCCCAGAGCTCAACAACACTCCAGTGTAAATATGTGTGTGTGCAGACTGGGGGTTTGCGTGTATGTTTATAACCTAAGGCTATAGCACAGAAAGTAATGTCTCTCTACCTCTCTGTCTGTTTGTGGAACCTGAGACTCAGCTATGTGGCAGATGAGCATTAATGGCAACGAGACTAATACTACGTCTACACTACTACACTTTTGTTAAAAAACTGAGTTTTAAAATGAGAACGATCTCTGTCCACACCAGCGTTTAGCTGCGTTTAGAAAGGTACAAACCAGTGTAGACTAGTTACACCTCGAAAACCTTATTTTGGTTGTGAGTAACTGCCACTCTAGGTGAATGTCTTTCAGTGAAACAAAGCTCTTCCATGCTTCATAGGCTGATTGTATTCAAGTTGTTCAAATGTCAAAGAAAAAAGCCAGTGAAGGAAATCTGTGTCCCAGTGCCTCAGGACAAGTTCACTTCATGGGCTACTTGACCCTGCATGGCCAACGTGGTGTGAGGTCAGCTGGTCAGACGCCAGTTTGGCTGCTAGCTTATTGAGTAAAGAGGCTGTCAGGGTTTCATATTCCCCCCCGGCCATGCTGCACTGTGGTGGTTAAGTTTCTGTATACTGAATAGTGAGCAAAGCCTGTGGGTGTCTGGTCACAATGGTTCAAGGAGGATCCTGAAATGTTGCCATTTGCTTTTCTAAATAGGCCTGTTAAATGGAGCAATGAAAAAGAAAGTGTTAGCGACTGATTCAACAGTGATTTGACTCTTTTTTATGGCTGCCTCAGTTCATTTGACACCAAGCTCTGAATGGTTTCATTATCACATATGTGTGAGAATTTGTGTGCATGTGTCTACCTCGCTTTAACTGGCTGCTCAAAGGGGACATGATTAAGATTGGACATTAAAACACTGTTCTCACAACAACTCACTAATGAAAGATTTTTGCCCAACTGGCACTGGCAAATTATGAACAAAAAGCTCCCTCTGTGTTTTAAAAAAAAAATGGATCCCAGTTTAGTTGTTCTTTTCCTTACTTTTGTGTGCTGAATTGCCTTTTGTTTCTCTTTATAATTCTGCTCATAATTTGATAATTAAATGACTGGAATCAGTCTGGCTTTTTTTGTTTTTACAGAGTCAGTCATTTTGCTTCAACAATCAGGATCAGGAGACAATGAGTGGAGGAGAGATAGTCATTAGAAGGATTGGATTTGAACGCTGGCCTCCTACAAAGTAATTAGACAGTAATGAATAGTTACAATGTAATTACTAGAACAAAAAACAGAATAGGACACCGCTTTTCAATTACCATCACGTACCATCCTTTCCCCTCGGCCTTTAGCTCCGTGCTGTAAGTAGCACTCTAATCATGTTTTTACCTAGAGGAATGGTTCAGAGTGTTAAATAATATATGGGTTATGGCTATTGAGAGCAATGTGTGGGTCGCCCTCAGGCTCTTCTTACGCCATTGGCTTTGAGACGCCCAGCTGTCTACTCTAGCAAAAATGCTGCTGTTTTGTATTGATTTCCACATGTGCGTGCTAACTAAAACTCACATTAAAAACAAAGCCACAGGTGGCTGAAAAGTGATTAAATCTTTCTGAGCAAGCTAAGCTGCTAATTGAAGATTGACATTAGAAGCTATTAGCAAGTTTTCTACTTTAGTCAAAACAAAAGTGCTGCAAGCATCACATCTCTGTTTCCGATACCTGTTTCCATGAAACACAATCTGGTGCTGTTTTTGAACATTGTAACCCTTAAGAGGCATAAATGATATTGCACAAAGGGCACTCTCAGATCATCATAAACCCAAGATTTATGAGTCCTGGAAGTGTTTTCAGTCTGCCTGCTGATGTGTTTAAAGGCAGCTTTGTAATAGAAAGAGAGAGAAAAAGTTTGCACGGGTAACTTACTGAACAGCAGTTTGTTGGTATTCTGCAGGGCAAGCCTTTGAGCACCGACCAAATGCGTGATCATCGTTCCTGATTAGATCAGCTCTCCACCCATGACGCACTGCTCCGTCTGTCGTCAAGGATACTGTGGCCTTTGAACATCTCAATGAAGGATTCACGCAGCTGTAATTACCTGCTATACCGAGAACTCTGACTGCTTTCTGAATTTTCTTTTTCAAAGTTTATACTCAGATTGACTTTAGATTCAATACTGAAACGATTCAGAGCTTACCTAACAAGTTTGTATCTTTAGAGAGGAACGTGCAAAGTGGCCAATTTTCTTTCAATCACAGCCATATAGGACATTATGCTAATGTCCTATATGGCTGTGATTGAGGCTTCCTTTGAAGTGCAATACTTTCCCCCTGCAGTAAGCTATTTTTGGTTAATCTTTGACTCATATGAAATGACTGCATACAGCCGTTTGAACCCACCTCAGGCCCCCTCAACCTAAAGTTAACTACTTGTTCAAGAACATATTGAACATGCAACCGTACAGGTATGACACCACTCTGCTACTGCATTGCCAGTCCAGTTATCTCTCTCCAGTCTCTTAAAGTTATACGAGTCTCTTCATTTTTATATGAGAACATGAGCCAGACATCTGTCCAGTGTCTCATGTACACAGACACTACAGAACAGCATGATGAAATGGAGGAGAAGGGGCAAAATTGTAGAGATGATGGAAAGTGGGTGATATGAACAATAAAAAGGATGGTGATAGGCCATAAATGACCACAATGATGATGTCACCTTCAGTAAAAACGTTGTGCATCTCAGATTTTCGTTGTGGATGTGTGGATGTGGCTTTGTGTGTTCTGGACACACGTTTGGCTCTTTGTATGTGTGTCCGTCAGCGAATTATGAGTTTAGGGATGGTCACAGTGGCACTTTAATCAGAGTCTGGTAAGATAATTAATCCTATACTCAGACAGCAAACATCAGCGCTGGAAAAGAGTGGGACAGACGGACAGAAGAGACAAATATAAGAACCATAAAGTTCATCAGGTGGTGATGTCACCCCTGAAAAGTCACATTCGGAGGTCAGCAGAGAAAGAGGTGACCTCATCAGAAGGGGACAAGAATGGTTGAGAGAAAGGGTTAAGTGTTATCTCGGGGGCTGTATCTGGATCTGCTCTGACGCCCTTGACTGAACCATTATGGTCCTTGTACCTGCATGACTGGTGATAAGAAGGATGACGCATCTGTGCTCTCCGCTCTTAGTCTTAGCAGTGACAGCCATTGTGTGTATCTGCCTCTTGACTGGAACTTCAGTTTGCCATAACACAGTGTATACTGTTAGTCAGTGCACTTCATGTATTTCATTATAAAATAAATTATGCTACAGTATGAAATGTACTGACCTTTTGTATAGAAAGAATGACCCAAACGTATACTAGGAACAATAACGCTTGAGTTTAGAAAATATGCAGTACAATATAATGTTAACCACTGAGTGAGTTCCACGCTTCCCATTATGACGCTGAAGGCTGTCCTTGCAATAGACTGTACTTCCCCCAGGACAATACAATATGTTCCTACAGGTAGTTTGATCTTAATACACGTTTCTTTCTATTTGACAGGAGACAAAACACAAACAAGATTTATGTAGGCATATCCAGGGGAATAAGCAAAGGTTACTATATGTTCATTTATACTGAAAATATATATTATATATTATGTTATATATATATATATTAAAATTGAACACTCTTTCCTAGAAATTACTTTTGTACTAATTTGTTTTCCCAATTACATTTTCAATGTGTTTTCGGGAGAAGGAAGTGTTATTTTTCTGTACCACATGCAAGTTGTATGGAGGTTGTTAGGTGGATGGCTTACAAAGTACAGGACTTTGACACTGATGACCAGGGTTCATGTGTGGTTGGTTCTATGTAGTAAGGTTTAGGCTACTTTAGACAATTTTGTTAGAGGTAAGAACTCAGATAAAGTCAAAATGGAAACCAGCATATTCTTGATATTTAATAAATAATCACAATAATGCACCAAGAAATGCACCTTAAAGTGTTCACATAAAAAAGCAATAAAGTAATAGTATAAATAAGAAAAAGACTTGGTTTGACTTGTGTACTCAATACAGTGGGTATTGAACATGAACTAAAAGTAATGTCTAGTGGAAATTAGCGCTAATGCCAGGTCCACTAACTGGGTAGTAGCTAGTAGTTAGCCTAGCTTGCTAGCTCCCACCTTCCACCTGAAATATAAACTTAAAAGCACAATGACTCCTCCCAAATTTTTAATGTTATAAAGGGAAAGGGGTCTTAACAAGCAACTGTACATAACCAGCGCTATGTGGGCCTTTTGAAAAAGGGGAAAAACTATCTTCCCATATCACTATTCATAGTTTAAACAGGGCCATGAATATAGTGTTTCCTGTCAACACAGTTTTTTCAATTGTCAGTGACTGACAACTCACCCCCACTCCCCTTCCCTAAGCTTAGACAATGTTTCCACAAATATTTCTATATCTGGAAAATTCAAATTTCAGTTCGACATTAAATGTTAATAAAAGAAACACATTGTGTCTCGTTCTTAAAGTCACTGTTGACTGTTTCAGTATTAAACCAAGACCACAGTCTGTCCCTAACCTTATCCAAATGCTGCGAGTGCCTACACATAAACATAAAAATGTCCAATGGCAACTTTTCCTCATTGTGTTGATAAGAAATGTAACCTAGGCAGCATTACATTTCTGTCAAAGCTTTTTTGATGTGGTAAATTAGCATAATTCCTAGTGTGACAGGTTTGTAATACCATCACTGCTCTTTCAATTTATCTTCACGGCATTTCCGAGTCTTCCATCTTCTCCTCTCCTCCTTCCATCACCCTCCCTCTGTCCCCTCGCCCCTGTGGAGAGGGGCCTGTTGGACTGGAAGCTAATTTGAAGCCAATCAATACTAGTCTCTGTTTCTTCCTGTGTGTGTCAGCCCAGTCCGGTGCCCTTGTCTAACTGCCGGCAGAGAAAGGGAGCATCTGTTCGGTGACTATCGCTCTCTGACTGTAAATCTATGGCAGCCACTAAACACCACTTCTCCAACCATTGTACTGAGTGCAAAAGACTATCTGATTGAATCCAAATGAGATTGATTTGTATGCCAAATAGCCTTCTCAGTAACTTGATTAACTGTAGGAATGGCATTTTAACTCATGTTTGAGTTCTTTGTATTGATTTTTTTGCTTGAAATATAGGGATTTTGCATGTTGGTGGAATGTGTGTACACACAGATGCACTCTTAAGCATACAAATACAAACACAAACAGTGGCACAATCACAAATACGCATGCAGCAGGTCCTTCACTCTGCCTGCAAGCAACAACACTGATGTGCAGATACTGAATCAGCCCAAGATAAAACCAGTCCCCTCCCTCTTCTCCCAGCCCCTTTCCTTAAACAGCCAATGAGGACGCTGTCTATTCATGAGCAGGAGTAGAAGCAGGCATGTGTAGGCAGCCTGCCACAGGAGGAGGTGTGTCTCCATGAGCCAAAAGTGAGTGTGTGCGTAAGAGTGTGTGTTCACACTAAGAGAGGAGGTGGTGGAGAGTGGAGAGAGAGTGTATGTAGGCATGCAAGTGAGTAATCAGGGGAAGGAGTGACAGGCAAGACGGAAAGAGAGAAGCCAGTTGCTTTTACTCATTTTACTGCTGATACACTCCTCGGAAACACACACACTGAAGGAACTGCAAGCACAACCTCTTCTAAAGCAGCGAACTGATCCACGTGTGTATGTGTTTTCTGGGCTCGGAGCGACTCTGAGGATACACGGATGAGAAAGAGGTGTGGGGGAGCCAAGGAAGAGGAGTCTGAGTGTGTTTTCGCCCCAGGGGGAGCTCACACACACCGCAGACAGCACACACACTCCAGCGGGCACTCAGCACTGTTTCCCTGACAACTAGAATGGGCTGCAATTTGTGCACCTTGCAGAAACGGGAGGAACACTACAAACTGCTGTATGAGATTGCACAGGTAAGTGAGACTTTGAAGTTTGGTGTGCTTGATGAGAATCCTCAGTGCGATAAACTTAATGACAGCAGAGTCAATGATGATAAATGATGACAGGAATGATTTGGCATCTGAAAAGAACTGGATTCCCTCCAATGAGCAAGGAAGGTAAAAGTGAGACAGTATAACAAGTAGGCCTAGTCAGAGTATTTTCAGAAAGAGGAGACAGCAGACAGGTGGAGTGTGGAAACCAGGAGAATAATGGGAGAGGAACATGAGAGAAATGTACAAAAATGATTACTTCTATGCAGCCGGAGAGCCAGTGTGTGTGTGCGTGTGTGTGTATTCCTCTCTCCATCAAAGTGAGTGGAGCTAGTTATTTCTCCTCTGCAGCAGGAGATGTGAAAACAAGTTCAGACCTTTTCCCGCGCTGGCTCCAGGGGAATTCATCACATCTCCTCTGCTTGCGACTGTCTAGAAGCAATACAGTTCAAAGAACAACCAGCAAATGTGTTAGGCTGTTTTCCCCTTCTTTTTCTTTTCTGACCCGATATGACAGTTTTCGCATTTCTGCTGTCATGTAAAAATCCTAGTCAGCTTTTGCGATTCTGAAGCTTTTTTATTGAAAGTACATTCACATTATGTGTTCCTGGCCCTTTTATTCATTATTATTCATTATATATATATATATATATATATAGGCAGAAATAAATAGAAGAAATACTTCATACATTTGCATACATCTTTTGACTGGCGAAAGCCATACACTCGTTATTACCTCAACAAACTATCATATTTTCATCATGAGCAGTAAAACACTGTGAATGTATGACTTGTGATCTTGTACTGGGCATGACTGGAATGTGTTGATTAGATAGGAAGTGTCACCAAGTGTGAATTTATTGAAAAAAAACATCTCCAAAAATGTCATTGATTTAGAAATAGAAGAAAATCAACTGTTAGTTCTCTGTGATTGCTTTGTGAAAATCATCAGTGGTATTTTAAATGGTTTGATCTGGCAATGTCAACTTTTACAGAGGAAGATGCAGGTGCATGCTTTTTAGAGCAGAAATGTGGTATGCGTGGAGCTGATTGTGGGGAAACACGTGCTCTGGGTTCTCACTGTTGTTTTGTACAGTACGGGCTAATACCAAGCCAGCAGCAGCAAGGATTCATTCATCATTTAGTATCTTACACAGTTACAGACAGCAGAGAAACTGGATAGAGCATAAGCAGCAAAAGGAGCAATTCTGTTGAATACTTAGTTTTGTTTTATTGCACTGGTGGGAAATAAACTCTTACTGTTTCCAATAATTATGACAGTAAGGCTATTACGTTTTTTGATGTTGATGATAATGAGGTTGATAGTGGCAATGAATGACTGTTTTCTTTTTATGGGGTCTGTAAAATGTAAGACATCATCACTACCCTACCCTCTCATTGCTGCTAGATGCTGCTTTCATGAACATTATTCACAGTGATGGAGTCTCAAGCTCATTGGCGGATGTCTGTGTTGTCTGCCTCGGTGGAGTGCAGGAAAATTAGCCATGTCAGTTAAAAGAAACCCTAGAAGGTCAGGGCTCCTTTTGTACTGTCGAGGTGAACTGAATAAACTGGCCAGAACAAAGGGACGAGTATAGTATGTTAACCCACTGAGCAATATTTTAATTAGCCATTTAAATACATATAAAAGCTCACTGAATTATTATGACAAATACTAAAGGACTAGTTTGACATTTTGGGAAATACATTTGCTTTCTTAGTTAGATAAGAAGGTTGACACCACCCTCATGTCTATGCAGTAAATGTAGCTAGAGCTAGCCGGTTAGCTTAGCTTTGCACAAAGACTAGAAACGGGGAAACAGCTAGCTTGGCTCTGTCCAAGGGTAACAAAATCCACCTACCAGCACCTCTAAAGCTCATTACGTTGTTTGTTATATCTGTACAAAAACCCTGAACACTCTATGCTAACATAGCTAACCAGCTTCTGGCGCCAGCTACATATTTGTCATAGACAAGAGTATCTATCTAATGCTAAACAATAAAGCTATTTTCCCAAAATGCCTAACTGTTAATTTAAATTTAGAATCTACTAGAATTACATTTAACAGTTCATAATGGATTCATAATGGCAGCAGCTATACAGCCAACACACAGCTAATGATTGTAGCTCAGGCATAACACAGCAGATGTATGATTGTATCATAAAGCATGGTGTTTGCAAGGAGATTGGCTGGAACTAACACAAAAATTACCGTTTCCTCCTATTTCCGCCTCACACTGTAGGTGTCCTGGCACTGTGGCAGACGTCCAAGTATATTGTGTGTGTGTGTGTGTGTGTGTGTGTGTGTGCATGTGAGTGTGAGCGAGCACACCTGCATACTGTTAAACTGTGTATGTGATAGTCGGCGAACACCTACAGTTCTCATTACCAGTGCGAAAGAAAGCGAGAAAGAGAAAACAAAGAGAGGAAGAAGGACAGAAAGAAAGAGAGCTCACAAGGCAGTAAGTGTGTCAGTGTGACTTTGTCCTGAAACTCGAGGCTGAGGGGATTCTGCAAATCCAGAGAGACTCGTCAACCATCCCTCTGTCTCTTTTTTATCATTCCAGACTCATTTCTTCTCCTTCCCTTTTCAGACTTTCTCCTTCTCTATAACCTTCATTAGTCTCTCCCCCTCTGTCTTTACTCCCTCTCAACAATCTGTTTCTCCCCTCTCTCATTTTACTTGGGCGCACTCACACACACACACACACACACACACACACACACACTACAGATTCTAAAAGTGTTTTTGTTCTGTTGCACTTCCAACAGTGCTACACAATAGGACACCACCTGCTCATTATACCAGTGGAAAAGCAAAGGATGCTGATGCTGTACCATAGCTAAAGCAGGGTTAGAACAGGTGCACTCACTGTTACTTCGCTGATGTTGTCCTCTTGTGTGTCTCACACTCCCTTAGGTCTCGGTCGGCCTGGGATGGGGATCATTCATTTTATTGATATTGATATTGAGACTGCTTAATGATCAGAGTCTGTATCGATAACACTGTCAATACTTTATTTGGTAAGACGAGACCCAAGGGGCATGACATAGGCCTGCAAGGTATGAGGAAAATCTGCGATGTGCGATAACATTGTTATATACTGAGATCACGATATGACTTGTGATAAATAAACAAATATTAAAGTGTGCATATTAGCTGTCTAGTAAAGTAATTTAATATTTTAAATATAACTAAATGTTATTTCTAGAGCAGCAACATTAAAGTTGAACAGCACGATAAGTCATTATATAAACTCAATATGTGACATCACGATAGTGAGTGATGTTTAGATAGAATGAAGAACCAGACCAGTCTGTGCTACAGACAGCTTTCCATTTAGCTTGTTTGTAACATTTGGCTAATTGCCAAGCTAATGATAGCTATGCTCAAATAAAACATAGAGGATGAGTGACTGTGGACAGAGCAGATTAAAATAATGGAATAATGGAAATCCAAAATGAAGGAAGCTGTCGTAGCTTATTAGCTGTGTTGCACCGTCCTGTTTTCTTACCTGTTAGCGCACTTGTTGGCCTAGAGAGCATTTTTCCCTCTTTAATAAAATGTTCCTGACTGGCTTTCAACTAGTTTGTCCACTACAGTAGTTTACCAACTTTCCCTGCCAGTAGCTCCTAGAACCAAATATTTCACAAAGACACAGAGATTTTAGGCCACATTCTGGTGTGACCAGGGTAATTTTTCATTTTAAATATACTTTATGGATGAAACAATGGCACTTCAACAAAATAGATTGCAGCTATTTTGGAGTTATGGTAATGATTCCCCACCCCCACCCCACCCCAAAATGGATATATGTATTTGGAACAGACCTGTTCAACACTTTCTATTTTGAAGAAGTAACAGACCATTTCAGAGGCCAATTCCAGTTTTCAGCCTGCAGGCTTGCCTCAGTGTCTCCTGCATGACAGTGGCTATCTCTGTTCACACAGCTTCACTATTCTGACAGGACTGCTGGCTGCCCGACTCCTGCTGCCCAGCGGCCACTGAGAGATTTATGACTCTCATCAGACCATTTACATTCAACGTTTCATTTGTGATTTTGTATGTGTGCACACTCACACCGCGGGGTCAATTCTGTCTGTAGCAATTGCCTTGACATGTTTTCTGCTTGTGGCTGTGTTAAATTGCCCCACAGCCTCTGGCCTCCAGAGCCTCACAGGACCTGTGTGTTTTGTCCTTTCAGACATACCTAAAGTCAGCATTATTGTATCACAGAACAATGCTATACAGACTATATCTACAGTATACAACAGCCACGAACTACTCTATGTGTAATCTTCCCCTGCTCCCTCCAGTAACAGAGTAGTGTTTGTCTTCTATGGAAGTATTCCTGATTAATTGGAATTTAAACCAAACAAAAGCACGGGCGTGAGTGTTGAGTGTAGTTTATCAGGTCTGGTTCTTTTTTTGTGTGGCTTGTTAATAATATAAGCTATTAGTTGTTGGTTCAAATATCACATATAATTTTTAAAGTTATAATCCTTAAGGAATTCCTTATATCAAACCCCTTACATATCATTTTTTTATGTTTTTTTAGTAATACCATTCAATGTATTTCTGTTATTTAGTTGCCTACATAGTACTTTTGATTGTTACTGGATGAGTGGTATGGCTAATTGTATGGTTAAGGTTAGATCGTGGTTATGGCAAAGCTGGTGAACAATCAAAAGACATTTTGAAAGTATCCAACTGAAAAAAAACACCCAACCCCCCAAAAAACATTTTCATGTGCAATGAGTGCACGGGCATGTAGACAGGCAGGTAGGCCTTGCTTATTACAGCCACATCCACAGGTAATGGATTTTTTTTTATTTTTGTATTGGAACATTTGATTTAATCATTGGTGTCTGGATGTAAAGAGAACTTAACAAATATAACAAAAATGCTTCTGAAAAAAATTGCCTTGATTTAAGGTATGGATGGGGATAGGCAATAACAATTCTTTGTTAAGGTTAGATTAAGGTCATGGTTAATACAGAGGCAAACATTATTTTTCAATTCTGTAATGGGACACAAACTCAAAACGCAAAAGTCACATGACCTCCACACCTTTCTTTCTGCCTCACTACATTTAGGACACACTGCTTCCTGCATTGGCACCAAATGTTGGCACCGTATGTGAATTGTATAGACTTCCTATGGATACTAGAATGTAACGCACCTTAAAATGCACCTGCCATTGTCTCCAGTAACCACGAGTATTCCAAATCAGTCAGGACTGACATTTTTAAAGAGTTTTTACTTTAAACAATAAATGTACTGATTCAACAGAGAAGCTGTTTTGTCACAACAAGAGTACCAAGTACCAGACCTCTACCAGACCTCTCAAGTGTATTTAAGTAAGATTATTCATATACTTTCATATCATGTACATTTTTTCCCCTTTGTACTTATGGATGTGTATGGTTGTGACCCAGGCCAATCTTTGGTGTGGGCCTGTCCTCCAGAGACAGATGCTGTGCCACATGTCCAGCCTGTTAGACAGCATGAAGGGGGCTAGACAGATACCCCTACATCCCGCCACCACCTATGGTGTCCAGAGAGTGCCACACAGAGCAGGGGAAGCTGTGGTCAGACCCACACAGCCGTCACCTCCATATGGCCACCTCAGACCTGTATCGTGAATTCATCCAGATAGGGATGTGAAATATGTCGACGCTATCGCTTACATCGGCCCGGGAGGTTGGTGCAAAGCAGAAAATAAAGTGAAATGGAAATGGGAAAAGCAACTAAGTGCAGTTATCATGCAACTACAGCAAAACAGTCCTGTGATCCAAGAGTGAGCATGCATGACAGAGAAGTCTGGGATTCAGGGAATGGTGATGGATAAAATATTCTACTGCCAGATCTCACTTCTGAATGATATGCTCAGGCCCTTATATGTGCTGCAGATGATCAACGGGGGACAAAGGGAGGTGGTATCACCTGATTTATCAGCTGTCCACTTATCAGAGAGGCATAACACTGGTCCTGAACATGGTTTTCTCTTCTCTCTGTCCATCTCTGTCTCTCTGATGTGATTTTGAGCTTTTTAAGAAAGTACTGAAAGAAGTGACCTTTTCATTTTTTATGAAACAGGTTGTCTTCCTGTCTGTGCGGATCAGTGAGTTTGACCTTTTCACCTGTGAGTGTAATTCCACTTGACACGTCTCGCTCGCTCACAAAGACACACACATATTAGTTTTGTATTGCATGTCAGAAAACAGAATGATATTTTTTTAAATCAATCTCAAAACATAAATCTTTACTTGCATTTAGATCTGGTGATCTGTCACATTTTACTCTTATGTACTGTACTTTCCTTCCAAAACATGACAGCTACAGTTCGAAAACATGACATGGCTGCGAAAAAAAAGAACTTTAACAATCATACTTTCAGAGCTTAGGTGCTAAATAATTAGATGTAATGGTTTTCCTCCCTAAAAATGTTAATCTGTCGTTATGGAAATGAACTCTGCTGTTGGACACAGATCATCTGGTGTCTTCCATCATGGTTATAGTTGCTTGTTGGAGCACAGCATGGTGACAATAACGCATGATTTAGAGGTGCATATGGCCCTGTCACCAGCACTCTGGGTACCACGTCTTATGGTCGCCGGCCAAACAAGAAACAAGAAATGGGTGATTATTCAGTGTCAAGTTAATACAGGAAATAGCACCCTGGTGTTGTATGTGTTTGCTGGCGATTAAAAATATGGAAATAGTTGGAATAGATTGATTCTACTGCAAATGAATGTCCATGTGTAGCTGTGTCTTTCTTTGTGTATCAGGCCGTATGCAGTCACACCTACGCACCACTTTCTTGCTGAGTGTGTGTGTGTGTGTGTGTGTTGGGGGGGGGGTCACAAAGTCAGGGGAAGACTGGTCCGGTGTGGAGGGGGGCAACAGCAACAGTCGCCGTTGCGCTCCACCAGCCAATGATCTCCCCCTGTGTTGGCTCTGATAAGCCCAGGATGAAAGCCCTTTCTGTGGGCAGAGTGACACTCGTAAAACCCCCTCCTGCCTCCTCTCCAGACAAGGCAAAGGAAGCTCACACAATTACATGGCAGATATTCCTATTTGCACATACTGTGTACATTCATGTACACTACAAAAAGGAAAATCACAAAAGGTCCATCCATTCATCAGCTTTACGGTGTGTTGTCCTTTTTTGTTTTTTTACAGATGTGTAAAAATGTCTTTCAAGCTCTTAGTACCCAACAAGAGGGCTGTTATCAGCTGTTATCAGCCTCTAGCTGATTACCATACTCACCAATCGGCCAAGTGGCCTGGCCAAGATAATAGGAGGTAGGAAGAGGGAGAAGGGTAGGGATGAGGGAAGAATGGAAAGGTAGAGGAGGGAAAAATGTGTGAGATAGAATTAAATAAGGGAAGATAGTACAGTAGTAAAGGGCAGAAAACCAGAATGAAAAAAATGACACCATGTGTGCCATTAATAAATTCTTTAAATCCCCCTATTTCTTTCTTCTTAACCTCACCCTTTCCAAAACAGAAAGTCTCACCCTCCTCCCATTACTTATCAGTCGCCAGACACTGTTCCATTCCACTGCCCCTGTCTTTCTGCCGTTTGTCACTGTCTGTCTAGCCGACTCATTAATACACTTTGGCACGACCCCGCCCCCTGAGGTTGGAAAAAAAAAACCCTGTAAAATAATAAGTGATGTCTGTCTATCATTCATGTGTGTATGTGAGAGAAAGAGAGAGCGAGACTAATTTTTTGCAGTCTCAGTGTGTGTGCCGTCAGCCAGTGACTGTTATACGGTTTAAAAGCCAACCTTGTGCCAGAATAACCCAATAACACACCTTATGGCCACACCCTGCAGGCTATGTTTCGTCAGGCTAGACAGATGTTACGACAAACCATCTGGAGCTGTTATGGATATGTTGCCGACATTTGCTGCTACACGCTACAAAAATGCACACATACACACAAAACATAAACAAAAAATTCCCCTAGATATTTAAGCGTTGCAGGGGGGGAAAATACTGAAACACAACTTCTGAGACATAAAAAACCCTAACATCCTTCACATTAGCATAAAATTTCCCTCAGTCAGATCTTTGGATGAGTTCTTTGGCAACGAAGGTGCAATTCTCATCTGAGACCAAATGTCAGTTACACTATAAAAAGAAAACCTTCACTTTTTCCCCCCTGTTCATATTCTCTTTGCTGAGAGACAGGGGTATTTGTTACAACTATTTTCTAAGAACAGTGGCTCGGAGTCGTGAACATTTACAGTCGGTTACTTGTAATGTCAGTGATGTTTTTCTCCATCATGACATCTGCTCTACAGCATGTTGTCAGAGCTAAATAATTCTGCATACACGGTGTGTCTTGTGATAAAGCTGTTACCTAAATGCACTGTTGTACTGCCACTGCCAAGTGTGTTTTGAACCCACAGGGTGGATCCTGGTTCCAGGTGGCCTAAAGGGAGATTACATTACTGCAGGGCGCTGGTGTTGTATTCCCACTTAACCAACTTGGGTTTAGGAGTCATTAGGCCCGCTCAGAGCCTGGCATCGAGTCCAGTTACAGATAGAATAACACCAAACCATCTGCATAGAAGGGGGGGCTGATTACATTTAGCGCCGGGTGTAACCATAAGCCTGGTGTTGATATGGGAAATGCCCTCAGGATGGACAGTGGCCAAAGCACGGTGGATGGGTCTCTGTTGCTGTTAGTTTGAGGAAATGTAGTAGATTGTCTCTTTTGTGGTGACGTGTCATTAAATCTTTTGGTTTTGGGAAATGTATGAATTATCGCTGTAAATGACGAAATCACAGCAGGTTCAGGCACATCACAGAGTCTTGCTCCGAACAATGAGCAAAATGGCAAAATAGTGTCTAGAGAAGTAATCGTGTAATTGTACTTGTGTACTTGTGTAATTACTGTGTGACTTAAATTTTTTTATTTCATTTGGATGTTTATTTTTTTGAGAATTGTATTGAGGCATGTAAGATAAATTAAAGAATTACATGCTTCTCTGTTGGTTAAGAGCATTTTACAAATGTTGGTCAAGAGATATCTTCTGCTCGTCCTCTTGTATCCCAACACCAAGCTTAGGGTGGGTTAGGCAGAGCAACATGTTTTAAAAAATTACTTTATGAGTAGAATTGTTGAAGCAGAAATCCGCCTGAAATATGTGTGTATTTCAGTTAAAAGAAACTTTAAGTACAGAGAGAACAATCCAACACTGTGTTCATTTGTTTTGTCCAACTGACAGAAAATAAAATAACATGCTGCATTTGCAAAGGAACTTCAAATCATGTCTTTGTGCAAAATGCCCTCTAAGTTATTTCTCACTGTCTTCCAAAATTACCCAAATATGTGTCTCTTGATCTGATGGCCCTTTGGGCAGAATGACATCGCTTGTCTGTGCTTTCAAAAAATGTTACAAATTACTTTTGCAAAAATTACTTTTGTGAATGTTCTCACTTCTGCCAAGTCTATGGATAAGGTTTGGTGAGGTTGAGTTCAGGGAGAGATTGTGTTCATTATCATGAGCTCTTTTACAACTTCTCGTCCATGTTGGCTTAACATTTCTGCTTGACAGTTCAGTATTGATCTTGTTCTGCAACAAATGAGGTAGTAGACTTTGAATGGAGATTGTTTTGTCAAAGGCTCTTTCCAAATTTAGGATGGACTGTTATACTTAGCTAAGGTTAGGGAGAGATCTTGGTTAGAAGAAACCAATGTTGACTGGTGTTTCGATCTCATTTCCTACCTACGGTCTCCTGTGTTAAAGTCACACTTAACCAACCATCCACCTGGATATGCTGACTCCATACAATTCACACTACTGCCGCATTTGCTTTTGATACACAAAATTCATACCTGACACAGCCCTGTGAGCTAAATGTAAACATAGGTAATTTTAGGCATTTAAACACTCTTTCTATCCTTTTATGGTTGTCTAAATAGGACAAGATTTTTACAACCCAGCATTCTTAGGCGTTACTTTCATATTAGACAATTCAGTACCTTTATGTATCAAGGAGGAAAGTAAGGGTGTGGAGGTCAAGGTGGTGGATGGCAGTATTGCATGTCAGACTTTTGTGCATGGAGACCTGAGTTTTAAGCAGAACTGTCCGATATCAACATTCTTGTCTGATTATAGGATTATTGAATATTTCCCTTCAAAAGATCAGATGTAGGCCACAAGAAGTAAAAAATCAGCCCAACTCCCTGAATGTATCAGTTTAGTTAGTCATTATCATTACAACATCTTTCACAACCTTGTTATGTGGAGGCTCTCAAATTAGGCCTTTGACCCATATTGAGAAAGACGGTTTGATTTAAAAAGTCAATCTGTGATACAGTCTGAAATTACCCATCATTCGTCTGGTGAAACATTGGTGGCAGATGTGATTAGCTATTCACTCAGTCATATTGTAGACTTACACTCAGTTGCAAACGGAAACCGTGAATACACTCTAAGACTTGATTGAGGCAGGTCAAATGAGGGGTAAATTGCACCACCACATGTCTCTCGCTCAAGTAACCAACCATCCTTTTGGATAAAGGTATTTTTCATGGCAGGAAGAGCTCTTCTCGCCCGCTCGCAGTTAGTGGAGTGTAAAGTCGTTTTTCTTCTCTACCAAAGGGCGGACTGAGGAAACTTCATGTTATGAATAATGCTAATGGGTTAGGTGCTTCCAGTGAGCATAAACATGCATCACTTTAAAATGAATAAGGCAAAGGTTTGGTGGGAGGAGGGGGAAAAATGTTAAGTTCACACTCTAGGCTTTAAAAAAAAACAACTTACTTAATTTTATGCAAAAAGCAGCACATAAATCTTTTATTTTCCTGCTTGCCAGTAAAATGTTTTCACTTTCCAAGCTTTAGCATGTTTTGCTAATTATGCCCCTGCATCCCAAGCTTCTGGTTCTTTTTGCCTTCAACCAAATCTGTGCTCATGTGACTAACAAAGATTCGTAGCAAGACTGCATTCAGTAAGGACATTTCCTTCTCTGAAATGAATGATTTTAACTTTAAGATTACATTATCCCACCGGTTTATGGTGAAACTGCTGCAGATTAACTAATTCTTGAAGGATATTGGGTCCATTGTCCAATAATTCCCCCTCTAGATTCAAATATTGTGAACTGGGCAATGTTTTTCTGTTACATAGTTATGAGTATACAAAATGTTTCAAGCAACCAGAGGCTATGCTTATTGTCTACTGTGTCAGCATTCATACAGTCTCAGTCAACCTTCCATCTGTCAGTCTCTTCGCTGGTGTTTGCATGTGGTGTGACTTTCATGGCACTGTTAAACCACTGCTACTGTGTCTGTAAGGTCCACCCACAGCACTGCGGTTGCTTAGACCCACAGCAATGTAAGCAAGGGCAGGAGAAACTGAATGGAATGCTGTGCTAAATCAAGAAGAAGGAACCAAAAAGGAAAAACACTTGTGTCTTTTCCCTGAAACAACTCTAATTTAATTTCCACAACATTACGTATCTGAGATAAATAATGTTCATAATCAATCAAATATAAATTAAATACTTCTACTTTTTGATATGAGGACCATGTTGGTCCTACTGCTATCCACTGGCCTGATGTCCTCTGTTGTCAGACAAATTGGAGTTGAAAGATTAAGGCATGCATTATTCTATGAATTGTCAACAAACCCCATGAAAAGACCAAATCTCCCAGTAGTTTATCTACCTTGTCTATGGCACTACGGGGATTTATGGCAGTTGAATGGTGTTTGTGGGATTGACTTAAAATAAACCACAGTGCCCAGGTCCTTGGTAGTGAAAGAATGTATCACCTAGTTGCTGACTGATGTGTTTTAACACTTCTTTTTGGTACACGATAGAGGTCTGTGGCACACAGGAATAAGCTATGTGAGTCCACTTGTTTGTAAGATTGATTCATTGTTGGTTTTAGTCTTTTAATGGGTTTGACAATATAATTCAAATATAGAATATCATTCCTTAAGCTAAATACAGCACAAGAACTGACGCCATGGTTGGATGGAGAATGTATGATGTTCAGCAGAGGAGTAACACATAACCTCTTTGTGAACTCAGCCTTCTGGATGAATTATGTGGGTCTAATCGGTGACCCCCAAGAGCCTAATTCAAACTCATTGCAAGTATGTGTCGAGGGGCTGGAGGAAGGGCCACTGTATTGTTCATCCCAGCTCAGTGGCAGTTGTTTCAATGGCAGATGAGAGATTAATGGCAATCTAATGACTGTGGGGAGGACACATTGCAACAATAGAGTCCTGGTAAAGCGCAGGCCAAGTACATTAGTCATCTGCAACTATCTGCATATATGCACACACACACATACACAAACATTTATGCAGAAAATGTGCACACAAACACATTTGGTTAATCCTCAGGCACACAAACACATTCATATGTAGAGAGTGAAAATGAAAGTGACTTCTATTGATTTGTCAGTAAAGAAGTTTTGCAGTCATCTGCCATCAGTGCACGCCGTCTCATCACGAGCAAAACAAACTGAGCTAATTCTCAACCCGCCTACCCCCCAACGTGACAAAAGAAGGCTAATTTATGCATTGGCGACATGGTGTGCGAGGAACAAGAGTGTGGCAGAGGGGCTAGATGCTCACTCGTGGATCGCGGTAATTGTGATTGGGTTGCTAGGATGTTGAGGGTAATGAATGTCTTGTTGATGCAGTTTGTCATAACCTGTGCCATCCGTGGCTGCTTGAGGATACAGAGCCTATTAGTTAAACACAGACACTTTGGATCTGCCATGATGTATGAGCCCACCAGGCAGACGGTATTAGTCATTTTATGAGAGACAATGAAGGAAACTGCCAGGCCACAGTAGATGTTGAATAAGATTGTGGATAAATTAGGCAGTGCGAAGCAAACCTCTTGACTACTGTCATTGGATTTTTAGTCATTTTATCTAATAGTATATTGAGGAATAAATTAAAGAAAAGAATGTTTTGGAGTTTATGTGCTTTCTATTACCTCAGTGATGATACAGTGGGAGGTTGTTTTCCCTTGAAAGTATCACCAGCACCTATGCTGCCGTGGTTGTCTTATGAATAAAAGAAAATACTCATATTGTAATTCCAAAAAGCAGAATAGAAGACAAATCATGTTTCATTCCAAGGTTTTACCAGTCAGAAGTATCTGTATTCATGGAACCTAATTGAAAGGAAGCCCGCCTTGCATATGGAAGTGGAACAAAGAGCAGGAAATGAGATGGTTCTTAATGCATTCACTGACAAATGATAACCTTTGATTTCCCCCCACTTACATCAGAAATGGCTGCTTGGAATGACAGTCACAAGTCAACAGTCTCTGATGTCTGCGTGCATGTTTCTACCACTGGTGTTGTCACGCTGGGGTGGGGAAAAATAGATCTGTGACGAGCAAGAGAGGAGAAAACCCTTGGGACAAACACACAAAAAACCCCACATAGAAACAGAAAGCAATGTTGCTGTCTGTTTTGGCAATATAGAGCATTTTTACCTAAATACCTCTAAATGAATAGTAGAGTAATAGAGTTACAGTGACAATGACAGACAAAAAGGCAAAAAAAAAGACCTTGTCAGCAAGACAAAGAAAAGACACTCCACATAAAGGAGAATGAGAGAAAAAAAGCACTAATACAATTGGAATAAAACTCAATGAGTAATTTGAAGAAAATACAGACACACGCCATAAAAAGATCCACAGTAACCAATCAAGCAATGGTGTCCACCTTGATCCACCTTGATGTGTCAATATTCACTATGCAGAAAGGAGAAAAGGTAAAAGTAATCTCCATCAATGGCCAGGATTGTCTATGCGGGAATCACATAGGCCATTAGTACTCCATCCAACAATAACAATAAACAAATCTTTTGAAACTACACCCAGAGAGTGTTAGGATAACACTAATAAAATTAACATTACATATTATTTCAGACATAACTAATTTCAACTATAATAAAGAAATTACAATTTTTAAGAAATAAAATCACATGGATGTGTCCCCTTTCCAGCAGGAATTGCACATTTACTGATAAAGACTACATAACTGTATGCATTGTTTAATCAATGCATTCAAAGGCAGCATTATTTTTAGTGATGAATATGTAGTTTTACCCCTTATGATAATTATGACAAACTGCTGCTAAGTAACATCTGAGAATTAAAGCTGAAGATATCCAAAATCATTATAGCTTCACAGACTGACAGAACAAGATGCTTCTCAACTCTGAATGTCTAGAGATCCCAGTTAAGGTGATTAAAGTGTGATGTACTTAAAGTAATAGGGATTCCGACTATTGGTTGCTATCTACTAACATTAGCTGTCAGTCAGGGCTCGACTGCTGCCTAGCTAGTCGGACTGGAAAATGCAAGTAGGTCTGTCTGCAGGTCACGCACATGAAAGGCCCTCTAAACGGCCGCAGCTTGGTTAGATTAAGGTACAGAACAACTTGGTTAGGTTTAGGAAAACATCAAGGTTTGGGCTAAAATAAATACTTTAAGTCTGTCATGTCATGTACTAAAGTGGGTGTGTCACTTAAAGTGCAAGACTGTAGGTAGACCCTTCTTGGAAAATTGTGAACACATGTAGATACTGGTCGTCAGAGCCTTGTGTTCATTTTGTGAACAAACAAGCAAACGTCACCCCAACTTTTTAAATATCAAAACGATACCGAGTGGCATTTCACTCCCTTAAAAACATCTTTTGCAGAGTGTACAGATGCTGGCTTGTTATTCATGTTTACCAGATAACAGCAAACAGTTAATTTTGTAGTTTGGTTAATTCACAAAATAAATGTTGACACAGCTTATAAAATGTAAAAAAAATTATAAACCTGCCAGCAGTAGCAATACTAATGCTACCCTTAATTTTATTAGATTTATAAATTTCTCCTCAGGGGCATACATTTAGACAAATGGGCACAGGGAGGTTGCAGTCACAATACATCTTGTGTTTTAAAGGGGTCATTGGCACATTGGCTCAAAATTGTGCTTTGGCTTATGAAGACTTTCCAATTGAATTGGGGAAACAGGAAATACTCTTTTGTTTTATCCCTCCACAGAGAGGTAACAGCATATGATCAGCTGCAGAGCGGCAAAGTCAATCTCGTTGAAGGACACTTCAGCAGTGCAGATGCTTCATGATGAGGGGCTTGGATGCAGGATAACCAGTTGAAGGACAGCATGCCAGCCTGTTACTTTTAGAAGATATTATTGAACAGCGACATGTGGGAATCACTGGTCTCTGGTGTTGCTGTAAGACTATGAAAGAACCATTTGAAACATGCCACTTTTTTGGTATAAGTTCATATATATTTAAGTTTTAATGCTCCCTCTGAAGCAATGCTCTAAAAGCTAAAACAAGCCAGCACTGTGAAGAGCGATTCCTAGAGAAAACAGTCTAATCTACTGCACACAGATACTGTGTGATGTAGAGGAGATTAACCTGAGAGGGCTACTTAACATCCGTCCTGACAGAAGCTATTTAATCTATGTTTCATGTTGTCATGCGGGCTTCCTCCATGCAGAACTAATTGGTTGTTTTCGCCTGTTGTGCAGGAGCTGTCTGTGAAAAACTGTGAAGGACACTCATTACAACTTGAACACACTATCACAGGCGTGGACATAGATGCAATCATGTGTGCAGACGAGCACATAAACACAGGCAGAAAGAGCTGAACTCAATTCCGTGAATAAGGGTCCTAATAGGAGCACTGAGGGACATCTCCTTGAACCCGTTGCCATTGCTTATTACATACACACACACAAAAACCCACATATACTCACACCCCAAGCTGCCACCACTACTACCAAACCAAACACACATCTCTCACACACCCTTCTGCACTCTTTCTATCTGATTTGCATTTTTGTTAACACTCTAATTGCCTCTCATTAAATACCTTGTCACTTTGATTAATTGGTGTGATACAGAAATGTAAAACAGCAGAGCATTACAATGCATAGGGAACAGTTGCTGATTTGGAAAGACACTAACTCCTTATGCAAGTTTAATGTTGAGTCAGGTTTTTTTATGACTTTGAATCCTGTGATCCAGTGGAAGTGAATCTTTTAAAATTTTAAGAAAATGGCGGTTAGGAGAGCTACCCGAGGTCAAAATTTTGCATTTTGACTGAGATTTAGGCATACATGCAATGAGGTACTGATGAGCTCTCCGTGCACCTCACAATTCGTCTATCCAATCCTTTTCTAGTTACAGGGTGTAGATAAATGCTAATGTTACCATGAACTGGACAGAGATTTAGCCGTAAAGGTAATCCTTAAAGAAAGCCAAGGCACTTGGGATCAAATTGTTATAATGACAGGCAATGAGATAAATCAGCTGCCCTTTCTCTCAAGTTTCTCTTTCTGAAGTGGAGCAGTTATTGAAAGTGCCAGTGTGACAAAAAAAAAAGGTGTCCACAAGCAAGAAAAGGTGCCCTTGAGCTCACCCACTGTTGCTCCAGCAAAGTAAAACGGTTGCTTTGTAAGTGGGTATGCTGGTAAAATAAGAGTCATATATGCTTCCCTTGCTAAATATGGGTTAAAATGAATCAGATCACAGCATGCCAGCAGTCATTTACTCCAGAGAGACATCATACTTAGGTGTAAATTGTCTCTAATTGCAGTGAATTAAATATTTTAGCCACTCTCAGCCTGGGCTTACACAAAACTATGGAATTCTCCTTTGAATTGGCAGGTGCTGTAATTGTACAGTAAGTGAGAGATAATATCAGATTGAGCACAATTTAAAATTCATAAGGAAACAAAACTTCACTGACATTCTGTAATTTAAAGTGAAATTCTTGAATTTTTCAGTTAGCTAACAACGGGAGATGCTAACGTTGCTGTTGAGAGTCAGGGAATCACAAACCCCAGCAACACAATGTATCAGAGCAAGCAGTACAAGTCTCCTAAAGCTTTCCAAATAAACTTCAATTTAAGATAAATCATTTCAAAACTTGAGTCTAACCAAAAGTAAACAGAAATTAGCCCCCTAGAATAGCGACCGCCTGTAGCTAAATACATAGAACTACGTGGCATCTTGCTAACCTACCTAGCTACCCTAATTAGCTTCTAAACCCTTAATTGACCATTTGCAGATTTAGTTTAGAACTATGATACAATTCTATATTCTATATAATTTTAGTATAAAAGAAGGTTTTAGAAAGACACAGTGTGAAAACAAAGAATGGAAAAAGGCTTATTCAACCCCCTCCATTCTGTTTTGCTAGGATGCTTGTCACGCATGCATCAATTGCATCATGGTATTCTCATTCCACACAAGGCAAGGGTCAATGTGATTCATTTGACTGAGCATGGCCCACCAGTTGCACAGCCTGCCACTCAAATTTATGAAACCATCATTGTTTTTGCCTCCACTGCGCTAGGTGATATTGCATGTCAGAGACTTTTATTATTGAAATGAGACATTCATGATGGTGAGCCCCTGCCACATGAGAGCGGCCTCCTGAATCATCTCAACGCAGCTAAAAGAGAAAGAGGAATGAGATTTGGCAGATTATTGGGGCACGCCACCTGTGCTTCTTCACATATCACAATATGCCAGTTTCCATGAATGTAAAAACAATCTTTCTTGTATTGAGCTCAAGTTCACAAAAATCATGATCTAGGGGATTTATGGAAGAAAGCTTGTTGGTGCTGAGCAATGTGTCTCGTCAGGGGCAGACGGGGTCGGTGTTGAATGGGCAGGGGGTCTCTCCTCAGCAGACTATTGTTTCGTGGTCCATTGTTAGCCTAGTCAGTCTGAGACACTGGCATTATTCAGTCAAACATGCTTAATGCAAACAACCGCATTGTAGAGCTTTTTTAAGTCTGCCGGGAGCTAATGTAATGTTTAAACTGTGTGTGTATGCGGCTTGTGTGTGTCTGTTTCCATTTGCTCACAATGACACCATATCTGTCAGATTTCGCTGTGAGGTTGAATGGTTTCCATCACGCTCTTATCTCTGCGCACCAAACCCACCTATTCACATGTAGGCCTACACCCACACACAAACAAATTCTTATCTCTGGGCTTTCCTTATCGTCACTTGTTTGTATTCAAAAGTGGAAACAACATTTAGCCTTCTTAGCACTTGGTCAAATGAAACCCCACATCTAAAGGTTGACATGAGCCTTCTCTTGAGCATATTGAAAGCCTCCAGCTTGGCACTGATTGGCTTTCACTGTGCTATTTTCAGCCCCTTCTCAACACATGTAAGAGCCATTTCCACACCATAGTCTGCTAGTAACCCCTCATAGTCAATGATGTGTGTAATTGGTGCATCACAGACAGCAAAATGTTACATTAATAGCTGAGACTCGCCATTTGCTTTCTGTGTGTGACCTTAAAAGTCTATAGAGTTGTGTCAGAAAGTGATATATCTAACCATATTTACTCAATCCACTGGACTTTTCAGAGCACAAGAGGAGACAGTGCTGTGAATTAAGGTTGTCTATGACATTATGCTGCCCTATAAAGCCAAAGCGCAAATATTTTGTCAAAACTGAGGCCACAATCTGACATAAAATAAAAATGATGCCAAAAAGATGAGACATAGCGTGTATTAAAACTTTGTAGTAATATATAAAAAAAGCTGAAAAGCCAGTTAAAGCAAGAAAGCAATAGTGTATGAAAAGCTAGCTTAACTGGTGATTTAGACACAGAGCTGGACTTGGATAGAGATCTAATTATCCCTAAGTGTTTCATTTTCTTTTTAAATACTGCATATGCCCAGTACCCTTAATTAAGTCTTAGGGTCTGTGACATTTTTATATAAAATATTTATTTTATATTCATAAAATGAAGTTACTACTACTTAGCCTGTGTAGTTTGCCTTCTAACCCTTTCCACCCAATTTTACTGTTTCTGTAGTCTGCTGTTGTAGGCCAATAGGTCTATAGATAGATAGAAAAGAAAGAAAACATACAATAAGTATCTTTAGGAGTAATAACAAGCATACAAAGTGGGCTGATAACAAATTACATTTTCAGTAAAGGCTGTAGATCGATGATGATACACTGTGCTCACTCAACAAACACACACACATTGGCAACAGTATATTCTCTCCTCCCAAGCTGGAGCACACCACTTTGAACCTTGACCTTTAGGAAGAGTGTTTGAACAGACAAGAAGCTTTGGTTTAGGGCTACTGGGAACCATTTTTATTGGCAACAGTAACCTTTAACTTGAAAGGTATATGAAGGCTGCAATACATTGTTGGTTCATTACAGCCGTCCCTATGGACTGTTGTGAACTATTTTTAGTGTTCTTGTGGAGCTTCCATGGGTTATATCAGATGATGTAATGACTTGCTATTGTCTCTCTGTCAGTTTGGTCTCAGGAGCGCAGTTGAGTAATGAGAAAGGGAACTGGTAATCAAAATGGAATTACTGTTTGATATTGATGGAATCCGTACACCTACAAGTTTCAGCATAGATATCACACTTGCATGTGTAGCTCGCATGCATTGTTGCCTACTCACTCACACATACAGAGAATCCCATTACTAAACTGAACGACAGCACAATCCCTATGGGGAAACAGTCTTTGCAAGAGTAGACAATAATATAACAATAACAGGAAACTGCAAAGAATAGATATTTCAATGAAAAGTATAAAATATGTTTAATTATGGATATGTCACTCAAGGTTTAATGCAGACTATGTGTGACTATGTATTTCTATAAAAATAGCAAATCAAATGACTAATACAACTAACAAATATACAGTAATTATATAATAATTTCAAACGTATGAGGAGAAATATGAATGATTTTCCTGATTTTGAACCTTTTTTGCCCAATCCACATCTCAATTGTCTCTAGACCCTTCTCTATCTCGTCTGCTCCTCTTTATCAGCTCATTTGTGGTTTAATTATCCCTAATACTTTTTAACTTCAGTGGATATGATGTACATGTGTGATGCACACAAACACAACACAAGCCCACAAAACCTACACGTTTTGAGCCATTATCCCCAGTCTTTGTCACATCTGCTGGCTATTAATCAGCCCCCAGTTAGCTCATCAGCAGGCAGATTAAATAGAGGTAACAACAGCAGGTAAACACATTAGCAGGTGTACTAGCACAATCATGTCCTGCCTTCCAGAGCATTCTCTCTGATTGGAGATTAATGTGTCCATCTGGACCTCATTACAACTTCAAAAATGTTGTGGAACTTTCTCTATGCCTTTACTGAGATGCACATTTGTTCAAACGGGATGATAAAATGAAGCTAATGTATGTGGATGAGAACTTTTATGTGGAAAAAACATGTCATAACAAGAAAGGTCACATTTTCGATGCAGCCAAAAGTTAATTATAGCTGCAGAATGCAGTAGGATGTGGGCTAATAGGCACCTGAAGCCGATGCAGCACTTTGTTTTTACTTATTGCACTTAAAAAAAGTAAAATGTGTTGTGTGCATCGAACATCATAATGGTCTATTTGTTTACTGCCATTTGTTTGCTGCAAAGTCTAGCAGGCCCATGCCAACACCACAAAAATACATGCTGTCATCAACATGACGTCAATTTGCAGCTACTAAGCCATTCCACCAGGCCAAGATATATTTCAGAATGTAGCATGTTTCTTCCCAATAATGATGCTGACATTAGGCGTATGCTTCCACATTATAAGCTCTTGACAAGTACTCAGACATCCAAAATCATTTTAGGCTGAATATAAACTTGGCATACAGAGGTTAAACTAATTAGGTTAAACTTAGTGTCAGAGAGTAAATGCATAGGTGTGTGTGTGTTCTTTCATTGACACGGTATGACATCTCTCTACTGATTCCCTCGCAAATTAAGTAGGTGCTGCTAACTAAAACTGATGTTCCCAATGGAGCAAGGTCTACCCCAACTGCTCCTCCCTACTATGCTGCTCTTTTGGTTAAATCATTATTATTATGTCTAATAGGCTTAATGGTAGGAGTGCACTGTATGTAATGCATTTGAGTTAGATTGATTTGAAGAAGATTATTAGTGCACAACAGAATGAGATAAATGAGCTCATTAAAAAGTTTTTCTTCTTCAGAAAATGCTGCAATATAGTACATTATACAGTCTCTGTAAATTTGGCAGTAGCCTAAAGGTTAGAGAAGCGCATTTGTGAATATCTGGTCAGCACTTAAAATGTCTGATCCTGCTGGAAAAGTGTACTGTGTAGGTAAAAAAAGGCAGAATATGTAATGCACTCCCTCCATCAAGAATTACTGCCAAAGTGCCCTTTATAAAAGCACTTAACTTGTAGCTGCTTTACTGGAAGCTGTTCAGCACCCTGACTGTGGAGACGTGTAAAGGCATTGCGAGGCTCCCAGGTGTGAGTGTGAAACATGTTATCGCCGTTGCTGAAAAGAGCATGCGTGTCTGCCAGATTGTCCTTGGATAAATGAGGTTTTAAAAAAGGCACTCGGATCTTTAATAAGTTTGCAAGGTCTCCTTTAACTTTCTACTGACTAGTCTCCTCTTTTAAGAGACAGTATTGTAATTATTACCAGAGACATTGGAATTCAGATGCTGGAACAGAATATGATTTGCATCTTTTCACCATCACATGCAACAGGATGACAAAGGGTGTCCCAGTGATTTTGTCGCCCCTTCCCACAGGTGAATGCGCGTGACTTCTCCAAGGTCGACCATGAGGAGGCAGTGGTGGAGGCCATCAGACGAGACCCCATCGTTGTCCAGGTCCTCCGGCGGACCCCCACCAGAGCCAATGCTACTGTTGCACATAACCACAGCGGTACACCACAGGATGTGTGTGTGGTAGATGTTTGCACACAAACAGACATCACCTTCGAACACATCATGGCACTGGCGAAGCTTCGGCCTGCTACGCCTCCCGTCCCTGACATCTGTCCTTTCCTTTTGTCTGATAGGTGAGGGCAAACAGTGTACAGTTGTAGCCAATGCAAGAAGTTGTAGCCTTCCACCTACTGAAAGGTAGCTGAATGTTAATGGTACACACTGAGGAAAAATGGACAGGCTGTAAATTATTACCCTATTTTTTGTTAACTGGAACCAGGAAAAAGAAATTCCATCCCAAATTAACCCAAAGCTCCCCTGAGGCTTCTTTGTTGTTCTCTTTCCTTTCATGGTAGTTATTAAGCAGTTGTATCATAGTGTGGAAACCCCCAGCATAGCTAAGTACTTTGTCCCTGCGATATCATTATGCAGAGCCAAACCCGCATGTAATAATTGCTTCTGTGTGCTACATCCATTTTCTTTAATGGGAGCTTTTGCCGGGCGATTAAAAGCCAATGGGCTGATAGAGCAGGCATTCTGATGCTATGTCCACTCTGTGGCTATTTATAGGGCTTTGCTGGGCAGCAGATGAAATCAATTTGTCCTACAAAACTACAAATCTGACAGTCTTGGTCAATGATTATGGAGAGGCAGTTATCATGGTGACAATTTACAGAGGTCATGGCGTTCATGGGGCAAATGGTTGATGCTTACATTGCTTGTTCTTTTGCAAAACTACTAAGAAATGTAACTCATACAAAGTGTTGTTTTCCCCCTTAATTTACTAAAAGAAGCCATTTAACATGCCATGCTATAGCATAACTCTCTCTTCTTCGTTTTTCCCTCTAGTTGTCATTCCATCCACACCATGGAACATGAGTTTTATGAATGTCCAGAGTACCTGTCCAATAACCCAGCAGAGGTGGAGAGGACTGAAGAGTATGAGTATGAGGTACAGTTTTGCATCTTTCTGCTGGATGAATTTTACAGTTTACTTCAAGGTACAAAGTACTTATATGGTACATGTTTTGGCCTCTTTCATCCTGCGTCAGCTGATCTGTCCACAACAAGATAACGTGACAACAAGATGAATATTGGTGTGAGATTTGGTGTAAATTGTCATGGTCCACAGAGGATGAATACTATACCTTTACTTTTTGGACAATTCATCCTGTGGGGGAGCCGTGGAGAATAACAGACAAGAGTTATAAATGAAACGGGCTTGCGGTTACGGAGATCTAAAATGAATGTATGTCTATGGGAGTGTTATTTGATATACGCTTAGTAGCTCCACCTAGAGGCCAATTCACACCAAATTTCACACAGTGTGTCGGGAGGGCGTGGCAGATAAGGTCCCTGAGTTTTCGTGTAGATTGGCCATTGCAAACCTAAGATATGACATCACATCCACTTTTTGCGTTTTGGCAAATTTTGTTTGCTTATAATTAGAACGTTTTTTGCCGGATCAAAATTCCCTCTAAAAACGTTTATCGGCTCGGTCCAGGGATCGTCCATCTCAAGTTTGGTGCCGATGGGGAACAATTGGCCCAAATTTGGTATCAATCGGACTTGTGGTTATGGAGATTTAAAATGCATGTAAGTCAATGGGATTTTTTCTTTAATGTGCAATAATAGCGCCACCTATTTATATATATATACATATTTGGGTCAACTTTGGTGCCTGTAGTGAGGAGACCATGCTTAACAATTTGGCTCAAGTTTCATGTCAATCCGACTTGTGGTTACAGAGGAACAATTTTTTCGGGTTAAATAGCGCCACCTAGGGGCGAGTTGCACCACATTTTGCACAATGTGGCAATAATGTGCCACCCCCCTGAGGGCGTCCCACATTATTGCTCCAAATTTGGTGTTGATCGACCATTGCAAACCTAAGATATGACATAATTTCCTGTTTGTTTCCATGTTCACAAACATTTGTTAGCGTATAATTGCGACATTTGGTCGGATCAAAATTTCCTCTACAAACTTTCATCAGCTTGGTCCAGAGATTATCCATGCCAAGTTTGGTGTCGATCGGACTTGCTGCGTCATTGCTTCGGAGGAGTTAATTAAAATTAATTTAATTAATTACATTTTTTCAGTTTTCGTGATTTTGCAAAAAAAATTTAATTATAATTGGGCGTGGCCTATACCACAAGATTCAGCTTGATCCCCCGAACGCGTGGATATAAGATTTTTGATTTACGTCTTCGTAGGCGGGAGTTCCAAGCCCAAACGCTGGATCCCTAATTAAATGATTGGCTGATCTACCTGCCTGTCTACCTACCTACCTGGCTAACTGTGCACACTCTGCCAGTGCACTCATTGTACTTTCAAATGTGTTTTGGGGGACTGGCCTTGGAGAGTTTTCGGTTTGAAAATTTTCTATATCTAGCTGTCTCTTGTTAGTTTCTCTAATGTTACCAAGGCTAGCCCTGACGCATGACGCACACAAGTCCCACAACAATACAAGACAAATTGTCTGCTATAATAACGCAAGAAAATTGGCTGCCCCTTGTGAAAGCTGCATCTAGTCTTTAGATTGTCCTGGGTTGCATAGTCCCTGGGTTTAGGACGCAAGGCCATTCTATATATAATTAAACCAAAAAAAAAAAACTTCTCTGAAAGGCCTCCCTGTTGAGCTGCCAGTGTTCATTCACTGGCCGTTAGTTTCCCTTTCATCATGCACTGTCCTTCAGAAATGCTTGTGTCCCTATTCAAGTTGAACAGAAAATGTTGAGTATGTTGTGTGGTAAAAAGAAAAGCAAGCACTCAGTGGTATCAGAAGGGATTTGGTGGGATTCTGCAACCAACAAAATTATTTTAAAAAAGTAGTTTTCAGTGTTACAGAATGCTATGACCTTGCACTGATGAATCAATGAGGTTATGTTCTGTACTAAAGTGTGGCTGGTGGATTATGTGCCATCTCTGGTGTGTATTTAATGAGTCTTATCTTCTATAATATAGACTTTAGTCTAGATTTTGGTAGACATGACTTGAAATATTGTATATCAATAACACAACTAAACCTCAGTTGTAAATAGGAGGCTATCACAGAGGATTGTGAGGCATAAAAGCTCATTTGTTTTGTTAGTATATGTTACTAATATGTGTTAAAATGTACAATTCCATATTGAATGTGAGACATCTTTTCAGGATTAATGTTTGATATATGACCTTACATGTGCAGCCATGCTAGCGTTTTTTTGAGGCTGTCCTAGGCACAACAGTTCTTTGACCTAAATCTCAATGTCAGCATGCTCACAATGGCAACGCCAACATGCTGAGTACTGAGGGTGAGGGTTCTGGCACCTATTTTGTTACACTTCAAGCACTGAGCAGCTCCAGTGATGTTTCTGAAGGTGTGGTTCTAACATCTTGTGATCAGAAAAGTGGATTATTTGCAGTCAATGATCTGTACCCGCACGTGTCTCCATGGTAACAGATGCATCATGTCAATCAGACATTGGAACTCGAGGTCATGCTAGGTGACAGAGATGGGTGACGTTCGTTACTGTCAGTGGACCTCCACTGGTTTAATAGGGACTTCCTGGTTTAGTGAACTGCATTGTGGGTCATTAGGATTCCTCTGCTGCCAGCTGTGGCCTTACCTTACAGCGTCATCTGAATGAAAGAATCTCTAGTGTGTGTCAGGGGTGGGAGCGGGGGTGGAGGGCTCGTGTGCGGTAATAGCAGTACTATCAGAGCAAGGTTGGCTTTACAACATGAACACACACACACAGTCAAACTCCCCCACCTGTCAGACATCCTCGCACCAAATCAGCCATCCTCACTTACCTCTGTCCATCCATGTGTATCTAACTGAAACACGAATAGCTTTCCTCTTGGTTGAAACAGAATAGGACTGCCATTCCTAGGAACATTACTTCTGACAGGTTTGGCTTCGCTTCCAGCTGATTGTCCACATGGGTACTCCTGCTGTTATAATACTCCTGCTATTTCTGCCAAATCTACCAAACTATAATATTGCCAAGTAGCAGACAGTATATGTTGAAAATGAGTTTCAGTGCTAACAGTTTTTTTATATTTAAAGTTCATAATGGAATAGCAAGCCATTCCAATTCCAGTTAGCAGAGTTACTAAAAATACTGTTGTAAATATCTGAGTTAATCATGTTCTCAAAAGTTGCAACCCCTTTTGGATATTAATATCTACTTCCCAGCAAAAGTAATGTCAAAATGGCAGATTTTAATGAATGCTCTGTTTGTTCAGCAGGTTACACAGTACAGTTAATGAAGTGGCAACAGTCTGCCAGCAAGCAACGAGTTAGCTGTTTGCCAAATTAGTCAAAATAAACTTGTCTTAATTATGGATCATCAACGGGTACCAAACATCAAAGGCTGCATTTTTGTTAATCCTCAGAAACAAAGAAATATTGGCATGCAAGACGTGTTGCAAGAATAGAAAGAGTATTATTGAGCTCTGTCAGTATAAAATAAAGCAGAAAGATGTTACCTCTTTTTATAGATCAAGCAGTGACAAACACAAAAGTAAGAGAGGGGTAGTCCTGTGGTTTAGTATTGCACTTCCATAATGTTAGCTGACTTGAGAGAGACATTTTAAATAAAGAATGTTCAAAATCAATGCAGCACAGGCCAACGTAGCCAGGCCTTTACTCTAGTATGAGCCAAGCACCAAAAACACTGGATCCTAAAATTACCATGATGCAACTCGATAATGTTTTGTTAGACACTCACTGCCTGATAAATGCCTAAATCTTTTAAAATCCACACGCACTGTTGAGGTTGTCAGTGGCCATGCTCCCATAATGTACTACCAAATTGGTTTGCATAGCACTAAAGCTGATGAAAAATTTGCCAAAGAAATCTGAAAGATTAATAAAACAGCACAACTTTAATGGGAAACCTCCTATTAAAATCATTTGTAAGCTTTTCCTGAGTGAATTGTAATCACACTGTCACTATAAAATAGTGATGGCTAATAGGATGTCATCACCTGCAAAATAGTAACAAAGAGCCATTGAACATTAGGCATGGCAGAAATTTAATTTAAATGATACATGAAGTAGCTGTCAAACGGAAATAAACAGATGTTTAATTTGACTCTAAAAGACAGGATGCCACCTATAGTCATATGTCTCAAGTTGTTATACCTTAGTAGCACGTGGTAAATGTGATCTCTCCCATTTGAAATTTGGAAACCACATACTGTAAATTAAGAAGATAAATTCCATCAATTGTCACATTTCATTATAAGCCACATGAAATTAGTTTTGATGTCACAGCTGTGGCATAATTTATAATGTACAGTGGCACAGATTAGGATTTCTACAGTTTCAACACCCACGGCTCCACTCATCTGGAGATCATTGACTAGTAGGCTTCACACCACGATAACTGACTACAGTAAAACGCTGTATACCAGCCAATGTGCACTGACATAAAGGCGTTAGTGCTGTCTGATCTCACTATATATAGCTGTTCTTTGTACAAATCAGCCAGTGTACTAAACTTGTGAGGAGCGTGGGTAGTCAAAACAGAGAATGGTGTTACTATATTATAAACTCCCAACACATCCCAACCTTTGAAGGTCAGGGCTGTCTGCACAGGGGGTTAAATGCCACAGAAATTAATTACTTCCCCTGTCAATCTCTGCTATCGTGGTTTCCCATGACAAAAAAAAGGGGGGCTGGGGCTTCATTCTTGCCCCAGCCCCTTTGTCTTTCCCTTCTTACCCCACTCCCCTCTTTTCACAACTTCATTGCTCTGAAATGAATTTGGCAGCATGGGGTTAATACAGATTACCCCCGGAGTTATCTTTATGTGATTACCTTTATACACACAGCAGGGATCAAAAGGAGCCAGTAGCGAGTTAGGCTAAATTTAGAGACATCTCCTGTGGGAGGGGACCAGCTTGTGAAATACCATCACTATAGACCAGCCCTGTATGTTGCCACATTCTGGCTTCAGTTTGATACCGACAGGCTTTCATTTCATTGGTGTACAGAACTCATGCTGGGACTATATGTGTGTGTGTGTGTGTGGGGGGGGGGTCTGACTTATGCTACCTTTCGGGGACAAATTTCAGACTGAAGACCAGTTGATTGGGGACAATTTGTCATGTACCCAATTGGGGAAAAGGTGGATTTTTGGGCTAATGTTTAGGGATAGGGCTAGGATCTGCCTCAAGTTTCCTCATGGCCATAGAGGCTCTGGGCTAATGCCAGGGCTGCCAATTTAGTCGACCTTGTAAATCCAGCTTTATAAGTTTTGCTTATTTTTTTTGTCTTTGTAAGGCTTTCCTCCCAAAGTTATCCTTGTTTTATCCGTGTGAAGCTGGCTGATACAGGTGTGCAGTGATTGAGAAATCCCTTGTAATTCTGTAATTACATGGTTTGGAATTGTGATTTCTTCAGTTTGGCAAATCTAGCAAATGTGGCCTTAATTTTCCCTGGCAGACCCTATTCAGGGTTAGTGTCAGGGTAAGTTTTTAGGAAATTAATGTAAGTCTATGTAATGTCTCCAAAAGTAAGTAAGTAAAGTAAATGTGTGATTTATTTATATTGCTCTACAATACACTGTTGGACTGTGTGTTATACACAGTGCTGTGTTCTAGTGAGTTAACTTCTGCAACTTCAGGTCTTAAACTGGGTGAAGTTGTAAACCAGACTTTTCAACTGTGTGTATGTACAAGTGAAAAGACACCTTTTTCTTTGATAATCTGATTTCCAAAACCTTCAGCTGAATAACAGCTAGTAGTGGGTACATTTTCCAACACAACTCATCTGTTAGTCATCATTATCTTTTGCATTTCAGTGTACATAATCATTGAGTTTTTCCTCCAGTAAATATTTTAATTAATGCTCGTATTGGTGATGTTTGGAGGTTAGGCATATAGCTATGGTCAAGGTTTAGGGGTTAGGGCCTTGGGAATGCACAAAGCAACCGTCCTCAATAGTATATCATTAAAAAAACTGTGTTTGTAAAAGAGAGAGAGTGGTGGACATCTGAGGTTGCCTGGATATTGTACATCAGAAAATGAAAATAGCTTCTTTTTGCCTAAAGCAGTTTCACGACTTGATAACTTGATGACTACAGAACAACAAAACACGCCAAAGTGATTAGTAACGGTAATGTGGAGCATAAAAATCAAGTTGGAACTCATCTCCCATGGGTGGTATCATTCCAGCTGCTCTGTAAAACAGATGAATAAACTCCATGTTTGAACTGATGTGGTTTTGGAATCTATCAAATCCACTGGGGGGAAAAAAGAGTAGGCTCATAACAGGTGCACCATGGGAAAACATGTTTTTTTAAAGCATTATTGGTTCGTTTTGTGTGTGTGTGTGTGTGTGTGTGTGTGACAGGAGGTGGAGCTGTATAGGCAGAACAGCCAGGAGAAGCTTGGCTTGACACTGTGCTACAGGACAGACGATGAGGAGGACACCGGCATCTATGTCAGCCAGGTAGGAACAGATGTTGCTGTTATTTGGTCCTCCTACACTGACACTTATAGCTCACATAATTATCTACTGTTTACTGTACTGTAAAATAAAATGATAAGCACTGGACTGTAAACAAGCGCTCCCCAATGAGGTTTGATCATGACAAGGCTGCATTATTGTTATATCAAACTCACGGCCCCATGATCAGTCCTTTGGAGCGGTAAGTTATTAAAAGATGGCATGAAATCCCATTTGAATTCCCATCTTTACATCCTGATGCAGAGATCAAGTTGAACTGAAAAATGTTTGCCAGTAAAATTCAACTGTGAATGAGCCACGCATGGCAAAAGAGGAAGTCAGGTTTGAAATGTGATTCCCGTTTGCCATTCTCATTCCTACTCCTTTAACGTGTTATAATTTAATTAGCTCTGAGCGACAGCCTTCTTCCCACCGCCTACAGTATATTAAATGACACACTCTCCAAATACCAAAAATACAAAACAAAGAGGGAACATATTACATAGTTTTGCAGCTCAGAATAAATGTCTTTCTCTTGCAAATGATAAGACAAAATGGAAACAAATTATTGCATTATATGAAATTATGAGGGCTTTAAGCACTACAAACTGAATCAGAAAAATCTTTAGCCTGACTGCAGGTGCAGTTTCAATCCCATTATGAACAAAAACGGCAAGGGTGTAAAAAGTAAAAGCTGGGATATAAGTGGCAGAAGCACAAAGACCTGCAGTGCATTAGCTCTTGTATATATACCAGCTATTTCTCTGGTGAAAAAAAACTGTTCTTCTTGAACCAGCCGAAGACTCTGAACACAAAACCACTAACAACACGGGCACCTGCTGAACCTCAACAGATTGGCAGTCTCCCACCAAGAGAACGCATCTATTTTTGTATGTTTGATAAAAAGGATAAAAATGCTAATTTCCCTCATTAAAATGTATGTTTGTATAGAATCGGTGTGACTGTGGGAAAGGCGTGTTTTTTTTTACTACCTTTCCACTGAAGGTTTTTTTTTCCACATGTAGCTATCTCTCTTGATCTTCAATGCAAGAACAACAAAGTTTGTGAAATTATCATTCTATGTTTGTAGTGTTGTTGCATATCTACTGGGATGCATTTGGGATGTGTTGATCCAGTTTACTAAAATTGTCTGTGCCATAAACACTTGCAACTTTTATCGTTTGTTTTCTCAGTTGTCTCACGTGGTCTTTCACTCAAATGCTCTTTTTTATAATGTGAAGGACTTGCACGTTACCTCAGTCAGTGTCAGTCACCGGCTTGAATGAATATGAAGAAGCACTTATATATGTCAACCTGTGAAAACCCGCCTGTATCATGTGAAAAATACAAGGTTGTCAGCGAGAAAATAAGCATCTTCTCTTTATGAAAAAAAACCTGACTTTTATTCCTGACAGCAGAGATAAGAGAGCAGTGATCAGAGAGTGGTACATGAGTGGTGTTTTTTGTTTTGTGGAGAATACAGAAACCAAAATGACCAGCTGTCAGCACTGATTTTCACACACTTTTGTGCAGGTGGAGCCAAACAGTATAGCAGCAAGAGATGGACGCATCAAGGAAGGAGATCGTATTCTACAGGTGTGTGTTTTTACCTCAGTGACTTAAGTACATTCACACCAGGTTATATTATGAACTCACATAGTTTTAATCCTTAGTACTCTTCACATCGCTGGCAGGGTGTTATCTGTCATATCAGCAACATATTTACAAAATACGTGGCTGATATTTTTTTCTGTGTTGAACAAACTTGCCAAGGTACATCATCCAAGCCTTGCGAGGCAGTCTTTTCAGAGGATATCCAAGCTGCTGGTGTCTCCAGTCTGGGCAGGCAAATGTATATTTAATCACCTCATTTAACCAGGGAAATTAAAGTCCCTAGTCGCAGTTACACCAGGCCCTACATCATCTCTAGCACTGCTCTCTGTCATTACGCAAAAACATGTACAGGGTCTGAGACTGTGGCTAGTTCTCTCTAAAAACATACGACTAAAATGTTGCAAGCATATAATAAATATAAAGTACTTTGGATTGTATCTGTATTAAGTGTACTGCAGACACAAGTCTTCTGTAGTTTTTTTTATGCTATCTATGCTATCTATATCCTATTACGTATTTTCTATTATTATGTAGATGACTGTTCACATAGGCCTAATCTCCCCCAACTAGTTATGTGTTCATTGAAAACACCTTCTGCCTGTTTGTAAAGGCATTTTTTCTGCATGATAGGGCCACTGTATTACAGATCCATGTGGTTTTGTTTGGGGGGAAACTATGCAGCGACAACACCTTTTGAAAGTGAGCCTGTACATAGCTTTAAAGCATACACTCAACGTCACCAAATACGATGGAAATGTATTCTTTAATATGAGGTAGCATCTTGACACAGTGGGGTAAAAAACACTTGACATAGGTGTCCTCAAATCGGAACAACAGAGTATCAACATAACCTCTCCTCCATATTTATTGTATAATGTAGCACCCCACTCTATTCTCTCACTGTAGTGTTTCTGTGTTCCAGTAGTGTGAACGATTGTGGGGAGCAGGGCCTGTTGTACTCCTGGCCCTATTATCTTCGTCTGACAGCCTCATTACTCTAGTGAGGAAAAGATGAACGCCACCTGTCAAAGAACAGTTAATTGTATGTCTGGATGTGTGGTGAGAGCAGACTCTCACGAGGTCAGACTACGCACTTGCAACTGACTCCCCTTACCGAGTTTGCAGCTTACCCATACCTTTCTTTGGGATTGCATGTAGTTGGAGGAAGTCATGGCACAAAGGAAGAAAGACAGATGGTAGAGGAGACAGAGGGGTCTGAGAAAGAAAAGTGTGGAGAAGAAGACACATGGAGGAAGAAAAATAGGCAGAAAGAGGGAGAGAGAGCATGTGATTACACAAGGTGTGTCTTGCAAATATGTGAACAATGGTTAGCTGTTCTGCGCTCATCTTCATTCATGTCAGTTAAATGGATGATGGATGTGGCTGGGGCTTTCAACAGGTTCATTCTTCTTAACATGACCATCTATACTTGTCTTTGATGAACAGATAAATGGCTGTGAAGTGCAAGACAGAGAGAAAGCTGTTGCCTTGTTGTCAAGTGAAGAAGCAAGGAGCATCATACTACTAGTGACAAGACCAGAAATCCAGGTAAACAGACACACACACCTACACAGGCTCTCTGCCCCTATCCTGACAACCTATGTCATGTCAAATAACAACAGCTGCCTGCTAAGTGCCTTTTCCATTTCTTCGAACTGTCAGCGCGATTGTCTGGAGTTTCTGCACATACACGCAAACACAGAGAGAGAGAGGCAGGTTTCTGACAAGATGTTGTGATTTCAGCTGGAGGAGGAGGTATGGCTGGATGACGAGCAACAGGAGCTTGTAGAGGAGCTGAAGATGGAGGTCCTGGAGGAGAGGAGGAAGCACAAAGAACATAACTTTGACGGGGGAGATGAGGTGAGAGCATAAGCGAGAAGAGAAATACCTCAAAACAAGAGACAAAAATGTCCAATATAGAGGCAAAACGGTGTCAGGGGAAGCGGGAGGAAAGGTGATAAGGTAGGAAGGGAGGAGAGGCTAAATAAAAAAACAGTGCCAGAAGAGGAAGGATAGTGTGAGCGCAGGATTTGATTTATGCAACCTTACCATTATTTCAACACTTTTGCCAGGCAAGAATGTTAATATCTGATGATTCTACAAAACCCTGAATTACATTCAATGTCACATTTTTAAAGTCCAATTCCAACATTTTAAGAATTATTATTATTATGATTTATTCGCTTTTTCAATATCTGCGCATGGCAACTTCGGGATGGTTTGCGAAAGACCATTGCTATAGCAAATAAATTATAGTTACGGTATGGTTAACAAACCAAAGCACCTGGTTAAGGATATGGAAAGATCTTGGTTAAGGTAAATAAAAGGTCGTTAACTGCAGGTCTATGACAGGATGCAATCTCTGGTCTTCAGCATGAAAGTCATCAACAACCAAGACCTTTAGCCTCTCTACATATAAGGCACACTACTTCTTGAATTGGCACTGAACATCGGCATTGGACATAAATTTGGATGTTATTGCTAGGGATACTTGGCCTATCATTCATACTCAACAATGCCCTTTGTAGCACAATCGTGAACTGCAACAGCACAAGGAGCTCTTGCAAGTGAGTGGAATTGCTTTTGAGGTGGACTAACTGTTTTTATTTTTCTCCATACACCAGCATCAAGCTGAAGAAGAGATGACAACAGACACAGCTACCTGTTCTTCCAACAATCAAGACAAAGACAGTGGGTTTGGACGCAGTACAGACAGTCCAGAGCACCAACCCCTGCTAGCTAGACTCCACAAGAGGACCCCAACCCATTGCCTGAGAGACAGATGGTGGGCAGATCATCCACACACAAGACGAGAGGCCATGGTGCAACATGACACCCAGGGTCCGAGGACATCGTCCAAAGGCCAAGGCCATGAAGGGGTAGTCAGTATGCGTAATGGGGGAGGTGGGATCCTAGGTTTAGAGAATCACTTCGAGCAACTCTTGGAGCTGAAGTGTCAAATCCGGAATGGAAGCGAGTGTGGTGTGTACTCCATTCGACACAGTATAGAGTGTAGTCTCACTGAGCAAGGAGGAGGGGATGGAGATGGCATAGATGATGGTGGAGGAGGGAATGGAGTGGAGCAGGAGTTGAGGATGCTAAATGAGGAACTGCGCAGCATTGAGCTCGAGTGCCAGAGCATCATGCAGGCGCATCAGCTCCGCCAGACCCACCAGCTGGACCCCTCACAACCCACGTCCTGCTCACCAGGACACAAACGTCATGGCAGGTTGGCCGATATCCACGAATATCCAGAGAGGTCCGACAGCGATAAGATCAGAGAGAAAGACAGCTCCAGTGCCTACAACACGGCGGAGAGTGCACGGTCGACACCACTGGGTATGGAGAGATCTCCTGATCATTCTCTGCAGAGACGCATCAGCATCACCAACCAGAAAAACCTCAGACAGGCCTCCTCTGCACCCTCTAGCCCCATCCCTATCCCCAAGCCCCAGGGTACACCCAGTCGTAGCAGGCCAGCAGACCCAGGCTCTGTCATCTCCAGTAGCCCAGACCAGAGCAACCCTTCCCGGTCTGAGTCAGACCCTGCCCTGCCTGCAGACGATGAGAGGTGTGAGAAGAAAGGGAGGACCAAAGATTCCCGGAGGGGGCTTCCCTATGGTTCTTTATATCAGACAACCCCCTATCAAGGCCAGGGAGGATCCAGGCAACTTCAGGTAGGTATAATCAACAAGAGACATGTCAACGTAATTCTGATATGCCTTTGAGTGAGGCACCTCTGAAGACAATTCTGTGCTAACTGTGTTCTCTGTGTTGCAGAGCTACGTGCACCTGCTACAACAGCACTCATCCCTGGAGTATTCTCAGAGCCAGCTGAGTCTGCTCAGCGTCTGTCGAGATCCTGTGCACCGGAACGGACGCCCTGGGGAACCCCGTCTAGAGTGGAAGGTCAAAGTTCGTGCTGACGGCACACGCTACGTGGCCCGGAGGCCTGCTCGTGACCGCATTTTACGGGAGCGGGCACTAAGGATCCGAGAGGAGAGGAGCGGAGGCATGACTACAGATGACGATGCTATGAGTGAGATGAAGATGGGCCGCTACTGGAGCAAAGAGGAGAGGAAGCAGCACTTGGCACGGGCCAGGGAGCAAAGGAAGAGGAGGGAGTTCATGCAAAAGAGCCGCCTCGAGTGTCTAAAGGAGGGGCCAGGCAGTGGAGCTGAGGGCAAGAAGGAGATCAATATCTTGGAGCTCAGTCACAAAAAGATGATGAAGAAACGCAACAAAAAGATCCTGGATAACTGGATGACCATCCAGGAGCTGATGAGCCATGGGGCTAGAATCCCAGAAGGTTCCAAAGTACATAACGCCTTCCTGTCGGTCACAACTGTCTAGCGGACACATACAGTACCACTTATTTTCAAGTACTGAACACTTTAGTATCATGTAGTCTGCGTTTCAGGAACTACTGCTTTATGTAAAAAAAAGTGTCAGTTGGTGAAATACATAAACTGCTGAGGATGTCTGTAGCATCCCTTAGGCAACTTTGTAACCATCGCTTTAAGAATATTGGAATAGTTCTTTAACTATCATTACAAGACCTCAGCCATTCAAAACGTGATTTTTCACTGTTTTTACACTGGCTTTTTGGTAATGCACTGGCTTCTGATAGCAGATGATTTTGGTAGCATATTGGTTCAAACAGACACAAAAAAGTGAAGAACCAACACATTAACTTCATGTATACTATGTATTATGTCTTTATATTCTCCTCTCTTATGTTTAATTGCATATGAAGCGACTTCTTGCCTCGTTCAAAGTGGCATTTTTTATAAAGGGGAAAATACAATATTTTTCACACTTTGTAAACTCAGTAACTTTTTGTAAGGGATTTTTTTACACTGGATGTCAATGTACTGTAAACATTTTATTGTCTTATTTATCTTCGTATCACCAAATCATCGAGGTAAGAGTTGACACTATTTGATTGTACTGTATGTATTCTGGACCAGAGAGAAACTTGAAATCCCTGAAGGACAGCTCAACTCAAAACACTCCTTTCATTGTCATTAGAGTTTGAGTCATCTGAAAAAAATAAACCATTCAATTTAAAGCACTGAAAATATCATTATGCTATCTCAAATGCTCATATTATTCATGAGCTGCGAGTGCTTTTTGCGACATTTTTACCTCAACTTACAGTCAAAACTCTGATCTATCAAGTGGTTGAATGAACTAGGTTAATTCAAACACTGACTTAAGTTTCCCTTGAGTCAACCCTTACTATAAATCATAAATGTGTCAATTATGTTTAAAATATTAAATAGATTCATATTTATATTGTTTACTGTTATTTCTATTTATTATAAATTAATTTTTATGGTCCGTCTGATAAATGTTTGACATTAAGTGGCGACCCTTGAAAGGCCAATACAAGGTGCTGTCAAGAAAATGTATCATATTGAAGCCTTTCAACTCAAACCTGCCACTTTTCACTGTAAAGTTTATTAAAGAGGCCTTGAGTTATGTATTTGTTGATGGTAATATTTGTAATAAACCAATGACAATAAAAATGATTAAGAAAGACTTGGATTGTCATTAAATTTAGTATACACATTCATGTCCCCCTCAGTAATTTTAGTGCTTGTGATTTCCTGACTTGTGATTACGAGCCATCATCAGGTCCAAGCTTTAGTGTATGACCAAATACCTGGAAAACCAATGACATTCACATCAGCCTCAGCTTTTAACTAAGACGGTTAACATGGGAAACATTATACCTCCAGCTTGGCATTGTCATTAGGGGCATGCATTTAACCCTAAGCACCACTGGGTACAGAGACTGTAGAATCTTGGTCCATATCAGCCATATGATGTTTCTGCTACCCTCCTCAAAGACACAACCTCAAAGAATGTGGCTCAGTGAGCAGTCAGAGATGATGTCTCCATCACACCCACCATGTATTATGCATGCTGGGTCCAGCCGTTGACATGTTTGGATTGCACTATTTCTGAATAAAAGGTATTGTTTCCTGCAGAGGACAATTTATTCGATCCTATGTGATATTAGGCAAGGAGTACATGAAAGGAGGCAGCCAGGTTTATATATTAGATACATAGTGCAGGAAAACCCTTGCGAGTGCTGCCATTGATCAATATAGTGCAATCAGCTACGCTCTAAAAACATAATCCATTTGTGAGTGATGTTAAAGAAAATTATTGGTAATTGAACATATGGGACATTTAAATGGGGACTTGAATGATTGCTGCACCTGGAAAAGTACCACACCTGCCTGCTGTTCTCCATATTCACACTAACAGGAAGTCATAAAGCATTTTGATGTTTTGTAGCTTGATCGCACACAGAGTAATTTACCCTGTCGCTACAGTTTACAGTATTCATGTATTCACACTGGGATGACTGACTGACAGTGTGTGTGGGGAGGGTGGGATACGGGTGCACGGAGGCTGTGCGCGCGTGTGTGTGGGGTGGGGGGTGCTTGTCCATTTAGTGATACGAGGCATCAAAGCTAAACTATACTCCCATTTCAAAGCATTAAGGAGACGCTGGTGAAGTCTCCTCATCCCCTGTCAATCTGCTGTGTCTGTCCACAGCCCACTGAACTGAAGAATTAATGAGAGACATCACTGGCATCCCCATCGCCTAGGCTTTTATGCATAACATCAAATCAGGTAAGCATTGCACCCACTTTTCTCAGCTACCCATCTCCCTGTATAATATCCAACCAGTTATATCTGTGTGACAGAAGTGGCACAGGAACTGAGGAATAATTTACTGCAGTAAACCTAGCATTATAAATCATTAATTCCAATGGGCAAAACTAATTGATGTATTTGAATGTTGATCTGTTACAGTGGTATCGTGTGGTAGTCTACACTGAAATGGGCTTGGATTTCCATACATGTATGAAGCAAAATGGCATGACCAAAATACATAACTTAATGCTAAGGCATTGAGGATTGAGGACATAACAACAGAATACCACCATAACTCTGTGCAATATGGAACACTTCAATGTTTCATACTATGATGTTAACACAGAAATCCAGTCTTATCTCTCAAAATAGAAAGAAGACATTTTTAAAGTTTAAAAGTCTGTCTTTCAGATACTGAGACATGGCATTATAAATTAAATGCTGGATTGATAGATGCTGGATAGATGCAGTCACTGCTGTTAATTGCCTGATAACTGATAACTCAGTACATTTTCTTAAAGGAGTAGTTTGCCAAGAGTTATATGAGAAGATAAATTAAAGATTAAAGAGAAGGGAAAAGTGTATTTCACAAAACTTCTAACTATTTCTTTAATGAATCAGACATTCATAGACATTTTGAAAAAATAGGAAAATTTGAAACAAAGCTTATAACCTTAGGGGGGAAAAACTCAGTGGAGGAGTTCGGTTGGTGTTTGTTCTCTCAAATCTAGAGCTTTTCTCACAGCAGGATGTTGCTCCAAACACAAACCCAAACATGTGAAATCCATATATCCTGACTCCTGTTCAACCATTCTTCTCATCTAGATCTGTCTCATTCAAATTCCAACAGCTGAGCATCCTAGCGCTGCACTGTAGCACAGATGAAAAAGCGTGGTATTCTGGCTCTCTTTAATCTAACGATGCCTTTGAAGCAGCTGCGAATGACTAGAACAAAGTCAGGTGTTTTTTACTGAGACGCCAGTTTAGACGATGTGACAGGAAGTGGGTGACATTTTGTGTGTGTGTTTGGGTGTTGACTCTGTTTGTCTGTGTCCTAGTGTGCTATTGATAAAACAACTTGGGAGATCCTCAGGTGATGCTCCATTAAAAGAAGAATATTTTGGATATGTATGAGACATCTAAAAATGCATTAAGATGAACTGAGCTTTTGTTATAAGCGCCGCTCCCCATTTTAGCACACAGTATAGGTAATTTACAATGATAATGCTCAACACACAAATCATGTGGGAGGCTTGTATGTGTTTGACGGAAGCCAGCGAGGCTGTGCAGGGAGTAAACCTCACTCCCCGACACCTTAAGATACGCACTGACAACTGACACCAGGGCCCATGGGTTTACATATGCACTAATTTGTGCTTTTTGCATCAGTTTCAAATTCCTGCTACTCCCTACATGAATGTAAAAGAAATAGAGTCAGAAGGACTAACACAGTTGGATCAGTTATATTAAGGATAAAAATATAAGATTATAGACATGGGCAAAATGTGTGGCCTATCAAAATAAACTATTTGGTATACTTGGAAGAAGCAAAAATCCATTGATAAGCTTGGAAATTGCAAATGACCTGGTGGACTACAAAGACCATTATGGTGGATGACTGAGTAATACATTTACTTGTGAAAATAAAATACTGAGGGTGAGAAGTTCCCAGCGATCCACACTCAACGTATTGACCGTTGTAAGTACACCATTCATGTGCTCATAGTGCATTGGATTTCACCAAACATAATTCAGTCAGTATGAACTCACTTAGTAGGGCGGAACTATTTTGGAAAATAATCAAATTGCGATTTTGTTTATCAATATTGCCATTGCGATTTAATATGCGATTAATTTTTAAGCTCATGGCATTAAATAACATGATATAATATCATCAGTTCGGAAAAGGTTGGCCAACGAAAATAAAACCAAGTATCGCCTTTCCTGTTTAATAGACAAGCTTATTAATTCTCCGACAACACCGGAGTCCCCCTCCTGCCCTGCAGCCTGTGATGCTGGTAAGCAGCGTACTGGCTGTAACCGGGCAGTAACTCGGGACTGACTGGGCCTCTTTTGGACATGTGAGTTTGGTTTAAAACGCACATTTCACAGATATATCCTGAGCTGACTGGTAGCTGTGTGTGTGATGAAGGCGCCGATCACCACAATACACTTACCTTACTGTACGCGTCTTTCTGTTTTTTGCATTTTTCCTGTCCATCAAAGCTGTGGACCCACCACCACCACCACCAAGTTACCCGCGGGTGGCAGCTGCTACTTTCATTCCCTGTGTGACACTAAAGTTTATGTAATGTCAGCTTCCGTCAAGCTTAAGGCCATTGTACAACAAGAAGGCAAGGTACAGCGTAACCTGCAGACGAAGCATCTGCAGACTGCTTTCCGCGTGGGTGTCATGTGACCAGAGTGTAATCGCAGCCTTTGCCATTAGAAAATCTTGTTTTATTACATCGCGATAATATTGCAAATGCAATTAATTGTTCAGCCCTATCACTTAGGCACTCAAAATAGCAAGTTTAAGTATGGAAGAGCATGAACTGAGACACAGCAACAGTACAATTTAATGACAACAGTACACACATTAGCCAGCGCTGCTTGGATGTGGTAGTCCCCTGCTGAATCATGTTCACCATCGGCAACAGAAAATATTCTGTGGCAAACTTATCCCCACTAATAGGAGTGACCCACTCGTGGTCCATCTGCCATTCAGATCTGTATTTGAACAGCCTCTTTCTTTTTACGGGCAGATTTTACAGGCAGATTTGAGCTGGTTAGTTATATATAAAAATGTAGATATGTGAGTTATACAGAAAATTCACCCCCCACATATAGTGAATGGGGAACTAAGCCATAGAGACCAAAAGCGTTTTTTGTACCAGGCTGTAAACAAGTGTATTTTTCAGTTTTCTCTAGGGGTGAAGTTTCAGAAATGCAACCACTACCTTTCCAAGCATGTGCATGTGTGGGTGCTCAAACTCATGAGTGAGCATTCGGCATCGGCATCACACAACATGTTACAAACTCAGGTAAACTCCCTCTGCAATGTTTCAGTACTATTTTTAACCCTTAAGAGTTAGGGTTACAATATTGGATTTATTAACACACTTTAAAAACCTTTATTAAAAGCTTCTTTCTTTTCACATTTTTATTTATGTTGATATTTATTTTGTAATAGGCTGTATATTAACTTATTGGGAGAAAATTGGTAGTTCTATCAGACGTTGAACAACCCCATATTGCCAAAATGGTATGATCCTCATTTCATAATGCTGCTGCAAAGCTTAAACTGTGAGATTGACAGTCGAATCTGGCTCCACCCATTCAAGCATCGAATCTTCAACTATTCGGGGGTCAGCCTTAGAAGATAGTAATATGGATTGTTTTAGCCTTGTGAAGTAATGTGGCAAGATATAACGTTACAAGTAACAAGTTCTAGTATTTTGCACCGGATAATGTTAGCAACTGGTTGGCATTAGCCGGCAAGCTAACGTTATCTAACTTGAGCAAGCTAAAGCACAAAATCACAATATATTTTACATGCTTTGCAGTAATGTTAGTTTACCTGTCTAATAGGATGAAAGCCAACTCTGATTCAGTTTTTATATCCAAAAAAGATAGAGGTCTCGTCATTACTCAGATGTTTTTCCATTGTTGACCCGTGTTTTTGCCTGATGTTTAACTGATTCTTGGCCTGACGGGCTTCAGCACATAAAACTTTGTTTCTTGTTTTTTTATCCTTACGTGGATTTTGTGTTGGAGTATGTGTTGTGGTGGGAACCGGCCATTATTTGGTGTTAGTGGACTACATTTCATTAGCTGCGGTGTTGTTGCTGTACTGTATACCAGATGCTGGATGATAAATTAATGAAATATTACTTTTCTGTTAAACATTCTTCACATTTTGCTGTACATGACTTAGAGAAAAGGATGTGGGTGGTATATTGCATCCTTTTTCAACTAATCCGGTTGAATGTACCCTAAAGGTTGGTTAAGCATGCCTGTTTAAATCTAATTTGAATATCTACACCTTGTGGGAAAATTTCTATGCTGAATGAGTAATGGTCCCTCCTACCTCAGCAGCTACCGCTCAGGGGCCCTTGAGCATGGCAATTAACCCCCTATTGCTCCAGTGAAGTTGGTAAGTGGTAAACAGTGTGAGACTGTGGTTTACTGTGGTTGCTCCCAGCTACGAAATGTATCTCACTATATTGCTGTGAAGAGGGGCAATGCAGAAAAAAGCACACATGCTCAGCAAAATAAAAGGGAAAAACTTTTAGCAATGCAAACTCTTTCACACTCTGTTTGTTGTGTGTATTGTTAAATGCATGACTTACAGATGTAATTTTGATCAATCAGTGTTGTCTGTCATGCCAGCAACAGCCAAGTCTGTCATATAAAATGCAGCACAATCAAGAGTTGTGTCCTATTACGGAATAAATGACTAATTAGTGTGGGTAATGACTGATAATTTTCTATTCATTAAACCTCAATTCATGGCCTCAATTATGCGCTAATGGCTCATTCAGACTACTAATTAACAAAATGGATATTTTTCACTGTCTTTTCCTCATTATGGACAACTAACTGTACTCCTGTGGAACTTCAGTCAGTTTCAAACAGACATTTCACCGCTATCTTTTTTTCTTTACTAGTTCAATGATTTATTGTGGTGTTGCTTTCAAGGCTGTGTACACAAAGCCTTTTGCAACCTCTTTTTTGTTGACGACATTCCCTATCATTAACAAAAAAAGAGGTTGATTTGTGTGCTGTACACCAAAGCCTTAGCCCTTCTTTGACAATACATTCTCACTCCTAACTCTACACATATGGATGCTTGGTAAAGGCCCCTCCAGTGTTATTTTTTAACGCACTAGGTAACCCTTTAGCTTTGTTTTTTGCGCATGCAAGACAGATGTGAAATGTGAGCATAATGCTTTGAAATAGTCCTTTTCATAGAACTTTTTTCTGTCTTAGCAGTGACAATAGTGGTTGCTTGCAGCGGGTTTCATAATCCAGCCCATCTGATACCTGGTTTATCCTGAGAGACAAACATATTCTCTTTCAGTCTCTCCTGTGGGCTGAAGGCTTTGATTAGCCAGTGATGTGCTCAACTATTGATCTGGCTGACTGCTTATCTTGCTCAGTTATTACTGGTTTACTGCAGGCGTCCTGGGGGTTCAGTGGTTTTGAGCGATGTGCTGGGTATACCATCTCGGCACCGCTTGGGGGATTCAAAACTCCCCTGACGAGAGCAGAGGACGTGAAAACTGGTTTTCTTCTAAATGTTCTTTAAAGGGCTGCACAAAATTTTGTAAACCAAAGACTTAGGTATCCATTCACTTTACTTTAAATGATAATGCTAGCAAAAATGTATCATTAAAATTTAAAAAAATAAGTGATGTATTTCCCTAAATGTTCTACTGCTTCTGTTTTGCCTCTTCATTGCCACCAAAGGAATTCAACACGGTAAAAAGAATGGCAAGGTACGAAATAGTTAATCTGTGAGATCAAATCAAGTGTATTGTCACATACACAATCATACACAGAATAAGAAGATGAAATCATGTTAGGGAAAAATACACGTGCTGTTTAACACAATGTATTACATTATTATTACGTCTTCACAAGCTGTTTTCAATGGATTTAAATAAAACAAAGGGAACGTGTGACTGAAGTAAGGAACAAACATTAATGGCTTTGGACTGTGGCAAATACAGCAGTAGTGTTTGAGAATTCCATCGCCATAAGTGAGAAAAAATTAAATGGTGGTGGTATTGTCCTTAAAAACATATTATTTTTTAATACAGGTATCTAGTGGCGTGGCTTTAAGGATGGTGATGTCAGTTTGTCGGTCCACCATTTTGGTCCAGACTGACATGCTTCCACAAGTCATAGAATATTGTGGTCACAGAATCTGTCAGTGCAAATCAGACCTTCAACCTGACTGCAACTGAAAGAACTGCAAACAAAGTATTATAACACTTGAAGAATATCCAAGCAACATGGTAATAAATTACACATCTGGTGAGGTCAAGCTGCTTTATTTTTGTGTAAGCACAAGACTTATAGAACTATATCAACATATACCCAAACACTACTCCAAAACAACCATTGCCTTGCTAAAGAAGCTGAGGGTAAAGGTGACTGGCCAAGCATGTCTCCAGACCTAAACTCTATTGAGCATCTCTGGGGCATCCTCAAACGGAAAGTGGAGAAGCGCAAGGTTTCTAACATCCACCAGCTCTGTGATGTCGTCATGGAGGAGTGGAAGAGGACTCCAGTGGCCATCTGTGAAGCTCTGGTGAACTCCATGCCCAAGAGGGTTAAGGCAGTGCTGGAAAATAATGGTGGCCACAAAAAATATTGACACTTTGGGCCCAATTTGGACATTTTCACTTAGGGGTGTCCTCATTTTTGTTGCCAGCGGTTTAGACATCAATAGCTGTGATGTGTGGGACAGCAAATTTACACTGTTATACAAGCTGTACACTCGCTAGTTTCATTTCTTCAATGTTGTCACAAGATATAATCAAAGATTTATTAAAATGAAAGGAGGTGTTTTGATTCGATTTGTATGTATATATACTTAAATATCTGTTTATATATTTGTTTGATTATTAAAGCATGACCATCTGAAACTATTTCATGTAATTTTAACATTAAAGGGACAGTCTCAAAAATGTGTACGGATTCATCCAGGAACACACCAAAAGGAGGAAAAAGTAGATTGCCGAACAGTGTTGGCAGTGTGACAAAGCTTGAAAACCCTCCCTGTGTGTCTTGGTAATGTGGATGTGATCTCATTCTTCAACAGCTTGAGTTGAAAAGGCTTTTTCTTTGACAAAGATTATATCTGCCTTAACTTTGAACGACTAGATTAGAGCCTGTATGCCTACATGGAGGACGGACACAAACAGGGTCTTCCAATGACAGAGCTCAATCAAGTTGCCACAGCTCTGTCCCACCTGATATCCACGACACTTGTACATGTGGACCTCAAATCTGACGATATTATAGATGTGGACTGCCAACAGCAGTCACTGAAAGTGAAAATGATGGCCTGCCGCGTCATGTGTCTGCTTTTCAGCCTGGTGTCTGTGTGCAGACCATCTGGTACAGAGCACCAGAAGTCATGCTGCACATTCCCTTTAATGAGGCCATCGGTGTGTGGTGTCTGGGGCTGGTAGCTGCAGAGCTGACTCGGTACCTATTCTGAGGTGGACTACAATGTGCAGAGCTTCACTGTAGAAACTCAGTAGCCAGCCAGCAGACTGTGCTGTGGAAATGGAACAGACTTCTGGTGATGGAGATGAACAGTGAACAATGTTCATGTGATGCATGGCACAGAAAAACAACACTAAACACTTATTCCCTTAACATTTGAATTCTTACAAACATTTATCATGCAGTTGGTTGACTCTCTAAACAATTGCTGAAATTGAGTGAAAACAGCTTATGTGTCAGTTGTCACAGGTGTATTTTAGAGGATATACAAATTGATTTGGGGGAATAAAGGACCATTAGTTAAATAAATCAATAAAAGCGGTAAATAAATAAACATGCCACCTAAGTAAAAGGTAGGGCTGGGCGATATGGCCAAAAATGTTATCATGATAAAAAAATTTTATCATTATATATCAATTATCACGATAAACGTCAAATCATTGTTACTTTTAATTTTATTTTTTGCTTCTAAATGAAAGTTGAAGAAACCAGATGGTTAATGGTCTTTATGGTCAAAACATGACAAACACTTGCCAAACAGTGGATCACTTCACAAATCTGAAGTAGAACATTCTAAATTATTATGAGTAAAATCTTTTTCTCAGTCCCTTTTCCTCACCAAAATTTAGTTTGTGATTAAAATAAATTAAATCAAACATTTATTGAACATTTGAATGATATGAAAAAAATATCATATCAAAAATATGAAATGATATAACAATAAATATAATTATTGTTTTATTGCCCAACCCTAGTAAAAGGTCTATCTTTTTTTTCATTTGTTTAATGAGCAGGTCTGCACTTAGGGTGGGCACTTCTTTTGATCCTTTCAGCCAAGTCTATTGACCATATGGATCATTGGATACTGAAGTGTTTTCACCAAGTTAGTTCATCCTCTATGCATAGCTGCCTGAATGGCCTACTTGGAAATTAAGCCCTAACCAAGTGTCATTAGGCCTGATGAAAGTAAATTGATTTCAGTGGCGAGTGGATTTCCAGAAGAACAAGTGCCTCTATGAGATTATCTTAAACATGTGATGTGTTTCCTTTTTTTCCCCTCTTTTCTTTTTTTGGGGGGTAAAGGTGCACAGATGGTGCTCTATTCTTCTACAGTCCCTGTGAAGCTGTGAAAAATGAGGACAGGAAATTAGACAAAAAATCAGGTCCCACTCAAAGTAATTGATCCAGCTTTATGAGAAGCTGCTCCATGATGTTAAATCACTGGGGGCTGTGGTCCAATCATGTTGAGAAAAACTAGGTGAAAGGCTGCTTCAAACTGCATCATACAAGTCTTGTGAATAAACAGAAAAGCATGTTCAGTATGTGTTGGCTTTCAATTTGTGACCAAATTATAGGTTTAGAGGAGGAAAATATATACTGTATGTCCATAATTATGATATACCAACTCGTGATATTCTGATTTGGCACTGATGTCACAATTTGCTCATCCGGCATTCGGTACCATGTACACATTTCATGAGAGAGGAAGGAATTAGAATTTCTTCAAAACCTCAAGCTACCCCTGACAGCAGCCTACACCATCAAAACATGAACATATGATACAAAGTGAAGTAGAACAAGAGTCTACAGCCATGCTACCTGCTCTGTAAGGCTTTGAGCTACTGTTTGATGTTTAGCATGTTCATCATCTTAGTTAAACATATTAGCATGCTAACATTTAATAATTAGTACCGCACAGTACAGGTGAGACTGACAGGGCTGACGGAAAAGTATTTGGTCATTAACCAAACCAATTTTGACCTGATGATGGTGCTGGATGAAAAGTAAGGGGCTCATCAAAGTTATTATAATTCATCCTGAGGGGGACATGAATGTCTGTACCAAATTTCATGGCAATCCATCTGTTAGCTATCAAGACATTCAGAGCTGCTGCGAGATATCATTTTAGTTGAGTCGGTGGAGACCAAAACCAAGCTAAAAGAAGGGTGAATATTAGATTTTCATTCAGCAGGTGGCCAGAAATGCAACTCCAAATGAATGCTAACGTTGCTCTGTGACTGCTGAACATGTAATTAAGCAAGCGTTTGCTAACAAGTTCGGCCTATCAACTTAATCGGTGATGGTATGTCAGTAGCCATGTTTCCATCTAACTGTCAAACAAATTTTAAGCAGTCTTTTGAAATGTCATGTCAAGAATTAGGTGCGTTTCCATCGAATGGTTTGGAGCAAATAAACCAGGCTACGCAAACCCTAGTTACCAGAAACAAAACCAGTTGCATGGACCATGGATCTGAGAAAAATGGAGAGAGGTCCTAAGGAATGTGTTCCAAGTGGGTTTTCCAGTTGTTATGAGAGATGATCAGTCATGAGTTACATGTTTGAACTTATTTGGCAAAAGTGTTTCCATCCCCCATTTAGTGCATTAACTCTTTCGAAAAAGGCAAAAACCAACACAAGCGAGCGGAATTAAGAACGTTTTTCCATCAACCTTTTCTAATACAATACTTTAAAATAAGCATCATAAAACATTGATGGAAACACAGCTGATGTTGTGTTCACAACTTGTTTCCACTGCCCCCAAGCAACCTAAAAAATCAGTTAATGCATAGATGTTAATTTTTTATTGTTTTCATTATTCATCCATTCAGTAATTCATTAGTTACCAAAGCGATTTCTGAAATGTTTTCCATCTCTCCTTTGTCAAACTGACTTTAGAAGTCTGAAACTCTACAGATATGTACTGTAGATCCATTAAATAAAATCTGTTATATACTAACAAGGTGACCGTATGTTGCTGACTCTTATATCTTCTGAGTGGACACGACTTATTTAGTCATAAAGGTTGATCTAACTTTTCAAAAGCATACCTTTTGCAGCAAAGGAAAGACAGACTTTTGGAAGGATGAAATCAATAAGATTCATCTGAGCGAGAAAGTAAGTCAGAGTGGAAAAAAAGAAAACACAAGAAACATCGAGGAATATAAATAAAAACAGTTTTAGCCCAAAGCAGCTTATTTGACAGCATGACAGAGAAGTGTGTGCTTTAGGGATCGATTACGCTAATGAACTGTTTCATACAGCAGAGCTCTGTAAATATCAACTGAATGGCCAGTCAATAAAGACAAACTCGGTACGTTCTACCGAGTTTGTCTTTATTGAGTGACTATTATGAGAGCATTTGTCACTCAAGTCACCACCACTCGACTGCATCGTCAGATTTCAGTTACTGCTGGAGCAGGCCGTCTCATGATCTGATGGAGTAATAGTCTCACAAGTAATTGCCATTTGACAAAGTGAGTCTGAGTGGGAAAAGTGACTGAGTTGGTCTCCACAGCTGCACGAGCTGCAGAAATGTCTGTGGGCGAGGCACTGTGTAGAAAACCCTTGGTTGTTAGTGTATATACAGGATGTATTTATAGACAACAAGCCACTTTTCTAGTTGTTGGAAACTTCAGGCAGTCTCATATTAAAACACTTAATTTATAAAGGTTTTGTGTAAACGTTACTGTAAAAACACATGGAGAGAAGACAGATGATGCCTTGTCAGATTATGAATTATGATAAGGATAGCCATGTTTACCAGTGACACTGAGATTATAGCTACAGATAGTGTGGCTACATTGGCTTGTTAACTGGTTTTTCTCACTCGCTTTGGTACATTTCTAGAATCATCCCTAACATTTGCAAAACATTAAGTGCATTTCTTGAAAAATATCGAACAAACAGCACAACACAGTGGATTACCTGCAAAAGCCTGTAACTTGCTCAAAGTCCTTAGTCTATCTCTCAAAAGCAAATCTTTATGTCATTGAACATGTCAGTGCCATCGGAATGTCAAATCCTTGTGTCATTGTTTACAAAAAGTCCAAATGTTTAGTCATGTTATCAATATAACAGTGTACTCTGTAAGTGTTTTCTGATGTAAACTATGGCTAAGGTTTTGATGACAATGATTGAATATGTTGCACTTTTTCAATATGTCATATCAATTTCAACAGTATAAAGATATACATTGCAAGATAATACAGTAGTATTACCAATGGATCAAATGACCACTTGTCATGTGAAAGGAGTTACTCCTAGTGACAAACCAGCAAGGAATCATCACCTGACATTAAAGTTTGCCCCAGTTCTACGGAGCATTTTCACTCTGGCTGAATGTCACGCAAAGTTAGCACTGGTGAATATAGTGGATCATTTAGACGCAAAACAGCAACATATTTTCCACAAGTGTTGGTGGACACTAAAACCAAGCTAAAAGAAGAGTGAGTTTTGGACTTACATTTTGCCAAGAAGCCATAAAAACAGCTCAGAATGAATAATAAAGTTGCTCCGTGTCTTTTGGATGTGTAACAGACATATCATAACTTTATGAGGCGATAATGCCAATTTTGTGTTTACAGCTTTTTGTTCTGCCCCTGAGTAGCCTAAAATTTTAGTAGTCTAAAAGTCTACTTAAAATGTGTCCTGTTGCTTTTATAATGTTGTAAGTAAGTATAGTGTTATCATGCACAATATGGATGATGGCCAAAACTATGAAAATAACCTAGATTGTAAAAACACAATTTTCTTGCTGTCTCTATGTAACAGTAACACTGACTTTGCCTAGAGCACAGCACCATTAACACTACAGTACAGCGCAGTAACACTGACTTCTAAAGTATATAAACGCCCGTACGTTTTTTTCATCAGTGCACATTCAAGGTGTCCTCCTCCTACCTCTCTTCCTCTGCTTATTTCATGTTTCCCTTTCCCCCAGCTGGATGTCTCTACTAACATCCAAGCCGCCCTGCAGGGCTCTTTATAATCATGTAATCCATCCATTCACTAGATGGAACCTCCTTAAATCAACCTTATATTTACCTCCATGTTTTCCTCGTGGCATTGAGGCCAACTAATAAGCAATAAGCTACAGTGGAGCTAATGCTATGAATCCTCCAATCCTTCATCACTGATAGGGAGAAGACCTGAGGTAAGCCATGTGGGAGAGCGATAGAAATGGCTATTAACAGTGGACCACCTCAAACGTGTGTACATACAAAACATCCACATGTGCACGCACACACACACAAACATACTAAGGGCCCCCTGTTGACAACTTCTACCTCTCTGAGGCCCTCCGTGTCTGCCTCAACTTCTCTCTCCCTATGTCTGACGGGGCCATATGTCTATTTTGTATGTCAACACACAATCTAAATGCAAATGGTTTATCGTCTCTTCTATAGCCTACAGCCTCCCAGGAATCGACGCACACCCCCAACAGACATTCACGCCATTATTAGGTTAGCAGGAAAGTGATAACAGGTACGATCAAATAATTAAACCTGCCTTTTTTAAAACCCCTGTGTTGCTGTGCCTTGCCTCCGAAATGGCCATGGGACTCTATTGCTGCATGTCTGTGTTGAGATCATGGATCCAATAAGGGATGCTGTTGTGCAAGTAGCATTATTTTTAAAAGCTTACTATATATTGGTGCCTATGGATATTTCAAAATGACATAATGATCACAATATAGAACCACTGCATTAAGAAGTAGGGGGTGTGGAAAATAAAAAGGTATGTATGTTAATGTAAATGAAAATTTTTGATAAACATGTTAGTGTTTCTTCTATCTTTCCATCCATGCTGGGAGAAAAGCTTAATTACATTTTAATGCCGGTGTAGGCATTTAACCTTTTCTGACACCATTACATTAGCTGCTCCCCTTGTTGAAGCGCCAGCGAATAGATGCTCAGAGCCACACCAATTGTTGGTGGGTAGTTTATATCTGCACTCACTCCAACATCCAACAACTCCTCTCCTCAGTGAAGAGGAGAGAGAGGAGAGCAAGTCCCCCACACTGGGGCCCATGGTAATTAGAAGGGCAGACTGCTACAGCAGAAGCTGCTTCTAGTGGGTTTATATCAAGCTATATCTGGTAATTTAGGAAACAATCCCTTTACTTGTAACTCCAAACGCCGTCTGCTTAACGCTAATTAAGAGTGTTTTCCATTACACTGGACTGGAGCATTATGAATCCAACTCTTATAAATACCTTATATTAACAGTATTTAGGTGTATGTGTCTTGACAATAATGACAACATGACTAACTGAATAATTCTTTTCCTCTCAATTAAATCCCTTTAAAGAAATTCTGTGTATGTAAGAGTCATATGCTTCTGCAGAGTCTGAGTTATAGCCTATGAAGCTTCTTGTTAACACATAGCACATCTTGAGAAGCTCCATTTCTTCCAGACAAGTTTTTGACTAGTTGACGGGAGGTGTTCTTTTGGCCCCTTGGAGGAGGGGCAATAAGGTTTAGTGTGCAATTATGCACAAAAAAAGAAGAAAATTCTGTTGAAGAAATCCCTTGTGAGCGCTGAGCTCAAACTAAGGGCTACAGGATTCAACTTGTGGCTTGCAGCCTTTTCTTTTTGAATAATTCCTCACTTCCTGAATAAATTATTGCCTTCATGTTCTTGCTGGAAAAACACACACACACACACTAAGGGTGGGCTATCATATTGCAATTGTGTCAAAAAAGACTGTATTGATTTCAGTACTTCAGGCATTTGACTACTGATGATGGGAAACAGTTTTAGAAGCTGTATCGCAGGGAGGCCGCCCCCTCCTATGATAGTGTTTTCTTGCGTTTTGGCATGAATCCCTGAAGACTGTGAAAAGTGCTGGCTTAGTTAAGGAGCTACCAGACAGCATGAGAGAACTACTGTAGAGAAAGAGAGAGAGAGTTTAATGTACTTTGAAGCACAAGGAAAACAAACCAGATTGCAGCTGTAAAATTGCTTAGACGTCTCGCCATTAACACTCCCTGCCGCTTTCTTTAAACAACTCAACGCATCACAAAGACGACTAATTCACCTCCAGGCACTGCGAGCATCTTCCAGTCGAGACCCCGCCCTCTTCTGTGTATGGTACACATTCACGTGCAGAGCATCTGTCAAAATACATATTCTCCCCGAAGCATTTCCAGACACCTCCATCCAAGGACAAATCAATTAACAGTGAAAGACAGGCAGATGGTTTTTGAAGGACATCGGTGCCTGTGCCTCAGGTGAGAGGCATCGGATGGCAGCAAGCAACTGTCAAGTAGGATCCTCGTCTGAGTGATTCCCCGATGTCATCCACACACGAACGCAGCTCCCTGAGAGCCTCTGCCAATATCAAAAACATGCCGCCACAAAGAGGCAGCTTGCAGCTTACTATAGGATGCAAATATCAACGCTGCAAAAGGGAGAGAAGAGTGAATATTTCATAGACATATTATCAAACTGAATCCTAGATTAGCTTCCCTTCAAAACTACCCCAGGTGATGCTAAAGAGGATCTGTGAAAACTTGGCTTGTGATTTTTTTTTTTGTGCACATAGAGAGCAAAAATTAGAGACGATAATATGAATAAAAAAGAATAAAATGCCAAAAATGCAGATTAAAATCAAATGCATGCTGTTAATCCTGGACTTCAGGGGCAGAGTAAGCAAGCTCATCCATTTGCTGATCATATACGTTACTTACAAAGGGACAATACATCAAAGTGGCTAATTATGTGATTTCCCAGCGTCTTTCATTTTACTTTCCCAGCTGATGAGATAAGAAACTAACCAAATTAGCCTAGCTGCTTATCTGCAGGTAACCAGGGAGACTGTTTGGTTTGCTATTAATTGAGGTATGGAGGGAGCAGGTACAAAGGCAGCCATTTTATGAACCAGTGGCGGGGAATGATAGAGAACCTGGAAGCTGAGAGAAAGGCCTATCAGTTTAAAGGTCCATTGTCTCCTATTCAGGCATAATTAAGGCACACAAAAGCAACAGGATACAGTACACAGTGACTAGCATGGAAACAAAGCACTTAGACAAAGCAGCAAAGATAGGAAATCATTAATTATAAGACAATAAGGCTACAATAACAGCAGCAGCTGTGGAAAAAAGAGCTGATTTTGTATAAATTCAGTCCACAGGCTGTAGATCTACTGATATTTGCATAAAGCTAAATCTCACTGGTATATGTTAGCAATATGTTAGCAATCACTGCTAAACATTTTGATCAAGTATAATTGAAATACCATATAAAAAAACTACACTTTTGATATTTTTAAGATTCTAAATTGACATTTCATGGCTAATATAATTTCCCTAGCTGTTTTCAAAACATTTCCATCTATGCCGCATATTAACTCCAGCTGACAAGCAGGCAGGGTCCAATCATGGAAATGGACTCTGCCTAACTGCCAAAAAACATCTTAATGCTTGCTAATTGAGATTCATGGCTTCAAATACCAATCAGATAAAGTGATTAAGTCTTCCAGATCTTCAAATCATAGCTTCCCCTCAGCGTGTCATCCTCTGATAGTCCATGTCTCATCATTTCATTATTAATCTTTCTTTGTTTTGTTTGCTCCCTTGAGAGTTCAGACTTGATGCAATTAGAAGATGTAATTATTCCTCGGCAGTGCTGAAAATCTAAACAATCTATAGCTGTACTCAGTCTTCAGTAGCCTTGATGCATGCATACTGTAGAGGGTTTTGAGCATGTATAAAAGCACAATGACAAAAATGCCAGCATACATAATTATAAAATTTTGAGTGTGGTGCTTGACTATTATCACAGTGACAATGAAGGAACCATGTATCCACTGCCACTGTAGTCCTTTGTCAACATTTGCATATAGTGTATACAAGAGAATAAGACTATATATAATTCAGGCATGTGATTGGCCAAGGGCAAAAAAGCAGGAAAATATACTGAGACCCCTCCACACCTCGATAAAACTGGTGGCAGCTCTAATATTACGTGGATGGTAAAGCAGGACCCATGACAATAACTTATTTGGTGGATGTGTTGCAGTGGGAATCAAAGACAAGTGTCTAATCCACTGCTCCATCGCCACCTCTCTATAATAACTATTATTTTGTATTCATTTTTTTACCTAACTTCAACAGCTACATGTGCAACATGCAACATGCAACAATAATTGAGTCTATAACTAAATAATATAACAACTAACTTTCAAATTACTTCAGTATAAGTTAACAGATTATTTTTAATGAACAAGAGACAGCAGAAAATCTTTTTTTTTGCCTGTTTAAGACCTGGTAGCCTGACTGTTAAAGAATCAGTTATATTAATCAGGAAACTCAGATCAAACAGCCAGATCAGTCTCTACTGATAAGGCTGTAGGAAAAAGTTTTGACATTTCAACTCTGGCAGCGGACGAGCATGTGCGTGAGACGAGAACGACCGTGACAATTTCACAGGATTTTTTTAAATTTTAATTTTACCTTTATTTATTCAGGGAGCTTCACTGAGAGCAACCTCTCATTTGCAGAAAGGCCCTGATCACATCACACTGTTACACATTCACACCTGGAAGCTGCCCAGTACAATCGCAGCCTTGTCTGCTGGCCACTAAGCAGGGAGCTGTTGGGGTTATGGGCCTTGCTCAAGGGCACCTCAGTGGTGGTAAATGAGGGAGGGCAAGCACTGCTTGGTTTACTTTCCACACCCAGTTTTTATCCTGCTGGTCCGGGGACTGAACAGGCGACCTCCCGGTCACAAGCTCGCTTCTCTAACCTTTAGGCCACCACTGCCCACAACCCCGCCAGTGACACACAAGCCGTTGCCATGGTTACCTCGCGGAGCGCTTGTTTGCCTGTCTGATGAGGAGCACAGAGCAACCCCGCAGATAAAAGCCGTCTGAAAAGGCATTATATAAACCCTGTCACAACAATTCACAAGAAATTAATTTATAACGTGCCAAATCCTTTAACATAAGGATGACTTAAAAAGCAACCATTCATACAGCAAAGTGTATATTATATAGCCTATATGATTGATCAATCCACAACAAAGTCAAAGTAAACATTAGCTAGCCTATAACAAGCAATAATCAAAACATACCCATTTTATCCATCCTTATTGGCACCTCAGTGTTGGGCAAGTTACTCAGAAATAATAGCCTATAGTTACTAGTTACTTAGCATATAGGCTACTTCTTAAAAAAGTAATATTAGCTACTCTACCCTACTACTGGGTGATACATCACCACTCTCTCCCGACGAGTCCAAGCGTCGCTGGCAGCTGCTATAAGGTAGAATTGTTTGCGGTCAAAAATGTTTTGCTGTTCCTCAAAGTTTACAACGGACGACAATATTCTTTGCATCTTAGACTGAGACACAATAATGGCAATAACGTTACTTACAGCTGTCGAAAATACCTCTCTCTCCCTGGTCTACAGTCTTCCTTTAGCTTTTTGGCTAACAGCCGACTTTAACAAGAAAAGGTCAGGTACTGCTGAGCTGCAGCGCGGTCGTGCATTCACGTCAGGGATGATGCGTTCATTAGCGCAGCGTTTCTGGGATTAGGAACTGTAATAATAGAACTGTTTTGGAAATAGTAATCCCTTACATTATCCTTTACTGGGAAAAGTAATATTGCATTATTACTGCCCAACACGTTACATACCACTGATGCGCGACTGTGGTACACATTGCGCGGGTGTGGAATTGGCAGCTGAACACAAAAGGAACATCCTTGTTGATACTTGGAAAGCAATAAAACTTTAAACATGTCAGCTTGTAGAAATCCTTTCCATTTCACTCGGCCAGCTCCTGTACCTTGCCTAAATAATATCCCTGAATCAGTTCACTCCATACACCTATAATAAAGAACAAGACTAACACTGTGTCTACACAGTAAGCATGTTAGCAGAGCAGCAGAAGCTTCAATCCTCCATGACTACAAAGCATGTGTTCAGGCACAGTATTGTCACCCACGTTTTGGGCTAAATGTTAACGTCAACATGCGCACAATGACAAAGCAAACATGCTGATGTTAACTTTGCTATGATGTTCTTAGATAGCCCACTAACATTTGTCAATTAGCGCAAAACATAGTATGGCTGAGGATGATGGGAATTTGTTTTCGGAGTGTTTGGTCATAAACTAAACTATTGGGTACATTTAAATTTGAGGGATTATCTAACAAGTTTCCTGAATGTTTCAACAACTACTGAATGGCAATCCATTCACCAAAGCAGTAGACAGACAGACCGATCGACTGACACAACCATCCATCGTGCCATGGCGCTAGTGTGGCTAAAAACACATATTCTTCATTATGTGAAATAATGAGGCAAATCCAGATAAAAGCCAGTGTTTCTTATAATGATTAACCTTATGTTTTGATATTACATTCTTCGCTTCCTCTCTCTGGGATCATAGAGGTGAAAAAAGGTAGGACAGATTGCACAAGGATGACATTCAGCAAAGGTCTTATTCCACATTTGGACTCACACTCCAGACCAGTGATCCACCAGAACACCACATTCCTCTTATCAAACCTGTAGGATTTAAAATATTGGAAATGCAGATATAGAAGATGACTTGAAGAAGTCCCTCATGTACATTCAGTGTATTTTATGGACGTTAAGTGATAAATTGGCTCACGGTTGTTTCTTTCATTTGCCAGTGTAATTGTCATTAGATATTGAAAACAAGTCAAACAAATGAAACTCAATCTGTATCATTACCAGGAAGCGGAAATGACCTTGCCTTGCACTGACAGCTTAATCACTGTTGACGATTATTAAGAGCCTGAATCACTCCTGATCAAAATTTAAAGCTTTAATCAGCACTGGCCAATGTAACGCTGACAGTAAGCCTGTAGCCAGCCTGAGAACTGAAATAGTGTTCACTTCCACAAAGAGTGTGTCTTTTTACGATGGCACTGAATCAAAAAGGAATTAACCACTTTGCAAACACAACATAACTGTGATGAGCTCGGGATAAATTATGATTAGAAATTGTCATCATACTGCAGACATGGATCATTTTAGTTACCATCTGTTTTTATTGCTAGCCAGTGAACAAAGAAATGGAGGGGTCTTTTTTTGTTAACAGTACTGATAGTAAGCAAGTCTTCCACCTGCTGTTGAGTATGTGGCTCAGTCAAATGATGCAATAATTTCTAAGTCAAAATCTCTGTGCATTTTCATTTTCAATTCACTATATCCATAAATACATTCTGGGCCAGCTGTGCTATTGAAGACATGAGAGTGTCTTTTTGGCTACAAAATGTTAATTAAGCCATAAATTGAATCTGGCCATGAAAAAAAAAGCAACAGCCCATATCTATGATCGGTTTAGGAGAAATGGAGTTCACTGAAGAAGGGAGGGGTCCATTCATCTTGACTTTGAAGAACATTAGGATGATGGCTGTGCAGTCCATCCCTCTCACACACACTTACAGGGAAATGTTCAGTTGGACGTTAAATTAATTTCTCATTTCAAGTCATTAACCTTTTAATGAATGAGTCCTTACAAAGTGGAATCATTCCGTTGGACAGCTAGAGTATTCAGGGCATCGATTTCACTTCTATTTCAGCATCAGAGCAGCAGCACGTAAAGATTCAGAAGTCATCCCACTGTGCTCGACCTTGACTGTGGCGTGACTGTTGTGTTAAGTTTGAAATACCCGAGACCGCTCCACCATTCCAATTCCAATTGAGACGCTCCATGTTCAAAACCTACGTGTCAGTGTCTTTTTATTTTGCTCTGTTACGGCCTGTCTTTCTACCAGTCTGTCTCCACGTCCGGGCTCTCAAAAGGTCGAGCCGTCACTTTCTCCAAAGCGGTGGTGATGTGAGCGACAGGCTGGGATCTGCTGCTTACTTCTGTGTATTCCCAGATCAAAGTGAGGCCTGTCTGAGCAGCTGAAGTGCCCTTAATATGTTCGCCTCAGCAGGATCATCCACAGGCTGTTTCTGCCTGCCTCACTGCTGCTGGTTTGTGTCTCAGGAAAAGAGACCTTTTTATTCTCAAGAGGGACAGATTAGGGGCAGACCACGTCTGCTTTTGTTAGTAAATAGGTTTTATGTATGCATTTTAAAAAGCAAAAGTACGAGAATTCCAATTTTTATTTAGTTTCACTGAGAGCAATGCTCTCTTTTTCAGGAACGCCCTGATAACATTCACACAGTTTCACCTTCACTCCTGTAAGCTGCCCAGTACAACCACAGTCTGATCTACTGGCCACTGGTCAGCTCCAAAGGAGAGGCTGGGGTTAAGGGCCTTGCTCAAGGGCACCTCAGTGATGGTAATGAGGGAGGGGGGTCTGAGACCGAGGAGCAAGAGCTGCTTTTGACTTTCCTCACCCAGATTTGTCCTGCCAGTCCGGGGGACTGAACTAAACACCTTCTGGTCTAAACTTTAGGCCCAAATCTTGAAATTAATGAAGATACCTGCCACCTCACCCCAAAATACATAATGTAGATAATAGAAATAGAAATTAATTATTGATATTTCAGTCTGGATTAGTGGTGGACTGTTTGAGGAAATGTAGCTAAGCCAAGCTAACAGATTTTGTTGTTTTGGCATTCAACACGTTTTTCTGCTCGCTCTCAAGGATACACACATTGCATTTTGGTGAGAAGACCTTGTCACAACCTGGCTCTTGGGCCATGACAAACACACCATTTCAACGGTCTAACCATTTAATTTATTTAACAAAAGCAAATTAATTTAATACATAACTGATTTTAACAAGGCGTGTAATGTGCGTATCAGTGGAATTAGTGGTGTAAGGTGTACATGAGGTAAGAGATAGTGTGTGGGTGTTTTAAAGAGCATAAAATAACTGATGTAATGCTGCCATCCTCATATGACCGGAGGTGTATCTGCAGGAGAAAAGAGGAAGAAGGAGTGAGAGGCATATACGATAACAGCAGGGATCATCACACACTTCACAGGGACCTTAAACTGGATATTACTAGATATTTTTGTTAAACTGTGATCACTTTTTATCTTCAGTGATATATAACTTGCTATAATCAATCAATCAGTTTTATTTAAAGTGCTGAATGGTCCCAATAATGGTCCCAATTGTTCGAAAGTATTGGGGAGTTTATAGCCATCATTCTGAGAGGAATGTGGACCAGTTATTTTGTCTCTAATTGAGTCAATCTTATTTGTGAAAAATTCAGAAAATCATCAACTAAAATAAGAGCTATTGGCAGTGTGAGTTTAGCAACAGTATCAAAAAGAAATTTTCATTACTGTTAATCAGGTGGGAGAAATATGCTGGCCTTTGTTTATAGATCCTAAAACTCTCAGCCAAGGCAAGGCAAAAATCTCCTTTTTAAAAAAAGTTAATTTTGTGACTTTTAACATTTTAGTTGAGCACAGCCCTGGCAAGCATTGCTAGCTGCCTGGCAAAGGGGATATTTCAGTGGTGGACTGACAGATAGACCTCCCTATATTATTATTTATATTTTTATTTTATTCAGTTTTACTATCAGAGACGTAGCTACTAGTGAGGACACCAAGGACATGTCCTGTCAGTTTACATTCTATAATTTAACATAAATTGCACATGTTGAGTAAAAAAAATAACATTTGGACCATTGTGTAGGGAAATTTAGTGTTATTTAGGGTTAAAGGGGCTATATGCATGTTACTAACACAACTTCTCCCCTTTCCGGTAGTCTTGTGCTTTCTCGTCCCTCTCCTCTCTCCTCCTATCACTTCCTGCAGGTTTTCTGGCTCTGGAGCTGTCGAGTCTGGATCTGTGGTTGCGGGTCACCTGCTGCCCCCGTGTTTCTGCTCGACACCCTCTGCTACAACAACTATTGTTACTAGTCCTATTTTTATTATTGTTATTATAATCATTAACATTACGATTGTTATCATTAACACTACTAAACATATCTATACCATTTTTCATTTAGTCTATAGCAACATCACCTTTACAGTCTGTACCTCTGTGTGTGTATATTGTGTAGGCTGCCTCCCTCCCCTCTCTCTCCTTCCATCCCTCTCTTTTTCTCTCTGTTCCTCTCTTGCCCTCTCTCTCTCTCTCTCGCTCTCTCTCTCTCTCACCCACCCACCCACCCACCCAAACCGGTCAAGGCAGATGGCCGCCCACCCTGAGCCATGGTTCTGCTCGAGGTTTCTGCCTCTTTAAAGGAAGTTTTTCCTTGCCTCTGTCGCCTAGTGCTTGCTCTTGGTGGGAATTGTTGGGCTTCTGTAAATAGCATCATAGAGTATGGTCTAGACCTGCTCTTTTATGAAAAGCACTGTGAGATAACTGTTGTTGTGATTTGGCGCTATATAAATAAAATTGAATTGAATTGAATATGCAAGTTTTTCAATGAAATTTATCAAATTTTCATTGCCTTATTGTCAATGGGCTCAAAACTCACTTGTAAATGAAGCACACGCCTGTTTTTGTTTTGTTGATTCAGCCCTGTGCGCGCTCCTGAACCTCTCTCAGACTACAGCGACAACACGGCAGCTAACGACATGCAGTCCACTAACACCATAAAACAACCGGCTCCCAACAAAACACAGGCTCCACGTAAGGATACAAAACAACAACAAGTTTATGTGCTTAAGCCCAAACAGGTTCAGATGTTGTCGAGTAAGAACAAAGTGAGCATTAGTAAAGCTGCAGAAACACAGAGAAAGTTAGCTCACAGGCTAACGCCGAACAGTTGCTAATGTTATCCGGGGCAAAGTTATATAACGTTAGCTTTGCATATTACTTAACCAACTAACGCGACTCATGTTACTATCCTGTGTACCACTGTTGATTTAGCCTGCAAGAAAGGATGTAACGGTAAAAAGTAAACGTGGATCGATTTGTTTACTAATGTTATAGTGATGCAGCCAGGAGCAGCCAGCTAACGCTACAGTAGCTCGGACCTGACGCTGTTTGCTTCGTAACGTTCAGTTTAGGTTTATTGTGGTTTTTATATACAGTCTATGGATTTTACCAATAACGTTACTCAGGTACACAGCTTCTCCACCTCTCCGTCGCTGTAACTAACATGACCCACAAAACATAAAACACTGCAACAAAACGGTCACAACAACCCAGAGGAAGAGCCATCCACTATCACTAGTTACAATAAAATTACTTACTGCAGTCTAACTGTTATAAAGTGTGACACAATCTTGTTTTAATATCCAGTCCAGCTCACTAACCGTTTCGTTATCATCCAATACATGTAGCTGTGCTAACATTGCTGAGCCTCCGGTGAAAGATACACAGATAGTAAAGATAGTTACTGAAAGCAGCAGGTGAGCTAACGATGTAGCACGTCGGCTAAATGCAGTAAATGTACCGTGATCATGTAATGAGCATGGATTAGTTCAACCTGCAGCTGATAAAACTATTACTGTAATGTTGCAGTGGGGGTTTACCTGAGTTTCCAGTATATTGTGTGAAGCCGTCTCCCTGCCTGTCTATAGCCGCTGTCACTCTGCCTTTTTTCGGGAGTATTGTGCCAATATGCGGCTTGCTGCACTGAATGAAGTAACGTTACGGCGCCGGTGTTGATCTGCCTCTGAGACGGGAACGTCGAAGTAACAGAGCCTGAACATGTCTGAGTGAAAAGCCACAGCCTGCATGCTGGTGTTCCTGCGTTTATTGCAGGATTTCTGTACGAAAGCGGTTGTGTTTCGGATTCTGCTCACTTCAAGCGAGCACGCGTACGAGCACACGCTTGGTTGCAATCTTAGAACCGCACCGCTAGTGGCCACTGGAAACTACATAATGCCCCTTTTAAATTAAATGATGATATATTAAAATATTAAAACTGTGGCTATGGCTATGTATGTGTATTTTTATGTGTATAGTATATTTAAACTATGTTTACATTTACAGTATTCTGCTATGAAAATCGAGCCTTTTGGGCACAAACATTTAGAATGAGACTAATAAAGTTCTGTGTTGTCTTAAAACAGAGAGCAGTTGTCTCTCAGGGATTCATTGGCAGGAGACTTGAATGTTAATGAAGAAACCGTCTTTGTCTTTTTAAACACTTCATGGCCTTGCACAGTGTTTTGGTATCGACCTTTTATTTCACTTCTTCTCTCGTCCTCCCTCCCTCCTGAGGGAAAGTATGAATCCATCTTTGAGGTAGGTAATCATGAGTTTTCGCAATTATATCCTTTTCTCTGTGTTCCTTCGTTAGGGAGACCTCGTTAGTCCCGTGTGATGCTATCAGTGATTGATCACAACATCAGCCTCATATCCTGCCTCACATCCTCCCTCCGGAACATCAAGAGCGCTAAGCCCGATAAACATCACTGATAAACTGAATGCGTTTGATTACAGCAACCTGCCAAGATGCTTATCCATTAGTCGCTATGCATTTTACTCATTGAAATCATTTAGGAGGCATAAAGCAGTCGGTGATGTACGTATGTTATGGCAAATCGTCTTCATGGGTCACTGCTTTTACCTGGGGAAATTAAAGAGCTGTGAACAGATTGAGAGACAATCGAGTCTTCCACTTAGTAAGGCACATAACTAAATTAAGGTATTTGTGTTCGTGTGTGTGTTTGTGTATGTGTAAGCCCTTAAGGCACACTTCATCCTGTTATTCACGTAACATAACGGCGAAGTAAAGGGCTTTAATTAACGGAGTGGATCCTCATCGTCATGGGAACAGATGTGATAGGGTGTTACTGACGTGTTTTGCCACCTTGAGAGGTTTGAGGATCACACGTTGTGAAGCGCTGCACGCGCAGACACACACGTTATGTGCTGTCATCACTTTGTAGCAGACATTTGGCCTTGTCTTAACAGAGCTTTAGAGCTTTACATGTGTGTCCGAGCAGATCAATAGGTGCTCACTATAAAATGGACCCAGGCGTAAATTAACACACCAGGGAGCTGCCAGAACAAGACACCAGGACGAGATTCAGCAGAGTGTAATTTGGATAAAGTCACATCAGCTGCCTGAGTGGTTGGGGCGTGCTATTTGCTGTACTATTTTCATATTTATGATAGAAAGTGGGCTTTTCTAATGTGATGTGTAAACACTGCATTATCATTATTTACTTGATTCAACCTTGCAAGTGAGTACAGCTACTGCAGCCTGTAAAAGCAAAAATGGTTCCTCTTTGCTGGCACAGCTTTACTTTGCATGCATTTGTTATACATGAAAACATGATTATTCTAGGTTGTAAAACCATTTACCACGTAGTATTTTCAAGTGTGATGCGGTGCTGATCCTTGCACTCCATGCTGTTAGCTAAATGTAATTTTGGTGATCTAAAGTGCTATCATCCACATTTTACTACCACTTGTTATAAACTGTTTAAGATAAAATGTTTAAATTATGTTTTAGATATGTTTAAAAATGTTTTAATATTCTTAGCTTGTTCGCAAAAGCTCAGACTACATGGATCTAAAGTGTGTTCAAAACAAAGCCAACACAGTCGCAGGATTTCACAAAACATTCAACAACTCCACGTCATTGTTGGAGAACATTTCAGCTTTAGGCTAAATTAAACTAAAAGCGTGTGCCAGTTCTAAATGTTATCTAATAATTGGTAATGAACCAATGAACAACAAAGGTAATTGATGACTAAAAAACTCTTTAATCTCTTTTGTCTTAAAATGAATGTATTTTATTAAACCACTGACAAGGAAGCAAACCTTTACACAACAGTGGCTACATAGGTTTTTTCTTGCTAGTCCTCTGCCAGTCTACTGTAGATATACAAGAAAACAAGGTGATACAGAGAGGCGTGTAAGGCGTCTCCTGTGTGAGATAGTGTGATTGGCCGAGTTTGAGGAAATTTTCATGCTAGCTAACAGTGCTAACAGCAGAGCTAACAGATTTAGTTGTTATGCTGTTGGCTACGGGCCACTGTAGCCTGTACACCATAACAGACTCTCAGTGAAACCAGTTAACATCTCATCATCTTATTCCTTGAGTGAACTCATATAAAAAGGGTAAACTAGAATATATTAAAAGATATCCTGTGGAGTTTTCTTATCACAAGTTGCACCGTGAAGTAGTTTAGTTTGTTTTGTGCACATATGACTTGGTAGACATTACCCTCGGTTTGATGCTATTGTGTGCAGTGTTGCATTAAGCTGACTGAATCTTTCTGTGACTTTTAACATTTTTGTTGAGTACAGCCCTTGATATAAGCGTCCAAAACATTTGTTGCAATTTTTTGCCATGCTCCACTTATTCTCTGTTTTCAGAGAAAACCCACTCTTGTTCGCTCCATAGCAGGGATACAAATGTTAACAAAGTGTTTAACAACACACACTCATAGATGGCAGTAGGATTTCAACTGCTCCTGGCAACATCAAGCTGCAGGCCACTCATATACTCTGTACGCAGCACTGGCATTTAACATGTAAGTTCCACGTATTCATGATCAAAATTAGGTTGAAATTGCATTGGTTAACGTGAAGAATAGACTTTCTAAATCTCTGTCTATCACTGTCAAGGAAAATTATTAATTAAGTGCAACCTCTTCTTGCATCAGCTCTGACACACATACACATACAATAGACCCTTTAGCGCCGAAATAAGCATGCATGCAAACACACCTGCTTAGATGCATAGGCCTATAGAGTAGCCTACATACACAGGCTGAGCCGACACATGCACACACTGTCACCGTTTAACACACACACACACACACAAATATGCCCACAGACAATAGCCTGCAACTCCCCTCCGGCCTGGCAGGTAATTGCAGTCTATGGGGGGACAGGTGCTTCCACAATAGAGTGCCAGTGTCTGGGCAGGCTCTATTCAGTGCCACTGTAATTATCTAATTGAAAAGCTTGCAGGGGAAACAGAGAGAGAGAAAGAGAGAGAGAGTGTGTGTGTGTGTGTGTGTGTGTGTGTGTGTGTGTGTCTGTGTCTGTGTCTGTGTGTGAATGAATGTGGAGAGTTGGGCAAAAAGAGAGCAGAAAGGAAAAGATAAGCTGTGAGCATTTGGAATACAATAAAGCTGTACACTTCACACCCCACACACGACTGTACATATACTCACATATTCACACACATGCTTCTGTAGCATAATTTTTTGCATCCACAAACTAGTGTTCACATGAGCACACATGTATGACCATACACACACACACACACACACACACACACACACGGTGTTTTCTGAATCAGATCTCTCAGGGGGGTAAATACTGTGGAACTGTCACTGAGGGATGGAGTGAAGAAGGGGGCAGTAATGGGAAATCTATTGTTGTGCGATGAGGATGTGGCAGGGAAAAGAGGAGGAGGGTCAGGGTATGTTGGGATATAAAAGTGGCATGGTCACTCTCATTTCTGATGTCAGCCCCGCTATCTCAGTGCCCCCTCTGCTTTGGCTTGAAGTTTTATATGGGATCAATAGAGAGGGGAGAGCAGATGGGGTTTGTGTGTTAGTGTGATGGGTGAGTATGCACTTTCTGTGTATATATGTGTTGTACACATGTGCATATAAATTTGCAGCTTTGTGTTCTCTTCCTGCAGCATGTGCTTGGAATATTTTGTGCTAGAAATAAGCATTGCTGTGGCGTGTTACCTTAGATGACAAGTGCAAAAAGTGATATTTATAGAAACAATCTTAGAGAAAGAATTCAACATGTTGGGAAATATGCTGATTCCATTGCTTTGCGGAGAGTTAGATAAGAAGATATGATATGAATGATTCAATTCACTCAACTCTATAAAGTGAAGCTGGAGCCAGCAGCTTCTTACCATAGCTTAGCATAAATAATGGACTCGGGGAAACGGCTAGCTGGCTCTTTCCAAAAGTTCAAAAAGTCATATATGCATCTCTAAAGCTCACTAATTCACAATTTATGTCTAATTTATTTTATCCATACAAAAACTTAAGTGTAAAAGTTTTGTTTAGTCTTTACGGAAACCGTCTGCTGGCTGTAGCCTTGGTAGCAATCGCTGCTAGCTAGAAACAGCTAGCCCAGTTCAGTCCAAAATAAAATAAATCTACATACTAGCACCTCCGAAAGCTCTAAAGCTAATTAATATTTTTTGGTTTTATCTTTACAAAGTGAAAAATGTGTAAAATGAGTTGCCGCCTGCTGGTGGTAGCTTCATATTTGTATGTAGACTTCAGAGTGGTATCGATCTTGATGGTATCGATTTTGAAAAAGCTGTCAAACCTTTTCTTTAAAACAGTGACTAATACTCCAACGATTATGGAGCTGTGTTCTTTTGACACCGCTGCTATCATTTATATTTAGCAAATCCAGATGCTCAAACCACTTCAAAACCCCACTGAACATCTATTTTGTTGCAAGCTGTAACTCGACAGCCTCACATTCTTGACGAGACAATAACGTCTCGTTATTGTCCTTGGATGCGTTTGTCTCACGGTGGTAGCAGCCTTGTTTTGGCTCTTATGTATGCCTGCAGTCTAGTACAAAGCGAAGGAACTCAAATCCCCAGGGCTAGAATTTTCCTTCGCACAGGCTCACACTGGCGTTCTTGAAATGTTTAGAGGTGAGAACTTCTGCATCACAAGCCGTCTTTGAAAACATTCAGTTGCCATTTCTTGAACAGCATAAAACATATGAGCATGTTTGATGAGCACATTGGATATTTTTGTATTCGTAGTGTGGTTTGTCTTTGGAAGTTTGCGTGCCCTCTGATGGGTGCAGGAAAAAAGAAATCAGGCATTAGAAACTGGGTCAGACACTGAGGTGGATTTCAAAGGTGGATTCTTGTAGAAATACTGTGAAAAGATAAGAATTTAGGAATCGCGGGACAGGGGATGGCAGGTTAAAATAAAAGATTGAAAAGGAAGGGAAAGGGAAAGGAAGGAAAGAACATCCATACAAAGTGATGAGGCCAAAAACCAGGACGATGACCACATATGGAAGAAAGCCTGATAATGGTTCGGGATTCCTGAGTGCTGGCTCCCCTGAAAGCAGCGAGATTTTGCAGAAAGCTGGACAGACATACTTCGGGTTGGCTTTGTGGCATTTGCAGTGTTGAGTCTGACAAACACACACAGAAAATAAGCTGTGAAGTAAATAAACCAATCTGCTGAAAAACCCATCACTCTCTTTGTCTCTCTCTTTATGTCGTATTCACTGATTCACTGAAACAGATTCTGTGTCAGCGTGAGCAAATATGTCATATTCCATCTCACTGGGTATCAAACGTACCCTGTAGTCGCAGACATGTAAATAAGAACCGCAGAACATGACATTCTGTTTGTGGGGAACATTCCGGCCTGTGTGCCTCTCTCTCATCTCCTACAGCAGTGATGTGTAGACCTTATTACAACATGTAAATGACCCCCTACTGTGCCATCTAGGAGTATGATATGATGAACATGCTCAAATGTGTGGAACAGGAGTCGTACATAGTATAAGAGCGAGTGTGTGTGTGTGATGCCTCAGCCCAATACCTTTGCTCACTGTAGCTGTATGTGTGCATTATGCATCCATATACTGTTTGTGCATTACATCAAGCTGTCAGAATTAGACATTTGCTGTCTTGTCTTTCTATATCAAGTGACATGAATGAGAGGAAATTCTTTAGATCAAAGTGTACATACTATATTGAAATAGTTACTACTTTCAAATAAGGCCTACTTATACATAGGTTTGTAGTTTTAACTAATGCTTTATAGACCAGCAATAATCCATTAATAATTACCACATTTGGGCTGTGGGTTTGACTTCCAATGGACAGTTTGCTGCAGATGCTCTGTAGTTCTACAAGTTGTCAAAATCAATTTTTGAATTATTTCAATCCATCAATACTTTTATATAAATGATCGATGAAATTACCATGTGCACTGTCAGAGGTGCCACTCACAAAGATGGATCCACAGAGAATTATTGCCCAACTCTGCAGTTCCACTGAGCTTTATTTAGTTTTAGCGTCTCTTGGCTCATTGGTTTTAGTTTGATTTTACAGTACTCAAGTTAACTGTTTTGGGTCACTATCGTACTGTCAATGCTAAAATCTCAGATAAACCCACTGTACGCTACCTGCCCAGCACCAACAGTAGATAGACAAAGTTAGCAACTAGCTGATGAACATATTTAAGCATTTAGCTTTGAACTGATGGGGACGAAAAAAAGAGCTATAGGAAGAGTGAATATTGGACTCTGGTGACTTAAAATGTATGTTAATATTCTCCCAGTCTGCTGGATGTCTAAATAGGCAAATGTTTGCTAACATATTCACCATCAGGTGTTGCAAAAGTTGTATTTAAGCCTTTAGGTGCTTTGGAGGAAAGATCTGATAAATGCCACAAGTGATCTCAGTTGAGGTGACTCCAGAATCTATGTGGTCATGTGTGAGCAGGTATATGCAACATCAGATTCCTCCTCGATCAGTGATGATATAAACATGACCAGGTAGATTGCTCATGTTGCACCTGTCCACCTCATTGCGTTCTGGTGCTTTCAGGTTTATCTAAAATCCATCTATTTATCCTCATGTGAAAGAGAAAATTAGTTTCTCCACTTTACACATAGAGTCCTTTGTAGCTCAGTGGGTGTTTTGTAGCCTTAGTGGTGGTTTATCCTATTCGATCAATGAATACAGTTCATAATTAGCCCACTATTTTATTTGCAGCTACACTGTACTTCCACCAAATGGTGCGCATTCCTGGAATATGTTTGTTTCTGTAGAAATATCTCCTTTTCTGTTTTCTTTTGATGATACAATTTTGAGGTTCAACTCTGTTGTCTCTATCCAAAAGATAAAGCTCTGAAGCTACAGAGTGCCCTAATTGCTATATTGGCTATGACAGCCTTGTTCTTTTCTTTCATCACTAACACACTATCAGCCTTTTCTCTGTCCTCCCACTATGCACTCGTCTCTCCTGTTCAACATTTTGTCCTTTGACAAAAGAGAAAAATGGCCAACCTTACCAGGATTTTAATATATATATATATATATATATATATATATATATTTACTCTGATTCTCTATCACAAACACACTCACATCCATTTCTGTGACGTGCCCATTTCCCCTCATCTTCCACTCTGACCCCACCCTAAACACTGGATGTCCCATATTTATTTTAAATAGTTTCTCTCTCATCTGTGATGGCACAAAAGAAATAAAAATCAGAGTTGTTTATTACTATATAAAATATGTAGTTTCAGGGAAGTGAAACCTTGGAGGACGGTTGATATTGAATTTTTCAACATGGTGCTCAATTCAAGCCATTGTCTCCCTCTCCCTGGGGCCCTGGCCTGTTACATGTTGCATTTAAGCACACAGGTCAATAAAGGTAATTGATAAGCTCTCATACAGATATATCGTGATGAATGAAGGATATTTGCAGTGCAATGAATCAAACTACCTCTGGAGCCATAAATGGATGGTTGTACCCCCACCTAATGGGAATAAGCATAAACTCATTCTCCATAGTGAATTCCACAGTGTCACGAACAGCCACCTATACGGATGCGTTATTGGTCCATTACATACACTTTATGAGCGCCTCACAGCTGGAGCAGAAATGGTGTAGCTCCACTGGTGGCCTAGTCATAGATTATTGGCACGTCCATCTGCCCAAGGAGGCAAAACTAGCATAGCATCAATCTTCTTCTCAAGCTAGATCTTTACATAATAAGCCAACTAAGATACCTTATTTTGGTAAAGAGAGAAAAACCTAATATGAGATGTTTGCATTTGCCTGATCCAGGTCCATTTAACAGAGGACCTATGACTTTAAATATTAACTGAAAATGATAGCAGCAATTTTAATTCAAAACATGAACATAATGATTTACTTATTTTAATCAAATCATTCTTTTTCAAAACTGTTATAAAGTATCAAAAGAATTTATTTGATTCCTAAGTAATAGTGGACAAAGGTGGCAAAAAATGCTACACACACACACACACACACGATCTGTAATGTAAAAACAAACAGCAATTTAATTTTTCAACACAATGACACACATACAAACAAGTAAATAATAACATTTTGATTTGTTAAAAAATAAAATACATTCAATGGTGCAAAACCAATAATTAAAAGTAATAAATTGAAATGTTTTGGCATCAGGAGACGGACTTGTAGCTTATTCACATGTTCAATAGCAATTTTTCTGCATTACAAAAACAAACTTTTGTGTGGAGTCACTTGACCTGACCTCACAAAACTGTAAAACGGACATTATACAACACAAAAATGACCCGCACCTGCTTTGAGCAACACACTATATGAATCACCCCATTTTGTTACCTGTGTAACAGATAAAATAACATAACAATAATAAAACATTTACTCAGGAACAGTACTCTGACAGAGGTTTCATAAGCTCAACCCCCGCCACTGTGGAAAATCCCAGATGAAAAACTATTCCAGAAATCAATTAATCACTTTACACTGAGATTATAATTTTTCCATGGGTGTTCTCTGAAATTACTTCTCTCCCATCTTGTTGGTGATGAAGTGGTTTCTGAAGGTTCAAAAAGTGCATACATCCCTAAAAATGCGCCCTGCTGAAAGCCTTTGTCCAGTTCTGATATGATTTGTCTCTTTTAATAAGAGTGTTTCACAAGGTTCAATAAAATCTCCAATATGGAAAGTCAAGAGCTACTCTTCCAAACTTTTACAGATAATTAGCACCATGATAAATAGTCAGTAACCTAAAGGCACTGAAAGGGGAAAATTACCTGGAAGAGACGAGATGCTTGTTGGTTTTAAAACAAAAATTAAGTTTCCATAAAATATACAATGCTGTGAAATTCTGTAATAAAATCACTCGGGGGGGAATACATACAATAATTCAAGGCCAACTGGCGTTTACACTCGATGTCATGCATTTACATCAGACTCTTATCCAGAGAAATAGAAACAGGTTAGCAGTTTCTAGTCTCAGGTTACTTTTGCTACATTTACGCCCAGCATCCACTCTACTTCTGTGTTTTCTAAGTCCTAAAACGGAGATTTTTGAAAATGCTGCTGACCACATTTTAGTATAGAACTCCGGGACTGTGTTGTGTCTGAACGGGTGGAACCGGAGAAATTTGAAAACAGTGGCACAGACACCCACGTTCACTTCTTCATTTGGTCTTATCAGTAACAACATGTCAAGTGTATCAAGCCAAAACATTAAAGCTATGTCTTATACTCATGTGTTAGCAGAGTAGACAATCTGCTTCCTGTTTACACTGGCACTCGCACGCCCAGTGTACGTGAATTGTCATGTGAGTTTTCATCAAGTTATTATTAAACTTATTATTGTGGACGTAGCCTCAATCTGAGACAATCCCAACTGTCTTACAGAGCTTAAAGCAGCTGTTCACCAAGATAATCTAAAAGCTCCACTCTTTAGTTGTCCACTTAGTAGTCTATGCATCTTTGGACAACTTCTGTTCATTGTTTTTGAACAGTGTGCCAGCTAAAAACACATTTACAACTCAGAATATTTTGTATATCTGTAGAAAGATCCTGCTTTGAACAGCAGGATTCAGCTTGGATTGGATTCTTGTGTATGTATAGTGTGTATGGCCAGTAACAACTACCACTGTAACTTTTCTTCAAAGTTAGACTAAGGCGAAGTCTCTCTCCTGTTGGCCTCTGTCCCATCATTGTGATCCATTTCTGTCACCGTCCAAGCGGAGCCTTCCTGTTGGTGTTTGCCAGGCTGTGTGCCAGCCGCTTGGTGAAGAGATGGTGGGACTTTCCACAATAAGTGTGTGTTGTCTTCAGCAGCTCCTCTTCGAGAGGATCCAACAGGGAAGTCACTAGGTCTGCACCAAAAGAGAACTGGAACGACAAAACAATCCATTGGTTAGATTTAGTGTGATTAAAGTAGCTTAGATGTTCTAGAGAGAAAATCCATTTCCAAGCACTGAATATTTATTTTGAGAATAAGATTCTCATTTTAAAATGTACTGATCTGACAGAGACATTCAGGTAATGCAAAGCATTGTGCTTTCAAAGAGCAGAATAGATAAAACCAGGAAAGTGCTGAATATAAAAGGCAGAGTGGCACGGACGTTTGTATATCCGTCTTGTCTAATGTTGCCAAGTTAGAGGACTTGTACTCTCCTGTCTCTCCCTTTTTCTTCAGAGAGCAGGAACACGGGGGTGGTGGTTGTCTAAAGGTTGGAGGAGTGGGCTTAGAAACATAAAATGAGCAGCTGAAATCCCAAACTACTGCCAAAACTCTCCCGAGGACAGCTCTCAAACCCCCTGTTCCAGTGGAATTGATCAGGTTCCCTCAGGAAGAAAGCAAAGAAGTGGTGCTTTGGGTTGCATTTGGGCAGGCAAGATATCTTTGCCTGGATAAATTAAAAACTAAATCTGCAAGGCACACAGGACTCAGATGGGACTCCAAATCTAATCTGATCGGTCAGCTGGGCACAACATAAAGCAACCCACGTTGTTGGAGTCAGTTTTATGCTATAGGCTTACCGTCCAGTGATAACTGGGGATTACAGAAGAAATTTCATGTCTTCCCAATAATGAAGGAGCCTTTACAACGCTCCGAGGAAATCAAAGGGGAATTACCATTTTTTATGCCAGCTCATTTGCTTGCGATTGGGTCCCTGATATTGGGTCACAAAGAGTGGCTTTTTTATGAGCGCGCGCACACACACACATACACACGGTCATAAAGTTGCATTTACAGTTGGTGTATTGATTTTTGTGTGGCTGATGGGGCACTGTTGGTGTGCAGACTGCAACTCTAAATGTACCGCCGGCTGTAAAAATTTAACTGCTGCTTCTTGGGCTCAGCTTCTTCTTGCAGTGGAGGGAGGGAGGAGATGCTTTATGACGGACAGACCGCTGTGATCTGTTTGAGACACAGGCCGGCGGACAGACAGGGAGGAGCGCTGCCGTTTGTATTCCCATTTCTTTGTGTGAGGATACAGGGCATGGACACTGATTTATGTACATTTGTCTCCAGTTTATTAAGAAAATTAACTGATATGAACAAAACAAAAAATCTTTAAAAAAGGTAGAATTAAAGACTTGTTGCAACATTAACAATAGATAAACAGCTGATTTATCTGTTAGTCTTTAGTCTAAACTTAACAACAATTTTGATTATTGTTTATTAATTTAAGCCATTCATCAAGCAAAAAGGCTCATTATTCACTTGTCCCAGCTTCTCAAATGTGAGGATTTGCTGCTTTACTCCTTTTTATAACTGTAATGTGTTCAGATTTTAGACTGTTGGTTGGACGAAACAAGCTGTGTAAAGATGTCACAAAGGGCTCTGAGACATTATGATGCTTGTTTTTCACTATTCTGTGACATTTTAACTAATAAAATTTTAAAATAATCATTAGCTGTGTGTGGCCCTACATAAATGTCATGTTTTCCTGCCTTTGTCTTACTGTGGACATAACTATATTTTTTTGGCGATGAGTAGGAAGTTTGCAATTATGCTGACTAACAAAAAGCTAGATTGTGGCTACTTAGCTCGGGTAAGTTATATCAACTTCAATGATCATGTAAAGGAGTGAAAACAACAGAAAACAAAAAATGTGGGGGGAAAATATCTCCAGTGGTTCTCCAATGGAGACAGGTTGGCTCTGATCAGTGTGCCTCAAAGTCATGCGCATGGTAACTTTACTCCCCTGCACATTGGGACATGTTATGATGTTGAGTCATTGCTTCTGGGCCTGTTGTTTGTGAGAGCCAATAAACTTATGTATGACTCTAAACGTGAATATTTCCCAGTAACTCTTATAGAAATTGTGTAAAAGTGAGTCTGTGTGTGAGTCCTCTTTCCTGTGCCAGTTTTCTGAATCCTCACACTAACCGAGCTGCCAACGTAGCACTGTTCTATTAGTTATTCACACCATAACACTACACAAAAAAAGCCTGAGGTTGTGCTGCAGATGAACAAGCAAAAAATGGATTAAATACTCTGTCCAGTGAGATAAAACACGCAGAGGATTAATCTATACTCCTCCATCCTCCTGGAAAACCAGACTTAATCACATATCTATGAAAGTGCCAATACCTACATAGACTTTTGGAAGAATGCGTGCTATGGGCCCTTAGGAGCAGATACAGCGAAGGTTCATGTGTGTCTACGGATGTAATTGATCCTGTCTTATAAAGCTGTAGTTTTAACTGCAGGCCATGGATAAGGTATAGATCCGCCATCGCTCTGATTTATGTTCAATGCTTTGTTAATAGGAAAGCAATGAGACTCCCAATGTTGATGGCTTCATTAAGTAAATGCCACTCGTGTCGTCAATATCATTATACTGCTGGTAAACATCCCATAAACATCCTCATGGGGGAAATTAGCTTTCACTCCAGCCCTTCTGAAAATGGTGGAGATTTGTGTTTCCTAATGCGGACAATATGGTGTCACTAACACTTACGGCGTTTGGGGTCGGCACCAATCCAAAATCTCATCTAGGAGGGCAAAGAAAGAGGGCAGTGGAGGAAAGCAGGCGTGTCACTGGGGTTATAAAAGGGCTCCTTCCATCAGCCGCTGTGTTCTAAATTACACTTACAACACTTGAGAGACTGGTGAACCTTTTGAAACTTTGGTGTACTCAAGAGACCTTTTTAACAGAGTGCTCTTGCTCATTTTAAGTCACTTCTGGTAATTCCCAAAATGGCTTTTGAGAATTTGCCTGCTTCCAGTATATGCAGATGGAAACAGAAATTGGAATCCAGTAAATCTTGTGATCATAACAAGAAAGCAAGTGTTTCCAAAGCTGCATCCTTCACTCAAGATAGGCTGCAACATGAGGATGCCTTTTCTCTTCATCTACCATAAGTATCTGCCTATATAATGTGCGTGAGTTGTTCAAACACAGCATAGGACAAATCCATTGGAGCCTCAGTGCCAGACAGTAAAACTTGCTTTTTTCTGTTCATATTTTACATTACTGATCATTGGTTTGGTTTTTACATTGTAGGTGAACTGATGAACATCCTGATACGATATCTTGTTGACTACATCTAATTATTTTTACAATAATTAGAAGTGAAATAGCTTACAGAGATGCAAGGGCATCTTCAAGAGCTTCTTTTACACGTTTTGCACAAGTCTGTGATGAAATTAACAATAAAAGGCAATTAAAAAGATTAATGGTTAGTTTTACACACAGAGGCCAATATTAGATACATCAAAGCAGATTAATCTTGGCAGTTGGTGCATCAGCTTGGAGTTCAGTGTTAATACAGATAATGTGAATGTCTTTTATTTCCTCCTTCTTGTAGGGAGTTCTGCATTTTAGTGCCAATTTTTCCTGGTATGAGCAGTGCACTAATCCCACCAAGCCCAATCCATGTTTGGATGAACATAAAAAGAGAGTACTATAACTGCATTCACAAAGCCTAAAGAAGTAAACTATAGGTGTATTCAAGCATCTCACATACATGAACACAAACACACCAAGGCATGCCCACCTTTCGTATGGCCTCGTAAACAGCTTTGAAGGCTGGCTGCTTGTGGTCGTGGTAAACTCCTCTGTTTCCATGTAGTATGTAAATACCGTCTTCTTCAGCTGACGCACAGTTACTGCCATAGATACAATGATCCGGACGGTAATTCCACTGGCAGGGAAACTCCAGCAAGCACTCTGGGAATAAAGGTGCACAAACACAGATAAACGACAACAAATCAGAGCTACAAAGAGGGCATCCTGTAGACTTTTACGAGTGTGAGAAGTATTTCTGTCTTATTTTATATCGTCGTATTACTGTCAATATGAGTTTATTAGTCTTTGGAGGCTAAAAAAGGCATTGTGTGTGTTATGTTAGCATGCAGCCTTACCAGGGTTGTGGTGAAAAATTATATTCAGAAGGTCCTGGTCTCCCCAGGTTATGTTGAGTTTGTATTTCTGAAGCAGAGGCATCAGCAGCTCCTCCCAACGCAGCCCCACGAACGTCATGTCATTCTGTCAACACAGACATGTATGCACAACATTCAAAAAGTAAAGTCAGCCTTAACTGTGTCAGGATTTTGTCAAGTGTTGGGTGCTTCACATTGCAACAGGATCACATTGAATCCTATCACAGACCACTACAACTGCAGAGGAAGGAGGACATCTTGTGGCCAATCAAAGTATTACACTAACACAGTAAGCCCAACAACATGGTGAATGTGTCTTCAGCATTCAGCAGCCCTACCTTAAAGAACATGTCCCTCATCCTTGTCATGTTCATGAGCATGACCCCTGAGTTGATGCCCGTCCTGCCGTAGAAAGGGTGGCGGGCGAAGCGGTTATACCAGGCGATACGGGGCTCCTCGTGCTCAGGGGCCATAGCAGCCAGCTGGGAGGAATTAAACCTGGACAGGAACGCCCACAGGCGGTCTACAGGTTGCAGGAAGAGGATGTCTGAATCGACATACACGATCGAGTCCACGTCTTTTAGGATCAGCTGCACAGATTTTTAAAAAAGACACAAAGACAGGTGTCACTTAGGACAGTAATGATGCTCTCCAATGTTTTTAATTGGATATGCTACCGTTATGTTCTGCAGTGAGATTAGCCTCAGGGTAACAGATTATAAGACATTCGCTATCTTGTATAAAAGGTGAACTACAATGATTTGGAAACATTACATTTCACTACAGTGCTCTTTTATAATATATACAAGCAAAATACAGTTATATTTTGGTTTGTATATTTTACTCTGTAGATTTTACAGTATAAATTCACAAAAAAATGGCACCTTTAAAATTGGGCAATCCCAATTTCACTGGAGGATTTGAACAGAGCTCCAAGTTTTCCAGACCTTGATTTCCTAACTTTAGTTATGTTTTTTCTTTAAAAAGAACTCCAAAAACAAATAACTGAGAATATCAGATTGACGTCAGATAAGTGTTTCCGCAGTGGTTCTTTTCTCAATAAGACACTCACAGGTAAAAAGAGCCTCTGAGAAGCGCAGGGTTTGAAGAGTTTCTTCCACTCGGCAGCGTTCTCGCTGGGGAAGCTGATGGAGTAGACAGTGTAGTTGAACCTGGAGCGAATAAAACCAGGCCACGACTCCAACTGAAACGCAGATAACTTATTAAGTAGCTAGTAGGGACAGATAGCGTAGGATACGGTCAGGCAAGCGATTTGAAGGTCAGATTCCAGACTTTAATTTTGAAAATATTTCCTACTCACGGCTTCCATGAAGCTGGCGTGCAGCTGATCTTCAGCGAATATGTGCAGGGAGAGGCGTTTGATGCTGAAAAGCACCGCAGACTTGATCATAGTGAGGGTCTCCTCCAGCCTCTCCCCGCAGGCCACCACGGCCAGGTGCATGGGAGGTTCGGGTGTGCTGTGAACGCCGCCACCACGCGCCACCCCCTGACCACGCTGACGCATTATGTACCTGAGTAAGAGGATGGAGAGTTGGACAGATGTTGTAATAAGTGAAGTTTCAGAATTGTTTAAATCACGCTTTCTTTGCTAGGAGACTGAAGAGATTTTACAACAACCCCAAGCACTCGAAGTCAGAGTATAATAATAACCTTGTAATACTGCATGGTGAGCACCTATGCGTTTTGGCAAAAGGCTTCACCATGGTGGCGTAGGTGTCAGGTATTCTTTCTTCTTATTTGTTATGACCCTTGACACCAAAGGGCACATAATTTAAATTATTGTCTATAAAGCAAACGCATACTCCACTTTTCTCTTTATGTAAAAAATATTACTGAAAGACATCAATGTCAAGCCTCCAGAGGATCAGCATTAGGCCATTTTAGCAAATCACCTTATTACGCCACATAGAGAAATTTATGTGACATAAATCCTTTAATAGCGAATCAGTTAAGTGGTTTGACATTAATTGTCAAAAGCTAAAAAAGTAAATTTTCTGTCTTAAATGATTTTACTCCGATTAGAGTTTGGCTGGGAATGACTACCGTCTCGGTGGTAGCCACACACCACCAAACTCGGGGTATAAACAAGTGCAAGAAAAAAAATCATTCTCTGGTTTCAGCATCTCAGATGTGAAAAATTGCTGCTTTCCTTTGAACCTGATAACAAAATACTTATGTAGTAGGTACCCTGTGGATTTTATCTCAAATAGACAGTCCTGGCGGCAGTAACCTCTGTAAGAAATTGGTTGTCTCTTCCATTTAACTTTATTAGCTACTCCTCCCATCTATCCTTCTCCTCAAACTCGATCTGGCAGTCAGGTGTGACAACAAACAAAGCTTGATTTGCAACTGCATCATACATTAAACACTTGATTACATCACAGTATTCCCTTCAACATGATGATGTATTTACCCTCCATCGACTTTCATCAGATTTTTACAATGAAAATCTGGCAAAAGGTAACATTAAGGCTGGGTTGGGCTGTGGGAGACCTACTGTTTTGGGGCTATTCTTCGTATTACTAAGTTATAATTGTATACATTTTAGTGACGTATTAATCTTGGAACAAACAAGTCACACACCTGTCCAAGTCTCGCGTCATTACTGTCTTGTAGAAAGACGTAACGTCAGCTATATGAAGAGAAGGCTACTTTTATCTGCATTGGGTCAGTCAGCGTCACATTCCTATGCATCAGAAGTGTGGTACCTTACAGAGTAGCCTACATATCTCCACATCTCCGTGTATCGCACGAAATATATCTATTTTGAAACAGCCGTACCCAGTTAAAGCATTAAAGACCTGAAAAGCCAGTCCTACCTATTAAACCAATGTGGGTTTTGGGGCCCAGTTTTGTCCACCGTCCCTCGCCTGCCTCCGGGTACTCTCGGTGGGTTGAAAACCCTCTTCAGTCCGTTTCCTCCGACCGGCACGTCTGAGTAAAGCAGTTTACTGTAAACATACAAGCCCGAAAACACGGCAAACACCGTGCACAAGAATAGTGCACGAATGTAACGCCGCATTATGGAGTTTGAAAACGCGACTCGGAGCTAAAGTCATGACACAGAAACTAGCGTTTAAAAATAACCGTGAAGCTCAACGTAATAGTTACGCACTTCCGCTAAACCTTTTGAAAATAAAACTCTTACAAAGAGGTGTAATTACGCCCTCTGGCGACCATGTTTAAAGCTCTACAACTATCTACCCACATTTCCTACTTGTCAAGTTTGGAAAAAAATTTAGCTTTATATGCTTGTTATTTGTCTGATTGAACAGAAATAATGAGTTAATGTCTTGTCCAGTAAAACACAATGGTAGGACTGTATGTGCTTATATCCAAATTGAGCTCCTCTTCTCACTAGATTACAATACTTTGTAACAAATTTAATACAGAGAAACAGTTTGACAATGCAGAAAACAATGTGACAAACATAACTGCTCCACAGCTGGGTTTTTTGGAGCCTACATTATATTAGGCCTATGCCTTTATGCTCATTTTACGTATGTTTGATACTGGATGGTCAGTTACGACATTTATGCACTGTACAATTCAACAAAGCATTTGAAACATGAGTTAATGTCTATTTAAATATTCCTTATTTTTTTATATGAATAGAGAAACACTTTCATGAAAATGTCCGCGACTATGATCTAATTAGCTTTTTTCACATTTTAAGAGTACGTTTTATACTTTTACTTTGAAGGCGATAAAAAACTTCCGGGTCTTATCCCTATTCAAGCCATTTCACTTGATGCACATGATCATCCAACAGAAGCAGGAGGTCGGGATCTTAAATGGGGGAAGGGTGGGAGCGATAAGCAAAGTTTATCCCCCCCCCACCCCCCCAGGCTCCGTCTGTAGCAACTTTCAATTGCTTTCACCTCTGAAAAGATCCATTCATGGCTTTAAATGACCAGTGGTCTTTATTGTAGTGGCTCCACTAGACAACAGACCTGAACGTCAACTGCATTTTCATGTAGCATAGGAAAATAAGGTTACTGGCTAATGTAGTGGTTAATTAATTAGTGTGTAAACCATAACATATGACCATAACTGTACGCCTATATCATTCTGTTGTGAAGATTTCTGCCTCAACTATGTTGTATGCACAGTTTATGGGCCCAATCTGTTAGGTAAACTCTGAACCTGAACCATGTTATGTTGAAGATAAGCAGCAGTTATTAGGTCGTTCACCAGGTGGAGCTAAAAACAACAAAAAAATACTTCTCTGCTTATAAAAAGCCTAGACGAGTATACAAAAGTAAAATTGTATGCATAAGAAAAGACATGTTTTGTTGGAATTTTGTTATTTTCTTATTCAGACATGTAATAAACAAGTTCACAGATTTGAAAACAACTGAGCATGGCAAAGCAAAGCAAAACAAAACAAAATATCAACAAGTGACACTGACATATTTTTAAGTCTTTCCATTTTTGTCACAACCAAATAACAAATGTCCATCCAAATAGTTCTCGCGAGTCCACACACCTAGTCCCAGCTAGTGCAGTGAATCTATGAGAATACGTCTCTGACACATTAAACGATGCTAACAAACTAAGAGACATAGCCTGTCCCACAATACACCGAGACCATAATATTATCATGCCATGATGGTTCTCAGGATCTGTGCTAAAATGTTAAAGTAAAAATCTCGACAATAACACTGGTATGATGGATAATACAACCACATCAAAACATTGTAGTACAATATTTTAGAAATATCCATTTTATCTGTGTAGTACTCTACAAGTTTTATAAGTTATTGTGTAGTTAGGTTGATCTATAGTTGTTCTGCTGGGAGTTTAGTAGATTCTAAAGCTCCCCCACTTTGCTACATCAAAATGGAGGAATTTAAACAGTTTCTTAAGTCCATCACACCGCAGGCCGTCGCCTGCACAGCTGATAAATGTGCATTACCAGAAGTCAAAGCTCTCTTTCTGCTGTACAAGCACCATGATGTATCCAGATCGGGTCCACTGTGGGAGCAGAACAGTATGAGCGCCCTCTGGTTTTCCCCTGGTGTGACACTGAGCAGGTGCGGCCCTGTTTGTGCAGCAGAGATTTAAAGGACAATACCGGTGTCGTTTACAGCTACAGCCCCTTCACTACCTCCTACATTTAGTTGACAGTTCCTCAGTCATTGTGCATTCAACTTTTTTGTGTAATGTTTTTTGCTTAGATAGTATCTCATTCTGTGGGTGTCATGTGACTGACAGTAACAATGGTATAACATTATCATGAAGGATGTCAGTGATTAGACACACATTTTGTCTACAACATTTACAATGTGACAGATAAAGTATGCCTAAGTTTCACATTGATGGTAACTAATTACAAAACTGAGTTAATCCTTGAAGCTGCATTAAGTGATTGATTTGATATTATGGAAGGGTGTAAATACAGGAAGACTGAAAATTAAATTTAAAGAAACAAAGCCCTGAGAGACAGATTTTAGCTGTTGCGGCTTATGTTAGCAATAATTGCCAACTTGTATATCTAGAATACATATACGAACATAAGCATCCCTTTGGATTAGTGTGTCTGGCCTTCTGACCAATAGTAACCAAACATATAGCTCAGGTTTGGGTGGTACTTGGCTAGTAGCTAGTTAGCTAGTAGCTGGTATTGGCCAAACATCTAGCTCTGGTTTGTACTGTACTTGGCTAGTTAGCTAGTAGTTAATTAACTTCAATCTTCTGCCATTGCAACTGGCCAGGTACTGTAACAAAAGCTTGTCTGAACTGGCATGCTATGGTTGGTCTATGTGAAAACAAACCAAATCAAAACAATGAACTAAAAGCTGCATGTAGCTGGAGAGTTAGTAATTATGTTCGGCTTTACACATTACTAAAACTGATTTGATTCTATGTATCAAAAATATCACTTAATGCAGGGTTGTGATTTATGTTTATATCCTATAGAAAATGAAAGGCTGCAAAGTTTTTAACAAAACCCTGACTGTATCTCTAACTTGGCTGTGTGCAGACAAACTGGGAGTAACGTAAAACAGGGGTAGATTATTGGCACAAACTGAAAACAGAAAACACTGGTGTTATCCTTTAAAATAATATACTATACCTTACTGCACTCTTTAAAAGAAGGACTTTTATCAAAACCTGCCCGGTTCCTTTATACAACCATAACAAGCATTAGCCGAACTACACAAACCTGCTCCAAACATTACGCAAAAACACCAAATGGTGCCAGTGCGAGTACTGCTGCTTTGCTTTGTCAAAAAAGTCCCACTACAGCAGAGGCAGTCCAGAAGTAAAACATCAGAGTAATTGGGACAGGAGCAAAGGTTTGCTGGGAAGTTGAAAGTTTCAGTGTAGGGACACAGAGTGTGTAGTGGATGGTTGGGTGTTTAACAGGCAGGTAAAGATTCCAGACGGAGGCTGAAAATTCCACATGGGGGTAGAAAAGGTCACTCTGCCGGCCACTGAAGATGATGTCAAGGGTGGGGCTGCACATTTCATTTAACAAAAATATTTATAAAAAAAGAAAACTTGACAGGCAGGTGCATCTGAAGGAAACCGTACAAAACCATAAAGCTTGTCCAAACTGAAGAAGTTCCTTGTCAGAATAAAGCTGTCTTAGTAAATATTCTAGTAGCAAGTTTTGGACAGCGTGTGGGATCCTTTCAATTGCACCAAATGTCCAAGTGAAATTGGTGATCACTAAAAACTTCAAAGATGGAGCAAGATGTGTTTCATATTGCTTTCTAAATGCAGAATTCCAGTGCTGTGGAGAATCTTTAAACTGACTGAAACTCGCTAAATCTGATGTGTTGGCAACTCATTCTCTGATAAATGGGCCACAATTCCTATTGAAATTTGGAAGATCCAAAAGAAAGAAAGCACAAAAAAATGTTTTTCAGTCAGTATTGTGCAGCTCTAAAGCAGAGGCAGAACGCTCCACCAGCGACCCGTGGACTTGCAGATGAGATGTGGGTGGGGGCCGGGGCCAGGGGCAGGGGGCAGGTTTTGAGTGGGGGTGACTCAGTGGGACTCTCCGCTGACCGAGCTTCCCTCTCCTCGTGGCGAGGAGGAGCGGGAAAGCCCCTTCTCTGTGTTCTCTGAGCTGGAGCCGTTCTGGTTGTGGTGGTCGGCCGTGGATGCGACGCTGGACGATGTAGCTGAGGTGGACGAGGGCTTGGCCTTCTCCTTAAAGTCTGTTATGACGACTGTCAGGTCTCCAACTGTCACCTCCAGGTGCTGGGCACTGCTCCGGTCGATGTTTTTTAATCTGGGCCTTGTGATAGAGAGAAACATTTGGGGAAAGTGAGAAAAAACAAGGAAAGATGAGAACGCTTATTTAGAGTATTTCTTTAAAATCCTGCATGAGGTTTTGTATTAATCATCCCTTGCACTTCACGTTGAACAAGTGCAAAGTACTATCTTTTGATTTGATTTACCCAAGAGTGAAAAGCACCTTGATCTTTTTGCTTCATTGTCACTGAAAACTCCAAAGACAATCTTCCAGACACTGCTTTGAAATTTATTTCTGGTGTTTCCCACCCTCCGCACTTCTATCTTTAGAAGTGCTTTATGAAATATGACAACACATCAACCTAACGTCAGGTGGCAGAACGGAAACACCGTCTAGAGTTTCTGGTGTTTATTCATGCATCCCGGTAATGTCTGATTCCTGTTGATCCCCCCCACCTCGTGTCAGCTTGTTTACCTCATCTTCTTGTGACTGTTCTTCTTGAGCGCCGGCTCTCTGTCGCTCTTCTCCCTCTCTACTCTCTCCTTCTTCTCCTTTTTGGGCTGCGAGGGCAACACAAACTGCTGCGTTACCTGCTGCTGCGAGACGAGCTGGGAGACGGGACGGGGCTTCCTGATCCGGTGGAGGGAGACAAAGAGAGAGAGTGGTGGGATGACAGAGTGTGGCAGATTAATGAGAGGGAAAATCACAGTGAACACATGGCTTCATGCTATCCTACCACCATAATCAAGAGCCAATAATCCCTGCCAGTGCTGGTTAGGATGGTGCTGGTGAAATGTTCTTAACACTGGCAGCAAGTGGCAACACACACTGAGTGCATTCAGATTAAAACTCAGGATACAGCCATCTGTGATGTGTATACCTGCACAGGCTTGTTTTAGTGCCCAGAATGAGCGGTTTTGGTGAACACAGAGATGTGATAGGGATTCTATGTGCGCAAAACACACTGAATTCAGATGGTTTCAGTATGGTTTTCTCTTTGCATGCTTTTATAAAACTACAAGCTAACTCACAGAGAAATCCATGAAACTAACAGTGGTGTGGTGTTGTAAATAAAGGAGAAAAGTGACATCAGTTCTGTGTCATATTTTAATTGAAAGGTTACACCCAATATGTTTTTCCCCTTTCCTCCCAAATGTGGAATGTCTTGTTCTCCTGCACTGCACTCTCTTTTATCACTCCAGGGGATGGTGCACGCACTCATAAATCCTGTCACCTGCCGCCTCTTTCAACAACCAGTAGTTGCTATTGCAGCATCAGGGTCATGATCCCTCACCAACTTCGCATTCTCCATCACTGTCAGTTGTGTTAGTGGCTTTTGTCAGACTATAACTATATTTTCCATGATGTTATTTTAAGAATGTGATTATATATTATGTACAAAACACAGTGTATTGGATTTTGCTGCCTTGGCTTATTTCAGGTATCAAAAGCCATGGTCCCTGGTTTGTTATTGATGACAGAGAAACAGTGTTCACTCACTGATGGCAATGACTGCTCCACAAAATGCTAAAAGGCAAATCGCATTTCAAACATAGCTCGGTGGAACAAGGTTAGCTAAATGTTCCCCCTCACAGTCGCATTTCCATCCTCCATGAGTGCCTGCTGTCTCAAAAAATGATACATTATGCAACTGGTCTGGCAACAGTTTGCATGCATGAAGGCTGCGATCGTGTTTCTGTGCAGGAGTGTCTGTGTGTGTGTGTTTTGGGGCTGGCAGGAACCCTAGCCGAGAGGCGAGTGTGTTGAAAAGGCCATCTGTTGAGGGAGCCTACACATCTAGTGCCGGATTTTGCACGCAAACATTCACACATAGACACAGTAGTACGTTTGAATGCACCAATGCACATCATAGCATGCAGTTACTGCATCGAAAGCCAAAGTGGTGGATACAAATCAAAAAATGGGTGCACCTGAAAACATATGCATTGCTTTATAAACCAACACGATCAACAAGAGATACACTAAGGTGCATTTAGGCATGTGCACATGGCTGTACACATACATGCATGCCAACACACACACACACACACACACACACACACACACACACACACACACACAGAAATGAGCAGATGAAGCATGAGGGCATGAGGAGAACACAGAAGAGCACAGTGTGTTTTCTGAGCCCCGTTGAGCAGTCATATTTGCAATTAGCTCAACACTGAAAACAAATTTCATAATTCATCAGCCAGTTACACTGTTTTACAAGCTTTTACACTATTTTAACAACAGATCTCCTATGAACATTGGTTGTTCACATGCCAAAATGGTGCCATCACCTTGTCTTCTGTAATACATGCTTTAAACTGTTGCTTATAAAATATAAAAAATGTGTCTTAGAATTTAAGCCAAGCAATGCATCTGTGCTCTTATACTGTAACTCCAAAAGCTCTGCTGGTAACACTGCACGACAGCTTCACTCAAGTGTCCTAACCTGTGAGTGAACCCTTCGAAAAGTATTGCAATTACAAAACATTGGCCTCCAGGTGCTTCATGAAAAATGTCCTTCTGCACTTGCCTAATGTAATTATGAGGGCGTAACACAGTCCCTAGAGAGCGTACAAATGTACATGACTTGATAAAAATCCATCCACAAAATTAGTTTGAGCACCTGGCCAAGTGTTACTGTGCAGTGCTCTACATTTTAGTCAAAAAGAGCCTTGGTGGCCTATTTAGCTTAATCTAGAGACTTCCACCTCATTTTCTAAGAGGAAATATATAAGCCAGGGCTGCTGGTCTGCTGTCTTGTTCTAAGGGCAAAGCTGTTGTTTAACAGTTCTGGGATGACCTAAATTGGGGCCCAGCTTCAAAAGAGTCTCTCCCAGAGTCAGTTTTTTTTTATCATTGCCTTCACAGAACATGCAGTGAAACTAGCAAGGCTAGAGTGAAATGCAAATGGGTCTCTTGGCCTACATAACTGTCTGATTGGGAGGAGATGTAGAGATCCTCTAATATGTCTGTCTTGTCAGCACGACACTGCAGAACTGCTGACACATTTTAAATAAAAGCAGAGGCCTCTCAAAGTCCTTGGTTTCCAGCTCAAGTAACGTGCTGCTTTCCGTGACATCCTTTTACCCGGATACAATATAGAAATGTCCGGTCTTTTGAAATTTACCGAAGCTCACACACAGAACAGCGATTGTCACAACAGAGTCGACCATCATGCCCTCGGGCCAAATGTTACCAGCTTCCAAATATAAAAACAAGACGGCCGGCTGCCTCATTCAGCACCTCCTTTGGTTTGTCTTTGATTGATGATCATGTCATTATGCGGTTTATATGTTTTCTGTGTGACCTACTGTATGTGTATGTAATGAACAGATGAATTACTACTGTCTCATTAGTATGTTTTGCTTTATGTGCGATCAAAAGAGAAAAAATTGTCACCTGGGGCGAATTATGATCTTTTCAATTTCAAACTAAAATACTGGCTGCGCCTGAGAGCAATTGGGGGCAACTATAAACATATTTTGTACATCCTATCTTCTTCATGTATTACAGTGGAGTAGATTTTCACTAATAGAGCCAGTTCAATAACCTGGAGGTGAAAGAGGAGACAGACAACCTAATATTACGGTGGGGCAGGCCTAAACAGAGCTGCCTCTGTTAACCCAATCAGATGGTTATTATCTTAGCACTTAGGCCTCTGCTACTGGCCTCCATCTGGAAGCTGGCGGAGTGTGTGTGTGTCTATTGATTCCAACAGGAATTTCTGTGCCTAATGTAACAGCCTATTCTTTCTGACATTAATACTCCGTGTTGGATCTGTTGTTCCAAACAATATTTGCTCCTCTCATGCCATCTATTCTACAGCAGTTAAACCCGCACTGGGAAATGAGGATGTTACGAGGAAGGTCTAAACACGCTGAATAAAATTTCCTTGCAAAGGAGAGGTTAAAGAAAACAATGGGTATTAATCCTACTCTCTTTATTTTTTAGCTTTTAAATCACAGAATGTCGTCCGCCGTTGTCTTCCTGTTCACCTCTGCTCCTGTTTTATTAGCATTCCAAAGCACTTAGTGAAAGACTCTCCATCATCTTCTGTCTTTCTTTAGATTAAACAAACGCATTATTTTCACTTTCAACCTCTCCAGCCCCAATAACCTTTTACATCTTTTGTTTTGAACCGCAAACTAAAGACAAAGTTGTCACGTCCTGCCTGAGGGGAGGAGCTAGAGAGTACACATGCTGCCACTGATCCCTCACACATTTCACTGACAGGGGAACTCTGGCTGACCCCTACGCAAATATGTCATAAACACACACACACACACACACACACACACACACACTCTATAGCTATCCTTCTCTTCCTCCTTCTGATGCACCCACTAACCTCACACTCCTCCTCTTCTGGCCTGTGCTCTGAAACAGAGAAGAAAAAAAAGGCACTCGAACAACTAACACTACCAGAAAAGATCTCCTCTGGTCCTGATTCGGTCAAAATCTGATTGCAAATGTTTGTCCATAACAAATTCATTATGTGGTCAAATTATGACTCAGGGTGGTTTGGCCAGGATGTCTAGTTTCTGCCACAGAGGACAAACGGGTCATCAGCAGCACCACTGACAGAGAGACTCACAGATGGTGTGGTAGTTTGTACGAGCCAGAACCTGCTTATAGGCAAATCATAATGACCTTTCTAAAAGGACCACTTTGAAAAACAGCGACTATGAGTGGTCTAGTCTACTAAGACACCCACAGACAAGGGGATATCAAATTCAGAGACTTTTCAGTAACTTCAAACACTCCATCAGGCAACCAGGTGGTTTGATGTGATTAGTTTTGACCCTAGTAGGCAAAGCTGAGGTTCAGCTTTGTGACAATGCATTTTCCAGATAATTCAATGGGCTTTTAAGTGGGTGCCTTAGCCTAAGACAAACAAGCAACACTTCTTCCAATGCAACCCCGCCCCCCCTTTTCCGAACATAACATCACAGTTACTCACAATTCTTCACAGACCGTGAGAACATGAGAACTCCTTTCTGCCAAAGTACACCTACCAACTGTTTTAGCCCAACACTTAAAGGAAGAAGCCACACAAGTTTTATTATGTTTTTGGGTGGACAGATGTTAATAAAACTAAACACTGGTGCTGTAACAAATCCTAAATCTCCACTGCAGGGCATCAGGAGGTAAAGTGTTTGTGCCAGGACTGAAAGGTCCATACAAATGAGGTGCAGTATTTTTCTAAATAAAATAAGTATCTTGCTTTAAGTCAGGGCTGCCTTTAGCTTTAGTTTTGGATAAAGGTGTGTCTACTCCTGGCAGGGCACCTGTGGCCATTATACCAGGCATTTGCGATTTAAAAAAACAACGTTTAACTGGTAATGCGTTGCATTCAAAAGACAGCAGGACAGAATTCTGCAGATGTTTGGACTGCTTGCTAACATTTGTCGAGTACATTGTGTGATGAGCAAACAGCCCACAGGACAGCTGACGGGCTGAAAATAAGCGCTGGAGTGCGCTGCTATAAACAAATCTCATCTCACTGTTCTGTGATGATTGTAAGATCATTGTGAAATAGCTCATTTTATGCCCTGTTGAACACTCTCTCAATCTAGGTGTAGGTGTACGTGTGTGTGTTAGGTTCTATCAGCAGGTTGTAGGCTGCTCCTGGGAGCTCCTCCAACCCGATGATTAATATCTCTCCCTGCCTGTACATGCTATCACCGTGTGTGTGTGTGTGTGTGTGTGTGTGTGTGTGTGTGTGTGTGAGATAGAGAGAGAGAGAGAGAGAGACAGATGGCTCTCTACGTCCTGTGGTTTATGACACCTTCTACAGCCCGCTAGCCACACTATACCACATTCTCCCCTCTCACACAGGCCGCCAGCACGCACACACACACACAGAGCAGTATGTCATGCATCAGTGTCACTGCAGTAATTACAGGCTTATCACGTAGCTATAATCTTGAGCCACAGTGACGTGATAACAGCCAGCTTCATTGTCCCTGATGTACACTCAGTGTTTGTATGCTGTGTGACTAAGGGGATGTGATCATTTAGATGGCACGATCAAACATTGACTGGCGATACACAGTGTGTTTTACACGCGTGATACCTGTTTACAGATGCAATTTGTATCAGTCATTTTACTTACATAACAATTTGTCACTCTCACTCGCAGGTCCAGCTCATGAAACCTGTTTGTCAGCGTTTGTTGGTGCCTGCCAAGAACGATTCCAAAACAGTGAGAACGCACACGACGAAGAAATGTCTGAAAACACCTGGATGTGTTTCATTAATCCCTCTACTGTGTGAGGGTGTGCGTGACGCAACATTTAACATTTACTGCCAAAGGTGTTGTAAGACAATCCAAAACAAACCCAGCGTTTTGATTGTCAGTGCTCAAGGTGAATGAAAACACACGACTCTAAGGTGAGAGTCAAACGTGGTGCGCTCTGCTAGTTGCACATTTTGTGTTATCAGACTGACATTAGCACAGCAGCCAAATGGTGGTGTCTGGTAAAGCTTTCTCTCACACATGTAGCTAACTGGTGTGGAGGAGGTCAAACCTTACCATGAGGCTAATAATACGCTTAATAGATATGTATGGATAGGATAACTGATTTTATTGCCAAAAGGAAACTCAAGTATTCAAGTCCTGTAAGTGTAAATGTGTACACAGGCAGTGGAACAATATAAAAATTACAGCAAAGTCATTAATTTACCCTGTGCATTTCAAACGAATAAATTTTCCTTCCGGCAGCATTTTAATGTACATAATGTATTGAAGATTACTATTCTGTGGCAGTTGCACACATTTTTACCAGTGCAGCTATTTTAAGAGAATAAACAGACCGAAAAAAAGAGATAATTAATCCTTTCCTTTTTGCACTACAAGTTCTGTATTGCATTTTGATACCCAATTTAAAATAAACCATATACTCGGTAGATAAACTTTCTCTATGAAAGCCTCTGCCATGCCATGGCTCACAGTTTCTGTTTCACACAATCAGATGGCTCCTGCAGGCTGATCAGTATCTCATATTTAGAATGGATATCTACTACAACCAATCGCTGGCTAGATTCATAAAGTTCATGCATGCGAGCTGCCAAATTCCAACAATCTGACCAATTTTTACCCACTGCACTGCTTATTGGATTTTTGTGCTAACATTTTTATTTCACTTATCTTGTTTACATGTGATTATTCACCGTCTTCTTTTGGTGTATTTGCTGGCTTCACGATATAGCAAATGAAAATTTCTTTTTAGATTTGTGTAAACCGATGAAGACATTTTAAGATGTCCTTTTGGACTTCATTTTATATAAAAAAAAAACAGATTACAGATAACAGCTGCAGCTCTACTTATAGGTATTTGTATATAAGTACTTGCCTTCATACATATTTGCCTTGCCTCTGTTTTGAGTGTTTTATTGTATTCATATGTATAAATAAACTCAATAAATATGCTAAAATCTTGCACTAGATACTCTGGACTATATTATGGACTATATTATATTGAAAGCTACTTTTTGAAGAGGGTAAACAAACTGCACATCAGGCCAACTGCACAATTACAGCCCAATTTTCCATGTGTGCACTGCGAGGGCGAGCTTGCACGGAGGATGATAAAACAACATCTGAACAGCCAAACGCTGACAGGTTCCCAGCCAGCACAGAACGGCTTGTGCTGTTTAGGTGGAGTTGACAAAACCTGCACATCAGTCAATCTGTCACAGAGAGACGCCCGAGGTTAAGTTCAACTCCTGGAGAGACAGAGAGAGCGAGATGGAGAAGGAGACCCAGAGAGAGGCAGGCAGACAGAGAGCAAACACAAATAGCTGTGAGAACGAGGAGACAAAAAGGTGGGGCGAAAGTGATCACAAACGAGAGAGCCAGAGGCAGAGAGAGAACTAATAGGAACATGATCAAGCTCACTGTCCTGACCTGTAGAAATATAATGCTGCCCAACAAGCTCCTGAACGCAGAGCATGCACACAGCGAGTGTTCCCCTGTTGGGCCCGACTTGTCAGGGCACAGCTCAGTGAACAGATGCAGGTGGCGGCGGCTAGACACCAGAGAAGGTCACACACACCGCTCTATTACAACCAGTAGTATTTGGCTATGGGCGGTGTTTAGGCTGTCTGTCAACGCCACTTCACATGACATTTTCAGCTTTTCTTCCAAACACCAGAGAGGAGCATTAACTCTGAAACGTGCCTCATCTTCCATCTATGTTTTAAACATTAAGATGATATTCTAAATCCAGGACAGGTCATAACGACGGGTGCAGTGGGAGGCCCTTCAGTGTCTTGCCCAAGGGTTCCCTGCCTGGGTATTTCCGCCGATGTAGGAGTCAAACCTTGCACTTATCAACAGCCTCTTTTGAAGTACCGCACCGCTGCACGGTGACTTTCATCTATCATGCTGGTTTTCAAAGGCTGGGACTGAGCCCGAAGAGTGGCAGGAAGATAAAATGTCTCTCCCACTTTTTTTCCTCAGCAAAGTCTTAAGGTAATGAGGCTGCATGATATGTTGCAATCCCAAAGCTCTTCCGAGAGAGCTTTAATTAGCTAAAGACTGTAAGCTAGCAGCTTGCCGTAGAAAAGAAACATCTTTTTTTCTATACTAATCTGCACAAATGGCTACATCAGGTTTGCGGCCAGAGAGCTAAAACTGTAGGTGTAGAGAGAATATTTAAACACTTATTTCTGTGTGTGCAGGTCTCCCTTGTCTTTCTTCAAATTTGACTTCGTAGCCGTGCAAGTTTCCGAGCCACTGACAGAATTAGCGGCGTGTCAGCCAGTTCCCTCTTTGTCAGTCTGTCTCCCGCTTCCATTTCAATCCACCTTTTCCGATAAGAGAGTCTAATCCTGCTGATGTATCCCCTCGTCTTCAGCCAAACTCACAGTACCTCGACAACGTTCAATCAGCTGCCGGGGTCGGGTCCCTGCAGTCGATCATCTCTCCACATCAGAGGGATCTAGGCAGTGAGGCCTGCTAAACTTCACCTTCATAAAACATTCATCTGTATATCTCGACGGCTATCTTTCTCTACCAAAAATGTGGCCTTTTTATTTTAGCACTCATCGCCTCTAGTGCTTGCTTAAAAGACACAGGTGCTGTCAGGCAAAAGTGACATTTTATGCAGTTAGTTGGTGTTTTTCGATCTCTTTGACAAGTGATGAGCTGATTTAAGCCACTTCCTCAGAACCCAGACTGGCTGTCAAACCTGTGACCTTCAGGCTATGGGACACTTCCTCTAACGGCTGGACACTCCATGCCAGTGTCAGGCTTTAATTCATTACTTCGCAGTAATAGCTCAGTCATGCTTGTTTAGCAACCACCGAGGGAATTTTGCTGCATCCTACATTTATATTCAGCATGTCGTTTGCCCTTTAGCACCTTCAGCTTGCTTGCTGAGATATCCAGTTGTCCGCTGTGTTCGGTCGTTAACATCTGCGACCACCTGTGTGGCCATTTTGCTGCAGCCTTAGCCTGCGTGTGGTGTGAGTAAGAGTTTGCGTATGGCTATTTGCAAGAGCACGACAACACTGCTACTCCTCCTGCTAATACTACTAAAACATTTCTGCAGCACTGCAGTTGGGAAGACAGTGGGTTATTAACATTCAATAAGACCTTCACGTGGACGTTTTCTAAATTTGTCGCCGAGTGTCAGGGGCATAGCGAGGTAATTCTGGGTCCTTGTGTCCTTGCCAACTTCCCCCCCAAAAACTGCCCAGATGGGGAAGACAAAGGGTGTCACAGCTTTTGATGACGCGAGGATTCAGACAGGTTCTTGGCAAAGCCGCTTGTTTTTACAGAAGCACACAGAGTCCCTGGAGTGTCCTCTCAACAATCAACGCTCATTTGCAATAAGCAGGACCCTATGACAACAGCGCGTCTGCCGCTCAATCTCTATGTTTGTGCGAGCAGCAACAGCGCACTTGAGTGTGTATTAAGAGCGTGTGTTTGTGTACGAATATGTATGCAGTCATGTGTAAAATTTGCATGTTGAGTGCATCTGTACGTGAGCGTGTGTGTGTCCTGATGACAGCAGGCTGATTAAGCTGTTGCATAGTAATGAGCTATGGCTGTCTGTCTGGCAGCTGCTCTGACAACCTCTTTTCACAACTAGCCTTCCCACACACACACAGACACAAGTGCACACACACACACAAAAACACACACGGCCTTAGAAGCGCATGCACTGACGTGAGGAAATACCACATTTCTGAAAAGGCATCAAAACTGACATGTTGGTGTTGCTGTTTAAATCAGTGGGAGAGGTGTGCTAACGCAGAGGATAATTGGCTATACATTAAGGAGGGAGATCATGTAACAACACACATTGCTTCCCATAGCCAGAGCTAACGGCTGCACTTCCTCTCCTCTCGTCCTTTGTTGTGTTTTCATCCTGATAATGACTGCCACTCAGGAATAACAGTCATTTCCTGCTTCAAATCACTGGTGTCAGGACAAATATCAGCCACAGCACAGAGGGCACAGAGTGTGTGTGTGCGCCTACACGCTGTATATTTCTGCTTGAGTACCTGTGTGTGTGAGTTTGTTAAGAGTAACCCCCCCCCCCCACCTCACCGCCCTTTCTGTTACAAATATCTCCGGGGCAACAAGATGGATGTGTGTGCTTAAAGAGCAAGCCATCCCTCTCTCTCATTTTACGGAGGTCAGTGTCAACACCCGGCCAAGAACATAGAGTAGGCTACAATGCTCTGCTCAGAGGGAAAAGAGGATTCACAAATGTTGAGTTTGATAAAGTAATTGTTGTCTTTTTCACCAAAACAAACAGAATAAATGCAATTATCACCAGAAAAATACAAGAGAACAACAAGCCATATAGCTATATAGTTATATATGTATAGTTACAGTGGGGAAAAACACATAAAATTCTATTAATCGATTGTCTCGTGGTACAAATGCACAAATTGCTTATAGGGGAAAGGGGTGGTAGTGAGATTAAACTGTCATTTTACTGGGGGGTGGGAGGGGGGCTGCCCCTCAGTCCCCAAGGACCCCCATTTGAGACCCACTAATGCAAAAGAGACCAAAGGTAATGTATATCCATCGCTTACCTTGTTGATGTCCCCTTCCTGACATCACACATCATGCACTTAAAAGCTTCTGCCGTGTTCTTGTACGTGCACACGCTGCAGTCCCAAAACCCCTCGTCGGAGGAGGGCTTCGGTTGACGCTTCGGCCTTTTAAAACAATAAATGTAAAAAAGAAACAGAAAGAAGAAAATTAAAACACGAAAATTGGGTGGCAGAAGAGAAGAGGAAAGGGGGCGAGAGGAGACAAGAGTGAGTTCAGCTCGCATCCACGAAGGCTATCGATAGCAAACATCTGGGTAAGCCTATAGGATTTAGGAAATCATCTGCAAGCGCTCTGTGATCCGACACTGTAATTGGCGATGAGGTTTTAACACCCGCGCGCGCACACACACACCCGCACGCGCGCACATACACACGTGCGGTGAGAGAGAGAGCGAGAAAAGAGAGAGAGAGACCGAGACCGTGGAGAAAACCCTTTTTTTCCCTCGCGCTGGTCGATGTCCGCTCCCCTCTCTTAGCTTAAATATCTCGAACACACTGACTCGGTCGTTACCTTGTGGGACTCCTCTTGTCGCCCATGCCAGACAAGGGTTTATCTGGAGGTGCTGAGACGAGCAGAAGTCGTGTTATTTCCGATAATTTTAGCAAAGAAGCGATGCGCCCGTGCCGCTCGGCTTCCAGCTGTCGTGGAAACTCCGCTTGGGAAATGGTCACGTGACTCCCTTTGACCAATCAGAGGCTGGATTACTTCCCGAGGCTGACATTCCTCTTGATGCATCTATGCCGCCTTCATGTACCCGCTGTAAAATCGTACTTATGTGGACTAGGGGTGTTTGATATTATGTCAAACGTGACCCGTTAGCACCAGCACGCTGTAATTCAGCTAACTCATATACAGTGGTATGACAGGTTTTCACCATACTGCTTTCACTAATTTGCACGTCATTGACACATGCTTGATTCACTTCGCATACTGTGACGGCCCCAGGTTTGGGCTCTCTTTTGTTTGTATCTTGCTGCGTTTTGTCCCTTCAATCCAGGTAATTGGTGGGTAGAGTTGATACCTGCCTGAGCAGGTGGGGCTCAGGTGGCTGTAAAGGAGCCTGCTTAATGATTTGACTCTCTCTTCTCCTGGCCTGTCTACAGTTTGGTTCTTTGTGTTCTACACCCATACACTCTCACACATGCACTGCATACATACTGATCTGACACCTACAATTGTATATTTTCCTTAATTTACTTATTAACATATCTATTATTATTTTCAGACTGTGTGGTTTCCCACTTTTGTCACTTACTGTTGAGCCAGGTTGTGACAATACACATACAGAGCCTGTTCAAAGCAAGAAAAAATATTTGAAAAAATGAATGAAAATGACTAAAAAATAGAAAATATTATTACTGAAGTGCAGTTACATTACACATAATGATTACACATGCAACTGATACATAGTTTTACTGCTAGTGGTCGCACCTAATTAACATAATTCTTATAGCACGTGAATGCAACATAGCCAGCCATAGTAGTTAATGTTGCGTCTACAGCAATGTGTTAAGACGGGTACCGCTCATATCAGCTCACTGTATTGGGAATCCTCATTTCCCTGTATCTTCGCGTTAGACTCGCAGGCTGCAGAAATACCGCAGTGGTTTAGATAACAGGCGCATCAAACATCGGGGAATCCCACGCTTTATTTGCGTGCTGACGCAAGCGAGCATCAAAAACCACATTTCCAAGCGAACCACTGTAGCGTGACTTTCATTTAACATGCTGGTTTTCAAAGGATGGGACTGGGCCAAGGTTTCCAAACGGTTTCATATCAAGGACAACCAACTGAGTTCTCCATTATCTCCTAGGGATGGGATTTTACCGCAGGGAAATTCCAACTGCTGAATTTTAGCTGTTGCAATATTAAGGAGTTGCATACGCTATCTAGATCTTTACAAGTTTCTCAGAATTGCTCCTACCAGCTTTGATAATCATTTTTGGTAATTTTGTAGAAAAGAGACAAAACCATGCTTTCTTTTTTAAATATAGCCTATATGTTACATTTAAAATGAATAGCCAATTTTGTCATTTTTGTTATACTTTTTGGCTGCCGGCCATAGAAATTCACAACCTTTTGCTAAACTGACACACATTTGTCACAATTTGACATTTTATAGACAGAATTACTCATACCTAAAAATAATCCAACCAGTAAATTGACCGTAAGTTGTGTGTACTTTCTTTTTTCCCATTTACTTAATTGAACTAAGCAAAGTAGTAAATAATGTTTTTCAGCATTCTTTATCTGCAGTTCTGCGGTTAATACCAGAACAACCAGCAGTTCATTTGGTTTGTCATTAAAAAACAAGGCTTTATTGACTGAGAAAAACACCATACACACACACACACACACACACACAAAAAAAATCAACCCAAGAACAATTATACAGTGCTTCTAAAAATATAAAAAAAGCCTCAGTTCTATGTACAAAAAAAAAAATCCTACTGTGGAAACATTACAGCGTGAATGGAAGCATGTTTTTAACTTCCCAATATTATACAGTACAACTTTCAAAATAAAGCCATATTTGAGAAACACGTTTATGTCCAAACTGTATTATTATTGTTGTTATTTTTATTATTATTATTAATAATATTAGTCATCACTGAGCTCCTCCTCGTCACTGAAGTATGCGCTCTTTTTGATCCTTGGTTTCTTAGAGTCTGAGGATGATGAAGCGTGAGCACCGTCCTCTTGAGCCAAAAGTGCCTGCTTCGTCTGTGTCTCCTCTTCCTCGATACGGGCTTGCTGGGTGGGACACAAAAGAAGAAGAATTATGACAGAGAAAAAAAAATTTATAAAGCCCATTATATATGTTAAAATGCAGTCAATTCTACTTCCCTTAGCCTCCACCTCAAACAGCAGTTATTCATATTACCTCCTTGCTATCCCCTTTTTTGAGGCAGTATGTCAGTAGAGCTGTTACAAGTTATGTTTAGGTCACAAGGACACACTTTCCATAATATAATTCAGTTAATAAAATGTTAAATTATATGTCTACACTCCCTACTTAGTTTTCTATATCTGCACACTTACCTGAAAAGCAATGGCTTGGCTCAGACTATCTAAGGTTGGGTCCTCTCCCTCTTCCTCACTTTCTTCTTCTTCTTCACTATACAGTAAAAGACGTAGGAGTTACAAAAAATGACATCTATTACACAACATCTCACAGTATCAGCTTTACAATACGTACACATGCTCAGGTTGCTGGGCCTTTTTCTTCTTTTTCTTTTCTTTTTTCTTCGGAGGTTCCCTCTCTCCCAGAATGTTTTTGGGGCATGCGTAGCTCAGGTGACCTGTATCCTGTGATTTGATGGCAAAAAGAGATTATACTTGCAACTGTAATTCAATAAAATATAGCAATCTCTCAGCACACAAAAAAAAGATAAATAAGCACTTACCCCACATTCGTAACATTTAGTCTTGTCTGTGTAATTCCGTCTCCTTATAAACTCAGTTGCTCGCCCATTGTCTATGGCAATGCTCGCTTTCACTGTTCTGCCAAACAACTGGGAGACAAAAAAAAAACTGACAACTGAATATGCATCAAAGAAAAATCACTGACCTTGAGACTGCAGCTTATACGCACTGACATATAGTATGTAAAAACTAATGGCCTTAATGTGAAATAGACTCACCTGTTTGTTGTTCACTGCTCTTGCACAGTTATGAGCTGACTCTCTGTCCAGGAAGAGAACAAACGCCACTCCTTTACTCTGGCGAGTCTCTTTATCCTTAACGATTGTAACCCTGAAATATGCATGACAGTTATAAATACCTATTTTTGAACCATTGCATTACTACAGGCAAGCATTTAGAGCCTTAACTGACTGTTGTGGGTTATGTATTCCTTGACTACATTGTTTGGTTTACACATTGCTGTAACATATAAGTAATACAAAAATAAATTACTTTCATTACTTACTTTACAACTTTTCCATATTTGGTGAATAGCTGAAATGAGACAAAGTGATCTGTTTCAGTAGGGAAGTTGCTTGGACTCAAGGACCATAGTTGAATTTTGTCAAAACAAAAGCATGGTTAACATTATTTCATAACACCAAGAAACAGTTGTCAACAATTGTAAAGACTAACTTACCTTGTGTAGGTCATTGTTGGTCAGGGAGAATGGTAGGTTCGACACATACACAGTGCTTTTGCTTGGTGCCAATCCCCCGCTCATACTGCACAAATGTGACACACTGTAAGACAAAATAGCCAAATGATCATAAAAATGTCTAATGCACAACGAGCTACATAGCTAGCTTGGTAAGTCCACCAATGTAGCTAATTAATGCAGCATACATTGGTTAAACATTGTAACAGTACTTAAAGAACCTGAGTACATTACCCAAATGAATTACCAACACAGCCTCCGATGATAGAACAATATCTAAATGTGTTTAAAATTTCAGAATTTAGTGTATTTACATGTAGCTAATATTTAGCAAACAGAAACGAACGCCATGTCTGGACGTCGCAACTTGATGACGTGTGCTTACCCCTCGTCCAATAAAACTACAGTTGTCCATGTAGCTAGCTAAGAGAAAGGCTAGGCTAACTAAACGATAGAGGAAGGTGAGATTGTTTCCCTAATTTGCGTGAAATAAATGATCTTTGCTGTGGGTTATTTAACACCGTTTATCTATAAAATGGCATATTTCGCCGCAAACATTTATTTGTCATTTGTGTGTCAGTATCGATTAGTTAACTTGCTCTCAGGTTAAATTAAATGTGCGGGTCTTTGCAGCAAGATGTGAGCTAATTAGCTTTGCTAGCTGTCCGTTCTACATGTACCTAACTACAATAGTGAGTAGTTAATTCACCGTCACAGAAAATGTAATGCTTTTTGTAACGTGTCGGTCGAGTAGTTGTCGGTTGGATGCTATCAAGCTGGTGTTATGTGGAACATGGTGTTGGGTCAAACCGACATTCAGCAGTAGCTCCGCCGGCTGCTGGATCACACGTTTTGTTCAAACAGTGCTCCCTAGTATCTTATGTTGTTTGATACGTTGTTGCGCTTGGGGGCAAAATAGAACGGGCTTTATTTTTCATACAGTTAGATACAGATACATTTCTACATGTTCATTTATGGGCATAATATAAACACTCTTTCCAAAAGATTTGCTTGAAAATTTTATCCAAGTGTATAGTCTAATAGTCTAATACATTTTTAAAACACTTGTTGCAGATTGTGTTGAAGATCTTATCTTCCTTACATCACCCGATCCACAGAAGTCATTGAGTCCAGAAGTAAGTAATACTTTTCTTTACAGTACATTATTTAACTCAAAACGAGAGAAATGCCACTACTGGCTAAATTGAGCTTAAAATCAAGATCATATATATATTATGTGTAGAATAGGTACTTGAAGTATTTTTGCAGATCCTGACTGATGCCAAAACCAAAATGCTTTCACGTGAGCAGACAGACAAGCACAAAATGTTCCAGGTCAATGGATGTCATCAAATTAAATATTGACTATGATGTTGTTATAGTACTGTATGTTTTTGCATATCTAGTGATAATGTGTTACACTGGAATATTGCTGCCCAAAGCAGTTGATGAATACAGAAACTGTTTTTTATTTATTTTGTGGAACCACCCTTGTGTCATTACATGTTCGGTGATAACAGAATATTTCACTCTTTGCCTTTTGCAGTGACTTACAGGAGAGACAGGACTATACGAGAGGCATACGATGACCGATTTTTAGGGGAGAGACCCGCGGTGAGTGTGTACTCCTTATCACTTTTTAGTATCACATTCAGAAATATGCATATTCCAACACAAGTGAGAAGAGTTTTTTTTTTTCTTCTAAAACATGCCAAACCACTAGAATCATTCTTTTAATTGAATAGCAGTATGCTCCTTGTGAAAAATTTACTTTAATTCTACATGAGGGAATGTATTTAGTCAGCATTTTACCATAAATCATGGGTTATTTAAGCTTACATTAAAAAAATAAAATTCACCGAACATGCAAAACTTAAAACTTAATCATTCTGGCAGGGTCCGTATCCACGGGCAGCTGGAGCAGTGGAGAGGAGGGGCCCCTTTGGCAGGCCAGAGGACGACTACGGTCGCAGTGGGTATGAGTACGAAGGAGGTCCACGCTTTTTCCCAAATGGAGGAGGCCCACGAAGTTACCATGAAGACCAGAGGGGCTACCATAGTGACAGCCTTCATTTCCCTGCTGAACGCAGAGCTGTTCCACCTTCAAGGAGGGTGAGAGCATTAATGTCATGCAATTAATATTGTTATGTACCTTATTGTATACTTATGAACATATTACATTTGAAGAATGTGTAGAGTAAACTTTTGTGTTGCAGAGAATAAACAAAACTATATTGGGAACTTCGAATGTCTGTCTCAAAAGAAAAAGTCACAAAAAATAAAATCAGGTTGCTTGTTTGAGGAAACAAAATAAGAATAAAATGAAAGGGATAGTTGCAAACAAAACACTGAATTATAGCAAAATATGGGCCAAAAAGTTTCAAAATTCTGGATTATTAGCAGCTGGCACTTTACAAAACAACAGTTTAGTCACAATGACAATTGATTGCTACATCATGAACATAATTTTTGTCATGTCCCTGTCACTCATAATTTACAACAGCACTACTACTTACTAAATACATCAATTTACACCAAGAGTCTTAAACATTTGAAAATATTCAGAAGCTATAAAGGCAAGTGAAAAAGATCTCTGTACACATGTACCGTTTTCCATGGCTGCAGGCATATTGCAACTGCATATCATGTTACTGTTGTTGGTTTAATATGCACACTTGTCATTGACCAGCAGAAGGTGCTATAGTTAAAGCTTCAAGAGTGCTACATTGCCAGTGCCAGTTATTGTTTTTAGTTTCAGACAGATTATTTATAACTACGTTCCAAAACGTGTTGTATTTTAGGAAATAATATAATTACATGAACAAAAAGTGCCACAAAAGGTCCCTTTCATGGAATTTATCTTTTTTATCTTTATTGTATAGGAGGACTATCCTTACAGAGGACCCAGGGAAGACCCACACACAGGACGGCCTTTGGAGTTTGGGTAAAATCTTTTCATTTGTCTTACAGGAAAAATCTAACCTTATTTATTAATTTGTACTTCAGATATCACTCAGAATATTGGATGCTATCATTATGGATGGCAGGGAGCAGTCTGTCTTTCTATGCACTAATGTTGTGAACAAGTCCTCTGTGTTTAATTTCTCTGGATAGGGCAAGGGGTGGTTACTGCACAAGTAGGCCTCCGTTTTCAGTAGATGTTTTTTAAAGGTTTGCTTACATGGCAGCAATCATAAATCACGGTCTGCTCTAACCTATATTTGCCTCTCTCGGCCGAGTCACATTTCTTGTGGTCTCAGTGCTCACCTGGCCCCACACTTGACTCTTTAGTCTACCTGCAGCTCTTAGCTGTATTTACAGGTTCGGGTTGCAGAAATGAAGACAGCTTTACAATCTTCAGTTGCAATAATCAAGAAAGAAAGTCAGATATACCAACTAGATTCAGCACTTAGCAGGCAGACGTGAAAACAAACATTTCGAGTTGTGAAAGGGCACAGAGGTCAGCTCTGGCCTGTTGAATGGTGGGAGGTGGTGTGGAGAAAGCAGTCTAGAGATACTGGGTGGTACTGCGGATACAGGGAGTGGTAAGAGGTCTGTAAACAAATGAACAAAACATTTTTGCACAATGCATATGCAAGTTTTTTATTTTTTCCATTTTAAGGTTTTCATATTGGGAAGAATAAAGTGAAGCTGTATATCACACAGTTGACACATTACCATGTGACCATCAGCACACATTATCAAAAATTTATACAGCGTAGGTTTGGGCCGATAGACGATCGTCCATCGGTGGCTTACAGACATCTGCACTCTAGTGTCTACTGTTGCTTTACCAAGTTTTTTTACCGAGTGAAGTCTGTGCGAGTGAACATATGCACACAAGACGACCGCTAAAGTTAAATACAAATTGACCTAATGATGCTTGTTGCCATGTTTACAGTATGTTTGTGTACAGTATGTATCTGCTACTGACCACATATTTGTGTATTTTTATTCCTTTAGCACCCGTGCGCCACCTACTCATAGTGTACGAAACCAGGGCATCTACCCAGCGCCCCGATCACTCCCAGAGAGCGGGGAAGACACACTAGTGCAAGCCATCCTCAACCTGGACAGAGGGTACGAGTGAATGCATGCTTACTCACAGCATAGGGCATTCATGTGCCATCATTGCCCAAGTGTATGTGCTGCAGTCAAAAAGAGGAGATTTAGTCTATATGAAATCCTGCATATATTTAACCTCATGATTCTTTTACATTCTCCATCTTTTTAATCCTCCCTGTTTATTGTTTTCTCTTGTTTGTGGCTCTTCTTGTTTTTCTGTCATCCCTTTCTCACACTCATATCTTAAATTCTAATTATGTTTGAGTCACAATATAGAATTTTATACACGGTATTCACACTTGTGTGTTTAGTTCTGCACAATGACCCTCACAATGCTAGATGGCAGCATTGTGCTGTATTAGCACAGACGAAGGAAAGAAAGAAAGAAGTACTTGTGTTTTAGATTCTATGAAACAGTTGTGGCAGAAATTGGTTTGTAACTAGTAAGTTAGTTTTGCCAGATGAGAAAGAGGAGCTAACTTTGGACTAGTCAAATTTTGACAGCCCACACATTCACCTTTGTTTTCCAGGGAGGACAGAGACCACTACAGAAGAAAGGCAGCCCCGTTCCCTCCACTCAGAGACCGATCCCCTGTGCGCCGTGAGGTTGCCCGCTCCCCCCACAGTCGCTCCGGCTCCAGTGTCAGCAGCAGAGGCTACTCACCAGACAGAGCCAAGAACCTGCCATTTCCCTCCCAACAAGGCAAGAGTATGTAGAACTTAGTCCTCCCCTGATGGAGTGTGGCGTTCTTTTTAAAACTGCATTTTGTCTATCCTGGCACAAGGGGAATTTAATACTAGGAATAGGCTGATAACTGGTACCCCCAAAATGTGCATTAATTTTTGTCATTCTTCATGTTTTTTACTGTCTTATTCCTGACTGATAATCTCGCTGACTGGCTTTCAGGTGTGGATGGTCCAGAGGGCCACGCAGGTGTTTCTGAGCACCACTGGGGGGCGCTCTTTCCTCAACAGAGTGGACATGACACTTTGGGTCTGTACATTTAGTGATGTGAAAAAAGCTTGGACTTGGGTGACGATAAGCTGATTTTTTTGTTCCTCACACAACATTGCATCCATTCCTGGTCATGTTAGAATAAATGTTAGAAGGAAACGTTGTGACTTCCTATACTCCAAAGATGACTGCCAATAAGTCTTGAGAAGGATACAATGATGGAGGACAGAATGAATTAAAGGCCTGTAGATGTTTAACCAAAATCAAGTTAAACTTCTAAATATCAGTAAAAATATAGAATATGACCTATAGAATGCAATTTTAGGAACAGTCAAAATAATTTACCCTAAACAATTCAAAACACAGTAAACTCAGGCGCCTATTTGACTCTGAAATTCTTTCACCCAGGTCACGAGTTTTGTTTTTTAAGCTAGTACCTAGTGTTGACTTTGCTGTAATGAGTGTCTTTATATAAACCATTTCTACTACCTGTTGTGGAGGTACGTTAGCACTTTCCATGGTTCCTACACTGATCTGTAAAAACAACGTGAAAATTTAAGTTAATGTCCCCACCAATTAAGAAAGCTACAAAAACAGGGGCTTTCATAGTCTTTATTAAAGCTGCATTGTGATGTACTGAGATGCAGGCATTTGGACAGACAGCTAATTGCTAATTAGCAATTTTAATGCCTGATTGCCAGATTTACATTAAATGTTTGTATGTATTTTGTACTGTATGGGTTTACAAAATTAATTTCCCAGCAAGGTAACAGTAAACCATGAATCAAGTGGACTGTAAAAAAAGTGCTAAAGTATCTCCTTCTTTACTGCATCTTGTTTGTAGATCTCAACCCCCTATTTCCACAAGTAGTACATTGTTATTTAGGCCTGCTTCCATCTTCAGTGCTGGTTGTCTCTACATATAATTTCCATTTTGATTGGTTCTTTTTACTCATGAAAAAAAGCTCATTGGACCTTTTTTATTTGTTTTATAAATAATTAAAAGTGGTCATGTTTGCTACGTTTGTTATGTGTTCAAAACTATTGAAATGCATGATGAAAGCAGAACATACCATCATTAATTATATTTTTAGCGAAGGGTCAGGGCAGTGCGTTTGCTTGCTAGATTGCTGTGCGATAGAAGGCCTAGCTATTATGTACACAGCCAGTGACCTTACGGTTTGGTCTCCCTACAGGGTATGAAGAGACTTATTCTCAGAGCAAGATGACTGGTAAGTACAGTTCAGTATAGATAGAAAAGTTGTATCAAAGGCTGTTGCAGTGGATTTCTACTTGTAAATCACGTTTGCTGAGGAAATAGACAATTTAAACACTACTCCTAGATCATATTTTACATGGTACATTCTTGGTACCATTTCTTTCAGATTATTGTTTTTCAGTATAAATTAATGAAAGCAAAATGAGATGACATGCAGAGGATTTGTTTCGGAAAGATATGAAGGTTAAAATCATTAAACTTAACCCATTACCAGTCTGGGTAACCTGAGAGAGACGGAGAGAGTTTCTAATGTGTCCAGCAGCTAGCCTTCCTCCCTGCTCTGTCTGCCACTTTGTCAGGGCTCATAAAAATGCCACCAGGTCGTGTGTGGAAGAAGAGGGAAAGGGTATAGGATGTCTGATGGATATTCCTGAAGCCAAAGCTTCCACTTTGGTGTGTTTTTGTTCCATAGCGAGGTCCTCAGAGTTCGTATTTATGGTAGACTTGGTTGGTCGGTTACAAAGCCTTGTATGCTTGAAGAACGTTGGTAGACGAACAAATGGTGTCTGATCTATTAATGGAAATCTCTACGAGATAGAAATGTAAGTTACAGCAAATCCACCCACTGGCATTTGGAGCGCGGTTGTGAACCATTTGTTTCTTGATTGTTCCAAATGTTCTAGCCTAGGTACCTCTCTGGATCCTGGAACCACACATCACCACCTTTTTACAGGGTCCTGATTACCATAAGCACATACTTAACCAACTTTCTAGATGTACTAATTGTCCCTTTAACATTGAATTTCTGCTTCCTGCTGTTTTTGCTTCTGTAGTTTATCATTTTCTTATTCCAAATCATAGTATTTTGCCCCTCACTAAAGTCTCACTGTCAAACCTTTTTTGTCCCTTTATTTCTCCAGACAAAATTCCTGGCCTGTCAAGAGAAGGCTCCCCACACAGTGCAACCTCAAACAAGGTGAGCTCAAGTACACGGAAACAGTAAATGAAAATCTTGATGATGATGATAAGTACCGAACCTCTCTCATGGACTCCGCTGTTGTCACTGTACAGCAGGATGCATCTGGAACTTCTTAAATTCCATCCCTCTAATAAGTGTTTAGTCCCATTGAAGTAATGGGTTTTAAAGTGGCCCTCACGCAGAGCATAAAAGCCATCAGGCATGTGCTTTGTTTACCTGTGTTGTAAGCAGACTTCAGTCACTAGAACTTGTAATGGTTTAGGGAGAAGGTCTCAAATGTCAATGAAAGTACGAGACGTAGCTCCTTAAAGTGCTTTTGTTTTAAAAAAAAAAAATTTTTTTAAGTAGGTACTGAATCTCCTGCCTGTATGGAAAATAATAGCTTGCTTTGCTGATATCATCCATCTCCAAACTATACAGAGGAGTGTAAATAGAATCAGATGTGATTAGGCGCAATGCGTCTAGCTGAGGCCACCCAGAAGTGAAGAGGCTAACTCAGTAGCCCAAGTCATAGCTTTATCAAAGGATCTTAGCCGCAAAGCCAGAAGAAGTCCCCGTGGAACTCATTGGGATGTGTTTAGACCTTTTACAATGAACAATCGTTTCCTTTTTTTGTTTAAGAGAATGACTGACTGTGTTTGGTAGCTGTGAGTGTCTGGCAGATTAAGCAGGTCAGTGGTCATGTGCTTGTGTGAAATTGATATGTAACAGAGGGGTCACAGGAAAAGCCTTTTTGAACTATCAGAAGCCAGCACGTCTTGGTAACCATGGCAGAGATGGGGAAGGATTCCCATGTCAAAGACTTGCAAGCTTTCCGTTTAATTACATTGAACAACAGACTTTGGCTGATGTGAGGCATCCATGTTTCCTTTGTTTTCATTTACTTCCATACTTCAATATATCTAATTTGTCACTTTAAAATATAGAAGCTTTCTCGATCGTACTTATGACTTGTTGACATTAACGCAATATAAAAGTAACTCTAGTGGAATGCATGTGATTTGGTTAACCTACCTGTTAAATCACATTTTTAAATCTATCTAATTCTCCTGTGTCAGTGACTATTTTATTTTAGGCAAACAGCCTAAAATAAAAAAGCCTAAAAAACTGTACAGCGTGTGATTTGTGAAAAAAGCAGCAGAGGGGGGGATTTTTTTTATTCATGAAGATGACCCCCACTGTTTTATTTATAAAGTTATAAATATGCTACATTACATCGCGATGCAGAGTTGCAGTGAAAAGACAGAAAAACAGATGCATGCTGTGTTTAACTCTGAAGCTCAGTGGGTGGGTAAGCAAAGAATGACTTATTTAAAAGCCGTCAAGAGTGTTACTAAGAGTGTTACTTAGTAAAACCCCGTAGCTGTGACTTCGGGCATGTTCACTGGTGTAACAGGGACACTGGGCTGCTTGTCATATTCAGGTACACATACATGCATACGTGTACACAGTGTGATGGAGCACAGTGCAAAGGATGCTGGAATAAAGTATTATGTGCAGATGTTATTTAGTTGAGGTAGGTGAATTTGTTATACAGTATGTACAATATGAAAATATAACAATATGAGCAGTATGAAAATTATGAATAAATAATAAGTGGTAACCAGTAAACAGGTGGCTGATTAGAGTCAGAGTTACTGGGTTATTGCACAGGAATTGTTCCTGACACTGAGTCAGAAATCAGCTGTTCATCAGAGTGATGGCTTGTTGGAAGAAACTGTTCTTGTGTCTGTTGGTTTTGGCGTACAGTGCTCTGTAGCGCCTACCAGAGGGGAGAAGTTGGAATAGGTCCTGAATGGAGTTGGCACAGATGATCTTTTCTGCAGTCCTGACTGTCCGTTGTAGTCTGCTCCTGTTCTTTTTGGTGGCAGATCCAAACCAGATGATGGACGTGCAGAGGACAGACTGGATGATGGCTGTGTAAAAGTGGATCAGCAGCACCTTAGGCAGGTTGAGCTTCCTGAGCTGGCGCAGGAAGTACATCCTTTGCTGGGCCTTCTTGATGATGGTGTCCATGTTGGGCTCCCACTTTAGGTCCTGGGATATAGTGGATTCCACAGCAGACACGGGGGGTGTTGAGTATGGTGATGGGGGGCAGAGTCGGGGGGGCTCTTCCTGAAGTCTACGATTATCTCCACAATTTTGAGCGTGTAAAGCTCCAGGTTGTTCTGACCGCACCAGAGAGATAGTTGATTGACCTCTAGAGATGGAGGGTTTTTAGGGGACCGGGATGATTGTGGAGCGTTTGAAGCAGGAGGGAACTTCACGCAGCTCCAGTGATCTGTTGAAGATCTGTGTGAAGATGGGAGCCAGCTGTTCTGCACTAGGGCTGCACTAAAGACTATTTTGATAGTTGATTAATCTATTGATTATTGAAACAAATAATCGACTATTCGGATTATGAATTGCAAAATTACACAATGCGCCTTATTTAACTCAGCTTTTAAATTAAACTTGAGGTTTTTTAGGCATGTGCTAATTAACAGTCACAACAATAAAATAAATACTGTTTTCAAAAATGCATCTTTTAATGAACGTTTCTGCTGCAGCAACAGAAAGTTCCTCTGAAATCAAGTCCTGATCTCAGCAGCTGATCTGCTATTTAGTGACTGAGCAGTTTACACACCAGTACTGCAAGACACCGGGACAAACTGACACCATATACAAAGAAAGGAATAACGTCATGCATTACATTTGCCGAATTTACAGGGAGGTCAATAATTATTATATTAATTATTAATTAACGATTTTATAGTAGACAGCATTTCACAACGTTTATATATTTTCCCCTAACTCAACAACTCACAAAACTCAGATTTTTTTTTTTTTTTTTAAAGAGAGTTTGGGGCGCATTAGCGAGAACCGAGAACCGTTTTCTCTTCTTTAGAAAGTATGAAATTGTCCGGTGTTGTGTAATCTTGCGCACTCGGCAGCAACACTTTCTCCACCAGGGAACGTCGCCATGAGCGATGCATAGTTTATGATTGTAAAGTCACGGCACATCGGGAATGTGAACACGGCCGTTGTGTATCATAAATGTGCTACTCCCTGCGCCAAATCAGTCAAATTGTCCAAAGCAAACTGTATAAAAACGTTACAGCTCTTCTTTAGTAAATGTTACCAGAGAGGGACGGCCGTTTATAAGCAATAGCACTACAGAGCGTAATCCAGAGGCAGCAGTCTGAGGCACCATCTTGGTGGACCTCTCCAGTGAGTTTGTGATCTCTTGCATCACTACAGGCTGATGTGTGTAAAGTTTAGCCAAAAAGCTAAAGGAAGACTGGAGAACAGGGAGGAGAGGTATTTTCGACAGCTGTAAGTAATGTTATTGCCATTACGGTGTCACAGTCTAAGATGCAAAGAACATTGTCGTCTGTTGTAAACTTTGTGCGACAGGCAAAAAGCTTTCAACTGCAAACAATTCTACATCTAAACTTAATTAAATCATTAGCTAATGCAGCACAGCAACGTGAAACTCAGAAAGAAACTCCGGCCGCTACTGCCAGTGATGCTTGGACTCGTCGGGAGAGAGTGGCGTTGTGTCACCCAGTAGTAGGGTAGAGTACCTAATATTACTTTAAGGAGTATATGCTAGCCTATTATTTCTGAGTAACCTGCCCAACACTGAGTTGGCAATAAGGATCGGATAAATTGGGTATGTTTTGATTGTTATAGGGCATCTAATGTTTACTTTGACGTTGTTGTCGATTGATCACTCACATAGCCTATATACACTTTGCTGTATAATTGGTTGCTTTTTAAGTCCTTATGTTAAAGGATTTGGCACATTATTTTTTTTTTTTTGGCTCTGCGCTCCTCATCAACAGACAGGCAAACAAGCGCTCCGCGAAGTAACTATGGCAACGGCTTCTGTGTAACTGGCCCGATCCCGTGAAACTGTTGTGGTGATTCTCGTCTCACGCACACACCCGCCCGCTGCCAGAGTCGAAATGTCAAACTTTTTCCTATAGTTTATCAACGGACAGAGACTGGTCTGGCTGGTTGATCAGTTTCCTGAAGAATAACTGTTTCTTTAACAGTTAGGCCACCAGGTCTCAAACAGGCAGTGACCTTTGCTGCTGTCTCTTATTCATTAAAAATAATCTATTAACTTCTACTGAACTAATTTGAAAGTTAGTAGTTATATTATTTAATTATAGACTCAATTATTTCCTGTTGCATGTTGCACATTTAGCTGTTGAAGTTTGGTAAAAAATGTATACAATATACATTGTTTTTAAGCAGAGGCAGGGATATACAAACCAGAAGGGGGGAAACCCCGTGCAGTCTTTATTATTTATCTCATTTGCATCCCTTAGATCTTTTTCAGAACATGCTGGAGGTAATTTATATGTAGCCATTTTTGTTATATTTTTGCTAGATTGTCTTTTTGGCTGTCATAGTGGGCATTGTGGGTGTCTTTGTAAACCCCTGCACTTGTTTTATATGTCAGAAATTACAAGATACAACATAGAAATACGTTTTTTTCCCTCTCCTCCTTTCATGTACATTTTTTCAGGAACCACCCACCACCACCCAATCAACTGCTGTGATGAAAGTTTAACTAAGTGCCCCACCCCTCCATAGACACGCATACACACTGCTGCTTTTTGCTGTGTTTGATCTAGCCTGTGGTGCATTGTTGGTTTCTGTTCTGGGGGCACAGACCCATAACCTTGGCCAAGATGAAAGGCCTGTGCCCCCAGTAAAGCTTGCACTTATGGCCCCAGCCTCTGCCTGCTGTGTGGATTCAACAAACACACATGCAGGCTTTCTGGAGCCAGTCAGAAGAGACCACTGAGGGGACCTAAAGAGCCTTGCTAGTGGTGAGGCATTTTAGTGTAGCATGTTACCATGCTAACTTTTGCTGATTAGCACTAAACTGAAAATGCAGCTGGTGATGGGAATGTCATTAAGCTTTGGACAAAATGAAATTTGGAAACAAGACAGTGCATCCTAATGATTGTGATGATCCCCTGGCGTTTCATCTAACGCCACAATGAGGTTAACATTAGTGGTTCAGTCTACTTTTGGATAATTGCCAATAAATTTGGTACAGACATTCATGTTTCTCACAAGATGAACTGTAGTAACTTTGGTGATCCCTTTTATTTTTCCTCTAGAGCCATCATCATGTCAAAATTTCACTTTGTTCAATACTTTGGTTTATGACCAAAAGTTACCAGTCGACAATGTTCTAAATGGATATAATCGATTTCTGGTACTAAATGCTTATCTGTTCCCATGTTTTGGTCTGTTCTACTTTATTTTGTGATTTCCTTATACCAAAGTACATTTAGAAAGGGTAGCTAATGGGGATAAAGTTGCCGTTTTGATTTAATGAAGGCATAGGCATATGATGATGGAAAGAGAGCCAGCCAGCTCATAAATACTAATTTGTTGTCGCTTCAAGACATTGGTGCCGTTTCTCCTCTACTATGGATTTCTCAGTGTACAGTATGTTGTTTGAACATCCTTGCCAGACAATGAGCCTTTAACTTGTGTTTGGCAGGTTATCAGTTAGAGTAAGTAAAATACTCCACCAATGCATTTATAATTAGGAATCTACAGCAGTCCTAATTTTAAAGGTCAGTTCATGGTTCACTAGACAAGGCAGGCTTTTTTTTCCCAGGAAAAAAATAAGAGGAAAAAGGAACCTTTTTTTAAAAATTCATTTTTAGTATTGCATTGAAAAGAGATTTCCCAGACCTCCCGACTGATGACATTTTATTTTAGTCCAGTTTGCACAAAATGTATCTGTCAAGCTTTGTATTGATAGTGTAACATCCCTTCCAGGTTGGGCTGTGCCCAGCGAGTTGAAGTGAGAGACACCGACAGGGATATTTTTTTTCATTGAGGCAAAGGAGGCTGAAGACTGACTCAACTCGATCTTTCATATGTGCACAAGCGTAGACACTGGACTTCACCCAAGCATAGCTTCAGGGACTGAACTGGAAGAAAGAATAATTGGATGATGCTTTATGAGTTGTGCTTTTTATTTTAGACCACACTAGGTTTTGTGATGTACCATCTCCTGTAATTTCTTTCCTCGGACATCTAGAGATTTAATATGACTTAGTTCCTGGCCTCTTTCCCTTAATGTATGAGTGGACTTTAGTCATGGCTGGGCAGTTCTTCTCCCTGGCCTTCGAATTCTAATAGTATCAGGAAATGAGCAAAAGACGTTGAGCGGTGATCCAAGTTGGCCTATTTCTCCCCTTTGCTCTTTCTTTTGGCTTTCACAGTAATACTTATAGGTACTAGGGTTTCCAGTCTACCCATTAGATGGCTCATCATGGCTTGTCTGGCCAGATTGCCTATTCTGAAGAAAACAGCTGAAATGTCAATTTCTCCAATTTACATGGAAAAATAAGTTTAATACTATGCCAAGTTGTAGTCGTGATGTGTACAATTTGAATATCGATATATCTTGTAATGAATATGTCATGATAGAGAGCTTCTTAGTCCTATCTCCTATCTTAGTGCTTTAGTTCCTATAAATCCCTAATTATTTGACTAGTTGTCAATGCAAGTAGAAGTCCACAACACTCACAAGAGTAAACTCTGGCTTTTCAGCTGTAGAAGCTACTGTATATCAAAGCTTCATCCATTTGTACGCCTCATGACCTAATTTCCTGTAAAGTTGACCCGTCAGCAGATCAGGTCATAGTATTGTGCTGAATATCTGCGATTGAGCTATACTTTGCTGACCTACGACCTTTTACATTCTTTCACCATTCTCTGTGTCTGTATTTGCTGGCATTGTGTCAGCTTAGTAGTACACATTTTAAAATGTTAATGTTTTTATAAATGTTACTTTTGTGGTTATCTGCCATACATTTCTTGGTTTGAAACATTTTTAATTTCTCTCATGCTGTGATGGTAAAAGAGTTGCTTGATCCATCTTGTTCACTTTTCTGAGTTTTCTAAATGGTAACATACCCCCTTTCTCTCCTTAACTTTTAGGAGGAGAACCATCCTCCAGAAGTAGAAAAGGAGGAGCCACTGGTGCCTCCAGCTGTGGAGGAGTGCCAGAAGTCGTCTATAGACAACTTTCAAGAGCGACGTGCCCTGGCCATCGCAGCCAAAGCTCAGGAGATAGAGAAGGTACCTGTCCAACTCATCCCAACTCTTGACATCTTAAATTTACATCCAGTTTTTAACTGGATGGAGTTCGAACTACTCTATAGAATTCTTTAATTTGTGTTCATGTAGCATTTATAAAAGAAAATATATTTGAATGAACATTTTGTGTAAGTAACTCACAGTTGCCCCTTTTGGAAAATCTCTGCATTTACAAGCTTCTCATTACAAGTTGGTAATTTGTAAGACTTTTCTATAAATGTCAACTTGGCGCATGCCTTGGCAAACGATCCCATACATATGGTGGCCTTGACTTCTCTGACTCACACATGAATTATTTTACTGGATAGGCATTACTGGAACAGCCATATACTATGTTCCTAACAAGGCAGGAAATGAACCTTTCTGTCTACCAGTCACAGTGGTGGGTATATCCTAAAATTCACCAGCCACTTTCACTGTTGCCATCCAGATTTCTCTTTTAGATTTTTATAGTATTTAAGAGATGGGTAATTAAAGTAGCTGGGTGCCAGATGGATCGCCATTTTCCTGGTGGCTCTTCATCTCCCATCCTGACTGGTGTGACTACAGCAAATGCTCATTACACCCTGCACCAGTTTAATATCCCACATGGCTCAAATATCATAACCCTCCGTCAGTGTTTGACTCATCTTTACAAGTGCACACACACACACACACAGGCTCGCACTCGGGGTGGGGGGTGGGGGGTTGGAAACACGAGGATAATGTAAATGGTACAGGAACATATAAAAGAAAGTAGAAGCACAAGTACAGCTTAGACCTGGTATTGGTTTGTGTGTACAATAAATTGGGAGGCGGACCACTAAAACCGGACCGCTAAAACCACCCCAGGCTCGAGGTTCCAGGTCCGCTCAGTTATCTAATGAGGGCCATTCCTGCACCAGTGAGCACTACTGCTGCTTTACTGGGACCATTAAAAGCCTAAGCCAGCTCTGCCCTGGAGCATACACTGCGCTCTCACATATAGTTGCGCCACGAAGCCTATATGCTGTTATAACACTGTTGCTGACGCTGCAGCTTCAAGCCTGTTTTATAGCCTGTGTCTTTCTCCCCCCGTCTGAGTCTCCTCGCATTCATTTGAGCTCTATTGTGTGAGCTTTATTTCTTATTATCAGGTATAATGAGGCATTTGACTGTTATCATTTCATACATATTTTGGAAAATGATTACCAAGATCCATGTCAAGAGTAACCTTTAGGTATTTTAATATGGTCTTATCAACTATGTCATCATTCCATTGTCAGCATAATGCATGCTCCCCTGCTTTAATCTTCAATGTAGTCATGAAATTAAGGTCTGGAAAAGTAATTGAAAATGAAAAACGGTGTATTCTAGGCATATGAAGTTTCAGGTTTTCTCTCCAGGATTACTTATTGTAGGATAATGATATGTTTTTACTGACAATTCCAGCTTTTTTCCCCCTCTTGTCCCTTTCTTTGGCTTTTGCGATATTTAGATAAGTCACATTAAGGTTGTTTGTGACTTGGCAGTCCTCACTCCGTCTGTCATGAAGGCTGGTTTGATTAGTCACGATTGTTAAGTTCCGTCACCGTTTCTGTCCGACACAACCAGGTCAGAAATAGATGTTTAATCATCAAATCTAAAATTCGGCCCAGCGTCTTTCTTTATTCTCTGTACAAGTTCAGGGGAAAAAAGGAGAGAAGTATGGAAATAGAAAGAACCATCTGAAGTCTGTCTAGTTGTTTGTTGGTAAACATCAATCAAAACCTGAGAGGATTTCTTTCACATGATGCTAGTAACTGGAAAATGTATAAGCACTTGTCTGATGGTTGTCATTAATTTCCCACCATGCCCAGAACACGCAGTTAAACAGGGTTGACTTTCTATTTCAGTCTGAAACAACAAAGTCACTTTCACATGCTCTGTGAAGTCGCAGTAGTGTTTCTGTCGCAGCGGGCACCACTTGACAAGTGTCCGCCCGATGTTTTGGCTTTCTACATCCAATCTTGTCCAGCCATCTATTCTATAAACACGGACGCAAACACAGTCCAGTCCAGTAGGTCCTCAAAAGCTCCCTAACAGTCTAAACACTTTTCACAGATTACGGGCTGAACTTTCCATCATTGGCCAGGCAGCGTGCTGGGCAGCGTTATACCAGCGCCACGGTGTGTGTTTGTGTAGCTAAGTGAAATTGGTCTGCTGAAATTCAACCTGAACCCGTTCTCATTGTCGCAGTTGACTTTGGCAGCCTTACAGACTTACTGGTTATAGTGAGTGACAAGGCATGACAGGCAGTAAATGGTATTATGTTGTACTCCTCACAGTCCAGGCTGTGATACAAAAGGAGTTTTATTTCATTTGTTGAAGAACCTAAATATATTTGGCTACAAGACAGACAGCCAGACAGTTCCAGCCTCATTGAGTTATTATTATTATTTTTTAATGTACAAAGATGGCAGAACTGGACTGAAGCCACAGACTCTTTCATTATTGTTCTTTTCTTTAGCCTGGCTCACACACTCACTCCGAATCCTGTTTTAACTGGATGTAGAAAAATAAAGTTTAAAGATGTTGTTAGAGGCAGAGACCCCACCCCAAAGTCAAGAACAGGTCCTTTCCTTCCTGATTGGATAAGAAGGGAGGGATTTCGGGAAGTGCGCTTCGAATACAGGAAGTACATTGTCAGCACATTGTTATATAGGAACAACTTTCCCTGTGTTCATAGAAGTTGTTGTCAGCACAGTTGATTGGATACTTCCTCTGATAAGTAGATAAATAAATTTGCTGTCTTCAGTTGTCAGCTTTCAAATGAGATTATAGGATACTGATGAAAAGATACATTCCATTGTTACTAAATTCTGCGCAGTAGAGCAAGTTGCTACCACAGGTTCGGTGTGTGTGTGTGTGTGTGTGTGTGTGCGCGCGCACGTTTATGAGGCTATAGAAACGCCCAGGCGAGGCGGGATGTTTACATCAGCACTCTTTCCTGAAACTGTTTGTATCCTTCTGTTCACTACAAAATTCCTGTAAATTGATTCAGGTCACCTTAAGAGGGAGAACTGAAAACTCTGGTCACTGCCCACATAATACTCATAGTGTTTGCTGTAGGTCAAGAAGGAGGCAAATAAAAAGCCCTACTAACTTTCTTCACCAGATATAGTCTTCAGTAAAGTGTCATGTTTGGTACTATCAGGGGTTCTGATTGGTCTGTGTTTTAAGCTGCAGGCTGTTTTTGTGGAACATGTGATTTCCAGAAAACATTTCTGTCACAAAGAGCTGTCGTTTTTAATTTCTGATCAACTCACTATTGGCAGAATACACTATGCTTTTTAGACAACAGTGGAAATGTTTTTGTTTAATGCACATTTTGGAAAGTTGCCCTCTGTTGTTTGCAATTACATTAACTCTGTTTGACAGCAGATCTTTATTTCTGATCTCTCCTCTACTCTAGCCGTGCGCTCTGTTCGAGGAACACTGCGCAAAGCTATAAATAAGCCAGTGGATTTGAACGCCCTGCAGCACAGAAGCCATTGTTGGTATCCGGAGAATGACTGAAACTCACCCTTGCCTGGCCTAATTTTACACCCACACACACGCGCTCAGAGGCAGGCACACGTATAAACAGACACATCCGCACACAACCCTTGTCATTGGACATGCCCTTGTGTCCGCCTGCAGCACAAAGGCTATACTCTTACAGTGGAGGCTTGATGTCCGACATAATAAGTCGCAGTATCTGTTATTTCATTCACTTCTACTTACGCAGAGAATGAAAGAGATGGAGAGTAAGACCAAACAAGGCATAGAGAATGACTAGACGAAGAAGTGTGTCTTGAAATATTGTGGGGACAGATGGAGACAAGCAGAGACAGGAGATATCAGCGTCCCACAGAGAAATTGAGGTGTGAGTGTCTTGTCACTGTGGACGTAGCCATTCTTGTAGAGAAACAGACCATCATACTGTCCAATAAGAAAAGGCCCTCATATGTGATGTGTATTTTTATTTTTTATTTTTTAAGCATTTTATGCCTTTTATTAGATAGTGATAGTGGAGGGACTACAGGAAACGAGGGAGAGAGCGATCCAACAAAGGTCCTCGGCCACAGTGAAAGTGAGGTTGTTGCAGCCCCATGATATTCTAAGTCTCTTGGATAATTTTAGGGTCATACTTTTTTCATACATTTTAAAAGAGATAATATTTTGATTGGGTTTTTTTATGATCAGTGATTAGTCAATTAATTGACTGGTCAATCGACATAAAATTAACCACAGTTCAATGTAAGTTTTCTCTTAAGCCAAAATGTCACTGGTTCCAACTTTCTTGGGGGGGTTTTGTATTTTGCCTTTTTTACACTTCTGGACCATTGGTTTGACAAAATAAATTTGAAGAGGTCACCTTTTGGCTCTTGAAGCTGGTGATGGGCATTTTCTCTATTTTCTGACCTCTTTAAAGACTAAATGATTAATCAATCACCCACCCACAAGCACGCCTGGAGCTTTAGGAAAAAGGAAACTGACATTTAAAAATATTACCGTCAGCTTATGTGACTGATATTTTCTCCCTTTGGAATTTGATTGTCAACCCGTGTGAAGGATCATGAGTTGGAAACAAATCTCTTGTCTTGGTATTTTACAAATCGAACCAATTTATGTGGCAGCAGTGGCCTCCCTCTGTTGTTTTGAGACATTTGAAGCTCGGTGTGGAAAAAGTAGCTCCCGAACAAGATACAGTACCTCTTCCTCATTGTCCCTCTAACACCTGTTATAAGCCTCTGAGCCACCACTAAAGGAGTTTGGAGTTTTATTTGCTTCTTGGGCTATCCTGTTCTATATAAAGTGCCCTCTATTAAACTCCAGAGGAGAAGTGTTTATCTTTTGACACTGCATGATGTGTATTAACACCAGAATGATCAGCTCAGGCTAAATGACGCTGGAATATTTACACCCAGGCGCCAGGTAGGGCAGGAAGGAAACAGCTTTTCATCTCCTCAATTAAGATCTTTTCTCTCATCGGTTTTGACCTCTGCCTGTTGACACTTTTCTGTCCTATATTTACATACCATACAATGTGTCTCCTGAGAGTGCTTTAAAAAAGGTTTTCCTGTTGTTGGTCTTTTTTAAATTGTGCATGTCAAACATCTATGCCTTATTTATTCATATGCCTGTCCACTTCCAGGTGTACCGTCAGGACTGTGAGACATTTGGCATGGTGGTAAAGATGCTGGTGGCTAAAGACGCCAACCTGGAGAAGCAACTGCAGGTTCCCCTCAGGGAGAACCTCGGGGAGATCCGAGAACGCTGCCTTGAGGACCTCAAACACTTCATCAGCGAGCTGGACGAGGCGGTTCGGCAGCCAGAGCCCTCCGTCTGTGACTCGACCACCCCATCTACAGCCCTGACGGGTCATAAACTTTCAAAGACAGGAGTCAATCACAGCTCATCTTACTGACACATTGGCGTGATCTTCTGTATGCAAGACTGTGCATGGTAGGATTGACTGCGGAACATGATGGATATCTTGGATACATTTTGGATTACTGGATTGAACCTACGAACTCAACGTGGAGAGGATGCAGTGGTGCATTGTATGTGGGAATGAACAGTGTTAGTTTTTGAACAGACCAATTATACCTTCAAGTTGACTGTTGAAAGATGTTAATTATAAATAAAAGATAAAAAGTTGTCCTCTGTCAAATGTTGGTAAACAACTAATTTTCCTTATTTAAAAAGCGAACAGTCTCCCATCATTGTGGAAATGGTTAACATGCGTTTCATTATTTAACCTATTTTGATGAAAACGTGTTGAGAATAGTCAGTTCTCCAGCATGATGACGCTTTTCCAGAAGAAAAGCCAGAAAAGGCAAGACGATGTTTTCTTTTGTACTATTTTCAGCTATGTCGAATATTATTTTGTAGCAGTCAGATGTATGACTTGGTGCTGCTAAATTTACAGTTCTACATTCTTGTATAAATGTGTACTGTCTAGAAATGCCAGTTGCACAATCTGAGAAGTCTCTGAAGGTTGTAGTAAACATGATTTCTGTTAACTGGTTTGTTTTATTATGATCTGTTAACACAAGTTACATACTGTACATATCCCATTGGCATCATAGACTTAATCTAAGATATTTTAAGAATCTTTTTATGGCTTCATTGCATGTCTCCCTTAGAAATACATATATTTTAGTATGGTATAGCAATGAGGCAATCAAATGCAGGCTAGCAAATGATTTCCAGCTTTCAGCAGGGTTTGTATAAAAACAAGTCCTTACTCTTATCACGAAGTATAGATATAAATTCAGACAATTTCCAAGTTTTAAAAGAATACCACAATACATTAAGTCCATAAATTATTTGATGCATCCTACTGTAAAACACAACTACAATCAGACTGTTACAACATGTCGTTGTAAATGAAGGCAAATTAAGTCACACATCTGAGAAATAACAATCATACCTGAAGCTTTGAGAGGAGAAAAATATTTATTACAAGCGTCCATCACAAAGCATTTAGCTGGTTATGTCAGAGCAAGGGTAGTGAACAGTTTAGCTGAATATGGAAAATGCAGGTATTACTGCAATTCATTGTATGTTTTGTACACCGATTGTGAGCACTGGAATATACTGTATGTTATAATAGACATTGGTACAGAGTAACATGGCACTTCACATGGCGAAGAACACAGTTTATGAAGTGGCACCTTCTTTGTTGTTTCTCAAAATATTAGCGAGGTATGTTTGTTTACCATTACATCTGCTATTTCTTATACACTTCAAAAGAAACAATTCTTTAAACCACAGATATAAAAATACCAGTATTAAAATCTTAACTTAGTATATACATTATCATTTTGTACTATTATGCATTAAATAATTATTTGGTTCATTCCTATTTTCTACTTTATCAACCTCTGTGTGCAAGGTGTTTCCATTTTAATGCACACAAAGATATTGCTGCAAAACTTTTGACTGAACAACGGCAAATTCTGAAATGAAAAAAAGAAGTTTAATGTTGCTACTCTGCATAATTTCTCTCCACTGTCTAAGGAAACTACCAGATTTGCTAATCCATGCATCATATTAGTGCTAAAATTCAGTAAGACAAAGTATCTAGGCCAAATTTGCACATAAAGATTTTCTGACAATGTTACACAGATGTCACCTTCCTTTTGCTGTCTTATCAATTTGAATTGAGTTCTTCTTTCAGTAGATTAGGGCCTAAAATATGATATACATCTTGACTTTTGGTCATGCATCTTTAGTTAGGGCGTTAAACATACTCTGTGCTCATGGGTTGTTTTAAACTGCATTTCCAAACTCAGATTTGATCCGCAAAAACCACATGATCAGAAAATCTGACTTTATTGCTTAGTGTAGTGCAGATTATAATGTAAATACACTCTGAACTGTTAAGAGATGATACAGTTTTTGGAGCGGTGGCTCTTTCTGCGACCAGTCTGTGAGCCATGGCTCTGGGAAGAGAGGGCTGTAACCCTTGTTGGGTAGTCTTCAGCATAGTAGCGAGAAGCTGCTCGAGGCTGAGGAATTGGCTGGCCCAGGAAATAGCCTTCCTCCTCAGAGTCTGATGAGGAGGAGGAGCATGTGGAGCAACTGTCATCCTCATCTCTGTAGAGACCCATGAAATGCTCAACCCGTGGGTCTTGAGCTGAGCTCTGAGGCATATAGTCAGATCGGGTTTGGGAGAAGGCCAAGGGCAGCCTGTGTGCGGGATGCTGTAGAAGCATGGCACCACAAGATGGGCTTACTAGACCCTGCTGCTGGGGTTCATACAGCCTCTGTGCTTTCTCCAAAGGCACCATGTGAAGGTTGTTGTCTGAGCGGGTTTTGTGGCTCCTGTGGTGCCGGCCTTGCCGGTGGTGGTGCTGCCTGCTGCGCCCATGGTGGCTCGATGGGCGGCTTCTTTCTCGGCCCATCTCATCTGCGCAGTACGCCCTCCGCTGTGGCTTCTCACTCATAGGATGCTTCCTAATATTGACATCAAACCCATCATTATATCCATTGTCCACAGTGTCTTCTGAGAACTTGACCATCTGAGGAGGTCTGGACTGGGACTTGCTCCTCCTCAGAGCTGGGGCATGGACAAAAGAAGGAAGGCCTTCTGAATGCGGGGATAATGAAAGAAGTCCTCCTGGTGTGCCTCCCCTCATTGCCAATGCTACCTCCTCATCACCTCCCTTCTCCATGTTAAGGTTGAGAGAGTTGGCACTGTGGTGAAGATGAGATGAATTAAATGTTCCCATGTTGCTCATCTTCTCACAGTCATCTGCCACTGATGGATCCTGCATGGCAAGGGTGTAGACTATAGGTCTATCCCTGCTATCTCCATCCACTGATGCACCTTAAAGAGTGAAAGAAATTATTTGAACAGCTGTTCAACATAAAAAGAAAGCACATTTTTAAAGTAAATACATGCAACCAGCAGTCTCCTTACCAGTGATATTTGAGAGCGCCAGGGAGTCCATGGAGTCTCCAGCTCCCTGCTCAGCTTTCCTCAGCTCATCAGCGATGCACTCAAGGGAGTCTTCATACCACTGCCTGGTGTCTGGCCAGAAGGCCTGTCTTCCTGTCCCAGATTGCTCCTGATCCTGGTCCAATTCCAGCTCTTGGATCTTTCTGGCACTGGCAGGACCTGGATGACTCCCATAGGCTGAGTCTCCCAACCCGTCCTGTGACTGGGCCCAGTACATTTCAGGCAGGTGCTTCTTGCTTATCAGTCCAGGGCTAAGGCTGTTGGCTTGGGATTGATTGGAAGTCTGGCTCTGGGTGGGACTGGCAGGTGTGGGAGACGAGGCGGTAACCCCCATAGTTGTGGTATCAGGCTTTAGCCATGGGTCAGAGACATGTATTAGCCTTTTTCTGTCACTGCTAGGGCTGGGAGATTTTGGGGATGGCTGCTGAAGTTGGTGTAACATCCCACGGTCTCCAAACTTGAGCAGGAGCTGAGTCATATAGTCGTCATGCTGAGCCCACTCCTCTGGATCTTCCTCTCCACCGCCATCCTGCTCCTCCCGGTCCCTCCAGTACCTCTCCTCCTCCAGTCCTAGGCGGGCCAACTTGCGCCCTACTATACCAATGTCGCAATCAGCATCTACATCACCCTCTCCATCTCCAAACTTACACTCAAAGGAGGGGACAGTAGCAGGGGGGTTAAACAGCTGTGACTGTGTCCATTGTTCAGCAGGCCTGCTGCTCTTCCCCATGCGCACGCTACGCCGTGACTCACGTGAGCGGGCAGACTGGAAGGCAGAATCAGATGAGTCGGAGGCGTGAATATCTTCCCCCTGGCTGCAGGCCTTTGAGCAATAGATGCGACCCTGCTTTGGCAGGAAGGGACAGCCCAGCAATGATGTCTTGCACTGGGCACAACAGAAGCACTGGTCTGTGGCGTGCCAGTGTACACCTTCATAGGTCATCTGGGCATGGTCGACACCTAAAGGATTGTTGGATGAAAAGGAACTTAGGTATAAAATGTTTCATTCTTTATACTAATGTCAAAAGATGGATAATTAGAAGCAAATAAACAAAGTAAAGATCTTTCTAGAAACTCACCAATGTTTTCACCACAGGCCTCACAGTACTCTGCATATAGTGACTCAAAGCATCCGCAACAGTAGGGCCGGCCATCTTTCATGATGTATCGCTGACCCCCTAGCATAGTTTCACACTCAAAACAGGCAAAGTGCTTCATGTGCCAGTGACGACCCTCTGCTTCAGTGCACTCATCCGAAAATATGATCTAATGGAAAAAAAAAAAAAAACACATACCACTGTAAGTTCTGTGGAACTCTATGGACTTGGTACATTGCCATGGTTCATTGTAGAACACAAGTGGTAGTGGGTAGTGCTAATTTTACAGCATATTACCTCATCACAAGAAGAGCATCGTGGTTTAAGAAGCTCAGCGTGATGTCTTCCACAGAGGATCTTGCCATTTTGGTAGAAATATATCAGATCCACCAGCAGTTCTTGACACGTGGCACACGCAAAGCATGATGGGTGCCAGCAGGGGCTTGGCCCTGCTCTGGAGGCAAAAATTGCCATCTCCCCTCCATTGATGCCTCTGCCACACTGACAATCAAATGCAAAAAACATGATCAATGAGATTTATGAACCAGGAGAAAAATCGCACAAGGGAATGACATTTCAAAATAGATATATGGTACAGTCGATGCCTTTGACACATGAAACACAAACAAAAGGGAGCTTATGGGGATAATTATTCAAAATATATCACATATCTGCTGATGATTCATTTGCAATGATGCTAAAAAGAAGAAGGCCAAACAACAGGTGATCATACTGTAAGTGCCATAGGAATATGATCCATTGAAAGTACACCAGTGAATCCTACAGTGATGACAATCATAGCAGAAATACAGCAACAGTTGTCAACATGGACAGTTTAATCCTTTCAAGGCAACAAAAACACAGAGTGCTATTAAAAATAATAAAATATTGACTGCATCCATGATAACCCCACCCAGTGCCTTTATGAGTAGAGCTCTTTGTTTTAACTTAAGGGCAGATACAGTAACAAATGGTTGACTTGGAAGCAATACATTTCAAAAACAGCAATAAATCCAACCCACCTAGCTACCGACTGAAATTCACTAACTTGTTTCTCTACGTTTCAATTGGTGGCTGTTTCACTTCGGTATAAACGTCATCAATTATTCATTAGGTGTTGCAGAGGAATTGGACCACATGTTTGTCCTGTCAGTTTAAACAGAATAAACTGGCCTTGGTCCTAAGTCGAAAGATCGTATGACTCCACAGAGATCGTCAGAGCGTGTCCGAACATGCAATCACGAGTCTTTATATAACCCAGCAGAGCTATGAGACACCCATAGGCAGCAATGGGATAACATGCACAGCTGTTAACCATTATTACCAGGGTGGACAGACAGGGGCCTTGGATTCGCGGGTGTTGTGTGACAAAGTGTGCATGCATGGTCAGTAAGTCTAAGGGTGTGTTTAGTATTCAGATGTGTCATTTCAGTGTGTGTGACCTTGCATCCCTGTGGTAGCATCTGTGTTTCAGTGGTAACAGATTTCATCTGCCTGTCCAGGGGAATTAACATGGCTGGCCTGATCTTCCTGGATGCCTGGCAGAGGATGTTTTTTACTCAGTGGCCAGGGCTCAATTTGCCGGAAGCAACATAACACTAATTTATGTTTGTTGCATCGAAAGGAAACTTTTCAGACATATGATCAAAGGCAGCTGGAATTGCACTGGATGTTATGGTAAAAAAAAACACCAAATCGAAAAGTAGGAAACAGAGGTCAGCTTTTCGGATTGTTTCCAGTGTTGTGTTTGTTCATGGCTCAATATGACATAAACCAGAATGTCAAAATGTAGTCTAAATGTCTCTCTTTTCCTGCAAGTCATGGTTCCCTTCAGCAAGATTGCTTGCATCTCTAAAAACGTTTCTTTTTCCACACAACATATAAAAAAGGCTATTTCCTTTGACAGCACTTATGTAACCGGCTGATCCCAAGAACATACTGCACGATCCTGACACGAACCAGCAATCTCAGGTACGGGACGAAGACATGCTGATGAGGAGGCTAAAACTCATGGGCACTAACGTCGGTCGCCAGTGCGTCTCTTATTGTTGGGGAGTGAGGTTCACTCACTGCACAGCCTCGCTGGCTACTGTCACACTTAATACCGTTTGTGTTTAATAGTTAATACACAATGTGTAATCCAATGAGGATTTCTGCTTCACCAGTGAATACATTTACATCTAAGTAAATCCACTTTGTTCGGGAGTTTTCAGAGACAGATGCTATATCTTGCTTCTTTCCAGAAAAAGTCTTAAAACCAGCTGCATGTAATTTTATCAGTAGATGTATGTGCCACATACTGTATGACTTGTGGAAAAAGTATGATTTTAAGACTCAGTGCAAGTATTACTTGTTAACCTGTAGCTGTTATTGCAGTCTGTCATGCGGGAATATACTGTAGATGGCCGGCAGGAAGTTTGTGAAATTCCTACTGAGGAACTGCCCTCTCCGCTCGGCTTGAGCATGAGCCTCCCAATTTCCCTGCTTCCCCTCTCACCCTAATGAGGAGGTTTATGTCCATGATTACAAACATCGCATTAGCTGATCAGGATTGTGCCTTGGGCTGCTATGGGATGGGATATGGGGTGTTAGCTGCTTGTGATATAAATAACTTAAGACCCACAAATTGGTTCCCTTGTAACTGTTAGCTTACCTTATCGCTATATGAGCACTAAATGATGCAAGTGGTCTACATGTGTGCATATCCATGTGTGTATACTCATGGTATCCACGTGTGGCACCTACATTTTCACAGCGGGTGTGTTGCAGAGCTCTGGGCAGGATTCTGGGTGTTCCTCTCCCCAGTGCCTCCCTCTTCCTCTGGGCACTGAACATGTGAAGCTCCCTCTTTTCCTCCTCAGTCAGAGAGTGGCAATAACGCACCTGGTAAACAAAGAAGAGAGAGATGAGTGGAGTTGACAAACTAAAAGAATAGAGAGGTCGATTTGTAACTAATAGGGAAGCCAGTTAAGAGGGGAAAGCGAAATAGCACTTAAAAACATCCAACCATTACTGCTGATTGTTCGTCTTTCATCTTTCCTTTCAACTTTTCTTCCTTCACTTCCTCTGTGTTTAGAGATGGTGATGAAGGCCCAGATAAAAGACAGAGACAAGCCAGCTTGGTTGTTCTCTAAACAACAGTAAACGATGCCGGTGTGCACACACACACTCAATATTTCTCCCTTTCACACACACAGAGTGCTTATCTCTCCGAACCACAGTTACGCAAAGAATCCTCCAGCAGTTTACTTCCTCAACCACCAGGTCTGCCGACAAATATCATAAAGTTGCTCAGCCAAACACTGTGCGGCGGTGTGTGTGTGTGTGTGTTCCTATTGTGTATCCTCCATGTGTGTGTACAGAGAGACCACCTCTGTCAGACAGTAGCCCCCCCCCATCCCTCCCCTCTGGTGATAACCCCTCCACCATATCTCCTAATGTAAACTCTATTAACACAGATGTGAAAAGAGTGCTGGTTTACACACCATAAAGCTATTATACAGGAGAGGATGGCATGTGCTTTATTGTCACAAGAGGGTTTTTTTGTCAAAAGGTTGAGGGAATGTGGCCATTGTTTTAGTTTTACTAGAAAAGGCTAGCAAGATTGTTTAGGCTTTACTCAGTTGGTGGCTTTAGTTTATTTAAGGCTGAGTATAGTTTAAAATGTCCTATTTTTAACTTGTTTAACCATGCTTTAAGGACATCCAACAAAAAGCTTCTCAAATGTTGTTTAAATAGAAGCACACATAAAATAACTTTGCCTGAAAAAATGTCTTAAAATGTAAAATTATCTGCATGTGAGATGTTTTATGGGAGTTCCAGTTGGAGGTGAAGCACCGAAAGGGTTTGAAGGGTCTCTTGAATTGTACGAGCCATAAGCAGATAAAATTAGTCGGTGTAATTGGTGAAGGCAAATGTTGTTATTGTGCTCGCCCTTTCAGGTCTCAGGACTTCATCTTTGAACAACAAAATAACTTCTTTAGCACTTCTTAGGGCCAAGTCTGCATTGAACCTACGCCATAGCCTACATCCTGCGTTGGTATCTGCGTCACTCGGCAATCACACCGCCAAAATGCTAGTTGTAGAGGTGGGGTTTCTTTGTTCCACTGTGTTGAGTTTGTGTGTGTTGTCTTGATTTTAGCCACTTTGTTGTTGGTGCACGCTACTACAAACAACGGCGACTGAAACTGAGCGGATCATATTGGAGTTGGAACTGGAGTTGAACAGCAGTTACTTTTAGTGAAATTACTAAAACACAAAAACGAGAGAAGAGAATTTGAAAATGGCGGCGAAGAAGGGAAATGAGATGCCAACCGATCACAGTTCTTGCCTTCTGCATTGCTGTGACACGTCGTTACATTTTTGGGGAGGTGTGGCGTCAGGCTACAGCGTAGGGTACAGCGTAGGGTACAGCGTAGGGTACAGCGTAGGGTACAGCGTAGGGTACAGCGTAGGGTACAGCGTAGGGTACGCATCTACGCAGTTGAAGTTTATTCTACTGTTGCATTTATTGTATTCTTAACTTCATGTTATACAAGAGTTAACTTTATTCCGTATCTGGCTAAAAGCAGCAACTGCTGCTTCACTCTCTGCCTGAAGACCGTCCCTTTCCCCATCTTTCACACACAGACAAACACACACACACCAGTATTGTCTCTCTCATCATCTCTACCTCATTGTCATGCGGCGGCAGCTGGTAGAGGAGCTGTCGGATCCTGTGCTTCTCTCCGGGACTGTTGACATACGGCACCTTTTCCTCTGGTAGACAGCAGAAATACATCTGGACCTGCGTATGAAGAGAAATTAATGAACTTTAGAAGACAGAAATTACATCTTGTACACATGGAGTACAAGACTAATAATTTTGAAACTAAGCTTTAAAAGACTCTAAATTGTCATTGTATTTCTGTTATATGGTCAGTTAACATAAATGAATGAGACATGTTACAGCCAGCAGGCCAGCAGTGTTCAGAATGTTTGAGGGAAGAGGAGATCTTTTGATTTAGATCAGGCAGAGGAGAGGGCTGCTGGATATCAGTGGAGACTGCTGCTATGTGTGTCCTTATTTTGTGTCACTGTGGGGCAAACATGTCAATCTTAATCCAGTCACAGGCACCTGAGTGTGAAATCTCTCCACACACAAGAGACAGCAAGGGACTGGAAATGTCAGTGTTTGCCTAGGCTAATTCCAGGGAAAAGGAAACATTGACAAAATTATGTTTCTCTGTGTGCATTTCCATGAAGAAATATGGGAATATACACTGCTCAAAAAATTAAAGGGAACACTAAAATAACACATCCTAGATCTGAATGAATGAAATAATCTCATTAAATACTTTCTTTACATAGTTGCTGACAACAAAATCACACAAAAATTATCAATGGAAGTCAAATTTAGAAACCCATGGAGGTCTGGATTTGGAGTCACACTCAAATCAATCAAAGTGGAAAACCACACTACAGGCTGATCCAACTTTGATGTAATGTCCTTAAAACAAGTCAAAATGAGGCTCAGTGTGGCCTCCATGTGCCTGTATGACCTCCCTACAACGCCTGGGTATGCTCCTGATGAGGTGGCGGATGGTCTCCTGAGGGATCTTCTCCCAGACCTGGACTAAAGCATCCGCCAACTCCTAGACAGTCTGTGGTGCAACGTGCCGTTGGTGGATGGAGCGAGACATGATGTCCCAGATGTGCTCAATTGGATTCAGGTCTGGGGAACGGGCGGGCCAGTCCAGAGCATCAATGCCTTCCTCTTGCAGGAACTGCTGACACACTCCAGCCACGTGAGGTCTAGCATTGTCTTGCATTAGGAGGAATTCAGGGCCAACCGCACCAGCATATGGTCTCACAAGGGGTCTGAGGATCTCATCTCGGTACCTAATGGCAGTCAGGCTACCTCTGGCAAGCACATGGAGGGCTGTGCGGCCCCCCAAAGAAATGCCACCCCACACCATTACTGACCCACCGCCAAACCGGTCATGTCGGAGGATGTTCCAGGCAGCAGAACATTCTCCACGGCGTCTCCAGACTCTGTCACGTCTGTCACATGTGCTCAGTGTGAACTGCTTTCATCTGTGAAGAGCACAGGGCGCCAGTGGCAAATTTGCCAATCTTGGTGTTCTCTGGCAAATGCCAAACGTCCCACCTGTGGACGTTGGGCCCTCATACCACCCTCATGGAGTCTGTTTCTGACCGTTTGAGCAGACACATGCACATTTGTGGCCTCCTGGAGGTCTGGAACTGAGAAGTGGTCTGTGGTCACCACCTGCAGAACCACTCCTTTATTGGGGGTGTCTTGCTAATTGCCTATAATTTCCACCTTTTGTCTATCCCATTTGCACAGCATGTGAAATTGATTGTCAATCCTAAGTGGACAGTTTTTTCTTTTTATTTCATTTCACAGGAGTGTGATTGACTTGGAGTTACATTGTGTTGTTTAAGTGTTCCCTTTATTTGTTTGAGCAGTGTATATGGGAGGCCTCAGTCAGACAGTTCGGTTCGAGATGTGCTACACACAAATGAATGTGAAAAAAAGCTATAGCCAGATGTTGGGCATCAGCATGCAGCACTACTAATCTACTAGTGTGACATAGAGAACAGAATGTCTGCACACATAACCTTATTGAAACTAAAACCACATGCTGCAAGCATGCAGGTTTATACTCTCATCCTCTTAAGGGAAAATTCCACCGTCGGATATTGTGCTGGGATTTACATTTTAGGTGTGCCCATAAGCTTAAATTTGACTTTCCTACTCATACAAATGGATGGAATATACTAGAGGATAGTTTGAGAAAGAGTGTAACAGTACGAGGTCCTACCTGCTCGGGCCTGAGTCCTGGTGGCACCCACGCATACTCCTCCAACGCACATCCAGAGTCATCATCTGAGGTGGAGCTCCTCTGGAAGCCCACTGATATCTTCCCCATCTTTCCCCCAGCACGAGGCTCCATCTCCGGATCTCGAGGAGAAGGGCGTTCCCCTCTTTCACTGCGCTCCAGGTTCATCAGACACGGGCGCTGTGGATAAAAAGGGAGAGTGTCATTATTTAATTATATCCAAAGCTCTGGCTTTTACCCTTATACTTCTTGTCACTGATTGGCTGGGATACTGCTGATGTAGGATCTTTTTTGCACTTATTGTAAATCCCTCTGCATTTTGTCTATGCCTGCAATCCCATCAATTAGTTTTAATCTCTATGTTTTTCAACAAGCCATTTGTTTTTCCCAGCTGTGTTTTTTAAGAATTTAACATAATAGCTAGAACAAATGTTGAGAAGAGAGGAGAGGACTGTTCCTTAACATATCACACTCTTGAGTCACACTCAAGAACAACTAATATGTTATTTTCCATCCCATTAGTGTAATATGTCATACTTCCTTTGTTTATCCATTACAGAATTATAGTTGATGAAGCACCCAAAATACTACTTGTCCACCTTCAAAGAGAACTCAAGACAAACTTAGGATGATATATAATGGAAAATCAAAGCAGGCAGTATGGTGCACTTGTATAACTGCCCCACATGACTCTTGCCAGCCTTGGTGTATTTATCTCAAATTGCATGAAAGACACATGGAGATAAAACAACAGAGTCGTTAGGCACAGAACGTTTAAAGGTCAGTTTTTCTGGGTACAAATCTGTGTGTTTACTTGCTGTGAGTCCGCAGACCTTGTTAGGACATTTCATTGCATCAGGCACATCACTTACATTTAGTTATTTTATTCTAGGATTTCAAAGCTTTGACGTAACATGATGCAACAGAAATGTCCAGCTGTTACCCACCAAACATCTGTTGCTCTTATCCACTGTGCTGCAAAGTACAGATGATTGTAAAGCACGTGTAAGCAGCCTACCACATTGTGCTAGGACAGTGATTTACAGCTATGTGCAGGAAGTCACAGTTACATAAATGGCTAACTATGATCAATAAAATGCAAACAACAACACATTAAGTAGCGGCAAAACTGATATAAATCTCACAGAAGACAAATGATCAACCTTCAAATTCAGCAGCTTTTTAAAAAGCTTTTTCTACCTCTTCACAAGATGATAACAGTTGGACTGTTACATGAATAGGGATTAACCAGCCTCGTTGTTGCCTTCAGCAGCAGCCCGTCTTATCTCAGCATCTACGTTCTTCAGAGAACTCTCAACCCTGATAACTGAACTTTGGTCCCGAGGTGTTGAAAAGGCCACTTGTGATTTGCCCTACTCTGCTCTGCTTCTTTGACATGCAAATCTCTACCAGAATAGAACTTGTTTGGGTAAAAACAGTCAGAAACTTCACACAGGCGCTCCAAGCTTTATGTAGGTTTGATCTTTTACACAGAAGTAGCACTATGAGGAGCATTAGGGTCTTGATGGCTGTTATGCCTGTTAACTGTGATTGTAGAGCAGTCAGTTAAATGTATTTACACCAGTGCTTGTGCAATGTGATAATCGGTTACTGGGATTGTAGGAAAAGTATTGGTGTGGGAAGGGGATTGAACTTTATGTTTGACTTTTTTAAAAAGTAGGAACCTCCCCAGGGTTATAATGTTTTTTATTTTATTTCTCAACTTAACCCTGATTTTAAACTTAATATTTTGACGGAGCAGTAGCTTTGACATAGAGTAAATCTCACATTAGAAGTGGATTTACTGAACTGTGGTGAATATAACAACCGGTGCACCCTGTTTGCAGATCATTTCAGCTTCTCTCTTACATTTGAACAAAGAGCTACTATATAAACAGCTATTACCACTGTCAATGACTGTCAGTGATGAGGCGCACACACAAGTGTGTTGTACATGTAACACTTATGTAACAAATTTTTTATTTCATAGTAAATCTCGCAAGAAATGGGTAAAGTTAAATATAAATCTAAGGCACAGAAAAATGTTCTTCATAAATTGGTGTTACAGTTTACTTTGTGCTCACCATTCCTTTTTTTCCTTTTTGAAAATGTGTATTAATCCTCTAAAGAGTAATTTTCTTGCTTGTGCCCCCCCCCCCCCCCCCCCCCCCAAAGGTCACAGGTCAGATGCAACTAAACTCATCCAAACGCTGTAGTTGTGCTTCCGCATCCTTGTACAACAGTCAACTCTGTCTTCTCAGCTCACTCAAGGCCACACCTCGCCATATATACAAAGCCCAGTAACAAGACTGGGGAAACATTAGCATTCCCCCAATTAAAATACAGTTCAATGAAGCCCAGGGCCTAGAAACCCCGGATTTTACGCATTTTGAAATGCTGGTAGAAGTCAAACCAGAGCTCTTATCGCAGAACAAAAGGGTATTTGAGTGTTGCTTTGTTCTTCAGTGACTAATCTATCAGGTTTTACGGTAGGATAGATAATGTTATCACCCAGAAGCATTTCTTTACCTGTTCTGCTTTATCTCAAATAACCTAGTTAAAACCAGTAAGTGATGCAATTAAATGAAGTCAGATTTCCCCTCGAGATTATTTTGAGCCACTATCTGAATGGCAATACAGCTGTTTGTGGAATATTTTTGTCCAGCTTGTGTGTTTAAGAATAACCGGTCGTTAATGCTTTGCTTTTTTTCATTTACAATGGGTTTGGATTACAACCAAAATGTAGACATGTATGACACACATTGTCCAATTTAACATGGAACGAGTGAAAAACATCAACTAATGACTATTTTCCATTATAGATGAATGTGGCAGAGCGAAAAATCGTCATTAACATCTCCACTCTCCAGTCAACTAATCGATTAACCGTCTGATCATTTCAACTCCAGTTTGGTATCCTTTCATTCATTCACCATGCTAACGATTTCTATGCCTCCTTTGCCCTTCAGCTTTCCTGCCTCTCATCCCATAACTTACGGGGGAAAGGTGACTGCGGATTCCTGAGCCAACATACACAGCAACTCACATTACACCATGTCACCCGTTGGCAATAACACAATGGCTGGCTTTGTCAAAAACAAAAACAAAATGTCCAAGCATTCCTCTTCTCAACCCGGGCCCCGATGCAGATGTGACAGGAGGAGGTTAAGGGGCTTAAAAAGGGAAACTTTTTGAAAAGGGCATTTAAAGAGTCACAACACTGGGTCTGTGTAAACACAGGCCAGATGTAGCCAGCTAATGGGTTAATCAAGCTCACCTCCCCCGCTTAACTGACACTTTTATTTTCAAATGAACAAAACCCCAGGCAAACTAAAGGAATACATCCTAATTTAAAGAAAGTTTGACTTTTACAGATTGTGAAGTCTATCATATTCTCCCAGTGAGGAGAACAATAACAGATTTAGTTAGCTGCAGCTAATTCAAAAAACAGATCCGGATGAGTTTAGCATGTGCTGCAACCAAAACAGTAAAAAAAAGTCTATATTTCCTAAATGTCATGGAATTTGCTTTTTGAAAACTATTAAATGGTGGAGTTCAAAGGCCGAGGTCATCGCTCTTTGACTAGTTGGAAATATGTTGTTTTAAGACCAAATGGGTGTCACGGAGTGCACAGGAGACTTAATGCAGCTGGAGTGAGACCACCTGCACAGCCACATCAGATCTAACACATCTAAGATGCAAGACTTAGACATACACCCAATACACTGGATCACAAATAGGGGAACACAAACATGCAGGATCACCTCTCAGACACTACAGCACTTAAGTCTTGAGCCAGGCTTAGCCAGTCATTCTCCACTGCTCTTTTTCACTGCTTTAAACCTAGAAAATCTCCCACAATCCCTTGCACGCCTCCTCATCAACACATCTAAGTAACGGTGGAACTGAGGTGCAAGCATTTTCCACGGTAGAGCTGCAAGCGCGCTCCGTTCAACAAAGTCCTTCTGCATTTGCATGTTTCAGGTAGTGTACTTATCCACTTTCCTCTTACCTCCAGGAAAAGCATCCCTCTTTCCATTTTCACATAAAGCTCTCGTTCAATTCCACTATCCCCTGGTCGCACAGCGCTCAAGCTCTGGATTCATGTCAGCAGCATCAAGCTCAACAGATCCACGCTCTAATCAGGTCCACATCCCACTTGGCCAGGAAGTGTTCCTTCAGCCTTTTGAAAGTCAACTTCAGCTGTGAAGGAAGTAATGCGACAGCCGGGAAGCAACTCATTTAGTGATCCAAAAGACCAAGGAGGAAGGCAGAGGTCTCTATCTGGAGTGTCTCTGATCCCTATGAGTGTGTGTGAGTGAGTGGATGTGTGTGTGTGCACGCTCTTGGGGCAGCCAAGCCTTGTCAGCCCCTCCCTCATTCCTCCTTTCCAGAGCAAATCGCCTGCCACTGCACTTCAATCACACACACACACACACACACACACTTCAGAGTCAACACTCCACCTATCTCTACACCCCTTCCTCCACCAGAGTGACACCAAGCCTTCCACCCCGCCCCCCACTCGGCTACAGGATTCCTGAGAGCCAGATGACATGTCTACTCTACTCTCACACTCTTTCTCTTTGTCTCTCTTTCAGTCTGACTTATTCTTTCTAAAAAAAGGTTTGTTCTACAAGCCAGACAGCTGTTCGTTGCCTTATAAGAAAGTAGTTAAGGGTAAACAATCCCGAAGCCAATTTCAAACTCAGCTTTTTACTCTGTTTTGAGGCAGGCATAAAAGTGTAAAGGAGCATAAACCCTCCAAATGGAATTGATTTTATTTTGAAATATTTTTAGTTTTTTTGCACCAATTTCACTGCTGTCTTACATTTTACTACCCTGCAAATAGAATTTTTATTTATAATGCAAGTGACTGCACACAACCTCTGTCTGTGTCATTAAATGGTTCCTGGGATCATCCAGTCTGATGCACCTAATGCCATTTGATCTAATACTGTCACATTCATTTCCACTCAGATGCTAATTAGATCACATGCTGGTTAATGCGTGTTCTGGGTAAAATAAACAAGCAAAATTAATAATTTGTGCACGACTCTGAACTAAATTAAAGGAATGTAAAGGGTTTGATCATAAAGTCATCTGATGAAAATTAAGCTTTGTTTTAGAAAATGGCTAATAGCACAAAGCTGAGGCAAATTAGCGTTAGCGTGGCTAACTTTTTAGCAAACACTTGCCTATTTGTACATCTAGCAGACACAGAGTAACATCAACTTTCATTTAGAAATCCAAATTTCTCTCTGTTTCAGCTCTGTTCTTGGACTCCACCAACTCCTTGACAAACCGTATGCGCTGATTTAGCAACCTGTTCTCACTCCGTGACTTGTCACATATGGACGCATGATCAAGACCCATCGGCGTCAGTTTGTGACGCACTGGGGATCCCTATAGCGTCATAGTTCAAAGCATTGGGTGAAGCCCTGTAGCGTCAGTTTTTGACGGTAAAAGTATATGTTGTCAATATATATGATGCCGAAGGTGACGAGTCGGGAGTGAGAATGTGTTGATCAGGTATTACATCATTTAAAGGCAACAAATGATTTTTCACGTCTTCTTGGAGTTGTTCTGGTTAAATATTGGCTGTGCTTTCTCCCAAGTCAGCCTCATCCGTCTCAGGAAATTCCCACAAAGGGGATCTGTCTGCTCACCCCTTCACTGAAACCACCACCCCTATTCCTATTTTGGAGAACTGAATGAGTTTGCCAAGAGGGGTCCCCAGTCCTCATCTCTCACTTCAGCCAGCCACAATGACGTTATTGTCAAAGAGCACTTCACTTCAGGAAACCTCTGACAATCCAGCAGAACTAAACGTTTTATTCCAAAATGAGATTTACTCCTTGTGAAAAAGGTGACACCTGCATTACTAATTATAAAATGTGAAAAACTGTCTTGTTGTTCAGAAAAGGTCCAAAAGACAATCTGCATACAAAACAGTGGACAAAATACAAATTCACTTGATATGCCTGGGGAAGTTTGATCTCAATTATGTGGACAAGCTCTGCGCTATTGTGAAAAGCTGAAAAGAAGCAACGGCTCCATTTAAAGAGTCTAAAATGACAAATGAGTTTACTCAATTGTCCGGCAGACAAAGACCCCCTCTCCCCTGACAACCCCACAAAGTCACTTGCAGGGAGCGCAACAGAGCTGTTTGTCACATGCCAAAATACCTGTTACAAATGAGAAATGGCTCTGTTAGCTAACTAGCTTAGAAGAGCGAGATAGAGTGAGAGATTCTCTGTGTGCTTAGCGATGGGATTGTCTATGTGCTTTGCCAACACGGCCTTCTTTCCTTGCATGCCAATGTATATTTGAAATAGAGTGAGTGGAGAGAGAGGAGCTTGGCAGTCCAGTCAGAGGGTAAAGCTCTCAAGTTTTCCAGAGGTCTTGGCGGCGCTCTGCAAAAGCCACTTTGTGTTTAACCCACCGAAAGATGTGCATCGAGTTTCCTGAGATATTTATCTGGATATGCGTTTCGAAAGCTCTGGAAATCGCATTTCAGGCAGACAAGTAAAGAGAACGAGTCTATTTTTGTGACAGACAAGTACTTAATTCAGATGACGGAAAGAGACAATGAGTGGGTGGTGTGAATAGAGGACAGGTCCAAGGATGAGTGGCTTTCCCCAGACAATAGGAAGATTTCAGCCCTTCAGACTGGGCCTGGGCTTCTGGCCAACGATCCATGGTTCTTTAGAAAAGACAAGAGGACAGTTGACCTTGCCGTCTCCTCTGCTTCCTCTCTTAAGAGAGAGGAGAGGGTGCGACAGTGCAGAATGCCTTTAAAATGGAATGTTGAAGTGTCAGTTTGTTTATCTTTTACAGCCAAGGACCATAATGGAAAGAGGTTATTCATTATTTTTTTGGATTCATGAAGTTTTCCCATGGGCTTTTAAATTTGTAGGATCACAACTTAACTGCTGACCTCTTTAAGAGACCAGGACTTTCTGTCTGTCTTCTGTTCTTTCCTTCGTAGGATAAACTGGGTTTTTAATGGGTCATTAGGACGCTAAGACATCATGTATCAGCACTCTGCAAAGCCATCGGACATGTGCTGAATGGATGATACCCTGATCTCATTCACATGTCCGATGCTGATGAGCAGGAACTAACTAATGGAAGGTTTATGCAGGGACCTTTGACACCAGCGCTTAAAAATACAAACACATGATGCACACATTGCGCATAGCTAGAACTGGTTTGAATTTGCTTGTTTTTTTATTTTGGAAAACGGGAAGGACCCGGGCTCAAAATGAAATCAAATAAAGAGTTGCAGCTTCACATTTCATTAGCAACTGTTTAATACCGATAGATGCACACACAACTGTTCTAGGAAAGGGGAACATGAGTTTAAATGAAAATTAATCTGATTTCAAGGAGGAACCTCTGGCTGATATCCAGTATTCAATTTGAGGACATTATTGGCCACACAATACCAGTCTAACCTTAAGTCAGAAGTCATTTGGACAGAAACCTTTTGATCAAGTCTCTCAAAGGACTTTCTGAGCAGAGTTTTCTTTCCTTGGCAAAAGCTTTGGACCAGGGTTTACAGACAAGATCTAGTGGCCTTTTCTGTACTTGAAATTCAAGACCAAGTCTGGACTACACACTGACTGCACGCACACACTCTTACACATACCAGGCACACTTACTCACTCCTTCTGGCTGCACATTTCATTTATCTATTGGAACAGAACTCAACTGGTAATTTGGCCTTACCTTAACCTTTATTGTGCTGAGCAGACTTGCTCTTTTCTGCAGTGCTGCGCTTCATTTTCATTTATAACAGTCGTTCACACCTGGGCACTACTACCAGAGCTGTGTTTCGTCCCCAGGAGACAACAAGGGGTTTAACTGATCCATTCGAATGCAAATATCAACAAGGATGCCCCTCTGGTTGTTCAAAACAGACATCAACAAGGACAGTGACATGTCTCAACTTGATGCACGACAGTCCTTTAAAATAAGCCAAACTGAAGCAGAGCATGGAGACCATTCCTGATGTTAAAGTAGCGTAAAGTGCAAATTCATGATGAAATATTCAAGACTGTGCAAATAGCTCTCCTGCACGGGATTAAAACCAACATAGGCTTTGAAAACTGCAACTTGCAAAAGTTTATTAAATTTCAGAACAATTATACATTCAGTGGCAGCTTTCAGTGGCAAGCATATTGTTACCTGACAGTCTTATTTGACCATCAACAGCCATGTGCCCTGAAAGGGCTACGGCATGCTTGAAATGAACAACAAAAAGTTGTCCCACCAAGTCTCAAGACAAAAATGTATACAGCTGTCTCACAAAGTCTGCCATGATAGAGAAGGAAGAGTACAAATTGGGTAAGGGAGCACCCTTTGTCTGCCTCATTGTGTTGGAAAATCTTGAAAAAGTTCCTAACACAACAAGAAACACTGCTGAACCGAAGCTGACAAGCCCAGACGATTAAATCAACATGGGGGCATATTAAACTCTGAAAGTGAAACTTGATTTTCTAACAAAGACTGTCCTTTTTGACTGCAAGTATATAGACAAATCCCTCTACAAGTAGCTTTACAAATAAAGACTTATCAGTATCCCGACTGTATCTATTTCTGATTTTAACCAGCAATGCCCCACTTACTTAGGTAATATGCAAAACACCTGATAAACAGCTCACACACATATCTGCTTTACAAAAAGACCTCAGATCCACGTCTCAATTCACATCCATTATTATTCCCCCATTCAGACCCATTCACACCAACGCCTCTCAGCAGCCTTTCATAGCAGGAAATGGATCTTTAGCCTTCGCTAACAAGGCCCACCAGCTCAACTCAATACTGTATATCAGGTCTGTGGAAGTGCTGCTTTAGTGGCCCCGCCAGTTCGGTGTTAATATTCACTGAGTGTGATTTAAGTTTCTGGTCATAAAACCCTCTGCCGAGATTTGTTAACTACTGCGGGGTGTTAGCCACACACCTCAGGGACAATAGGAGCAGCAATAAAAGTGCTGTAAAATGCAGGAAACTGTCAAGTATCTGTGATGGGAGCTTGGGTAGGGATCAGGTTGGGAAGCTTTAGTAAAGATTCGTCGTGTTCAGAACTCACAGACTCACTTGATGTTGACTAAAATGACTCATAACTCAAAATATCTCAACAACTATTGGATGGATTACCATGAAAAATTGTTCAGACATTCAGGTGCCCAAAGGATGACTTTGGTGATCCACTGACTCTTCCTGTATTACCACCACAACTATTTGCTATGAAATTTGGTACAATTGGACCATCCTGTCAGCCGTCCAGATGAATACTAATGTCTTTGACAATCTTTTAACATTCGATTTGGCACCATCATCAGGTCAGAATTTGTATTTGCCCAATACTGTGTTTCAAAACACTTTGTGTTTCGAGCTAATTAGTAAATGTTAGCATGGTAAAGCTAAGATGGCGAGCATGATAAACTAGGGTGACCAGATGTCCTCGTTTTCCGATGGACAGTCCCCGGTTTTGGTGGCCTGTCCCCGTCTGGGGCTGTCCCCGGAAATGTCCCTGTTTTTAAGTGTGTGTTAATCATAGACTGTATAAGGTGTTAACAGACCTGAAATCATTTTTACGTAGCCAGAAAGACTGGACAGGCGAGCATACAGGTGTGGTGCCAAAAAGTGATTTCCGTTTGCGGGAGCATGTGCAGTGTGTTAAAGCTGTCCAATCGCTTTACGTCTACAGCTGCTTTTATCTGTATCAAACAGACATAACGTGCAAATAAACATCACTTTATATCCATGGTAATTGCAAAGGTATGTCTCTGTGATACTTTAACGTTTCCTTTAATGGAATAATCACAATTGTGGCTAAATAAGAGTTTGCAGTTTATAGGTAACCAGGCCCGATATTTATGTGATTATAGGCAATAATAGAAGCCTATTGTTGCCGATGGAATATGTGTTTGACAGGCCTATGTCTAACATCCTTGTTTATATTTGGAAAACGTAATATAGCTTATAATTAGCATGACTTACTGCTGAGTTATATATAAAATAAAGACATGATCTCTCTTGCAATTATCCTTATGACTCTACATTATTTTACTTGCTGTGTACCAACCAATCCAGTCCTATTTACCTTTTAAAAAACATTTAAATGGCCAATACAATCTATGTAATGCAGTATTTGACTTGCCAGAAAGTGACAGCATCCTCTATTGACTGAAAAGTATTTTTGCCCTGAAATGACTTGATTTCATTCAGAAGAGTTACATTTGACAGATTATAAAACCGAAATCATCCCCCTTTTTATTTCACACATAACAGTATATTTTTAATGATATACTGAGCCCCAAACCAAAAATTTCCCATTTCAGAAATCTGGTCACCTTATGATAAACATGCCACCTTACAAGCAGGGTGTTAACATTGTCAGTGTGAGCATGTTAGCATGCTGATGTTAGGCTGCTAGCATGGAATTTAACTGTAGATTCTACCACACAGAACACATTTTTAGCTTCTACCTTTTGGTATACAAGTAGACAGGACATCTTTGCACATGGACCTTTCATCTGCAGCCAGTGTTTGTGATTTCTCCCAAGATCAATAAAGTGATCTGCTTTAGGGTTGGAAACTAGAGCTGACTTCAATCACCGGCATACATCCAACACATGCTATTAAATGTTCTATTCATTCTCTTCCAAAATTTACTAAATGTCATTTTGGAAAATAATCGCTGCTTCAATGCAGCTACTGTTCAGCCTTACATGTGTATCTGTCAATCCTTATTGTGCTTTTGGTTCTGCCTGTCTCCCTGCACATGGAGCCAATTACGTTGACATTCAAGTGGATTTTCTGTAAATCCCTTCAATACTTACAGGCTGATTAGAGTATGTTGAGGAATTATACTATTTCAGGGCACAATATGGTTGTCAAAAACAGTACCAAAGCTTCTCCCATACATATCTAGAGGTAAGTTATTCATTATTATCATTATTTTACATGATTTGGCAAGGAGTACCTCACTTAAACTGCTTAATACGTGTCATTACCTGAATCGCACTGCATGCAAATCCTAGATGGTCCCTGTAGGCTAAAATGTCTTGCCAAGTATCCTGATGATAAAGTATATTACTCTGCATTCCAAAATATTGGTAACTAAAGTCTTAGATATTGCACAGTGGATCTTTTTTATCTATCACTCTACATTCGCACTGTTTATATACCTGCATTACTACATTCTTTATATGTACTGTATATACAGTACCAGTCAAAAGTTTGGATGCGCTTTCTCATTCAGGTGAATGGGAAGGTATGTCCAAACTTATGACTGTATAACAAAAAGACAAACTCACACAAAACCTGCAATTTAGGAATGAGTCCATGATTACCCTTTGGCTCAGTGTTTGCCAAAAGAAATTCTGTTGGTAGGAATGGAGCCGGTACTGCTTCCATGGACATTACATGGTGTTAGTAATAAATAGTACACCTTTTTTGTCCAGCACATTTTGAGGATTTTAGATAAGCATGCATACATTTACCTACAAAATCTAATGAATTCTTGAGTTTAGTTTAGCCGCAGTTTGGTGAGCCTCCTCTATCTGTCTCTCACTGATGAGTGGTGCTAAAATAAGTGGCTACATTCTCGACCTCTTTTAATAGCAGGAAGAAGATAAGATATACTTGCATGAAATAAGAGCGTAATCTCATACACTCTTACCACTTCAGTGAGGAACTGGGATTTACGTGAGAAACACCATCACAAAACTGTGATACCTATTAGGAAACAATGGAAACCTACTAGTTTGTTTGTTTGTGTGTGTGTGTGTGTGTGTGTGTGAAAGAAGGGAGAGAAAAGTGTGTCTTGCATCCCATCCTACACTAATTTGATATTGTTAAGTGATGCATTCCTTCTTTAACAAAAGCAAGAGGTCACTGTAACCACCACTGTGAAAGGAGTGTGTGTTTGAAGTGTATTAGTTTGAAGTTAAAATAAAATCCCAGGCTGCTGTGATCACGTTGCCTCACGCACAAAGCGTCGATCCTCTACACAAGAGAAAGAGCAGAGGTGAGCGATGGACTAATGATAAAAACAAAAAAATGTCTAGATTGTATTGTTCTTGTTGACAGGAATAATATACGTGTCACTGCAGTTTTGCTTCATTTGAATGGTAAGAAAAGCACAGTGTTCGTGTTTGGGTCACTGATGTAAGGCCCACAAACGGTGAAATATTCCAGCTGCTCTTTTAAGAACATATCACAAACAAAATGTTATCAGGACACAGAAGCGAGGCCAAGAGACTACAATACAAGATAAGAAACCAGTTTCTCTTGTTCTTGGTAACGGTAAATTAAAGTAACACACTCCAGCTGAACTTGTCAGAAACAAAATTGATTTTTCTTTTTTACTGGCCTCCACGATACTTTGAACTAAGAATGATGCAGCATTGCTGTTGCCGTTACATGCAGTCCCTCTATCAATCTAGGTATCAATGTGCCTGATTTACAGTGCATCACATGTTTCAGCCAAAAGAAACAGGTAAGTCAGGGCTTTTAATGAGCACTACCACTCAAACTAGATAGAAGCATCGCTTATGAAAAACAAATCTGTATTTAAAAAAGAGAGAAAGAGAAGCAAATGTAAAAATCTGATGAAATATCATGCAAGACAAGCAGCAGCGTTGCATCACATTTAGCATGGGAAAGCTGTTTGTGGTTGTGTTTGTGTGTGTGTGTGTGTGTGTGTATGTTCGTACAATTCCCCCATGAATTTTGTATATGAGATAGTTGAAGGCCTGGGATTGGGGTTGTGTATACAGAGGCTTAATGACAGGACCCTGGAGGGATGGCACATCAGTCAAGTGGAACAAACAAACACACACACAGACTGTGTATTACCTAACCAGTACCCTCACTTTCCCACAATTTAGCATTGGAAAGACAACAGCTCAGAACGGCGGGTCCGACCAAGTTCAGAGCCCCAGGCACCTTTGTCACACTCGGACTGCAGTTTGGCCTACATGGACTGGCACAGTTCTCAACGCAGCACAGTGTTGGAGAAAGGTGTGTGCGTGTGAAACCATATAGCCTTTAGTTCCTATAGCAGACTCCCAAGGCACTTTTTTATTTAGCTTTTTATGGGATACTGAACCAGCATTTGAGACAGAGAGAGATTTTGAAAAGAGACAGATAACAAAACAACGGAGTGATATCAGCTTAGCTCAGCACAGCAACAGTAACATTTTGGTGGCGGGTTTGGATGTCACGAGGGCGACAGATATCGAGGCTATGTGTTATATGAAAGTTGCTTTGAGCTCCGTGCTTAAATAAACTCACTATCACAGGGAAAGTGGCGTGACTGGCCGTTTTGCGGGGTGTTTGTCTCCCCTCCTCTCTCCCAGGGACTGTGGTTGAATTTGGCCAGGCAGCCGCTGTTGGCATTCCACACTGACCCTCGAGTAGTGGGCCTGAGGTTCAGGGGTAAACAGACAAACCGTTTGGTGGGCTCGCTATGTAATTCTGGAGCCTGTCTCACCCTCTCGCTGTCTGTCTCCCGCCTCCAATCTCCCCTCTTTCCTCTCAGCCAGCCATATCCTCAGTTGGCCTCTGTTAATTCAGACCTACCTGACAGTTCTGACTAAAACCTTCTGGGTTTACTATCTGTCCCGCTTGGCGACAGGCTCAGCTCTCTAAACATACACTGAAGACTAATCTGCAACAGATGGGAGACGGACCGGGGAGGAAGTAGTATAAAAGGATATACAGCATATTTGTACCCCTCTGAACCAAACGATAGGGTTTCAGTTCCAAGCAAAGCCGGAGGAGAGTTGTAATGATGTGCACAGCGGCAGCTCCCAGGGGCTTAACTGGACATATTACTTGTACATATAAGCTGTCCATCGGTAACCAGATGTCTAAAAGGCCTAGAGGGGGATTCTTGAGGGCTTTCTCTGAAGGGAACATGCACACACCCTCATTCACACACACCAAGAAGATACATGTAAAGCACTGAATAAATAAAAACATATGGAAACAAGCAATTGTGTGCATATACATGCATGTGCGTACACATAAACAAGCCCGCACATGTTGGATTTCACGGGTGGCTGGTTAGAGATAATGAACGCCTTAGCCCCCAGTTTACTGTCTGTTTTTTGAGGTCATTAGTGTAAATACAAAAGCCATTTATTTGCTACCTCATTAATGCAAGTGGCAATTTAAGCCCCTTTTCTCAGGCAAAAAATAACAGTGGATGGATCTCACAGTGCGGAAACCCAGACAAGTGTCAAATCACTGTTTGTATTTTGCGACAAGCACTTGGAAAGTCCCAAGCTTTCATCAGCTAACCACCACAGGTGAATATCTTTACATTCTCCGTCTGTTGGAGATGAAATTGTCCTAGCTGAAGGATACGCTGCTTGATTACCACAGACCACAAAGGCAGTTGGGAGAGGGTGTGTGGGGGGGGGGCAGGTTATATAAGAAGACAGTATACCTCTTATAGGAAAGTGCAGCCTTCCCTTTCATGAGTGCACACCATCCAGAAATGCCTGGCATGGTTTTTGCACAAACAAATTTAATTTAAACCTGCAATAACATATTCTTTGGCCACTTGGAGGCAGTGCAAAGAAGGTGTGAACACAACACAACACTAATACATTATCACCTGAACATGTTGTTCTTAGAGATGCCTATTTAAACATCCAGTAGATACAGAACAACATTAGCATTCATTTAGAGTTATGATTTTGATCACCTGGCAAATGTAAATTCACTCTTCTTTTAGCTCTGTTTTTGGTCTCCACCAACTCCTGAGGAAATTGTTTTGCTTTTTTGCTGCTAAATGCTCCACCATGTTCTCCAGGTAGTTGCTAATTTTGTGTGGTGCTCTGCAGGTAGTGCACAGTGAGTTTTTAGAGCTTTTGCTCTTATGGCCATTTCATACTGAAAGTGGGACTGAAGCAAAAGCAAATGTGCAGCATTTGGCAAATTTGGTGAAAATCCTGTAATTTTCCCCACCCTCATTTACACAGTATTTATCATGACAGGCCATTTCCTGACTCCGAGTGGCATCAGATTGGATGGAGCCATTTGAATTAAGAGGCTGGTATTCCTCTGGGATGGTGTAAGGCAAGATGGAGATACAGTGACAGATAGTGCATGTCCCCAGAGACTTCTGCAGGCGACCACCCAACTGCTGAAGGTTTATGAAAATGTCAACTAAATGTTTCATCCTAGGGATGTCTTCCTGAAATTACATTAACTTGCATTTGTCACATAGCTTCTCCACCTCGTCTGCATCTGTTTATTGAAGCAGACTGACAATGATTAGTAAACGGAAAAACAGAGTTCATGAGAACATCCTGTGTCATCTGAAGCTTGCATTTTGGAAGAGAGGTGAAGTGGTAGAAGAGAGGGAGGTGAGCATATGGGGGCGAGGCAGAAAAGGAAAGAAAGATAGGAATGTGGGAAGAAAAGAGCAGACTGTCCCCAATTAGGCCTGAGTTGAGACATTCACACTGTCCAACACATGAGACCACATGAGACCAATTTAAGGAGGGAATGGCAGGAGCTCAAGTCATGTTTTCCTGATGCACACACCCTGATCCCAGAATCACATACAAAAAGTTTCCCTGTATATCCGTTTTCCAATATTTACGAACAATAATAATTATGTTGTGTTTGACAGTGGTCCTTTAAATACATCTACTTTTTTTTTTTTTTTACCAACAATGGCTCAGTAATGGCTTTCAGTTTTTATTATCCATAATGTTAATGCCAAAAAGAGTACATTTAAATGTACGCTTACATTTCGGGACATTTTTCAAAATATATTCTTGGTGGAACAAGACCTCATTTTGATCCCACTCACTAAGCACACAATATCAGTTGCATGTTAGCCAAATATCTCCATAATGTCAGCTTTTCACTAACAATAGCAGGATGGTTATTGGCTGTGTGGCGATGCATTTTTGACCTTATCCAATGGATTTGTGGTCTTTCATCTGAACTAAAAAAAACATCAAACCATCAAACATCAAACTGTGAAAAAAGATCACCAAAATTGGAATTAAGTGGTTTTCACATCACAACAGCAATATTGCATGAGTGATGTAGCACCCAACAAACCAGAATCTGTAATGGAGACCTTTTATGTTTTTTCCCCAATCAAAAACAAAACTGAAAGCTATCATTTGTGTTCTGCCTCAGGGTGGTCATTTGACAGGGAATAATTACGTGGTTGTGGTGCAGCAACCTTGTCTACCTATATTTGACTGTGCTTCTATACTGTTTACCTTTACTTGAGCTTTAAAGCTTTTTAATTATTATCATCTAATAATCATCGCCTTTAATGTCTCCATACCCACTGCGGCTGGCGACTGGCGGTGTCTGGGAAGGTGTGTGTATCTGTGTGTGTGAGTGGCTTTAATCATCAAATAGAGCTGTGTGTATAGGTAATTAAGGTGGTGCCAAATCGACTCTCACTCGCAGGCACGAGTCAGGAACTCTCAACAACACCTCAGTTTTGCGTAGCAAGTGCTGCGGGCAACTTTATTTTAGCAGCGCTGCAAGTTTTAACACAGAACTGAGTGCAACTCCCTCTCAGAATCCATTACTCGGTGTCTGATATTCTTCTAAGCCCTGGATTACTTTTCCTTCCCACAAGCTGACCATAATACCAGGCTTGTGGAGCCAATGCGGCCTCCAGGGTTTGGTCTGTAACCACTCAATGAGCACAAGGATCACGATTAGTGTTCGTAGATCAAGGACTGCTGTCCCAGCCCCCACACGCACACACATTTACACACCGCACCCTTCACCTCCTCAGCATAGCCATGGTTTATGGCTGCTAAAAGCCATTATACATATTAGCTTCTTTATCACTATTTATAGTGCAATATTTCCTTCAAACATGAACTACTTGACAATGACCTAAACAGACATTTCCATCACAAAGGCAACAACTGCAACTAATCTTATTTTCAACTGATCTCTTGATTAATCATTTAGTCCTAATTTTAGTATACAATTACACAAAAATGAAAAAAGCAGCGATTTTTCACAGTTGAGAAGCTGTGACCAGGGAATGTTTGGCATTTTGCATTTGTCAAGGTTGGTCCCAGCACTATTTGTATGTAATCTCCCACTGCACCAGTGAGAATGCTGCTGATAACTGGTACAATGGGAGGCTCCCACGTAAAATTTAGAATATTGCTTTGAGATTTGTTTCATCTCAGTTCTTCCCAGAAATGTCTGTTTTCCATTGTTCACTGTTCTGTTTCTCCTGTTCAGAGATTGGTTCTTCACTGTTTGGCCCTTCACACACAACTACAGGGGATAGCTGCTTGGCAAGCAGATGTGTGTGTGCATGTATGTGTATATGTGTGAGTGTGTGTTTTCTGAGGTTTGGAATGATTTACACAACCCCACACTCGATTAATTCCAGTATGACAGCACAAACTTGCCTGTGTGTACACACGTTGGTCTGAGGTATTAGGCAGACTGAGACGCACAGACAGAACATTTTTTACAGAGACACACACATGCAAACACACATACACACACACGCTTCACATTCATGTTTATATTTCTTATTAGTTCCATTTATTTAATCTAATGCCAATCTGTGCTCCAACTAAAACACTGGGGCACGAGAAATCTGTGAATGCTCCACGACCCCCTGAACCATAGTCAGCCAGTAGCAAACTATACTAAATGTATACACTAACAGTTTGTGTTTATAATATTATGCACTGTAAATGTGAGAAAATGTGTTTTCATTACTGAGGGTACCAAAAAGCATTACCTTGAGCTAACCAAGGTTTTTGGTTACCTGCTATTCATTAAAAAGGTCCAGAATTTGTCTCCAAATTGTTTTAAATGGTGACAATCTCCTCTTGGTTTGAACCTCTCCAGCTTCAAACAAAAAGGTGAAACACTGCACATCTTAATCACTTCAAACTGTTTTATGCTGTGATCAGATGAGGTGTTTCAGCTGAGGAGCCAATGGCTCTAAATCCAGAACACCCTTGGTAGCTGAGCAAAAAGGTTTTCCAGGAGAGTTTCCAACAATATCAAAACAATCTCCAGGCTGGATTTCCTCTCTGGCACTCAAACCCCCACTGGAGATTGAGAATCTGGGTTGCACATGAGAAAATGAAGAACTGTAGGGTGAAGGCTCCCGCTTCTAATCGAGAGACACTGCTCTCAAAAATGAGTCTCAAGCAAGGCTCATAATTGTATGACATTACATGTCCAGTCATTCTCTGTCTTTCGTTGAAACCTCAAAGGTCATCTTCTCAAGAACTGCTTCACATCCTCATCCCATTACATGTCAAAGTGATGGACATCCAGACTTCTAATCCTGGGCATAGAAGAACATCAGACACTGAGGACTCTGTGAGGGAGTTGCACTTAGTAGCATATATTAAATGAATAAGATACACTGGTAATAAATGAGCTTTGTAACTGTTAACTAGAGACAGGCAATGTGCTTCCCCCTGTTTCCAATATTTAAGCTAAGCTAACTAGCATCTGGCTCTAGCTACATAGCAAATATAGTGTATTTCTCAAAATGTTGAACTATTTCTTTAAACTACAGCTACACAAAAGTTACTGTGGATGATATTGTTACAAAACATAGAGAGACAAAACACCCTGTTCAGCATCCATTTAAAGCATATAGTCAATGTTATGTCCCAGTAATCCTGCTGAGCATACCGATCATTTCAGCTACTGCCTGACTTGGCTCTCCCATGTGGTTGAAATGGCTGACCAATTAACAGCAGCTTAACTCCTGGTTCCAAACACCTATCTCTCTCTCTCTCTCTCTCTCTCTCACACACACACACACACACAAGCATAATAGACATACAGATCCATGAGCACTGGCGCCCAGTACCACACACAGAGAAGGACACACACACATATACATACTCATTAACAAAGGCTTAGCATTGCAGAGTGTACACCCCCAGCAAAGTTGTTGCATAGTCTGGCTGACTGGCCTCCCACAGAGGGGGAATACACCTCAGTCACCTGATCCTCGGCTGCTATCATCCTGGATCAGCCAACCACACAGCCAGTTTGTCGTTCCAATATAGAGATCAAGCAAACATTGCTGAGAGCACTGCTGGGAAAAGTGCACTTCAACATATCCCTAATTTTAAAATTTAAGCTACAAATCAGCTTGAAGTAATTTTGGAAAACGCACTTTCTTCAAGTTTTAAAAACTGCTGCTGCATCATCTTTACAAATCTCTCCCACCACTAGGTGCCACCACTGGCTTCAGTTCAGATAACACAGCACTGAAAAGTCCATCTAAACATGCCATTATAGGACTCATAATTCAGTGTTTAAACATTGCTCTTTATGCTCGATTTTAATACCATTTGAGACAAAATCCAGTATCTCAGAACAAGGCAGATTACTGAAACCATATGGAGAGAATCACACTCACAGTATCTTGACAAACAATTTGATAGTACTGAGAGAAACTAAGGCTAACACTCAACAAACAATAATTTGTTTTAAAAGTAGTATATGTAAATATGAGAAAATTACTCCCTTGGTCAGTTGTGTGTGGCTGAAGTGCTGTGGCTTTACTTTGAAACGTTTCTGTGAGTTTGGGCTGTGGTCTGTCAACACTGATGTGATTCTGAAGAGATCAAGAGGTGCATGAAAAGACTCTGAATGAGCCCGTAGAAAGAGAGAGAGAGAGAGAGAGAGAGAGAGACCACCTGAGTGACAAGCAACAGCTGAGTTCACAACATCTGGAAACCAAAATTCAAACCCTCCATTATCTGCGTCTTTACGCACACACACGCTTTTCGTGCTAAAATCCTCCCGGCTCAGCCACAGCTTCACTTTTTTCTCTATCCTCCTTCAGGGAAAATATTTTACAGAGCCTCAACTAACTATTCTCTCCTCGCGTTGGTGTGTCAGGCCATGAAGTAATGGAGAGACAAATCATTTCCATCTCTTAACCTTGTTGGCGCATGATGATTTCCAACAGATGAAGGCAACAAGCCTTTCTAGACTTGACCTGCAGCAGCATTTTATCCCGTCAAGCACACCACTATGTGCAATTAAACAGCAGGGTTGGAACATTTAGTAATTAAAAAATGTTGTTACAGTAAATAGTTCTAAGCCCAAAAACGTGAAACTGACCTCTCAGAAGCAACAGCTTGGTCCGGGGTCGGGTTGAATATTCCGTTTATCAGAATAAAATCACGACTCTGGAGGCATTCGGGGTTGCTGCATCCAACAGATACAACTCAGGGGCGTTTCGAGTCCTGAATCAGCTCACTAGATATAGTCTTTCAGTGCATGATCATGGATATAAAGAGAGAGTGAGAGGAGGACGCTCACCAGGGTTGAGCGCTGCGCAGCTCTGGCTCGAAGTTAAAGCGTCGAGAAATGACATTATCGCTGCTCTGTGCCTATTGGCTTAAACATGAAGGCCCCCCCCCCCCCCCCCCCCCCCCACCCCCCCATCCCCACCTCCCTCTCTCTCCTTCTCACTTGCAGGCAGACAGCATACTGTATACATGAATGCATAGATATGTATTGGAAGCATAATGAAGTCCACATGGTTTTCAAGAGGACACGAGGTTCCCATTATAATATATGTGTTAAAAATACTATAAAGTTTGATTAGTTAAATGTAAATTCATTAGTGACTACCATAGAGACACTCCAAGAGCCCATAGGATTACACCAGCAATTATGTAATAAAATGTCTTTTCAGTTCACCTCTTCGTTATAAAATATACACAGGGGTTTTACATGCAACACTTGATTGGATGGACTACATACAAGAGTCACAAAGGGGGCAAAAATACACATAGTCCTAGACTGACAATTGCATCAGATATATTGAAGTTATGAAGGTGGTTGATGAACATACCAGTTTCCATTCCTGTCTATGTCATGTATGTCTGTGCGCACACACGCGCCATGCACACACCCCACAGCATCACAAAACTGACACTTTGTCATGATGTGTGGAGGTGTTAATACTGTACAGTGTGTTATTCCAAGCTCAGCCTGATACATGATACCATGTACGCCCACTGTTTTAATAATCCAAAGTGGCATCCTTAACTTGCAAACTCAATAGGAGATTAATCAATGTAAAAATCTACTTCAGCAACGACCAGTGTTTAGTCCTTTAGGATGCTAAGTGTGTAGTTGTATGAAAGTGAAGCAAGGAGGTGCTGAATTCTTCTTTCTGCAAATCCTTGTCTGGACAGATAAAGGTTAAAAAATAGGTTTGTACAGCACTCATTGTTTTTTCCCCCAATGACCCTAAGAAGCAAATTTAATGTCTTTCCTCCGTGATCACTGTGTTATTTATATGGTGGCTCCCATAAAGTTTAACATCATGACAATGTTATTTCAATGAAACAACACTCACTTTGGCTTGTTTTGTTGCTGATTTCCGCGTTATTGTTAATGGCTGATAAGAATTAAATTGTTTTACAGCAGCGCAGGTGGCCGTATTGTTTTCTGCTTTCAAAAGAGGCACATGCCAGGAAGGGGCTGAGAGCCACTGATTTAGATCAGCAATAAATCCACCACGTTCACTAAGAGCACCAGTTAAAGTATTAACTAACTGACCTGGAGCTACACTATCTATGCTAAAATGTACCCAGTGGTGGTATCATAAGAAATTTTTTATTTAAAAAAGGAAGTGACCATTGTCATAAAAGTGACCAATCAAACACATGACCTATTATGAGGTCTGTGTCATAGTTTAATGAAAAAAGTGATGCTAGCTTAGAATTACTAAAACCTTAGTCATGATAACATTTTAGATCATAGGTTGTTGAATAGTTTACTCTTTTGGACACAGAGATGGATAAACATCAAGTAATAACGAGTTTTAAAGGCAGCAGATCCTAATTCAGGGAGTGTTTGGTTTGACTTTTCAGTCTCATGGAGTCAGGGAGTGAAGGGAGCCGTTTGAATGTCCATGAACCTGGCAGTGGGACAGACAGAGCAGGTCAAACAGTATGGCTTATTGTCCCTGCCAGCCAGTCAGTCAGCCCACACAGCGAGGGACCCACGGAGGCCCTCGTCCAGCCTGCTGGCTGCTGCTCTGACAGCATCTGACAGCTTGATTTACAACTTAAATTTACATTTCACAGTTTAGTCTTTTAGCTCTCATCCAGGGGGACTTGCAATGAGTGCAGCAGTAGAATAAGCTTCAGTTCATACATCACCAAAGACTGAAAACAAGCAGTGGTATGAATGGCTGTTAGGAACCTGGCAACAGATGTAAACAAATATTTCATTTCTGCCTATAACAGTGTGCAATAAACAAAAGCCAAAGCCAGTAAAATGAGGCAGAAGAATCCACATTAGCTCTGGTAAACTGTTGCTCTGTTGTTGTCTGTTTGACTGAGCAGCTACTCTCACAACTCAATTCACCTGTTGTGTGTCCCATCCAACACACAGACATGTACAGCTACACACTTAAACACACACACACACACACACACACACACACACACACACACACACACGTAGATGCTGAACTTTTTAATGGGAAATCTGATCATCTTCTGTGTCCCGATTGCACTCTTCCCACCTGTTCTCCTCGCCTCGACACAGAATAGAGGCGGCCTCTGTGCTTCACCACTGCTCTTTGTGCTCGCACACAGACATCTGTAACATTAAGCCTATTTACAGCAGACACAGAGAGAGGGAGAAGGGTATAAAAGGTAAGCCTATAGGCCTACACATACAGCCGGAGAGGAAGCTGAGGATCAGTGCAGCGTGGAGAGCACAAAAGGGGCCGCTGGGTCAGTAAATCCTGCCCCTGTCACCTTCTGGTTGCGTGGAAACACAGAACGGATGATGAAAGTGTCAGAGGCACGTTGTACATCTCTGATCCTGCCTTTTATCTCTGCCTTTTCATCCAACTCTCCTCTTTTCTTTATGGAACACTGCTTTGAAAACAATCCAGATTGATGTGGGACTCTGCGCTTTGTGACGGCAGCTTGGATGTCATGAACAGTGAATGACAAACTGCCACACAAGGAGGTTATCTTCCTATCAGCGTGTCTTGTTTTTGGAGACAGCAAAAGGCATCTTACCTGAACTATACCAATCTGATCAGTAGTGGAGTGGCCTTGTTTAATTATCCAAGATATTTGTCATATTTGTTGGACTGGGAATATACAGTTTGCTCCTCTGCTCATGTTGCTTCACTCCAGTGTAGAATATCTGACAGCAGTGAAAGTGAAACAAAAAGATATGGCGTGTGATTTCACGACTGGTCTGAAAGGTGATAGCTGGTCATTAAAAACACTGGATAACCACACACCGTGTCGTAAACCCGACGAATGAATTTCTGCATAAAAGTCATGTCAGATGGATGAGATAACAACCAGCTGAGGAAACTACAAATAGCCATAAGCTAAGTGTACTAGAAGCTTTGGCTACTAGCTCAAATTTAGCTAACTGGTAAAATAATTTGGATATTCATCAAGCAATATGCAAAAAACAATCTGGTTCCTTTCCTGGTTATGACCCACTGGGCCCCTTCGTTCTGTGACCCTGTATAACCCTGCTTCAAAACCTCCAACCCCCTTTGTGAGAATGAGGTAAGTGGTTCCAGATTTGGCCTTAAGGAAAACTGTCAATCAAGCTTTGTGAATCTTGGCTGCATTTTGTAATGGTCCGGACAGCCCAAAACATCATCTGGAAGAGACAGTGAACAAGAATGTCGTCTGAATTATCCTCTGCCTTCGCTACTCTGACTGCCTTGCTAAAAACAAACCAAGGGTAGAGCTTCCTTCTTCTTGAGATTAGAAGCAAAATAACATTTTCCCACAAAAACTACAAACCTTTTCTGTGAATCTTTAACCAGGATACGTTATAGTAAATGCATGTCACTCTTTGCACTTATCTACCTGTAATCTATGTTGTCTTTTCCCCCTGTAATTAGTCTATCGTGCCTGTGTCATCTCTGTTACTGGAGGGGACTTCAGTGGCAGCTCCCTTTTTCAAATGCTGCTGTGACCATACATACATGGCTACATGGGCTGTTTTTGTTGGGGCGAAACGTTTGGGGAGAATGCAGAAAGGACTTCTGTATTTTCTAACAGTCACATTAAATCATGGATTCATATCCGCACTAGTTGAACATGCTTGAGCAAAAAATTTGCGTAAATCCCGGACAAACAAACACACAGGCACACTTCTATGGGTGCTTGCTAACATACAGTTTGTGCATTGTGTTTATTCACCCCAAATGGGAGATTGACGCAATTTGCTGTCTTGCCAAGAGTTAGATGAGAAGATTGATACCACGCTCATGTCGGTATGGTAAATCAACTGGTTTGCAGCGGGCTTTTGTGGTTTTTATGTGCTCCACTAAAACGTGTCATTTTTATTTTCACTTTGGCTTCGTAACAATGTGGAAGTGTCTTAAACCTATGATCTTTCTAATGGTTATTTACTGTACATACATGAGAGCACTATCAATCTCCTTATCTAACTCTTGGCAAAAAAGGAGAATATGTCATACCAAATGTCAAACTTTAAAGTAAAATAACATTTTAACATGCAAAATGATTGCTGTATAAAGCTCAGTGTCCTGTCCAAGTGTAACAACTGTACCTGCATTCACACCATTTTAAAGAGGAATACATAACTCAGAATGACAAGTAGACCTTCAAGGGTCAGATGTGGTATGACACAAGAGCAGCTTAGCCTACTAGTTCAACTAATTCAGGTATTTTTATGAGAGGCAAGGCTCTGAGTGGAACGAGATCCTTCCTCATTTCTGGAATTCCTGCCACCTCTGAGTGGTAATTGTTGAATGAAGCAAATCAACAGTCGGTGCGCCCCTACAGGGACACTCACAGACACACATACATGTACACAGTTTCCTGACTCACTAGTGTGCTGTTTTTTTAGACAGGTGTGGGACACTGAGTGAGTGCACTGGTTAAATGTTAATCACACACACAAACAACTCCTGGGGTGATACCTCTCTCAAACTGCCTTAATTAGGCAAAGGACATTAAGGACATCCGGCGCGCTACCTCTAAACCTGTGCAGGACCTCCAGCAGTTAAGCTACCATAGCTGGCATACCTGAGCACTTTGTCAGGCACTTGAACCCCTGAGAACCTGGCTGTTTAACTCTAAATCTTTGACCATATAAGGTTGGGTGGTCGTTAAGCTCAACTCAAGTGGATGGAAGTCACCACATTGTTGCCTGCCGCTTCCTGCTGCGTCTCCACTCCTGAGCACAATTACTGGACATGTCAGTCACTGCCTGGCCAAAAGAACAACACTTGACTGACATAAAATTACGAATTTCATGGCAGCCATTAAGAAAGGTAGAGTCAAATATGTCTGTATCCCTAAGTCTGCTACATTTTAAAGTGAACATCTGGGTCTATCACTGGTTAATATAAAAATGCTTTTGAGTTTGCTATTAAACATCTGGTTTCTGATTGGTTGGGGCAAACAAATGTGGTGCAAAAGAAAAAGAACCGGATAGTTAGCATTTATTATTGATGAGCTAAAAGAATTCTCCTGTGTCCGTAATTAATTTCATATTTTAGACATCTGGGTGATCCTTTTTTCATCCTTTTCTCTCCCCTTTTAAGGTTTTTTGGAGGAACATCATTCTTTGTCCAAATGTCATATGCGGTACAGACTGTAAAGCGCTTTGAGACAAATTTGTGATATTGGGCTACATAAATAAAATAGACTTGACATAAAAGTTAAAATTGTAGGGATCAAACCTGTCATTTACAACTGAAGTCCACATTACTGCTCCTTCCATCAAGATTGTGCCATTAAAATCCAAACCCTTAACTCAAGCCTCTATGTAAATGCAAAGAGGGTTCGCAGTAAAACTTATGTTTGTCCTGCAGCGGTAGCCTCATCCACATCTGCAATTCAACGACTGACTGTGTGTTGGTCATCCTGTAACTCAAGATTTAGGGTTTGGATAGTGGGTCACGGCAGCACTCATTTCTAATTGCCATCATTAACCTTCAGTGTCAGTAAACTCTGAGGGTCATAGACCAAGCGGATACACCAATCACAGAATATTTCACACAGTAATTAATGTCATCATTTGTCCAAATATTAAGGGTCAATGAATGCAGTTCACTTTAAATATGAGTTATGGAAAGTACATGTATTAAAGTAAATGTTAAGAACTACTACATCAAAGATGCAAACAATCACACAAGAAATCCACATTACGCTATACAATATTGATACCATTTCACATTACATCATGTATAAACCATTATCCATCGATCTTTATGTACACTATAATTTACAATGTAATCTGGACACTGACAGTATTTTAACACACTTGTGTTTGCTGTTGCCTGTTTCAAATCTGTGACTATACTGTATAGTCACTCTGCTACTTCTCTATCTTAGATCTTAAAGTTATTACCTCACTGAGTTAATACTAAACCACTCCTATATGACATTGTCTAATGTTTAAGCCTTAGCTGACCCAACGACCACCATACACAATCAAATCTCCAAAGCAGTAAAACAAGTGGATGCAACATTGAGTGTTTCAAAGCTGCTACCGGTTACTTTAATGACGATCTTGTGTTGCGTTTGTGAATTGAGCAGGTGAAGGCAAATGTATTGTTTACTGAAGTGGAGGGGTAAGACTACAGTAGGAGTGTCAATTGGGCCATCTGAACATAATAACAATATATTTATTCAAAATATTAGGTGTCTCAGCTAAACTTTAAGTAGATCACCACGAGTCAGGCGCAGGTATGCGAACCATGAGGAGTGAGATGATTATTCAAGCTAACTTCTGTGACAGTTGTGTCATTTGTTTGTTTCAACATGTTTTACAAGAAGTTGCTCTTATGAGTGTGGCTGTGAGTGCATGGGGGGTGGGGTACTGAGGTGAGCTAAAAAGCAAACAACATCAGGCATTTAGGGAAGATGGAAACACATACACATACATGCACACCTAGCAGATGGGTGTTGCAAGGTTGGGGGGGGGGGGGGGGGGGGGGGGGGCCTCACATCTATGTTTCAGGTAACCTGTCAACTGTACATGATATCACATCATCAGTCTTGAACATTCATCAACTACTCATGCTCATCGGAGGGACTTGTTGGATTTTATGTGCGTGTTATGTGTGTTCTGTGCACATGAACAAAGTTGTGTTTTTTTTGTTTGTTTTTTTACCTGTGCACCTTTTTTGCATTTTTAAAAGTATTTTCAAGTAGCACTCCAACCTCCCTCTTCTTCCTCTTCCCCCTCCTCAGGCTTCTGGCCTCAGGGAGGAAGTATGTGACAGCACTTAGCTCCTGGACTATACTGAGGAATGTCTCACACAGAAACACAGAAACATACACACACACACACACTTACAAAATCCAGGGGATATGTCAGCCAAGGGCAAGAGTGAAGATTGGGAGGGAAGAGGAGGATGGAGGGACCAAAGAAAGACGGAGAGGAGAGGAGAGGAGAGGAGAGGAGAGGAGAAGAAAGACCTCGAATTGCACTTTCGGCTTGGGAGGCCAGGGAGAACAAATGTTTTTGGCAGTCCAGAAATGAATTTTCCTGCCGTTGTTACAACTGCAGCCAAATACGTCAAACCCTCCCTACAGTTCAGACCGCAACGCGTCAAAGGCAGATAAAATATTAGGAAAATACTCTATTTGAAAGTTCTTTGAACGTTCCCTAACTGAGGTGTCCCAGGGGACTCTGTGTCTTTCTCTTGCAGATGAAGTGTTCAACTCCAACTGTTTGCTATTCACTTGGCAACAGTATTATCATTTTGTCCATCAAAGACTTATCAAGAAAACCGGCGACTTTGCTTGACTTATTTTAATTTTGTGATATGAGTCAAGAGTTGGTGCCTTTTGGAACCATCAGGTTTGTAGCATGAAGTCTTTTTTGTGCCCTCCCACTAGATGTTAAATGAATAGTTTTGACATTTTTGGAAATTCGCTTATTGTCTTTTTTTGCAGAGAGTTAGATATCATGTCTGTTTGGTAAATGTGAAGCTACAGCTAGCAGCCAGTTAGCTTAGGTTAGCACAAAGACTTGAAACTGGGAAATAGCTAGCCTGGCTCTAAGTACCATTTACCTCGGAAGTCGGAGGTCAGAGCTGGGAATGATGTCACAAGTTACCATGACAAGTCAGGCCCCATCCACACTACTCCGTTTTAGTTTACAAACGAATATCATCTCTGTCCACACCAGCGTTTTAGCTGCGTTGATCTCCGTCTATATTAAAACGACTGATAACGCTATTATCTATTAGCCGTTCAGGTACACTGGGCATGCGTGTACCAGTGTAAACATGAAGCAGATGGTCTATTCCGTTGTTACAGAAGATTTGGTACAGTGGAAGAATCAGAGCAGTTTTTTTTTTTTGCATGCACCAATAAGGAGCTGGGACTGTTTCCAGGCGGTCTTTCCACCGCCACAATACAGACTGGACTGGAAGTCGTCGCAAAGTAAATGGCGACATGCACAGTATAAGTGTAGGCAGATAAGTGTTATTTGCACGGTACAGAATATTACCATGTCAAAAACCTGGTCAGTAGCATCGTGTTTCTGCTTTGCATGACGTAATTGACACTTTTCACACGCCCTCACAACAGACATAAATTTTCTCACGCATTGGAAAAACTAATGTAGCCTATAACCACCCAGATGATGTGATACGTGGCGGACGCGAGTGTTTCTCATCGGGTAACGTAGCTGGTAGAGGTTTTCAATATAAAAATGTATAATCTGAAGCACAGCCATGCTCTGTTGGGAATGTGAGCTGCACATAGATGCTGAAGTTAACATGTGAGGATTTTTGGTGAAGCGTTTTCAGTTAGTTTTGTTTTGCACAGGTGTCATCGATACAGTTCCAAACGGGTTCTGTGTCTGTCTGTCTGGGATTCTATCATATCAGCAGAGCAAGTAATGAAGACTGATGAAGGCGGGGAGATTCCGAAAAATATTGTGTATTGTGATTAAATTATGACGTTATTCTCATAGAAATCTTTCTGGAGATGTCAAATTACACAATTATGTGGGATAGATGCAAAAAGTTTTGAACATTCAGTGCAGGAGTTTCTAATTTAATTAAAATGAATTAAATTATTCTTGAGGTGAAAATGTGCCACATTTAAAGAAGAACTTCCCCAAAGAAAGACACAAAGAGGAGGGAAGACTAAATCATGAAAGTATTTCAAAAAGAAATACAGAATGCTTGAAAGCCATACACCAACAGTTGACATAGCCTAAATAAAACATTTCCACTATAAATTGATGCAGAAAATGCAAGAATTGGTGCAGAAAATTTCATGAGAATGCAGGAAATTACGTGTTTAACGCTAAATAACCCCCATAAAACCACAATGTGAAATGTTTACACTTTGTTTTTTGCACAGATTAAACAGACAAGATTTACATCCTGTCCTTACCTGACCTGTTGGTCGTATATCTCGTTTTGAGACAATTCAAAATCTGCCTATTTTGTTGACCTACCTTGTTGATATACAACAAGTTAATTGATGAGTCTTACGGAAGGCGGATTTTGGTAGCCTCGGACAGAGCCAGTTTCCTTGTTTCCAGTCTTTTTGCTAATTTAACCTACTGCTATCAGTAGCTTCTTTTTCACAGTACAGACATGAGAACAGTATTAATATTCTCATTTCACTCTCGACAAGAAAGCTAAGCTAATAAGTGTATTTCCCAAAATGTTGAACTCTTCCTATACTCTTTTTAAAACCTTTTAGAACCCAACTCATTCATTCGATCATAAGTGGTCACAAGCATTACTCTTCCCCTCTTTGCATCTGTAACCTTGGAACAATCTATTTTTCAAGCTGTCTCATATCTCCATTTGCACATTAACCCAGAGGCTTTAGAGGTGAGAACCTGGCTCAGATAGGCAAATGAAACTCAATTAAACCCAATGAGAAACACATGTTACACACATGGACAGTCTCTCTGATGTACGAATAAGACCTCTTACCCACACACATTCCCAGAAACTCTCAGCTGTGTTGTGTTTCAGATGATATATGTGCACAATGTGTATACACAGGGCGTAATCAGCGATCTGGCTCTTATAACATATAGGTTATATACAGTGATGATGCAATGCTGTGTTTTATGCCTTCCTATCAACCTACACCCTGTGAAATGTGCACTGTATGGCCTTAAGTAATGCTCACAGCCTTGTCCAGCAGTAAAACCAGGCTCCCATAGGCTCAAGAGAGAAAACAAGTGTAGCTTTTAGCCAGATAATGTGGTCATTGCTTTCTTTGAGAAGAAACAAAACACTTTCTGGCAACAAAAAATGTGTCTGCCAATTTCACAGACCCCTGCACCAAATCATATTGACTCAATATGTATAGTTTGGAGTTCAATGAGTTAGTTTGATGCATCTTTTTCTGTATTAAGTTCACCAGTATGAATTACTCCAGAAATTGTTATCTGTTCCAAGTCTTTTTAATAAGAGTTGCATATTTGATATCAGTTACTTGATGACAGCAAACAAATTTAAGCTAAAGATGTTTCCACTTGCTGTGTGGATGTTTAGAGCTCAACGATTTGAACCTCAAATGCTCAGAGTTGGTCTGTGTCCACTGGCAGCAATGGGACTGTTACAAGACATAATCCAGATAAAGAAGAAAAAATACTCAAACAGTACAATTTCTCTCATCAGCAGGGTCATTTTAACACAAGGTGACACCCACCTTTGTTCACATATATAGTGTTGTGTGGACCCAAATGCATTCTTGAATGATCAGTCAGCCTTTTTGCCACAGGACAATATCAACATATGCCTGTATTTCCAAGCATTTCTCTCTTATTTTTTCTTTTCATTTAGAGACTTATCCAGTTATCCAGTTGGGAAAGACTGACCACAGTCCTTTTTTCGAGCTGCATTTGCATCCACAATTGTGCTTTTTTCGAATTAAACTCATTCACAATCTCCCCATGGATAAAAACAAATGAATCAAAAAGCTGATAACCACTTATGATAAATATGTTTTGTGTTTGCACTACATGCTGTGTGACACAGTCTTATGTCAGATTGTTGTCTGAACTGGGGATTATTTATTTAGAAATAAGACACAAGTACCAAAGTTTGCAGTGGTTACTTTTGTAGATCCACAGAGGACGTGAAAAGAAATGAATTATTTGCAGAATTGAAACCAAAATAGCATTTCATCAAGACCTGCAAATTAATGGAATAGTTTGATATTTTACCACTCTCATGACTGTATGCTGAATATACAGCAGCAAGTTACCTTAGCTTGGCATAAAGACAGAGGGAAACCGCTAGCCATGCTCTGTCAAAAGGTAACAAAATCCTGCTGCAGCATCTCTAAAGCTCTATAATTAACACATTAGGCTATATTTTATTTGTTAAATCCAAACAAAAACCTAAGTATGAAAATTACACATTGTGGTTGTATGGTGTCCCCCCGCTTCTAGTCTTTATGCTAAGCTAAGCTAATTGCCTGCTAGCTGGAGCTTCATATTAACTGCACAAAACATCGGAGTGGCATTGATCATCCTACCTAACTCAGCAAGAAAGAAGCAAACAAGAGTATTTTCCTAGGGCAGAAGGCTACCCTGCTAATGCATTACCACACTTATATTGCTATACATGGTACAGAATGGGATCTCATAGCATGGCGGTAAGAAATCTTGCACTGTAACGCATGTAGACTGGCTGCAGGATTCACTGTATGTTCCACTGCCATCTCCTCAGTCCAGGTGGGTATGGTAAGGTTGAAGTAATCCATTCAACATGTGTTCTGTGTATGGTTGTGCATGTGTGTGTCGGTGTGTGTCTAAAGGCTCTGGAGGTTCATCTGTGCAACACTTGCCAGTGAAGTTCTGTCATCACCTCTGTGAAGAGTGCAGGAGAGAGGGAGAAGAGAAGCAAGAAGGAAGGGAAGAGGGGAGACAGATGGAGGAATATCAGGGGAAGGAAGCGCTTTAAAAAACAGAAGGAAAGAGGGGGAATATGGGTGGGACATACAGAGTGGAGAGGAGTGGCTGAAACTCTCTTGAGAAGGCTCTCCCTGTTGGGTTTAGCTCCTCTGACAGATATTGTGGCTTGTGTCCACTAAACATTTCTCCTCTGTGCCTGGTCCATCTATCATTCTGTCTCTACCACTCTCCACCCCCTTGCTTCGTCTCTCATCCATCTCTCGGAAGTATTGAAAGCAGCGCTGAGCCAAGTCCGGACACTCATAATCAGACCCTGAATCACATTATTTGCCAAGTGCAATAAATAGACAAGGATTTGTTTTGGTTTAGAGACCGTTGGAGAGACATGTCAACAAATAATGAATTAAAACAAGTAAACACTGGAGAACTTGGCAGAGGGGCATCAGGGTGGTGCAAAATACAGTATATAACAGACAGTGTGCTATATAGATATCACTATAAATAAACAATCAAACACTGTTTCATTTAGTCAGTAGTACTGCAGACAGGACAGTGACACAAATACTGTGTAAGACAAAATATGTAGATCACCTTTAGTCATTTAGTTTTTCAAAGTAGGATATACACTATTTTGTTCCAAAGATCAACAATTTTCCCCATTTTGGATATGTCCTTAAAACACTTTTGGGCATCAAACATCTCCCACATTATCTTTAAAGTAAGAAGTTATTTATATATAATTTTACAAAAAAAGCCATGTTCAAAGTGTGTAGCTGCCATCAGGGATGATTCTCTGTCCATACAACAGCTTAATATAAATTTGGTGTGTATTAAAGAGATATTTGATAGGATTAGTGCCTGCTGATGCATACAATAATGAATGTGTTTACATGCACACTAGTATGACATTTACATTTTATTATTTTATCCTGGTAATACATGATTCTAATAGTATCCAGGTTTCAAATTGACACACAGTTATTGGCTGATTAAATCATGCAACCCAATGCTGATATCAATATTTTGAAGTAAAATCGGCTGTGGCAAAGATCTGCACTGGGGGCAGGGCATTTTTCAAATTTACATTACAGGTATAATTTTTCACAGCTACAGTCTACACAGCTTTGACAAATTACTCTGCTGCAGTATTGTAAACAATAGAGTCTGACAAGTTATAAATCAACAGTGGTGGAAGAAGTGATCAGATTACTTAAGTAAAAGTAGCAATACCACCATTTAAAAATATTCCCATAACTATAAAAGTTCTGAATTCAAAATGTTACTTAAGTATAAATAAAAAGGTATTACCACCATTATGTACTTAAAGTATCAAAATTAAAAGTATTTATTATGCAGACTACCACCTATCAGTGTTGATGATGTGCACAGATGACATATGATGTTATATATTATAATAATGGATATGGATGTTCACATTACTGTTATTGTGTGCTGTCCAAATTATAGTGTGTTGCTTTGGCAACATTATTCTTAAAACTTTCATGACAACAAAGCCCTTGAATTGAATTGACTTGATATATGGATATTTGATTTTGATTTTGATATTTGATCCATCCAACCGAATGGATCGCATTCTGACATTCGAATCTGTCATTTCGCTCGGCTTGCGACGGTCAAATATATTGATTCACTGTGTTACAGTCGCCCTTTTGGCCGCTAGTAAATGTTACTTCAAAGCACGGGGTACTTCCGGTCTGCTCGGAGGCATTGCGAGGCTACCCAGTCCGGTCCGCGTCGACTCGATGTGTAGTTACATTTTGGAGGAGGTGCACGTCAGGCGACAGCGTAGCCTCTGCGTAGCCTACGCCGTAGCCTCTGCGTAGCCTACGCCGTCACCTACACCATCGATTTGACGCAGAACACGTTACAAAAGAAACGCAATTAACAATACAGTAATGTGTTGCTTTTTGCTGTACGGCAGTTTTAAATGTTACTAAAATTTCGGGAATAATCAACAATCTCAGTAACCTGTTGATGGAATTTGATGCATGAGCTTTTTAGAAGGCAGGCCTGTTCATGTGTGTGTATGAGCCTGTAATTCTGCTTTTGCACTGTTAAAATGACCAGTGAGGTCTTTATCAGAGTTATAAATGCAACTAATGTGTTGCTGTTTGTGTGCTAAAGAATAGGTTCACATTTTTATAGTCTACCTTAATACTCACATGTCCGTGTTTACAGTAAGTTATTGGTCACTGTAATAATTATTCCTGACCATAATGTCTGTAAAGACATCACCACAGTTGTCATTTTTGTATAAATTCATTGAATCTCTATGAATCATCAGCTAAGCATCTGTGTTAGACTATTCAAAAGTGGACATCTTGTAAAGGTACACTGTTTTTTAGAGATTTCACTTCACTGCAACCATGGAGGGGGAATTATTACAGTGACCAATAACTCAGTTATAACAGCAATGTTAAAGTGTACATGCGTATGTGAGAATTGTTTTAAGACGATGTTTTTATGTACTGCAATGCCTGACCACACGATATAATAGCTTGTGATGTTATGTAAAATACTGCTCAACTTTATGTCCATTTGTATGGTCATAGATCCTGTATTCAACTTTTAAAAGTTGAACCTACCCTTTGCCCACTTTAACCAACTTAATGCTAAACCCAGAGTTGCAATTTCCTGCCTTAACTCAAATTGAAAAAAATTAAATAAAGAATAATAATAAAGATTTGCTATAAGATGAATAGAATTACAGTGTTTATAATGATACGCAAATGAAGAACTAAACTAGGTGGAAGTACTGGCCTAACTGAATATTTATTATATCTCATTTGCAATTGCATTTCTTTTCTTTTAGAGCTTCCTGGGATCGTCACCTCACTCAGATGGCTCAGAGGCCACGAAAATCTCAAAGGACCAGCTGGACCCTCACAAGCTCAATGTGCTCATAGGTATGTCTGGCTCCTGCACACGATCACTATTCTTGCTCTCACTACATGTCAACAGGGTCAGACTAAATAAACAAATATTCTTGTGAAAAAATAATTTTATTTAAAATATTGTTATACATTAAGTAATTGGCTACTTTTGTATTTCACAAATTGACTGCTGTGTTAATGTGAAATGACATGCAGACAGACCAGTTGTTAAGCAAGTCTGTATGTTTGTGTTATTTGTTGTACCTGTTTAATAACATTTTATCATATACAGCTACTTGGCTGAATGCACAGTAGTGTTTATGTAATGTTTTTGATTATGTTGTAATGGAAGAACTGTGCATTTACTGGGACAGGTCCCTTGTGGAAAACCATTTCACCTCAGTGTTTCCCACACATAGGCTTTACTTGGACGGGCCGCCCAGGTAGATTTCTGCCCAAGCAAATTTGGCGACCCATTTTAATTGCAGTGCTGCACAGCGCATATTCGCTCCCCTCACTTGGTCGCTCCCTCTCTCTCTCCTGCATGCACACAACCTTTCTGTGAATTGAATGGTTGGTATCATGAACACCACTGCACGCTTTAAAAAAGTTATTAGCAAGCATGTAAGGAGCCTAGCCAATAAGGATAGCTATGTTAACTTTAGAATGGGCCTACAGCTGTCGAAGATAGCACGCTATTCATAACTGGTAGTCAGTAGGTGCGTTCGAGATGACTGCGGCTGACTTTCGCCGATTTGATAGGCTAGTCTAATGTGAGATGCAGGTGACTGCGGGGTATAAAAACAGCACCGTCAGACACAATTTACCTCCGGTAGACTGCGTGAGCTTACCGTGAGCTTAGAACAATGATCAGGCAAAAGGTGGTTGCAACTTTGTGCAGCCAGAGAAAAACAACCGCGTGCGCCAGACTTGCCGCCTGCCACCGCCTTGCTCCCATGAGGTAATGTTATGTCATGGTGATGTGACATCATGGTGACGTTTTGCAGCCCCGGGTGTTGTGACGAATTCTGCCTGCCTGCCTGCCTGCCGAGAATTAGATGCACCTTGTGTGTGGTAACACCCTTTTATGCTGAGAAAAGAGGTGGACTCAAATCTCGGCAGGTAAATTAGCCTACATCATCTATTCTGCCAAATTATGCATCCACCTGCATAGGACCTTTTAAGACACTTTGTGTATCAGCCAATTTTGAGTGCAGTGGTAGTGTGAGGGGTGAGCACTTAGAGTGAGTGTGCATTTGGTGGGTGTGGTTTTGCACTTGGGTTAATTGCATGGGTATGGACTAATGGCAGACAGGTGTGCTTGGGCATGACATCCATCTGCAAACTATTTAACCAGCCACACACTAGGCTCAAGAGTCTTCTGTTTGTCTCCTGTGTGCAGGTACAGAGTGATTTTGACTGTCTTCTTCCTTGGGGGTAGCTCTTGTTATGTGGGCTGGTGGTAGTGTCTGTATGGGATGGTTTATAAACTGATATTGTTCAGAGTCTTCTGTTTGTCTCCTGTGTGCAGTGTGCGGGTGTGCTGAGGCTGCTGATTCTTTGCAAGAGTGTGGTACACGGCTGGGTCGTGGTCTGGGGAGCTGCCAGTGTAGAGCCACTGCTACTTAGTACAGTTACCAGAGGCCCAAGCAGTGAGGCTACAACCGACCAGTCTGTGACCAACAGCAGACCCGTTCCTGTTGTGTTTGGCTTCGCCCATGCAGAAAGACGAAGTTGAGCACACCCAGCCACGACGAACTGCATTCCGTTTAACTAACAGTTTCCCCCATTTGAACTCTCTTTTTAACTATCTTAGCCTCAGTCTTGTTTTAACCCTTTGCATGTTTATTTTATACAAATAAATTTGGAGGTTATATTTTGTACAGCGTGTTCTATTGTTGCCCATTTATTTTATACACTGGTTGGTCAATTGGGAACTAGTTTGGAGGTGTTACACTTTGCAGTGCTCATTGATCAATTGCGGTTATCGCCACATATTTATTTAATTATTTAAATTTTAATGCTGCTTCTAACTGTAGGCTCCTGAGCCCAGCCAACAACCCGCACCTGCACCGCATCAGCCACCTCGTCAGCCTGCCACACCTGCCAGTAATCAACCTCATCCGGCCAAAAGTTTCGGCTCGTCAGTAGTTTTGGGGCTACTGGCGAGCCGAAACCCATCACCCCGTCGCCACATTCGTGTGGGGAGACGTAGTTCTCTCCCTCGGGGCCCTCATTGACTCAGGCGCTGACGAGAATTTCCTAGATATCGGCCCTGGGTCTCACCTGGCTAGTCGCTCACAACCCCAACATCGCCTGGTCTCGGGGCAAGATCAGGAGTTGGAGCACTAATTGTCACGCATCCTGCCTTTTGTCTGCTCGAAACCCCGGTAATCGTGTTTCACCTGCCCCGCCGCCCATCCCCTCTGACCTCTCCGGGGTGCCCAGTGAGTACGATGACCTTGCGCTCGTTTATAGTAAAGACCAGGCCCTGTCTCTACCCCCCCACCGCCCCTACGACTGCTCCATAGATCTCCTCCCGGACGTGCCTCTCCCTTCCAGTCACCTATACAACCTGTCGCGCCCGGAGAGGGAGCAGTATATTAAAGACTCCCTCGCAGCCGGCATCATTCGCCCCTCCTCGTCCCCGTTGGGCGCCGTTTTTTTCTTTGTCGAGAAGAAAGATAAAAGTCTCCGCCCTTGCATCGATTACCGGGGGCTCAACGCCATCACCGTTAAAAACAAGTATCCGCTGCCCCTTATGGACTCGGTCTTCGACTGTCTCCCGGTCCACCATTTTTACTAAATTAGATCTAAGAAACGCTTACCATCTGGTGCAGATCCGGGAGGGGGACGAGTGGAAAACTGCCTTTAACACCCCCCTCGGTCATTACGAATACCTTGTCATGCCCTTTGGACTCACCAACACCCCCGCGTTTTCCTAGCCCTGATCAACGACGTCCTATATTCCACCGTTTCGTTTTCGTCTACCTCGACGATATCCTGATCTTCTCCCGCGACGCAGCCCAGCACACAGAACACGTTCACCCGGTGCTGCAGTGGCTTCTGGAGAACAGGCTCTTTGTTAAGGCCGAAAAGTGCGAGTTTCACGTCCCCACCATCCAATTCCTCGGCTTCATAATTGAAAAAGGGTGGCACCTTGCCGACCCGTCCAAGATCCAGGCAGTCGCCGATTGGCCAACCCCCACCTCTGATAAACAGCTGCAACGTTTCCTAGGATTTGCTAACTTTTATCGCCGCTTCATCCGGAATTACAGCACTGTTGCCGCCCTCTTCACCCGTCTCACTTCCACCTCGGTCCCCTTTACCTGGCCTCCGGAAGCCGCTGCAGCCTTCACCCGCCTCAAAACCCTGTTCACCTCCGCCCCTGTCCTCATCAACTTTGGCCCCTCCCTCCAGTTCGTAGTCGAGGTGGATGCCTCGGACGTGGGCGTCGGTGCCAACCTCTCCCAGCGCTCCCCGGAGGACAACAAGCTCCATCCCTGCGCCTTCTTCTCACGCCGCCTCACTGCCTCCAAGAGGAACTACAGCGTGGGGGGCCGAGAGCTCCTGGCCATCAAATTGGCGTTGGAAGAGTGGAGGCACTGGCTGGATGGAGCTGAACACCCCTTCCTGGTGTGGACTGATCACAAGAACCTCTCCTACATACAAACCGCCAAGAGACTAAATTCCCGCACCCTCTTTCTGCTTCGCCAACGGTTCTGGTAGAGATAGACTGTCGAGCCTTCATAGCGGCTTGTGAGGTGTGCACCCGCGCCAAACCCTCCCATCAACCGCCCGCCGGTCTGCTTCGCCCCCTCCCGTCCCTGGTCCCATATCGCCCTGGACTTTGTCACTGGTCTCCCCTGCTCAAACGGAAACACTACCATTCTCTCTATCATTGACCGCTTTTCTAAGTCTGCCCACTTCATTCCCCTACCCAAACTCCCCTCCTCTCTGGAAACGGCCCGCCTGCTTATCGACCATGTCTTCCGCCTCCATGGAATCCCTCTGGACATTGTCTCAGATCGGGGACCCCAGTTCACATCCCAGGTCTGGAAATCCTTCTGCCGTGCCTTTGGTACCACTGCCAGTCTCTCCTCGGGCTATCACTCCCAAACCAACGGGCCAACCAGGACCTGGGGGCGGCACTCAGGTGCGTGGCATACCGCAGCCCCTCCTCCTAGAGTTCCTACATCCCCTGGATTGAGTACGCTCACAACTCCCAGGTCAACGCTGCCACTGGTATGTCTCCCTTCATGTGTACCTCAGGCGTTGCTGCCGGATCTGGAGGGAGGCCAGGGCCACCCTTCTCCTCACCGTGGCCCGCAACCGCCAGCTGGCAGACCGCTACCGGGCCCCTGCTCCCACCTACCGGCCTGGTCAGCGAATCTGGCTCAACTCCAGGGACCTTCCCCTGCAGGTCCCTTCCAAGAAGCTTGCCCCCACGGTTCATCTGCCCCTATCCCATTGAGGCTGTCGTTAACCCCTCCGCAGTAGCCTAACCCTCCCGCCTCACCTGAAAGTCCACTCTGTTTTCCACGTCTCCAGAATCAAGCCTGTCGTCAACAGCTCCCTCTCCGTACCAGTGGCAGGGCCTCCCCCTCCACGGATGATTGATGGTCACCCCGCCTACACGGTGCGCCGGCTCCTGGACGTGCGAATTAGAGGTCGGGGTTACTGCTACCTGGTGGACTGGGCCGGTTATGGCTCTGGAGGAGCGCTCCTGGGTTCCCTCCAGCCAGATCCTGGACAAGTCCCTCCTGACGGACTTTTACAGGGCTCATCCAGATAAGCCGGGTGGGCCGCCTGGGGGCATCCGCTGAGGGGGGGGGCCCTGTTGTGGGGACAGCCCGGCTGATGGTGAGTGTCCTGGTTTCCTTTTTTCCCTTTATTTCTCCCATTGTTTTGCTCTGCCTGCCTCCCTGTGTTCTCAACAACCCGCACCTGCACCTCATCAGCCACCTCGTCAGCCTGCCACACCTGCCAGTAATCAACCTCATCCCTGCCTGTATTTCAACCCCGGTTCTCCACACGATCCTCGCTTGATCGTCATTGCTCCCAACCCAGTTCACTCAACCTCGTCCTCTGTTGGCTGGGCTCATCCTCCAGTCCTCTCCTCTCGGGCTTCCTCCACGGTGTCCTCCCGGCTCCACCCGCTTCTCGCCTCACCACCTGCACCTCGCCTGTTCCTCGGTCCTCCACGTCCCCCGGAGTCCACCTCTCCTCCCTCACCTCTTCCCTAGCCCCCTCTGTAAACCCTCAATAAACCACCTTCCCTCTGAGCATTGCATTTGGGTCCGTTCTGTCCCGTCTCATAACAGATGTCATATTGTGTTTCAGCAACTTTAAACAAAATGCTGCTCTCGCCTTTGGCCGCATATGGTGTCAGAAGTGGGACGGCTTGCTGTGAGGTCATCTGAGCCGGGCCCAGAGTCCGAACCGTATGAGGGACCACCATGGGTAACATTAATGATAGGATGTGTATAGTGTACTTTTCAGTAATACTGATCATATGTCATCATTTAACTGATTTTATTTTTATTTGAAGGTATTTTGGTCAAGATGTGATACATGCTGCTGTACCTTTAAATGTACGGGAATTTATTTTTGTAATATACACAAAATTAAAGTTTTTTAGTTGTCTGTATGTGTGTGTGTGTGTGTGTGTGTGTGTTGTAAAATACTTTTTTTTAAACTGATTTTTATTATTATGCTAAAAGGGAATTTTGCAAGATATTTTTAATGCATTAATAATGCATTATTCTCATACTGAATTGTTTCATAAAGCAGCTTCCCAATATATTAATAGTGGCTCTTTGAGTATACTAGTAATAAATTACTAATATGCTGAAATGCTAATAAAAATGTTCAGGGAACACATTTAAAATATATTTAAACTGTTCTTCAAGTATAGCACAAAAGGGTATTTTAAGTTAAATTTAAATTAAAAGTATATTTAAATTACAGTAAAGGTACTTAAAATAGGTCCATTTTAACACAACTAAGTATATTAAAATATATTGCAATTATCTTAAAGTTGACTTTAAGTATTTCTAAAATGACACTTAACATACTTTAAGTTGTTCCAAAATAACACATTTAATATACACTTAGTATAGTACAATTACGCCGCACCCGCTGGTTTGGCCATGTCCTCCGCCTCCCTCTTGACCATCCAACGAGAGCCATTCTCCAGTTTGATCCGAGAGCTGCAGGCTGGAGACGACCACGAGGTAAACCCCACACCCGATGGCTCGACGTCCTCGCGAGTGACTTCCAACAACACGGAGTTGCTGTGGAGGATGCAGAGCAGCTGGCTCAAGATCGTCAGCACTAGAAACAACTGGTTCATCTGGTCGGCTCAACGCACAGGGATGGGACGTCCCCATACCCATTGCAGGAGCCTAAATAATAATAATAATAGTACAATTAAAATATGATAAGTACATCCAAAAAAAGTGCTACTTAAGTATATTTCTTTTTCACTTAGGTTCACATGTCAATAACGTTCACAGCTCAACCTTCAGTGAAATATTAACATCCCAGTGAAGTAAGACAAGAGCTTTACAAACTGTGATTAGCCAGTAGATGCACCAGTTTACCCTAATGAGCTGTGGCTAATGGTAAAGTGTTTCAGTTCTGTAACACGACACCTGCTTGAGCCCTCCTCTCGCTGCTGCTGGGTGTGGAATAACACACTTGGAGGTGGGTCTCAGGAGTGTGTGTGGAGAAGAAAAAAAAGCAAGAAGCAGAGAACTGTTAGGGATGGTTTTCATTCACCCAGTTGCACGGTGCATCTACTGACAAACTATCTGTAAGTAAAGATGCCACCCTCAGGAATCCATATGTTATTTACAACCTTGTCGCTGCAGCACAGGGATCACAAGATACTTGTTTTAATGACTCTACTTCTTGTGGGATCATTTCATCTCGCTCTATTTGCATTTGTACTGTGGATGCTCTGCAAACAGTCGCATTACAGGGATATACTGTGGACAAGCAAAACAGTAAAAAAGCTTGTTTTCAGTTATGATTTACATTTGTTATTTGACTTCAGTCCACTCGAACATGTTCGTTCATTCTTTATTATCATAAAGGGGTATTTGCCGCTGTCTGTTCACCCAGTAATTAGACCAGGCCTCACAATTGTCATATGATGACTATCTGATTTTGTTCTGAAGTTCTGCATTTGCGATCTACCTGATCTGTGTTGCAGCTCACTATGCTACGTTAGAGTCCAATGAGGCATAAAGCCACCAGAGCAGTGCCATGCTGTGCTATGCTAACCAGCTGTGCTCCCCTCAGCTGACATTTACAGGTTAGCAACTGGAAAAGAGGGAAAGGTCATCGATTCTTCCATCTAATCACGCCTCTAGATCATTAATAGGGGCTTTTAATGCGAATGCAGGCAATGAATGCTGACGTGTGCATGCAGGCTCACAGACCTAAACCCGTATGCACACATTTATGCATGTGGCGCACCACCAAAGATTTCTGCAACTGAGCACGTCATCACCACCAACACACCTCAAGCATGTAAACAAGGAGGCTTAATGTCTGCTGAGGTTATTTGTTTGGTTGATCTTTTTCAGCAAGATTGTGTTGTTTGAAGGTGCTAAGGCCCATTGTTTCAGTGGGTGGGAAATCGTGTAACTTTGAAGTGAGTACAGATGAAGAAGAAATAAATAATAATAAAGATAGATATACAAACAGACAGAGACGGAGTGATGGAGAGGGAAAACTCAAAACAGACAGATTCTAACTTGAATCAAAGAAACTACTGCATCTGCACTGCACCTGGTTTCATCTTTGTCTGGACCCCTGTAGTGTGTGTGTGTGTGTGTGTGTGTGTGTGTGTGTGCGCGCGCGTGTGTGTTTTGGGTTGTAATGACTAGGTGCCATGACTCCTTGCTGTGTTCTTGCTAGTTATGACTCACAGTCACTGCACACACCAGGCTGCTGCCTTGGCATCACACACACTCATCCGCCATGGCAGCCAACTCCCACTGAGTATGTGTGTGTGTGTGTGTGTGTGTGCGATGAGAGAGAAAAAGAGAAATAAATAATTTGCACGGAGACAAAAGAAGAAGAACTGACATGTTAATTTATTTTGCTAAAGCACAAATCTTCCACTCTTCTAAAGGTGCTTTTAAAGAACCTTTTAAGCTGTTTGAAGGAACATAACCATCTGTGTGCAGCAGCAGGGAAGACAGGAATTGAGATAAAACCTGCTGCTGAGATCAATGAGTCTCTAGGGACCGAAGCCATCAGAAGATGCCCCTGTGGATAAGCTCTTAGTTTTACCCCAATGCAGCTCCATCTCCTGTAACCTTTGGTTATGTCTAATTTTGGTTCATTTCCTTGAGAGGTGTTGGTGAGAGGTGAGGTGTTGTTTGACTCACAGCTTGTATTTTTTAACAGTCAGCTGGAAGAAGGACTGAAAGTGTCAGAGCAAGAACATCTTGGTCAAAAAAGTTGTTGTTGTAAAAGTGACTGTATGCAAAATGGAGGAAATATATTTTCTTTTTACACAAGATTTAGTATTATGTAAAAGAACAGCTTGAAGCACAGCTTGAACAAAAATGGAGGCCAGAGATGGTTCAGTGCAGCAGCAGGACTTAATGATTAATTTACCAACAGATGACAAGCCTACAGGATATACACAGATTACATAAGGTTAGAGATCCCTCTGTGTACACACAAACACACACACACACACACACACACACACACACACACACACACACACACACACACACACACACACACACACACACGCGCACACACACACTGAGAGACAGTGTTAATGATGAACTGGTGCTGTCTGCGGTTAATTGGCTGCTTTGTACCGGCAGTGTGTGTCAGAGAGAGTGTTTGCTGAGTTTTGTCATGCAAGTGTAGACTCACTCTAGTTTCATCCACTGGCAGTTAAGCAGCACTCATGTGGGCAGCGAGCACTGCTCATTACTTAACATTTCAGTGTGATTGTGCTGCATATATTCACATTTCACAGAAGAGGTTTGGAGAAGAGGTTATTAGATTTTCATTCATGAGGCAGGTGTCCTGTGAAAATATGGAAAGTGAACAGGATGTGCTGTTTGAAGAAGGTAACACCTACTATTCTTGCAAAAGGTAATCTTGCTAATATATGAATTTCTAGCCCATGAAAATAATTTAAAGGTAACATTTGATTATAACAATCTGTCTACTGTGAGTTTCCCCCAAATCAAATCAAAGTGTTGATTGTTGGTTAGTCCAATCTAGTGTAACTGTAATAGTTTAACTTTAACCTCTATATGCTCCCTTTAGGCCAAATAATACAAAAATAATAAAGTATCTTACCATTATCACACAGATGACATGTAAATCTACACTTCTTCTACAAATGACTAGCGACTACGGACCTGATGGAACTTTATATAACTGCATTGAGCAAATCAGTGACTAGATGAAGCAACATTTACTCCAACTAAATACAAATAAGACCAAGATACCTGTCTTTAGATCACAGAAAGAAAGACAAAATGTCGGCTCTCACCTTAACTCCATGTCTCTCATAACTAAGAGTCAAGCCAGAAACCTTGGTGTTATCCTGGACTCAGATTTAAATTCCAATAGTCCCCATCTATAAAACATTGCTAGAATCAGAGGAGTGCTGTCCAAGCAAGACCTACCCAAAAACCTACCCATGCATTTATTTCCAGTAGATTGGATTACTGCAATGGTCTATTCACATGGCTTTCAAAAAAGGCTATTCAGTGACTCCAACATATTCGGAACGCTGCTGCCAGGGTCCTGAGGAAAACTAGGAAATACGACCACATTACACCCGCTCTAAAACTGTTAAACTGGCTACCAGTCACCCAGAGAACTGACTTCAAAATCTTGCTGCTTTTTGTCGTGGAAATGATATTACTCGTGAGGGGTTGAGCAAATAATTGAGTTACAACAAACCGTTGTCTTTGAAGAATTTATTTAACAAAAGAGAATAAACAGAGAAGTACTAAAACACATATACTGTACAGCTGGTCCAGAGACCTGCCACCTAGGGCAGATTCGGGCGTCTGGCCCTGAGCAAAGGGATTCATAATCATTTACACAGTCCAGGTTTCTATGTTTTGGGGAACAGAGATCCTCTCTCAGCCTTGAATGAACATTCAAGGAGAGGAGAGGAACAACAAGAGAGGAAACCACCAAAACAATCTCACAGCTCTGATCTAAACCCTAGTAAATGTGGACAGACTAACATAAGGAGTATAGAAGAAGGAAAGGTTAAGGATAAAAGCACAACACATATATACCTATAAGACATAACAATACTAGTAATAATAATAATAATAGTAAAAGAACATACATAAAAGATTAAATGTAAGAGGACACAATTTTCTGCCATGACACATGTCTGCAAATCACTCTGTGGCTCTGGGCCCAAATATATCTCTCATATGCTTGTGTCATACAAATCTCCAAGAACCCTTTGGACATCTGTGACTAGCAACCTTTATTAACAAATTTAAAACATATAAAATTAATTTAATGACTATATTTTTTAGCTGCAACCAGCAGCTCTATAGCTCACTGTAGTTCGGCCGGTCGGCACATAACTTCCAAATGGATTCACGTAACATGACCAAACTTTGTAGAAAGACACACACACATATATAGATGGACATACACACACACACACACACACACACACACACACACACACACACACACACACACACACACACACACACACACCACTTTTCCATGTCCATTTTCATAAATCATGAACCATTTGTTGTACACCCTTGTGAGGTTGTGCATGTATGTGAATGTGTGAATGCTTGGATGCTTGGATGCATGTGCGTACATGGTTGCAGCTATTACCACTTGGAGTTATCCATTATTTTTCTGCAATCCTAATCAACTTAGCTGAATACACACATGCTAGCCACAAACTAGCTAACACCTGAGAGCACTCAGGCATCATCTGTTAAATTAACTAATCACATTAATGGGATCACCATATAAAACACTATTGCTTCACATCAGTGCACAGTGCCACACTGTTCTCTACTCCTAAAGCCTGGTAAAACCATTAACCTGCTGTATATATAAAGTACTGTTTGTATGATATGCACATGCAGCAAGCCTGTAACTAGGGATCAGCAGGAAATGGCTTGAGTACATGAAAAATGTAAATACTGGTAGACAAGAGTAAATAAATTGTAAATAAATGTGTTTGAAATGGAAACATAGAGGAGGAGACAGATTCTGGTACGAGGTTGACTGGCAGGTTGTGTGGGATGAGGGAGAAATGCCCTTTCTGAAACATGCGGTGCTTTCACTTTGACTTGTCAAAATGGACAAGCACTTATTTGAAGGTGGTAAAGGCACAAATAAATGAGAGGTTAAGATGAGGAAAAGAGAAAGGAAATTCTGTTTGGAGAGAAAACAGACTTGTGTTGATGAAACTTGTTGCTCTTTGCCAAATACAGTAACCCTGAAAGGAAGCCCAACAAAGCCAAATAAAAAGGCACACATAAACAAGCATGCATGCATACTCTCATGCATATCATACCACATGCCACATACACACACATGCTTACTCACCTTACACAACCAATCCTCTCAGATTCCTAATGAAAGCTTTCATTATGTGTATATGGCCACTACTTAGAGCGTCTCGCACACTAATGATACCTATTTCCCCCACTCTAAACTCTGACACCAAAGACCCACCGTAAATCACTCGCTACTCATTGCACTAATTAATAAAGCTGTGCCAGACTTTGTGACTCTAGGGAAATTTAATAATGTTCACAAAAAACCTTCAAAGTCAAACTTGATTATCAAAACGAAGCAGCCGAGGAGTTTGTTTTTGCTGACTCAACAATGACAGGAGCTCAGTGGGTATTTTGAATGTGTTTATGCTTTTAAGTGTGTGTGTTTGTGTGTGTGCACGCGCACATATGTTTGGCTAAATGCGTGTTTTTGTGGCCTTGGGGTTCCAGGTCTTCAATCCTCTCAGTGGGAATGCACCCTTGTAACTGCCGAGGTCAAAGCATGGTGACCTCTGGGCTACCAGCAGGTCAAAGGTCATTAGTCCTCAGGGGAACCAGTGGCGACACTCTGGACCTACAGGCTTGACTCAACAGTCTGCACACTACATCGAACTTGACAGACCAAACTTTACACAAACAATGTTCAAGTAAAAAAAAATTATCTCGTTCATCCTAACAGATTTATTTATTGCTTAAATTGCATTGTGTAGACCACATCTGCTGAATAATCAGCTCTGAGACCCTTCAGACGGACTCTTGCCCTCTTTGCAACTCGCCAGGCTCATTTAGCCTAAGGACACAACACAGGGTGACCTCAGTTCACCACAACCAAAACAAAGACATTCACAAGGTCGCGTGTGTTACATTTAATGGTTCTGAAATGTTTTGGAGCCGACAGAAACTTAGCAGAAAAAGAGGTTTCTTTCCAAAAGATTGGCATACTTACTGCTTTACATATTAAAAGCATTTTCTGAGATAGTTAATGGTTTTAAGGATGTCAATGTTGGTCTGTTTGTTGTTCCACCACTTTGGTCCAGACTTTCTCAACAACTATTGGCATGGAATCTTGTACAGACATCCATGATCATCAGAGGATGAAGGGGACCTTGGTGATCACCACCACCAACTGACATTGTTGTGTTTTAGTGAATCTCTGCAACTATTCGATGCACTGCTAATAAATTTAGTACAGGCATTCATCTTCCCAAGAGCATGAATTGTAATCACTTTGGTGATCCTGTAATTTCACATCTAGCACAATCATGAGTTCAAAAATCCACTTTCACTTCCAGTGGTTTAGTTTATGACCAGATATCAGAACAAGAAATGTTATTTCCATCAGCTCTACTTATATGTATAAAGTGCTATCAAATGTTAACATGCTAACACGCTAAATTAATAAATTCGTTCAGTGTGTATCATTTACAAACGCAAAAAACACAACAAATAGTTTGTTCATGTTGGAAAAAATCTATCAACCAAATTACTTGTAATATGAATGACATTCAACTGCCAAAATGCAGAAACACAAGACAAGGCTAGGCATCATGTTCAAATTTGATTTGGAAACGTCCTTTTGCAAAAGTCAATCAAATTAAGCGCAATTTAAAGTGTTTAGTCAGAGACTAAAAAGGTTGGCTGTTGGTTTGATGGATGTGCATTTCCTGCCAACCATCTCCCTGTCTCACAAAACCATACATCATGTTTCATTATGCCCCTCTTTGTGCACGCCACAACTCTGACACCTCGACTAGTTAAGCTGATTCCTACCAAGAAGTGTCACAATCATAAGTCTGCAGCTTTTAAAGTCACATCTATGTGCAAACCAACAGCCTGGTAATCACATTACATCTTTTTTAATGTTGTTACTGGGCTCCCTCCAAATCCAGTTTTCAAGGCAACCTGAAACATGTTTCCCGTTTCATGCAAAACTAATCTATTCATTTTGAATAAAATGACAAGATTTCTGTCACTAATTCCCTTCTGCTCCAGCCTATACTTGAACTGAGACCACCTAGGAGATATTTTTGAGTAGAACCTTGCTGCAGCCATCCATGTGGAATAAAGACACTATTCATTGACTTACTGGCCCGATTACTGTTGACTTAAGCAGAGGGGGAAGAAAACATATGCTGATTTAGACTGCTTCAAATCCTCCGGCCCTGCCTGAATGAATTTGAATATGAGTTCTGAGTAATCTGTCTAAATCTAAATAACACAACCTGTGAACTCTATCCATTTCAAATGAATCAGAAGAAGTACTAATGCATAAAACAGATTTCCTTAGTTTCTGGCAGATACAAGGTAATCCTTTCTTCATTGACCTCACTACTGTATTGTGTGATCTTAAGTGTGTGTAAAACTCTCCAGTACTGCACAGTTTGTCCCTCACACCCTCTGATCCGTTGTTTGCTGCAGATCATCTCTTAATACCCAACTGTGTCCTGCAGAAAGCCCAAGCTTGTTATTCACACCCAATTGACTCACAATGAAACCCAACGTTGGTCCATGAAGCAGCTTGACCACCGGGACGTGGTGGGGGTTTAGTTATGGAAAGAAGGGAAGTCTGTATCACTGTGCCCCCTCGAGCTCCACATTATCATGCTCACTTCTGTCAGCTGGTATAACTTAGAAGCAGGGGTGGAATCTTAGGAAGAGGAGCGCCAGAGAGTGTGCTAAAGAAAAGTCACAAAAATGACTCATAATCTAACTTTATAAACAGCAATGCTCATATTATGCTTGCCAACTTGGTGCTCAGAATGTAATCTTGGAATATTGTAATTCTTTTTCATTATAATCACAATGATGTCGATCTACATCGAAGGCCACTAATTGACCATGATAAACCCAACCAAACATAGGTATTGCAGGCCTGTCAAGCTTTGGATTTCTCTGCATGTTGAAGTGCTGTGTATGTGGCAGTGGTAAGAGCAATACTGTGCATATAAAGAGTTTGAATGGTGATTTTCTTCTTGCCCTCTCTGAAACCGAAACTACAATGACAAAAGTGTAGGGAATGGATTACCAGCGTATTTGTCTGCTCTAGCATAAGTTGTGAATGTTAGCATGTCTGGCTCACTCCCTAAACAGTAGAAATAACCCAACGTTACTTCCGGGGCCAGCAGTATTTCGTACAGTATTATATTGTAGTTCACGCACACCCTACTGTGTAATACTTCCACACTGCATGAAAGCCACCCCGGATGCTACTATGTCAGAGTGTAGGCTACGGTTAGCGACTCAAATTTTACGGCAACCCCATGAAGCTTGTTTTGTTAGAAAACCTAAAAACCTTTCCTCTTTCAACAATTAAAGTCAAACATAAATTAATCAAACAGTTAGGATAAAATAACAGTTTTAATTTTCCTAACTAGCTTTACTATGCAACACGAGCACTGTTTCTTTATTTTCATGTCTACAACATGAATCATCTGGTCAGAATGCTGACTTTTTTTGCCTGTGATGCGTGCAGCTGTAGCCTCAGTCTTTTAGCATGATGACATAAGACCCCTGTACAGAGCTCTTGTTTTAAAACGAATCAGCTTAAAACATTGAAAAGTCAAATGGAGACTGGGTTTTCAACCAACTAGTGAAGCCATTGTTAGCTTAATTAGCAGGACAGTAGCTGAGGGATAAAGCATAAATAGATTTCTGTAGACTATGTATTTATGCTTTAACCAATTACTTTCATGATTTTAAAGGTTGCTGTCAGTTCATCCTGACCGATCCTGTTGGAGTGTCGCGAGATTCATGTAATCTCATTGACGTTAATGAAGTTATGCTGCCCTACCTCGTGCACCACATATTTCTTAGTGGGGAGCCAATTCATCCTATTTCACCCCGCTTTTAATCAAAGGGTTAATTTTTATGACCCATCCGATTCGCATATATAACACATCACTAAAACCCACATATGCAGACACATCTTACTATCAGAATAATGTGCCCATTAAATAGCAGTGAAAGTAACTCAAAAGTAACGCAAAAGTAGTGTAAAGCATTACAATTCGGAGACAGTAATATTGTAATATAACTAATTACTCTAAAATGACAGTAACTAGCAATCTATAATGTATTACACTTTGGAAGTAACTTGCCCAAAACTGTTCATGGGTAAATAAGAAAAATAGGAGGATTAGCTAAATGTTTTAAGTGTAAATCAAGTTGGTTGGGGTGGAATCAAGCAACCCAGCAGCATCACAAACTGTGAACGATAAGGGCATTCAGAGAGCACACACCTGCACCAAGGCCAAATCTTCTATGATATGCGAATCTGCAAGCGCAACCACTGTAGGCATTTATACTGTATAATAATATATATATACAATTACAGTATGTCAAAATACGGTTTCACCTAGCTGAAGCTCATCATCTCAGCTGTGCATTTATTATTTATTATTTTGCGTACTCTGGAAAATCCAGAATTCTGAATAAATCACATACCTGATAGCTTATTTCTTACACACCTACTGTTGTAGGTTGCTGTGATGTTTGAGGTGGCCGTTATGTTAGTTAGTTAGTTTATTATGTGTATAATTATGCATGTTTCCACATTCGCAATAAATTCACTTCATTTTTCACAGACACCGGTGTTGACCTATCTTGCAATGTGAATGAAAGTGAAAAAGTAATTTGTCCAAAATGTAATGGTTTCTTCCTTGGTACATGCTACATCCTTACACCAGGTTTCATGAAAATTGGGCCAGTAGTTTTTCTGCTATCCTGCTAAAAGACAAACAAACAAACTGCACAGAAAACATAACCTCATAGGCAGAAGTAACAAGAGAGCAGTCACAACAATTACAGCAGCTGACGGGGGTGGGGGTGAGTGGGAATAATGCTAGCTTGATTAACCTCGTTTGCTTGAGTGACCATGTGTGTGTGCACACACATACATACATGCATGTGTTTTCTCTTTGTGCGTAGCCTATATATGCTGTTTTTTGTGTCCTTACATGTGTGTTTTATGTATGTGTGTGTAACTGCCTGCTGTTGCTGTGGCGTTCATTAAAGCCGCACCAGTGGCGTGGAAGCCAGCCGCCATGCATGAAGTTAACCGCACATCCATCACATCAAGCAATGTCAAATTTATTTATAAAGTATTTTTAAAATAAACCAGGTAATTAAAAGGTGGACTGCAGAGCAACATACGACATCACTCCACAGCCTGGGGGTCTGTACAGGCCACATGAACCACATTAAGAGTCACTGTAAATTAAATGGCTTACGTTGTTAGAGGGTAGTAAAAGTGTTTTACAGTAGGCTCATTAATACAAAGAGCTGCTGTACAATAACAAGCAATACTCCAAATTCTGCAGAGACGCAGGACTAGCCAGCCCTTTGTTTTATAATCTGTGCATTCAGGATTAAGTGTTCACTATGTGGATTTACTGTATACTGAGTGGGTATTTGGAGAACAAGAAGACACCGGCCTAAAGTGTGTCATGTTATTGTATATGCTAGTATTCCTATTACTTATTTACAAACAGAAGTGTTTACAGCTTTCCCACCAGCAGTATCGGCCACCTCCATGTAGGCTCTGTTTATTTGAAAACAACAGAAATGATATAACTAGTGTCCTTAAAAGACCATGTTTACCCTTCACCGGGTTTTTGAAGGATGTTTTACCTATGTACGTGAGCATTATAAAAGCAAATCATACAATTCAAAAATGTCACTTAAAGTCATTTCAGATATGTCGATTGAGGAAACAAACTGGAATTTGTTAGTTTAAAATGACCTCCATGTGAAAACCGGTAATGTTCCCAACATAGGACGTTTGTGAGTTTGCCAAATAATAGTTGTCCATTAGAAATAAACGCAGAAGTACTGTCACATTATTGTGCTGCAAAATCACACAGTCTTTGATTAACCTTAACCAAAAAGTTTATGAACAATTTTTGTAAAAGACACACTGTGACAGTGACAAACACCGTGGTCTTGCCAAAGGGGCACCGGATCAGAAAACACTAATAATGGTAATTTTGGAAGACAATGACAGATTCTGTTCTATTCTGTTGTTTAGTTTGGAGGACTTGTAAATGCTTCTTATTGTTTGCTTTCTTCCAACAGGGTCCCACTTGCATGCAAAGCCTTTATTTGTCAGATTAAATGATCTACCATGTAGAATGTGCTTTTTCCCACGGGCAGCAGTGTGTGTCAACGTCAGATGAATCCATTCAGTCACATGTTTGTCAAAATCAGTCCATAGCATCACCGTAACAGCTATAGGGCAAATCGGTTAGCTCACGCAACACATTGACCCCTATCCCTCTGTGCTGCTGCCCTGCAGAAATAAGTAATTCTAAGTGGGTATATGCAAATTAATGGACAAACTGAGATCTGTGTGCTCATTCCCTCTGCCACGACCAGTTATTAATTAGGCTTGCTGTGCCCAGTTGCTGCTGTTATTAAATAATGACCAAATGGCAATATCACACCACAATGTTTGTATTCCCAGCTCACCAGCTTTACTGGAGTCCCACTGTTGACGTTTATATCCTGCACTAACTGTTCTACACAGGAGGGTGACTAATCAAGAGATGTATTGTACTAATGATTACATTCCAAAACAATATGTCTTCATAGAAAATTGTCTTTATTTAAGGTTCATCATTCATTTGTTTCTGGCCTGTTCTCTCTGTTTTGTGAAGACCTCACCATCCTAATTCCTTGGACGTTGATAGAGAAAGACAAATCTTTTAAATGACTGCTCCTGCTTTACATTCCATATAGTTTTCCTCTAACCTTTTTAATTTTGATGACTGCTGAATGCCAACCCTCCACCCCCGCCCCTCTTTCAGCTGTAACCTTTCTGGCTGACTCCACTGAGATTTTATATTATGCAGAAAGACACTTCACATCGATCATCTGCCAGACAGACAGACAGACAGAGAGACGGGCAGCTGTGTCTGAACTCTGGTTGACTTTTCATTCGTCCTCGAGCACAAGCCCATCAGTCTCAACTTGTCACTGTCAAACTGCAGCTTTCCTCAACCTATCAGATGCTGAAACACATGTGCACCTCTGGCAATGATAGTTTATTTTCATACTTCAACCTGTGGCACACTTTCACCCCACTAACTTTTTTACAGCTTACAGTAGAACTACTGCATAGTTATGCGTAACAGATTTAATGTGATTTATGCCTACAAAGACACCTGCTCTTATTATGTGTAGTTCATGTACAGGAAGGAGTCTTTTCCATAAAGAGGATGTTTTTCACTCTCATGGTTTCATATTATGCACACTTCAAATAAAACCATTGTTAGTGCAAAAGGCATAAATAGATGGGCCTTAGGGCCAACAGCATTTTATTCATAATGACATTAAAAATTTAAAAATATTTTGTTTTATTGAGCATGACCTCTTTTCTATGAAAAGACATCCTGTATTAGGATAATGCACTGATTCATCTGATCATTGTGGCCTTTATACAAATCATTTGTGATGGGTTCACCAGCCTCTTCACTTATTACTCCTCTTCCTGTTTTGTAATTTTCCAAATATGTGGAATTTAGGCAAAATTAACTGCATCTTACTTATTGGAAATGACAAGTGCTACCTGGACCATGTCAAATTAAATCTCTTAATCAGGTTTATCATTGACAGAAATGTTACATCAGTTAGTTTTAATTACAATGGCAAGTAAGAATTACACAATTACGGCATAATCAGATAAAAAACCTGTGTATGCAATCAAGATCACCAGGGCAATGACTCCTTAGGTTCCACGTCACTATGTAGATGATCAATTATGTATGTAATAGTGTGGGTTGGCATGCTATTGACACTGCGGCAGCATGACACAGGAGGAACAGGCCTGCAGCAAGGATCAGCGATGTGAAAGCAATTATAGGTTTGTGTAAACCAAATTTACACAAGCCCAGCCCACACTCAAAAGCCTAATGTTCACACAACTAAGAAATAAACTCACAGAGATACAGACATGCAAAAACAGAGAAAAGCACCTGCACACACAAAAAAACCATAAAATGAGATCTTTGTCCTCAAGGTAAGATGTTAAGTCATGCTACCTGGGCCCATGAAAAACACAGACAAATTGTACCCATGAACCAAAGTCAAAATCATTAGTTATTTTTAGAATAAAGGTGCAATAATTTGGGTTCCTTATATTTTGCAAATTTAAAATCTTTAAATTTTATTCTCCAAAGGTGATGACTAATGCAACTTTATTCTAGCAAATTGCTGGCAAATTGATAAACTTGGTGATTCTTTATGGGAACTGTAAATAAAGGTAAACAAAAGGTATACAAAGGAAACAGTTGATATAACTCACACAAGTAGGGGAAGTTTCCTAAACTAAATACTCATTTCCTTTTTACACACAGTGAGAAGAGTCCTTGTGACAAGCCTGAAGCCCCCTCCACATGCCTGTGTCTGCTGTGCCCCACAAAATTGCTTTACCTCATAATGAGATATCCACCATGGACAAACATGTAAAACCTGCCTTTGCAAAATGACACACATTTTCAGTGGGTCTATGATTTTTTTTATTACCAAAATATGTCTAGAGCATGAATAAGCCCTCAAGTCTATATGCTTTAATGAGTCCACAAACAAGTCACACAGTTCATTTAGTTTTCAGCGATGGAGATGAATGAATATATTAATCCTGCTCTGTGGCCTATATACTGCAGCCTTGTCTATTCTATCCTCCTCATTATCACAGGTTGCACAAAGAAAATATACAGACAGCGAGCAAATAACCGTTCCAGCCCCTCCTTCCACTGACATGAAGCCCTTATACTGTACAATTACTTGTGACGCACAATACCCCAGTACTGTACAATTCCCATCCCCCCACTCACAGTACTTTTTGTGTGTGATGCTGGGTCCGACTATAATGTGTGGATCAAGTTTTCTCAGTACCCTTCATGTAGTATTTTTTGACATTTTGCAAACACTTTCTTGCAATGATTGGCCGATTACCTGTCTAGTGTTACTCAAGGACACTTCTACTGGATATACATTATGACATTCTATCTAATGATTAGACACTCCCTTCCTATCCCTCCATCTTTGATCTGCCATCATCCTAATGATATACAGACTCAGCCTTAGCCTTAATTTGACCTCACTTGCATCCCAACCCCCATCCATGGTCTGTATGTCCAGATGAGGTGGGACAGCTTGAGAAACAATGGAGAAAAATTTTGAAGCCCTGTCTGTGCCGTCTCTTTGTTTACCTCCTCCTAATTATGTAACATGTGAAAAATCATATCTCAGTGTCAAAACAAGTCCCAAGGCTGCTGTCAGACTTTTCACGAGTCTCAAAAGCCATAACTCAAACTGATCACGTAGCCTTTCAACTAAAGTAAGTCCAAATAAAGAATGTCCACAGAAAGGGCAAGTATATTTAGGTCATGGTAGTTGTTACCATCATTGTACCTGTAAGTATAAAGTAATAGTATTGTTTGAAATGGTTACTAGTTTAATTATTAAATATGATTAATTATTAAAATCCTGTCATTGAGGTGTTTTTAGGTTATACCTTAAACTGCTCTAATAAATATATTTATATATGCAATGGATCAAATAACTATGAGTCATGTCAAAGGGACCCTTCCTAGTAATTAAGCCAAAGATATAGCTACATCACCGGACTCTGCAGTTCCCTACAGCTCTACAGACTGTTGGTTCACTCTACTGCTTTCATAAACCCCTTTTCTAGCTGCAGTATGCAGCTGTTTTCTGTGAAAAAGCTCTAAAACACAACCTAATGCTAACTGCACCAGCACAACATGGCAAAAAAGACAAAGTTAGCAACTAGCTGGTGAACCTGGTGGATCATTTAGCCACTTAAGAGCCTTATATCTCTACTGGGGTTAAAAAAACGAGTGTGTACATTCATCAGGTAGACAAAAAGACATCATCCCTATGTTCCCAGGATCCTGTGTTGCTATGGTCCTATGAGCATGTGTTTCCCTTGATATAAATTAACATTGTAAGAGATTGGTAAGGGCTAACTTTGCAGTTCAAAGTGCAATTGCAAAAGAACTTAAGGGAGATGGATGTTTCAGATGCAGTTTGAATGGTTAATATCTGTTCCTCCTTAATATGTCATATTATAAGGACACTGAGCTAGGGAACATAGGACCCTGGGAATATGCTCCAGACACACAGATTTCATAGCAACGACAAGTTGACTTTTCAGATAATATTATCTAGTCACTCAGAGTCAGTGCTCTTTATTACAGTATGGATGCCATTGGTTCCTGTGTTCTCATCACTTAACGGTTATGATAACCAATAGGCCAGCATGAGTATATTTCTTTACCAGACGTGCATCTTTGTAGACTCTCTGAGGACTGGAGATTAACGAGGAGAGAGGGTGAGTTGGAGAGGTTTTGGTGACAGGGCTCTCTATCTGTGTGTCTCTCTCCTCGACCCCCTGTGGTCTAACAAAACTCAGAAGGGCCCCAATTGGAAGCAGGATCTCTGCTTGAAGCAATACCACACACATGACACAGGCATGCACACCCTCTCTTTTCCTCTGTCAGACACACACTCCTCTTGAGGCAAGTATATAAAAGATTTAATTGCAAGGTTTTCTATGCAGGGGATAATCCTTGAGTGTGTCAGCTGAGCAAGGACATATTTTGTGGACAGCTGGAGGATGAATCGCAGAGAAAGAGAAATAATAGGACAAGACAAAGGGAGAAGAAGCATGACAGAGATCCTGTATGTTTATGAATAGCAGAGTGTAGACAGTGAGACACAGTTTTGCAAATGGTTAAAGAAGAGCTGTGTGTGTTCTTCATGTCACTTGTTATTTCATACCAGGGCGCAGGAAAGACATACAGGACTGATTTCAGTTGAACTTGAGGCCACTTTGCTCTGGCCAGTGTTCTCTGCTCTGCCGAGTAAAAATCAATGACATGTGTGGAACATTTGTAGCCTAATTCCCCAATGATCCACTTTACAAATTTTGGAATAAATGGTTTGAACTGATCTTTTATGTGCTTAGCAATGGTAGACAAGGAGATCATTTGAGGAACTCTATTAAATGTCAGTATTGTATTTTGAAGTGTTGTTAATCTGCACTAATACTTTTTATATCAAGTTCACCAGAAAGGTTTTTCTAAGAGTGAGTTTTTTCCACATAATAATCTAATGACTTACATCCTTTCTTTGCTTCGTGTGTATTAGCCACACTAGTGGATTAGGGTAGGCGATGTCAGGAAGGTCTAGTATTATATATCTATAACTATTTCAATCAGAAAAGACTCTATTTGGGTGAACAATAATAATTTATTGACAATGTATAATGAATTTAAGAAATCTGAAAAGTCTTTGGCAGCAAGATCCCATCGTATGAAAAAGAGATGAAGAAAAGCCGGAGATCTGGATGTGATGAGGCTTCTGTTGAGCTTGAACTGGGCCTGCATTTGATGAGCAGGAGGAGAATGGGGTGGAGGAGGGCTGCAGTGATTTTTGTACTGAAATGCTAGCTGACAGCAGCTGAGAGGAAAACCGAATTAAAGTTTGACAGTGACTGCATGATCAGCTGATGAAGATCGTGGCCAGAATCTGATTGGTGAGGTCAGCTGATCGGACAGGCAGGAACAGAGAGAGTGAATGAGAGACTGAATGAAACAGAGAGAGTTGTGAATGAATGAAGCATGAAGACAGACTTCCTGAGCTTCATTAGATGGATTACCACACAATTTTGTACATAGATTCATGGTCACCAGAGGATGAATCCTTGTGACTTTTCTGCACCCCTGACTTTTCATCTAGTGCCATCATCACATCAAAATGACGTTTATGACAAAATACCCGCATTATTAATGGCATTCCCATCAGTCTCAACTGTACTTTGTGTTTGGTGCTAATTAGCAAATGTTCCAATGCTAGCATGCTAAATCAAGGTGGTTATAATGGTAAGCAGTATACCTGCACAATCATGACATCACAATGTTGATATTGCCATTATGAGCACATAATGGCACAGCAGGTGGTTTGAGCTAAATGTACAGCCTAACAAGAGCCACTGGCATGGCAACTATATCACCTTGCAAGAGATTCTTTACCTTGTGTTTCTGTGTGGTGATGACAGACTACTAAACAAATATTTATATCCATATATATGCATATTCAGAATCAACTGCAGCAGTTTATAGAAGCAGAAACACTAATGTGCAGATAATATGTTTACAAGCATGTGAATGTGTCTGGGTTTGCATTAGCCGGTAAAGGTACGTATGAATGGGTTTGTTCCTCTGCATGTATGGATGTGAGCTGGGATACAGAGAGAGGCTGTTCTCAGGCCCCTGTCCCTCCCCATTCCTCTACAAGTCCACATGTGTTTTATTAGCAGGCAAGCCCACAGGACTGTAAATTCCAACGGCGGGCTGGCCTGGGGATATGCACAGCCTGAGGTTGAGAAAGATCACAGAAAAAAAAAGACAGACATGGGAGAAATTACCTCTCTCTTGTCCTCTCTTTTTTCCTTGTGTCTTCTCACATCTCCTCCTCTGTGTATCTCTGGATTTTCCTTAGTTTTTTCTCCTTGGTTTGTCTCTGCTCTTCACTGTATGTGCTTTTCCTCTTTCTGTATCTGTATCTCATTGTCTATTTCTCTCATATAGTTTATTTTATTTCCAACTTTGGTTTTCAAATTCTTTCTGGCTCTTTGCCTTTCTGTGTCTGTTTTTCACATATTGTCTCTTGTCTCTATACCGTGTCCTCTCTTGCTCTCTTCTTTCTTCCATCTGCTCTCTCTTCCCTCCTCACTTTGTTTCTGTTTCTGTTAGTGTAAGACAACGTTCTTGCTCGATGACTCAAAAACCACAGCATTCCCACAACAGCAAACACTTATGAGACAAATGCTGTGGCTTAAACAATGGTTTCCGTTTGCTCTGGGACAAAATAACTCACTGTCCTCCTCGTACATACACACACACACACACACACACACACGCACACACACCGAAAGACTCACATTTTCTACAGCCCAGTACATATCATTAAAATTTACGTTAGCTTGCTAATTTTCCGGTCTCTTCCCTCTCCAATAATGTGTCAATCACAGTTAGACCGTGACATGGCAGGTCGTGACCTGCACCCCCATGATGCCCCCTGAACCCTCCTCAGGGTGTGCTCTCATTTTGACTGTAGACAGTGGATTGAGCAGGAGAAAAGTACTAGTGATTAACCCAAAATCACCTGTTTAAAAACAGCTAATATGTACTTGAAGCTAAAAAAGATTGGGAAACCAAGGGAAAGATTGGTTTGGTTGGAAATAAAGCAAACTGGATGCTGTATTTCTCTGCATGCAGTTTGAAGATATGTTGAATAGTGAACTTAGCTCAACTTAGCCCAATTAGTGGAATCTATAGAATTAAGTACCACTTCTGGGTGTCCCAGGAGCTCACCTGGTGGAGCGCGTACCATGTATCAAGGCTGAGGCTACATTCACACTACTACATTTTTATTTTAAAACGCAGCATTTTATGCCTGCTGTGCAGACTAAATCGGCAAATCCAAAAACCTGAAACGGAAAGGTTTAAAAATGCTGCTGACGCTTTTTTTGTTTTAAAACGTTGGCTTCGGTCTTATCAGTCGTTGCGTATCCTTCCCTGATCGTCAAGCTCCTATCACATGACCCCATTGAGCCTTCTGCAACTGCAGAATAGACAATCTGCTTCCTGTTTACACCTGCACACGCATGCGTGGTGTACATGAATGGTCACGTGATGTGCATTTTACATTACATTTATTTATTTAGCTGACACATTTATCCAAAGCGATTTTTTAAATATATTTACTATATATATATGTCAGGTCACACGCCTCTGGAGCAACTAGAGGTTAAGTGTCTTGCTCAGTGGATTTAGTACAGATGGAGATCTATTCTCAAACACTGGTGTGGACGCCGATCGTTTTAACGCACTAATGTGGATGTAGCCTGAGTTCTTACCGCAGGGCGTTGGGGTTGAATCCAGCATTAAAAACATTACTTCCACACAGATCTAGCAAGATTTACCTTGGCACCTCTCCAAAGATGGCTAGTCTATCTAAGCTACACATTGCACATTAATAAAGTAATAAATGTCTACGTTTACAAAGAAATCACCCATTATATTGATTAATTCCACTCTCTGTGTACACACATTAACTGCAACAGATATGTGCATTTTACAATATAACGTTATTGTCCACTTTGTAATTTGTCTTTTTCCACACCTTGGCAGTATAGCATAAAAAAAACAACTTGAACTTTTAAAACAAAGACATTAAAGCTGCAATAATTTATTTTTGGCCACTTGGGGCAGATCAAACAGTGACATTCTGTAATATCACCTTTGTTTTGGTAGTCACCAACTCCTGAAGGATGTGGTGTTAGCTGCTAAATGCTCCACTATACTAGACAAGAGGCATCTTTATGTACTTGTGAATACGTTTGTTAAGAAGTACGGTAAACATTAGACCGTAAAATCATGTATCACACACCTGCAGAAGCTCTTCACCTCTGAGTATAGCTGCCACTTTTGCAGCTACATAACTTTACCAGACATCCAATAATTGGGCTAAACTTGGCTAATCTAAACCTTCAACAGTCTGCTTCTACAAGTAAATTGCAAGCAGAGTTGTAGAAAACAGCATCCATGAGTCTGACTTTGTCTGACTAATATTCACCAAAGACCAGTGTTTTTTAAAAACTTTTGTTGGCAGAATAATTATTTTTCAGCAAAACACTGATTCTTTATCATTGTTAATCACTTTGTTAAATGAAAAGGCTTAGTGTAAATGTGAAACAGTTTAAGTTAACAATGCTATAATTTGCATTAAGAAATTTCCAAGAAACTTGGTTCAGTCCACCTCAGAAAATTCACTGTATCCAGGGACTAAGTGGGTATTGTGCTTATTTTTCCACACTACAGTTGATGAGATTGAGCTGAATCCTGTCACCACATTCAACATAATCACTATTTTACAGATCTTGGATACACGGGAGCCGGGAAAAGAAGGAAGAGTTAGGAGGTAAAAACTTCTCTTGAAGAGTTTACGAGTGGTGACGCCATTGTGCTGTGCAGTTTAATTACCTCTCTACCAGCAGGTCTGGTTCCCATTATGTCTGCTAACAGCCAGCTCTCCTCTGTGCAGCTCTCCTCCCCGCTGCCTTGTCCTCAGTTGGCATCTCTTTCGCCACAGAAAACACTCATCTCAACAAGTATTTCACCCCAGCATTTAGACTTAAAGTCCCGTTTTCACTGCAATGAGTGAAAATGTTCGCTTGCATGGTAATACAGTTGAACTAAATGCTACATGTGGTATACTTACATACAATGTCACAATGGGATACCTGCATTGTGCTGTGCTACAAACAGCACATTAATCAGAACAGTGATGTTGGCTCATCCTGGTTTTCCATAGGACAAACTTGGCACTGGAAAAAGCGTTACATATTTGAAGTTTAAAGTTTGACAGTTCACTGGCACTCACACAAGAAGATGGACAGTGTGTGGGTCCAACATATGCATGTGAACTGAACAGCATATTTATGCCATTTTTATTTCTTTTCCACCCTCACAGCTTCGAAGACAGGATGTGGACACAATGTTATACCACTAAGTTAAAGACAAACAGCAATGAGGGGTGAAATCAAACCGAGGGGATTAAACAAAAGCCTTCACTGAGAAGAGGATGCGGTCACAGCATCCCCTTTTTGAAACAAAATCGTATTATTCCATGCAATATCTGAATGACGTATGTATAGATGTTTGAAACACACACTCTGGAAAAGGAAGCTTTTGTTTTCAGAGTTTGTCATGTGGGACTAACAGTAACAGTTTGTCTTAGATTTCAATGCATAGACCTACGTTGTCTCAGTTTGAATAAGCATGATGTATTGAGTTGAGAATGTGCACAACATTGTGTGTCAGTTGTTCACCTAATGTGGTGAACAACAGACTGAAATATCCCAACGACTACAGTGTGGGGTTGCCATGAAACTTGTATATTCATGAGCCCAAGATGATGCATCCTATTGACTTTAGTGATCCCCTGACTTTTCCCCTATAGGCACCACGAGGTTGACATATTTGTTTTTTTGGTGAAATGTCTTAAAGCCATTGAATAGATTGTTATGAAATTTGGCACAGATATTCAAAGTACCCTGAGGATGAATTTTGTTGATCTCCTGACTTTTCATTTAGCACCACTAGCAGGTCAAAGTTTTCACTTATCCAGTGAAATAACAACATTTGCTTGATGCACTGGCACAAAATATTGTACAGATATTCATGTTTCCCAGACATGTATTGTAATGACTAAGGCCTTTTCTCAAGCGTGACCACAACGATGACAAACCAACATACATTGGTTTATGACTAAATACCAACTAAACCAGATCTAACTAAATTCAAGTGCTGCTCCATTATTGCAAAAATCATAATCACAATTATTTTGCTCATAATTGAGATCACAGTTATTCATCACAATTACTGATTAAATTGAAAGCATCATTTTCATTTCCATTATCACAAAATCCTAAACAGCCCATGAAATAAGAAATAGTAATCGAATGTTATTAACTTCAAACATCATCTTAGAGGCAAGAGGATGACAGAAACAGTGTTTTCCCTCGTTGTCTGCAGAGTGGAGCCTTGTTTTATACAGTCAATGAGTGGAGAAGTTACTACTCAACCACTCGTTACGATACATACAACGCTGAAATTCAACAGTGATGTTCTGTTGGAAGATTCAGCAATTAAAACCAACAGTATAAAATGTATAAATCCGTAAACATGTTAGAATACGCTGACACAGTGGTTATTTTACAAGCATGGACCAGGCAAAGCAATGCATAATACGCCTGGTTTAGCATGAGTATAAATAATATATAAATTGTTAAGCTATGAGTAGAGGAAAAGTCCACAAGAAAGGGGCTTTTAGGGAGGGGGAGGGGTTGCTGCTGTAAAAGAAAGAGTGCAATGGATTTTTAACACAAGACAAAATGAGTGTCATTGCAATACAACATGCACCACGTGATTGTTTTTATCTCGATTTACTTGTTTTTGTAATTGTTGGAAGCTAAAATCGAAATTGTGATAAAAATTCAAATAATTGCACAGCCCTGCTAAATTCCCATCCCCAGCAAAACAAGTAGGCGTGTTTTATGCGAATTAATAAATGTTAACATGCTAACACACTGAACAAAGATGTACACGGCAAATAATATACCCACTACTCTTTAGCATGTCAGCATTATCATTACATGCATGCTGACATTAGCTCATTACAGGCACACAGCACTGCTAGCGTACATTGAGTGTACCGGTACATTAACACACGTCAAAATCAAAAAACAACGCTAAAATACTATTTTTGTTCATGAAGTCACCTGTCTGTTATTAGGAAAAACACAACTGTGAATATGTAGGTAAGTTATGATCTTTTTAATTTTATTGATGTCATCAGTGCAGTGTCACATCTGTCTGCACAACGCGGGTGTCAGATCTCTCTGCCGTGCTGTGGCTGCCTGAAGCTACACTTTCCCTATCCTCGCGACTGTAAATTCCACTAACCACAAGAAAACAAAAAGGTGAAAAGAGCACGACGAGTCTTACTTTGTGGCTATAACAGCGCTGTTGACACAATGTACAGATAACCTGCAACCCCTGCTGGAGCAACAGAATTATAGCCTACAATGATCAGTATTTAACGTTTAATTAGGCTATAATCAAAACTCATGTTTGGTCTAATTTTCTGTATAAAACGGAAAGGGGTCGGGACAACTGCTGGTAATTCGGGACTGTCCCTGAGTTTTCGGGACGTCTGGTCACCCTAAGTGCAAATGAGTCATGTCATTGTTGGCAACACTGTTTGTCTGCATGCTAGCAAAGCTGATTCAAATGACTTTCATTTAGCATTTTGTTTCTGAAGATGAACAAAAATGGAAGTTTAGAGGTCATGATGCATTGAAAATAATTCACATAACTCTGTTTCTCATTACATACTCACAGCTGGGGGGTTTCTCATGAAGCAAACCGTAAAAGTGTGTAATTACAAAACTTTTCCACAGGTTAATGTACAGGTTAATGAACTGGAGGAAAGCCACAAGTTAATGCGCTGCAATAAATTGGAAAAGAATTCCTCCTCTACAGCCAAAAACAGTCTTTACAGGGTAGGAAGTGATGGTTGGCAATCAATCTCCCTTGCCCATGTCATCTCCTGCTGCCCCTTTAAGAGGTAACACCCCCTGTCTCATTACCTCCAGGGCTTTAGGGTGAAGAGGATGTGGTCTGCTTAGCCAGGATTTACTAATGTTTTCCCCCCAACACAGTGTGCAGACTCCAGCTGTGGGCAGAGACACTCAACAAGTTCATGTACTTCTACATTTACATACACACACATAAACGCACAATTAGACCAAGATGACCGATCTGGCACTGTGTGCCAAACTCTGACCTCAGAGTTCCATGTGGAGGAGGTTTCAGGATGAAAAAGAGAGATAATTAAAAAGAGATAAGAACCAAAGATAGACAGAGAGAAGAAGAGGGAAGTAGACGTGCCAACGTGTTCTGACCCATATAGTCTTATACTAAGTAATCTCACACATCATAGTATGTTATTATTCATCTGTGAATGTGTGTTTATCAGTGTGAGTGGGTGTGCAGGAAGCCATTGGTTGCTGTGCCTTTGCATTACAGGACAGAGTGGGGTCAGCCACAGTGGCACAAGTTACACTGTGAACAGTTGGATTTACACTGTGAATTGGGCTGTCACCAGGCATTTCCTGGCTCTTTTTCAGCTGAACTGAGAGGGGGAGAAAGACACACCACATATGGAGGAGGCAAAAAAGGGTAAAAGTGGAGAAGAAAGGAGACTGAGGCAGAAGTGTAGGATGTGATAAATGGGACAGAGAAATAAGGAGTGCGTTGTGGGAAAGAAAGGAGGAAAAAGACACAGATATGATTAGTGCTTAGCCTTTAGCTTTCTTTGTAGCCTGTCCAGGCCGTCTCCTTATCTGGGTTGGTGCCGCATTCCAGACAAATGCAGCACTATGTCTCTTCACTCTGTCTCTGAGATGCTGCTAATGTAGCCATTGTGTCTTTGATTTGGTGATAAGGGATGACCAGTAACACTCTTTCCAGTTAATTACCTGCTAACTAGCCTCAGCCAGATCAGTGTAACTATGTTGTCTTACCAAAACAGTGTATCTGAAGAAAGTTTATTTGCCACACAGTTCCAAGCAAATGTTCGGTTCAAGTAAGAATAGGCAAGTTGCAGACATTGCAATATTCACATGACAGCAGCAACCAATCACTATAAACTCCCTAAATGTGAATTATTAGCAGCAATTTGTGTGAGTCATCAGAGGTGTTGCAAAATTCTGCCAAAAAGGTCAAGAGCTATGTAAGTGGGAAACAGGGCCCCCGTGCAGGATTGCGATTACATATGAGAGCTCATCACTCATTCCCAGGAGGTGAAATGTAGCCATGGGCAGAAAGACCAGCTTGACCTTGCAGTCGTCGAAATAACTGCCCATGTAAGAAATGTCTGGATTGATACTTGGGATGGAGGAAGAGATGAAACAAAGAGAGAAACTCTGGGAGAAAGAAAAAATGAGAGATAATGGACTAATGGACCAGGATGGGTAATTAAGTCTTCAGGTAGGCCTGCAGGTAGGCCCGATACCATCTCTCTGGCAGGCATTTTTCTCAGTACAGTAGCACTAAATCAGTGAATTTAGATGCTTTTACATGGACCCTAATATTCCAGTAAAAGGCACCATAGGAATAATAGATGAATCATAATTAAATGTAACCACCTAAACTGGAAGAGACTGGCCTAATCCATCCAGATCTGAACGGGTGGTTAAGCCCTTGATAGTCTGTTAAATAGGAAAATATTAGAACCTAATAGCCATGTAAATGTTAATCCGATTATTTCTCTCTGGTTGGAAGAAATGTATTCTTTCTACGTATGTTTGCCTGCGAACCTGGTGACGTGAAGGAGTTTCTGGGAGGGACATAAACTTAACTGTACTGTGGCTGATTAGGGTTGGGTATCGTTTAAAACTAAAACCAGTACCAAAACCAGTACCCTTAAAGTGATACCGATACCAATAGAGTACTTCATTCGATACCTTGCATAAAATGCCACCTGTTGAAGCCATAGTAGTTGATTGGTAGCCTATTATTATTTTTATGGACAAGCAAGGTTATCTGTTTTATTTTTTTCTTGTTTTAAATAACTGTTACATAAAAGTATTGGGAAATTGTATCAGATCCTCACGGGTAGTATTTATAAGGGGAAAGACTACAACTTGCGATTTTTTTATTTTTGAATGAGAGTGAATGAGGAGTGAAATAGTTTAGTGACCAAATCAGTTGTGGGAAATTAATTTAAGGTAATTTTTGATACATTTGTTGAAAGTAAACAATAGAATTTTTTTTGTTAACTTTCGTTCACTAAACTGAATTGAAAGATCTCCACGAGTGTTTTTTTCTTTAGTGATGAGTCGCAAACCTCGTCCAAAAACAACAAGTCAAAGTCTAAAGTAAAGTATAAAACGAGTAAGAAGTCTGTTTAAACAAGCCACTTAACTACACTAAAGACTAACAAACAGAGGCATAGAGAGGCTGCACGTCCAGCCGTTCAAAACAAACACACCTGAAGCAGCCGCAGTTGCAGTTGCAGTGGCAGTGGTAGCAGCCTCAGTGGCGGCAGCCGCAGTGAAGGCCGCAGTGAGCAAAATTGTCTGTTCGCTGCTGCATTCACATGAATTCAGGCAGACGGTAGATGGCAGAAAGACAACAAATTCTGGACAGGAAAAACAGTGAGATGAAATGGCAGGCGACAAAACGAAACATGCATGACAATATGTTGCTATGGTGATGTCAGCTACACAAAGTGATTAGCTAGCCAGATAGCTCGTTAAACTACTATAACATAACAGCTCTGTATTGATTGCCTGCCATATGTCAGCTTTTCTTGTAATATCTAGGAAGTTTTTGAAGCTCTGATCTTATAATTCTCTAGATAACATCCAGCTGTACATTCCATCGCTGAGAATGGCAAAAAGTGAAACTGGATGGGATTGGATGGCAATGCCGTCTACCGTTATGGTTGCTGGTACTCCATGCCGGCATCACAAACCATCCTGCTTTCTGGTTTGCCGTCTGCCTGAATCCATATGAATGCAGCCTGCAGAAATGCAAATATTCTCTCTTCCTCTCCTGTCATATTTCTGGCAAATAAGATGCAAGTGGAACAACTTTGTGAATGTCAAAAAAACTACATTCTTTTTAATTGCTTTGGGGCATGTAAACACATCTTATCGGATCCCTTTATGTAGCATCCATGTGAACAGTTAAAGTGTAATTTCAGTATTTTTTACTAGTAGGTACAAACATTTTTGAAATGTTGGCTTCAGCCAGGAGCCGTGAACCGGCTGCAGTGGCTGCAATGTATTCCTTTGGGACACGCGCCTGTCAAAATTACTTCCACAAAAGTTTTTTTTTTGACTGTGTCAGGCTCAGACTGTTATACTGGGTGTCTAACAACATCATGGAAAGGATCCTTACGATCCCTACTCCTGGCGACATCCTTTAGTTTTAACAAGAAACAGAATTCTCGCTCAGGGACAGTGCTCTCTCTGAAATTTCGTGAGAGTAACACATGTGGGCACATGCTTGTGCACACTGATGATAGGGACTTTGTTAACATCTTTGTGTTGCCACATGATTAAAAAAGTCAAAGCCAACCATGCTTCATGGATCTTGTTGCAAAGATAAAGGTCACCGACTCATCACACACATACACACGACATCCGCTTCCATCACCCTTTGAGCAGAACCATTGCAACGTGTGGCCTAATGCATCAACAGTCTGCCCAGTGCCCGGAACTATATGGACCACATGGAGGACCTGGAATTAATGATAGTCAAGCCACTTTTGTGTAGGATAGTTTTGCTGTATGACGTTGCCAAAGGCATGCCATCAGTGATTTCGGCAGAAAACCTGTTTGACATTAAAGTTCTTATCCTTCGTGAGTGATGCTGGTTTCGTTCCTTAACCCCCCAGATGGTCTAGGAATACTTTATGAGCGCCAGTAATCCATCCACTTCCTGCGCTGCACCTTAAGGGCCAACTTTAAAAGCCACAAAGGCTGGAGGAATTGATACATGGCCACCCACTGCTCATGGAAGACCATCTGACTGAGAGCATGAGCACTTAGTTCGTCCACTCACAGCAGCAGTGCCTTAAGAGACCGGGGTTTTTAAATTCTGACCCCCATACATCATCCACATCAGGTGCGACTTCACAGCAGAGGAACTGGACTAGACAGGAGACACATATCCTACATATTGAAAGACTCTTACTCGTGTCCAATGCTGGGATCTTCACCTGCAGTCACTGGAGTAGAGATGGTCAGAGTCCTACTGGGCGATGTCTTTGGCAGGAACCCTGAAATACCCCTAACAGAGAAGCAGGGCACCCACTGTCCTCACCGGTTGAGGGGGCAAGTCAAGATGCATTTACTGACTCCGTAGTCTCACAAATGGCATTTGCCTTCCCACACACACTTAACAGTCCAAAAGACCTTGTCAAAGCAGCTGGCGTAGACATCAGGCAGTGCATGGAGCTTGAACTCTGGTGGTTGAGAAATTAATTCTGAGTACACCTGCATACCTGCTGCTCAAAGGGAAACTAGTAGTCTTGACATTCTTGACTTGCATTGTCATGATTGGAAATGGGGACTTTCTCTGCTTTGAGACACAGAAAACTATGGTGCAGGACATGCCACTCAGTCTATCAAAGGTGCAGGAACTCCAACTGCAGTCCTGATTCCTGCTGCCCAAAGTGAGATGTTTTAATATTTGGAGGCTCCGTGAGGACATCCCATTCAATGTGGTCGTCACCAAACCAGCTGCAGCATCAACCCACACCAGCTCAAGAAGGCCAAGAAGGATGATTAAGGGGTGGACCCTAAGCCACAAATGACTGATGTCAAGCAAATTTTTGTAAGGTTTGTGCCTGATAACTGACTTACATTGCATGCACAAATTTAAGGAGTCCATAATAACAAAAATATGTACCTGGTCTAGAAGTAAACATGCTGACGGAAACTGAAACATTTTCTATTATTATGTATTATTATATGTCTGAGAGATTGTTTTATGTAGTCTTTCAGAAGAGATCGTATGTCTCACATGGCTGAAATTAACCTATAACTGTGCCAGAAACAAAATCACACCAAAAAGAAAACCAAGGTTGGATTAACAAGCTTGTCCACACATTTGTGAGTTTCCCTGGTCACTCATCAGCAGGAAGTGAATGGACTTCCACTGACTTGCCAATGGTGTTGCTTGCAGTGTGAACATCGAGTTCAAGTCTTGTGTCCACCAGGCGCCTCTTTTTTTTAACTCACAGTGTTTACCAGATGCTTGTAGGAAGTGTAGGTCTTCATTCGTGTTGTTGCAAAGTGACAACTGGAAATCTGCTGGAAGAATAGGGTTACATATAACGCATGACTTCATTTTGTCTGGACTGTCAAGAACAACCAGGAGTGCCTACTTGTCATTGAAAAGAAGAAACACTGTATAGTACATGTAGTCTCACAGGGGTGCATCCCACCACAGGATTCTGGCAGCAAACCAGTTCTCATTGTAACACATAAGTGAACAAGGACACAGTTGGGTGACCAACATGTGTGTGTTTTTTCAAGAGTAATGACTTGCAGGACAGAGTTGTGAAAATGCTTTTCACATTGTCCCAGACCCCCTGCTGTTTTTCTGAGTAAGTGTGGAAAGGCTCATTGCAGAACACTTAGGAGGACAGTATTTCTTCCTGCTGTCAGCTTCGAATGCTAAACCTCTGCCCATAAACTTTTAGCTTATGTTCAAAATTAAAAAGAGGGAGAGAATATCAGGGAGGGAGGTGGACACAGACAAGATAATTTAGAGCAAGAGAGGAAGGAAAAAAACTGATGAGAGGAAGAAATATTAAAGTGGAAAATGTAAGAAACAAGACATCTTTTTATTGCTTTGAGTTATCCGTCCAAAGGGAGGAGGATGTGGTTTTTATAAGACAGAGTAGTAAAAGTGAGCTTGATACCTGAGAGCACTTTAAATCAATAAAGAGATGTTTGTTACAGTGCACAACGGATGAGGATGACACTGCTGAGGACACTAACCTGCTGGTTTATGAAGGTGGAGCTGACTAATATCAGAGTTACGAGGCTCTTGCATGGTGCAAGTTAAAATGTGACACTTTGCTTTCATTCGTGATTCAGTAAACTAAGGTACAACTCATCGACTTTATCTTTTGTAGGAAAGAAATGGGCCGGTAAAAAAAACCTTAGACACTGCAGGCTTATCAAGAATAATAGAGGTAGAACAGAAAAACAGCATCTGATTCATGGAACAGGGCAGTAAGCACGTAGAAGTCAGCTGTGCCTTCCCTATGTGCTGTTTTATAGCTTCACCATTCATCCTCCCATTCACACAACTATGCACAACCATTTGTCTCTGTTATGTTGGAGGATGTCATAAATCTGACCATTGAGAGTCTGTGTGTATGTGTGTGCGCACTCGTGTGTGTTCATCTCTGGTTCCTTGGATGTTTTGGGATCCTGTTTTCTCCAGTTACATTATCCCTATCAATCCATTGCCTAACAACACCTTTACTAAAGCTGATGATACACGGGGCAACTTTTTGAGCAACGTTGCTGGGCAATCTTGCTAGTGGCAAGTCTGACTATGTTTTGAACGGATAGCGGCGGTACGGGACGGGTGGCGGAGTATGTGGGGGAATGGGATTACCGTAGTAATCTTCACTCATTACCATTGACGGCAACGTTGCCCTGCACGATTGCTCTAAAAGTTGCTCTGTGTATCATCAGCTTTAAAGATAGTATTATGCTGCATTTGTCCATTCAAACTCAATTTTGTTTTAATGACGCAGAGACCCATAATTGTTTTAAGATGCTCTTGTGCTTTTTGGCTTTTTGAGAGGCTTAATGAGTATCCTGCTTTAAGCTTTAAGGAGCACAGAGGGATCTGGGGAATAAGAAAGAAGGAGTTTTGTTGAAAATTAGAGAGCAACCAAATAAAGTGCTATAGAACAGATTGTTGGCATGAAATAGAGTGATCTAAAGAAATCTTGCAAAATGGCAGCACCAAATGGCTACTTACTTGGCAAACACTATTACAGAGTAGATCATTTAAAGCACCAACAACCAAACTTTTTATATTAACAATACATCACATAACTTTACATTGCCCTGCACACTACATTCCCAGCACTAGACAGAAAAAGTTAGCAACTAGCTGGAGAACACTGTGGACCACTGGGCAGCTAAAGAGTCAGATATTTCCCTCAGGAGTTGACAGAGACCCAAAAATTAGCTAAAAAGAGGGTGAATATTGAACTTCAGAAACAACCTGACAACACTGAAGTGGACATGCGTTTTTACCAAGCGGCAACCTCCGGGAAGAAAAATTAAGCCAACGCGGATGAAAGGCCAAGTGAGGCTGGCTCAAAAAGTGAGTCAACCCCCATACACACCCCCATGTTAAAATGTTCTGCTTTACAGCAGAAATAAACATGTACAAAAAACTGATCTGTTTTTTTTGGTCTTTTTTCCCCATTTGTGACAACTGTTATGGTGGGTGAATTTATCTTGCCCCTTTAAATTATAGTGAGGCTTAAAGTTATGCATAAATAAGGGCATGGTCGCTTTGAGCGACAGGTAGGTGCCACAGCAACCAGGCTTCATTTGGTCTGCTTTAGCCCCACTGACACTCTTTGCCCATTTTTTTATTAGCCAGGAGTTAGGCAGTTCAGGCGCTGCCAAGATGGCAATGGCCGTAGCCACCTTCATTCAGCTTCACAATCATTCTTCAGAAATTTATGGGTGACGTCACAGAGACTACTTCCATGGTTTATACAGACCATGAATTTTACATGTTAACTGAGTTTTCAAATGTACTCATTTGTTCCCTGTCACCTTTTTGGATCTCTCTCTCTCTTTCTGGATTTGATGTCAGCACCTATATGCCACGTGTTTGTTTTTCACATTTGCATATTTTAACATTCATATTGCAAGCTACATTGGCCTTTGATCCTGGACTGATCTCTCTCAGTCCTTTTTTCTCCTATTACCCCACCACCTCCTTTCTCTCTCCTAGTATGCGTGATTGTCTGGTATGGCAGGAATGCCACACATTACACACGCAAACGCAGCAGCCGTCATGGCGACCACAGACTCTCAACTTTACGGTCAGCTGACAAGTGGATTATCGGACCTTGAGGTACAGGGACACCAGGCACATACCACACACACACACACACACACACACACACAAACACACTCAAAACTCTCTATTCAGAATATGTTTATATATATATATATATATATATGTACAGTGTTGAGAGTAACACATTACAAAGGTAACGAAATTACAGTAATGTACTGCTTTTTGCTGTAACGCAGTAATTTAATGCAAAAATCTGTAATATTATACCTGTTACAATCTCAGTAACACGCGTTACAACGTACTTTAACCCAAGATTAAGTGGTGTTTTGTTTTTTAACAATTCACCAACACCAAGAAACATTGTGGCAGCAGAAAAACAAATCCATGACATTATTTCCTGGAATCTGATGGTCGAGATTGTAGGCAGGATGTAAACTACGGCTCCTCCTAACAAGACAGTAGCTCCCCTGATGGATCATGAGTAAATGCTATGTGTTTGTGCTTTAACAAATTACTTTCATGATTACAGAGGCTGATTTCAGTTCACCCTAACCGATCCTGTCAGATCGTCAGGGGAATTCAAATAATCAATGATGTTATGCTGCTGTACCTTGTGCGTAAATGTGCACAGCGTCTTTCTTAATGGGGAGACTGTTCATTCTATTTCATATTAATCACCAGGTGAATTTTTATGACAAAGACCCTTAACGATTCACAGATATAACTCTGCACATCACTAGAAACCACATATGCAAACACATCTTACTCAGAATAATGTGCTCATTAAATAGCAGTGAAAGTAACTCAAAAGTAACGCAAAAGTAGTGTAAAGCATTACAATTCAGAGACACTAATATTGTAATATAGCCAATTACTCTCCAATGACAGTAACTGAATATCTATAATAATTACATTTTGGAAGTAACTTTAATAATTGTATGGCTATATTAGTTTTGGTAGTTTTAGTGACATGCAGAATTTCCTGGCATACTTGCCACCCATGACCTACACACAAATACATATACAATATACAATATTGAAGACACTTCAAATGATAACTATCTCACTCTCAATCTGCTTGTTACACCCTCACTGTTACACCCAAGACACACAGCCCCTGAAGCAGGTCAAAGGTCAGTCTGTGTACCTAATGAGAGACAAAGACTGATGGAGTTACAACACCAGACTGAGGTACTGGTACAACATTGAATAAAAATGTCTCAAGCCAAAAATGTCCAAACTTCAGATATACTTTTCAACATATTGTTTTTCTGGTAGACTCATCCATACTTTGGACTGAAACATTGACACAAAAGTTATTTCAGATGTTCTTTATATGATGTGACTCAGACTGTAGACATCATTGAGCTGATCAGTCATGTAGACATATGCTGATCTTGGATTAATCCAAAAAATGTCATAATGCTTATTTAAGAGTTCAGCTCCCATCTGATGGGGTGCATATACCCTCATGCATTATGTCAATGTGATTTCAAGAACCACTTTAATAATATGGGAATGGACAGAAAGATACAAGAAGATATAAAAGACAGATGTGTGTGTAAAGAGCTAAATTAAAAGAGTAAGAGGGGATGAGATCATAAGGGAAGGAGAGAAAACAAAAGGAAATTGAAAAATCATTAAGTGACAAGAAATTATTCAGAGGGACAGTCAAACTACGGAGGAATGGCAAACTGCAACTAAAGCCACAGTGACACTTCAATGAAAATAGTTTACTCATTAAATACCATATTTTTGGCTTTTATATTGCATTTATTTTTAATTTCCCATCTCCTTTTCCATTGCAAACTAATGACTAAATGTTTTTCACATCAGATGCATTCCTTTAAGCCGTGGGAGCATCATCTCTGATGCAGTGTTTCCATTGCTGTTGTATCGATTCTAAGGAAAGGGACTGTAGTTACATGCCATCCATGTCCCAAAAATTCTTCAGAATATGTTCCATTGCTTGTTTTGGATTGTTGTTTTTTTGTTGTGCTTGTGTTCCCTGTTGTCCTTAATCCTCAGGAGTGCAGGATACAGCAACTTAATGTTCATGCCAACAGTGCCATTATCAGGGGAGCATCGTGACAGCTGTTTCCTCGGATCCCAGCATCACAAAGAAAGGAGATCGCTCCATGGACCTGACAGGAGACCAGTTGAAACTGGTCAGTAGAACAGTAGATAGCAGTGCTGGGGCTGCTAATCACGCTCAACAGAGCACCTGCAGTGTCTTAAAAGTATTTAAAAAGTCTTAAAATAATTTTTTTTAAAATAAGGCCTTAAAAGTATTAAATTTCATTTACAACGTATTACATTTCGTTTACAAAGGTCTTAAATCTTTTCCTGTCCTTTCGTAGGATTAAGTAAATGCCATAACGTCATAAATAAATACTTTTTGTGTGTGTGACTTTACAATTTATTCCATTTGATGTGACTTGGATGTTATACGGCAATAAAAGGTAACGTTACTCTTTACGTCAGTGTTTAGCTTTATGCTTTGGACTGTGGAGTGTTCACGGTGCACAAGCTCTGGCATCCAAGCTCTGGCACTAATCAGTCAGTTGTTAGGAAAGAAAACAAAACGCCTCTGACGGGCTACAAACAAGCTAATGTCAGCTGGGCGACCAGCTAACATCGCTAAAGTCAAAAGTCCGCCTTCACTGTTGAATGCATGCACGATCCCCCCCAAAACCGCCACAGGCTGATGCAGTCTCAGTTAGATGAGGAAAAGGAACACAATGTAGACAGCGCAAAGAAAGAGATGGCGGAAAATTTGACATGACTAAAGTCCATTTTAGCCCACTTGCAAGGTGGAAGCAAAACAGCAGCCACTACCCTAAATTGGCATAACTTTTTTATCTTGAGACATATTTTCTCAGATTCCTCTCAGTTATTTTTTTTAACTATTAGGGAAGGAAGAAGTCAGTTTGCAAATCCAGAGGGGTCTCAAGAAAAGGTTTAGTTGGTCCCCAGGCTCTGCATTGCAGCTGCCCAATGCTGCTAGTGTATAGGATACTGATATTCAGAGGCAGGACAGTCTTGAAAATTTTTATAATTTAATACATAGAGAATAAAAACATACATGTTAAATTATAAATCTATGCCCTATTGTACTCTATTATCCAGTTGCCCCTGCTAAAAAAAAGAATTGCCCTTGAAAATATCCACTCATATGTTTGCGTTTATTTGTAATTCATATACCATCTTAAAGGCACAAAATGCATCAAAAGGAATACCTGTAGGCCTGTTAAAAATGGAGAAATACAAGAACAAACACACTACACATACACACCAAGTAAAAGAGGCGTGGTTATTTCACAATGTTTTTATGTTGGAAAGTAAAACATTTTCATTTACCATAACCATTAACAACATTGACATAATATCAGTAATTTATTAAAAACACAGTCCTGCTAATAGAAAGTTATTGTGTCTGCAAGTGAAATAATCTCCTCACTTCATGGCAGATTTATGACAGTGGAAAGAAATGGTTTTCTGGTTCAACGGATACAAGGGGGAGTGGAAAAATGCATCGTCGTTTATCTGCAGATCATATACACTCACAAATATATACACACTTGGGCCTCTTTTAGGGAGATCCCTCCAGTCTGTCTGTCATAGTGGAATGAGCTTAGATTGATGAAAGAGGAAGAGAAAGTCACATTAGAGGGCTTGTCATTAGTCACAGAAGTAGAGAAGAGAAGAGAAAAGAAGAGACAAGGAGTGGGGGAAATAGTGAAAGGAGTGGAGGGGAGGATACTGAAATAGCCTTGGGGCATTCCTCAAACATCTATCAATGCAGCAACATATGATTCAAGGCATCGCCAAGAGTCTCTCCCACTTTAAACAAAACCCCCAGCAGCTGCCAAGGAAAGACACTGACAGACAGACTAAAACCAGCCTCCTCTGATGTGTGGAACATTTCTACAGGCAGGCTCACAGACAGAAATGTGTCAAAGAAAAAAAGAATGAGTGGCAGCGGTAACAACTGTACTGACAAGCTGACTGACAGAGAGAGAGGTCAGACAAATAGGGAACGTCATGCAGAGGTTTACAGTTAAAATGATGACTGATGAGACGATAGATGGAGAGGATGCAAAAGGTGACAATCTTCAATCTTTATAATTCTCATAATGCCAAACATGCAAAGTACTATAGTATACTTTTGCGTAAGGCTACTAAATGTAGAATTGTATTTGATTGTAGCATATTTTAAATAATTCTGATGGCAAAAGCTTTTGTAGAAAAAACATGACAATGACAATGTGGGAGAAAAAATGTGTGTTTGTGTGCTTTCGGCCCTTCATTTACCCTAGAGTAGTTTTTATGCAATCGCTAGGAGCACCAAAGGAGGGGTTTCAAATTCTACTATTGTGGCTTGAAAGGTACCCAGATAACAGTGATGCGCAGGTCAGAGATTTTTAATAACCGTACCAACCCAACCACCAAACAGGAGCCAACACGCACCACCAAACCAGCAACAATAGTAGTTAATCAACTACCCGAACCTGACCAGCAAACCGCCAAATTTATGCATTACAGTAGCACAATTGTCAGAAATGGGTGTTGCGGCGTTCTCTTAAGGTGCTGATCCTGCTGCTAGGAGCAGCTAGGGAGCTCTCTTTCTTCCCTGCTGACAACAGGCTACATGACCAGAAAAATAATTAGGATTTATTGTTAAACAACATAATAGCAGACTACATGTGTAGGTCTATACTTTTTTTTTAGCTTAGTGTTTGACTGCATCCAGTGAGTTGGACTGAAAGCAGGCATGTCATTGGTGGAATGCCTGACACCGCTGTAGCCAGCATGGAGAGGAAGAGAAGGTGAAAGGTGGATTATTGCATGCAGTGTTTCTGTAAGTTATTATTCACTTACTCTGAACTCTTTGTCAAACTTTTTGACCGACCTGCGCATCACTACTAGTTTGTGTAAGATGGGATTCTTGCCTTATTCACATGAATTCGACTGCTGGAGTGTTTTTGCAGTCCACTGCTGTGTTTAAACTAGCATTTTTAGTAGTTCTAAGTAGGCAATCCAAAATGAGACACAGCTCAAGTTCAGCTATAGCATACCTATACATGTACGTACATAGCTAATGACTGGACAGATGTTAATAACAGGCTTTGTTATTTTCCCTCTAGCCTCTCTCCTTTTTTCCCTGTATGTTGTGTCTTCAACTCAATTCGTGCTTACATCCACTTGTATCATTACATTGACTTTGTATGAAATGTTACACAGCTTAAATTCCTTTTGCATTCTGTCTGGACCATAGACTTTATATAAAAACGGTATGGTCGCTGCCTTCTTGCGCTTGTGACGTCATTTGGAGCCAGGGACTGCGCAGTATTGATCGGGGTTGGAGCCGCACAATCACCCAGTCAACTCAACAGCTCACCTGTCAATCATGATGTGACACCCCCTTTTATAGCATAAAATAACTGATTAAAATCAACTTAACTGAACTTAGATCAGCATAATAACGACGTTCATCTTTATACACAGTCAATGATCTAGACAACTCTTGAGGAGGAAAACATCTTGTGAACGCTTGCCAGTTTTTTCATTAGGGCCTACATCTCATGCAATCCATTGCAAAATTTTATTCTTTGTATAAACATTTACATCTAAGGCGTCTCCCTGATGCTCTTATCCAAAGTGTCTTACAGTTGAGAGCAACAACTGAGTGAGATTCATTTCTCAGATGACAAACTATTCAGCCAGCTGGAGAGCTGAAAGTACATGGAGTAAATATACCCTTTTTCCCGGAATAACCAGGACAGTGATCGGTAAGATCGAGAATAGTAGAACAATCTTAATCTACATTACATCTCTATTACCCCTTGATTGACAGACACCAAAAATGGGAGAAAAGTTCAACTAAGAGAGTGAAAGTGCTGCAAAAGAAAAGAAAAGAAAGAAAGTGAAAGAAATGAGGAAGAAAAGGAGAAAGAGTTAAGCCAGGCAAAGCCACAGTCAACACAACCATGTTGAAATGATCAGATAGACCTCTCAGCAGACATCTTATCAATCAGGGACAAGAGACCACAGCGTGTGTGTGTGTGTGTGTGTGTGTGTTAAAGTGAGAAGGAGAGAGAGAGAACATGTGACATGATCTGCCAAGAGTTGTTTGTCTTAAGGCTGAGCACAAAGAAATGCTAACAAATGCTGTGGCAGAGGTCCGAGTTGTGTGTGCACAGAACACACACACACACACACACGTGTACAAAGATACACACCTAGAAAACATGCATGCACGTGCAATCACACTGAGAAATTGCTCTCTGTGGGTCTGCAAATTTGATAGAGATCTTGCAGATTCAGGGCACTTAGCCTTGGCAGCTGAACAGACAGAGTGATTGCATCTGTGTCCGTGTGTGTGTGTGTGTGTATTCTTGCTTCTTAAGAACAGGAAGAGATGATGAGGGAAAAAAACAAAAAAATATAGATGCTCTGAATGATCTCAGAGCTGGAAACATGCATGAAGCCAAGGACAGGCTTTTCTGTGAAAAACAACTCTGCTTTCTTTCCTCCTTTCACGTCTTGCAAATGCTTGCTTTAACTTCTTCCACTAAATGTGTCAGCTGCCCTTGCCTCTCTTGAAGAAGTAACACACATTACTTGGACATTATTTGTCATCCTCCACATTCTGCCAAGTGCTCTCTACCACTTTGGGAATCAATCACTCTGACACAGCAAAAAGAGAGATATTTAATCCTGGGATTTGGGTTTTAACTCAAAATCCATGGCTTCAATTTAATGCAGCGTGGAACCACACTTGGCCAGCCTCTCAACACGGAGTCCATTCTTCATAGAGGGGAATATTTTGAGATTGCATGAAACTCTTCCACCTGAATATCATCATTTAAATAAATGTGAACAAGCTGCCTGCTATGGTTTAAATGTTTAAATCTTCTGGGAAAAGTATTCAAATTTTGTCAGACTTTTTTAAGCAGGTTTACGTGTTCCCAATAATGGATTTTTTAACCATACATCTTGTCCAATAATACTGATATTGTTGCAAGACAATCGTTAGTTTAAGTACGCAGATTATGCATCTAAGCAGTGACTGATAAATGATGTGTGCAAACGGCTGGCTAGTGGTGAGAGAGTGGGAACCTATCACACCCCATAAATAAGATTAAGGATGCAGGTAACGTTTATTTTATTTTCATTTTTTCAGACAGTTATTTTCTTGACTAATCAATTCATTATTTGGTCTGGAAAATGGGGGAAAATGGCCATCACATTTCCCAGAGCCCAATGTGACAGAAGGTGATATTTATTATTATCACGGAATACTGTAAAAACAGTAGATATTCACATTTGAGGGGACATGGGTCATTTAGGTATTTTTAAACCTGGGCCCTATATACAAAAAGTTTGGAAATCCGTTCAGTAGATGGCTTCAGCCGGCAGCCGCAAACCGGCTGCAGTGGCTGCATCGTATTCATTTAGGGCAATTGTGCCCATCAAAATTACACCCACTGACAGGCTCAGATTGTTTTCCCACGTGTCTGACAACATCATGAAAAGGATCCCTATGAGTAACAATCTATATCACCCCTTGTTTTTTAACCAGAAACAAAAGTCTCAGTCAAGATAATTCTCACTCTGAAATCTGAAATAAGCACTTCAACCTAATTTGTATTTAACACAATATTACAGTTTTAATATTCCACTCGCGTCGTCATCACCTTGAGATGATTTGTTCCAGCATTTGACATGTCAAGCTAATTAAATCACTTTAGTTCACTCTCTCAGCATATTTTGTCTGCGTGTCAGACCACGTCTTATCTGCTGCTGCAGTGCAGATTGATTTTTGCTTCATAGCCCGTCATCATGGCATCCATACTAAGGTGATAGACTTTATAGACTTAATGTATTCACAGATGGCTTCTCATCTGTGGCTTATTATGGAGACAAGAAGCTGTCAAGGAGGAATGGAATAACATTTAGAGAGCTTCTATCACAGTCACATGTGTTTAAAGCAAAGCTGAGATTTGTTTAGCTGGACAATGAAGCGGACAAATGTAGAATAATTACACTGGGGGAAAAAATAGTGCTCTGTTTGTGGCTAGTTACAAATGTGTGGAGAATCCTGGACGTCTCCAGCCAGGATGCCACAGTTTATTGAGGCCTGAGCTGTTGACAAAATACAGGACTGTGATTTGACCATCTGCAGATCAGACTCTGTCTTTATTTTCCAGTGCTCACGTGGACCGTGCGATTCTCCACACAGCTAAATGCACCCTCATGTTCCCCCGAAACAGAACCCCCCGCCACATTGTCCGTCTCTCTCCCTCTGTGTGTCGCTCATTCCCCTATATTTCAGAAATTGCAGCCATATGTCTGAAGGGACCCCAGGTTCAAACATGCACCTTGAGAAACAACACTATTATCTACAACTGACTTTGAACTTCAAGTGTATAAAGAGGGTGGGGGGAGCAGTCCTGTAGGGAGAGGGAAGGTGGCAGAGGGTGTAAGGAGAGATCGGGAGATTAAAAAAAATTTAAGATAGACAGATGAGGTTAAGAGGGGTGATCTCTCAATGTGTGTTTGTATGTGCGTGCTTGTCTGTGTGCGTACATTTGCCTGCCTACAGTCGTCTGAATCCCAGGGAAGATTGATTGCCTTCCAAAGATAATCTGTCCCAGACACTCCCCTTCTCTGCCTCCCATCCACCTCATGCTCCTCTCCTCCCTGTCTCCCCTTTCTCACCCTTGTCTACCTTCCCTGCCCTTTGCTCTCCCAGTTGCCATAACCTCCCCATCCTGTCTGAGCACCTTCTGCCCCCTCTTAGCACTTTTCCTCCCTTATGATTTGTTTTCTTCACTTGGACATGCACTTTTTACAGAAGAAGACGAGGAAGTGTGAAAAGCATTATCCAGATCCTACATTTCACCTAAATCGTTAGGTGAAGCAAAGGTGTATCTGATGGTTCACATGCCCAAAGGAAATGTTTCAGGCTCTGTCTTTCTTAAACATTCTCTCACTCTTAAACTTCCCCTGCTGTATCCAAAGAAAACTATCACACTTTTTCCACGGTTAGTGTCTTTAATAACCCTTGATTTCCTTCTCTGCATGCCCAACCCAAACCTATGTCTCAAGAATTTATATGACAGGCTGCGTAACAAACCTCTTCCATCTGGCTTTAAGATACAAAATGAATAAAACATCTGACAGACAGAGAGGCACCTTTACTCCTCCTTTTCTTGTCCTCTTTGTCCTTTTCACCCTGCCACCAATAAAGAAGACAAGAGAGCTCCTTATGGCGATACAGAAAGTCAAAGTAGCAATGGAATCTTTAAACAACACTTAAGAGTTTTCAGCCATGCTAGCAGCTAAGCTAACATCAGTATGCTAACATGACAATGTTAACATGCTGATGTTTAGCAGGTATAATGTTTACCATGTTCACAATTGTAGTTTAACATTTGTAAATTAGCACAAAACTAAAGTTAGTAAGTATGAATCTTTATGATAAAGAACCTTTGTAACACAATTTTGCAAAGTGGTTTACACATTTAACATCAAGCACAAAGTTCATACAAGAGAAAAACATTAAAAAATACATACAAATGCAATGCACATACAACCACAGAAGGCATACACCACCCAGAGCACAGTCTTGGAATTATAGAAAAGCTAACCTAGAGAAGTAGGTGGGGGGGATGTTCCAAAGTCTAGGTGCAAGGACAGCAAAAGGGAATGTGGCATAACCAACAAGTTTTTAGCTCCTGTACAGCTGAGGCTGATGGAAAGTCAAATGTCTTGACTTAATGATGGTTCCACATAAAAAGTCTGAGTTGCTCCGATTCATCCTATGGGGGACATGAATGTACCACTTTAATGGCAATCTATCAAATACTTACCGAGACATTTCACTCAAAACCATAAATCAACCTTGTGATGGTACCAAAGGAAAAGTTAGGGGAAAAGTCAGCAGAATTCAGTGTTTGGGAACCATGACTATCTGCACTAAATTCTATGACAATGGGTAAGTGAAAACTTTGACTGGCTGGTGGCACTACAGGAAAAGTCAGGAGGTACAAACAAAATGATTAGGATCCATCCTCTGGGGACCATGGCTGTTCTCTGGTAGTCCATTCATCTCTGAAGGTATTTCATGAAAATCTTTGTCATTGTATTACAGTATACCAGGGTATTTAGAAATCCCGGCGGTTTGGCTTTCAATACCATCAAAAATACAGATGCTCCTCTTTCTATTAAACTGATACTAAGATGCTGTATTGAGCTGATGTATTGTAGTGTACACTCAACGTAGGCAGGTGCCTCTGCGTGAAACTGCCTTACTTCAACGTGACATCATGATAACCCCGTTCACTTTCCCATCAGTTGGTAAAAAACACACACGGGGGCTTTAGCTGCAGCCTTAATATACTGATATAAACTGTAACCTACACTGTACATTTACTGCCAAACTTCACTGCTCACCTTTTGTATCTTCTGCACTGCATTCACCTGCCGCACGCCCACTTTCGCTTAACCACACACTTAGTATGCACATCAAAAAGGATTCACTCGATGGCGACTGCGAGGAGTGGGGATAACATTACAAGACTAGTAACAAAGAAAAAGCTTTTGTCCCTGTTTGGGAGGATTCTGTGTGTAGTACTGATGATAAAGGTAAGCTAGCCAACTAGGACAAAGCTGTGTGCACATCATCTCTGTTCAGCACACTGATGTGTCAGCGTCCTTTGCAGCAACATCTGTCATCAAATCTTCCAGCACGAATCTATGGGTGAAGGATAAATATTTCCTATCTATTCATTATTCTAAGAACCATAAGTGAAACCCAGTAAGAAGTAGGCTAACTGCATATTAGAGACTCATTCTTGTAGGCTAGACAGTGGCATAAATGCTACAATAACTTCTATTACCAGCAGCTCAGCTTTTATGTTGTTTTAGTGAACCCCGGTGAAATGTCAGGAAGGTATGAAAAAATAGAAACCACCCAAGCCTAATCTGGCAGAATGATAATGCCATCCGTTAGCCATGCTTGCAAAAACAATATGATGAAAGAACCCTTTCTATGCTTTACTTAATTAAAAACACCACACTGTATGTCTGCAAAAAACCTAATCTACTCTGACACAAGTAAACACATGCAAGCACACCTACCACCTGAAGCATAGTTTAGTCCTGCACAAAGGAACAAGAAATTAGACAACAGGAACTAGTCAAACCAGCTCTGATTTAGTCATAATAGAGATAATAAACATTGAGCTTAAAACTAAAAGCCTCAATCATGGCAAAAGTACTTACAGCAAGGCTAATTGAGAAAATGATGCCCTGCTTCCCTTGAACTCCTCCTGAACCTGCTCACAGCTTTCAAATGATGTCCCTTTGTTTGTGTTTGACCTCTGCGTGGAAATAACCTCCCCAGTTATCCTTGGAAAATTGCAGGGTATGAGCGGAGCTAGCCAGGAGCAAACATGGCTATTGGCTGCTGAGGCGCCTGCTGAGAGAGAAAACACATTGTTGCCATTAGCGTGTGACTCTGACTTTAACAAATGGCTGATCTGTTGTGACATGCTCTTCCTTTCCCTGGTGGATCTGTGACAGGGTTGTTGCGGAGATGGGCTGCTGTCGGGTTGGCTCAGCAAGCCACAAACTGCTGTCTATGAGATTTGTTGAAGAGGAATTTTATGGTTGATTATCTGTAAGCTTAATGTTTTGTTCAACTAAATTACAACCACAAACTCTTATAACAAATTTTTTAAGTAGAAGATCTGAGTTTTTTTCCCTAACAATTGTGCCTTTTAGTTTAAGAGTTTGCATATTTGGATCCAAAAACAGCGCTTGAAGTTGGCCAGTATCCACCGGTATGCCGTACAAGCACTTCTACATGTTAATCTTTGGTGTAACATGACTTGCACTGCGCACTGGCACTTTGCACAAGCAGTTCGTTGTTACGGGTGGTGTGGTGACAGAGAGGACTGAAATGCAGCGCTCAGAGCGAAGGAGGTTTATTGAGGGAAAAGGGTTTGAGGGACTGGAGTGGAGGGAGAGGTGGATGCCGGGGAAACCCTGGCACGGGGAAACCGAGGAGACTGGGACCAGAGAGCCAGGGAACACTGGGAGCCGAGGGGGAACTGGAAGGACGCTGTGGGGGGGGGGGGAAGTCTGGGGAGGAGAGGACAGGAGGAGGAGCCCAGCCAACTGAACAGAGGACGAGGATGAGTGAACCTGGGAGGGAAACAGACAAGGTTAGTGACAGCAGAGACAAAGCATGGGGAAATTAGAAGAAATCAAAATACATGTGAGCTTAAATGTAGAGGTGGCACCAGGTAAGGGGCAACAACAATCAAGCGAGGATGGTGTGGAGAACCGGGGTTGAAATACAGGCAGGGGATGAGGTTGATTACTAGCAGGTGTGGCAGGCTGACGAGGTGGCTGATGAGGTGCAGGTGCAGGTCGTTGGCTGGGCTCAGGAGCAGAGGGAGAGAGAGAGAGCGCACACACAGGGGAAGAGACACAAGGAGGTGGGCAGAGAACAGAGAAAACCAAGGAAAAAGCAGAATAACTGATGAAAAGGAGAAAAAAACAGGACACTCACCATCAGCCGGGCTGCCACCACAACAGTTCGTACTCTTATATGCCCTCTCCAGATCACATTGGGTGATTCATTATAACCCTAAATAAACCTCATTACCCAGGGGGCAATACGTTATGTTCACCTGTTCCCGTTTTCATCTGCCTGCATTTCTCTGTCGATGGCTATTCAAAATTCCATTACATGAAGCTGACAAAGCCTGGCTGTAAAAGGGCACAAACAGAACATGAACAGAGTCAGATGATGACACAACAGAGCTTCGAAAGTAAAATTCTACCCTCCAGGTGCTCATCATTTGTGTGACACACTAAAAGTAGAGAGAAGAGAAAGTAAAAGAAAGTATCAAGGAATTCAAGAAATTACGGGCAACCTTATCGGGTGTCTTTTGTTGAAACATGTTCAACTTTTTACGCAGTCCAAAAGCACATCAATGTGACTTTTCTTGACCAATCACAGCCTGGGTGGGGCGGGACATTAAAGAAAGATTGACCTACTACAGCAAACTTTTGAAAAGTTGAACTTATTGTTATGCATGAATGTTTATGATTATTGACAAGTTAGCAATTAGCATTAACAAATTAGAGACTAAATACCAATGTAGACCATTTTCTTGCACAAGGATTTAATGACAGAACAAAACCTACAAAAATTATAAATGGATGTGTGTAATTCTTAAACTGCTGTGTTATATTAGTTAGTCATCCAGGTTGTGGATAGAGCATCCGCAGTGGACAGACGTATATTTAGCCAGAGCCAGGATGCCATTATGCTGCTTCTAGCCAGCCTCCTTCTAAGAGCAACACATGCCCTTTGTTCTATTTATATTTACTGAAGTCATTGTTGTAATATAAATATTGTGTGTGGGTGTGTGTGTGTGTGTGTGTGTGTTTGTGTGTGTCCACAAAAAACATATCTGTTATGTTTTGATTGACATGGGGTTGGATACATTATCACCAATGTTTTCTTGACAACTCTCTTTTTTGCAATGATGTATTCTTTAACAACTGTCTATGGATATACAGTATGAACTCTCACTTTTGGACATCCACATAAGATATATAAGTAAGTGGTATTAAAATGGTATTTAAAGTGTTGCCTTTACGCATTTGGGTACCAAAATGTGTTTATTAGAGATATATTTTAACTTTTCACTTTGCTCCTGGTTTATTGAACTACATCTACCAGGTATACCAGATGAGCCACATGGAATGTACTGTTGATATGGCTCCCAAATGAAAACAATCCATCATTTGAAAAGAAAAAAAAAGTCACAGCTGCTCTTACAAAATGATTTACTGAAGCACAAAATGAAAGCACACTATGGTTACTTAAGTTGTACAAAGCAGCAGGAGTTTTTATAGGCTAATGATAAATTGTTTGACAAAGATTTCCTTAACAGGAATGTTAATGTACACGTGTTTTCAATCTTACAGAAGATGTTACACATTAAATTGAAATTTAAAAAATGCTGATGGATGTTTTCATCCTTATCTCATGTGTCAGGTTTCTCCAACTACACCAACTAATTATATTACAGCAAGTACTTTAATGCCACAAGTGTTGGTGTCACTCTTGTCAGATAGAGGATATCTCACGTTGGCATGAATCTGCGTTTTGTCTAAAGCAGATAGGCTCAGAAGCTTTGAGCCAGGAGTCAGATCGCATGATAAAGTTTTGTTTTGGCCTCAGTCTGGAAAGCCTGCAGTCAGGATACACTGTAAAAATGTCAGTTCTTCAGATCAGTCAGTTTTTCAAAATGTCTGATGTATTTTTGTATAGTTTTGCTCACAGTGACAAACCTACAGAGAATTATCATCGAACTCTGCAGTTCCCCTCAGTGTTGTAGTTAGCGACTATCTGGTGAACACAGTGGAACATTAAGCTATTACAGAGCCAAATTGTACCTTAGGAGTTGGTGGAGAGCAAAAAGAGAGCCAAGAAGTGTGAATGTTGGATTTTTTGCCAGGAGGCATAAACACGACTCCAAATTAATGCTAGTGCTGCTACGTGTCTGTTCTGTGTCTGTATGTGTAAATAAGTAACTGTAAAATATTCACCTTATAAACTTAAGAGGTGATAATGTCACCAAAAAGTCAGTTAAAGCTAGTTTAGATGAAATTGCTTTGGAATAAATTAAATTTATATTTTAATCACTACTAAACACTACAAACATCTCGGAATAAGAACAACTGTTTTGGAGTGTAAGGCAGGTATACAGCAACAAGTTTGCCCATCCCAGTTCTCTCAACACATGACAGAAGTTGGCAGTGAATTCTCCTATTACTCAACTATAACATCCATTAGTGATGGAACTATTAACCTGATCCAGTTTGTATTGGCTGGCTGCACCTTTTCACATGGCCATGGAGGGAAAGAAATGGCAAAGAAAAGAAACAAGACGTCAGTGGCATTAATGCACTATCACATGCTAATTTAGACGCTGTTTCACTAAATCCTGTCGTATGGAGTTTAGTCTGGGACATTGCTCAGGCTCCCTTAAAGAGATTTAATCCAGGCTGAAGGTGATGGCCTGTGACACTAATAACAAACCACCCAGTGACAACGGACCACCACTTTTAAAAAAAAGTTCTTACACTGAATATTGGATATTTGCGGCAGTAATGTGTTTGCCAGTGAATGAGATCATTTAATTCGTTTTCCATTGCAATTTGATATTTAAACATTGGTTCTCTTCAGTGGACAAGAGGCAACCAAAGACCACCACCTAACTGCTCTGAATGGGATCCATGGGTGGAGGTGTGCAATCAGGGTAGTGGCCCCTTTGGGTTATAAATGGTCTGATGGCCAAAAATATGGAAGTTATTGTTTTTCATCACGTATGTCCCTTAAGTCTTACTTAATATGGGGAATGTTTCCTTATAAGTTGGCGTAGCAAGGCGGATTCCAAGCCTCAGGACTATACTAAACAATCACTGACATACATTATCAGTAACATACAGTCTAACCGGCTCCTTTACTCTATTCCCAGCAAAAACTTTGCAAAGTCTTTGTGCTTTTTTTTTCTTGGATCTTTTCTATTGTTACAAGCAGATCTGTCCTTAATCAGCACTGTGCTCTGAGGGGTGGTTCAACAGTATGTCTCATGATGAAACTGTATGCTCAATGGTAAAACCTCAAGCCAGAAACAATAAACATCACAAACACATGTTTGTTTACATGCCAGCCAGCACTGAACATGTGGATGTGGTGTTGTAAACCGGTGATACCAAAATGTAGAGAGTCTGGTGCTTGTGGGAAATGGATTAGTTACAGATTTAGCGTAAATCCTTGTTTTTTTCCCCCTCTCACTCACGAAGACTCACATACACGGTGACTAAAAGCCACTAAAATCTTCCCTCAAAGACATGTGTGAAGCCATTCTTTCCAACTGTAAAATGGCCGTTGTCCATCCATTTACGTGACAGTGATGAACTTTGACGCCAGTTTCTCACCCTTCACTCGGTCGACCTGTGGAATACGAGTCCCATGGGGGTGTTGTAAAAGCACAGGCTTACAACAGAAGGTCACAGTGGGAGCATGAACGTCACAGACACTTCGCAAAAATTCAAGGAACTCACAGCAGTGTGATCAGACACGTTGTCCATCATCATGAGTGGTATTTCTAAGATATAGTTCAATATTTTGGGAAATGTATTTGCTTTCTTGTAAAGAGTTAGATGAGTTCTGTTTCTAGTCTATATGCTAAGCTAAGCTAACCAGCTGCTGGCAATATCTAACTCACTTTGAGTGTGGTATGGATCTTTTCATCTAATTCTTGGAAAAATGTCAAACTATTCTTTTTTACCACTGTCTGTTTTCCCAGTATTCCCAAATCTTTAACTCTCTCTTTATTTTACTTCCTTTCATGCAATTTCCATGTCTTTAATCCCTTTTTCTTTCTCTGTCTAGGAACCTTTTTAACCTTTTTCTCACAAGCATCTGATAATCATCTTAATCTGGTCGACAGCCTGAGCTTGTCTCCTTTCTTATCTCAGTGTACATGTACGTATGTGTGCAAGCTTTTTCATTTCTTGCACATTTTTTATGCCGTGTACTCTTGCAGTTTGCAAGTGCATGAGGACATCTTGATGTGGATCATCTGCGTAGGTGTCTGCAGTCCCTGTCTATGTGGGCCCGTTCTGACAGAGACAGAGGCACGTGTGAGGCCAGATCACGCTGTCTCACCCACCCACCCCACTCTCCCATGCCTGACTGGGAGTGTGGGAATGTGTCATCCGATATCATAACTCCAGCAAGACCTGTGAGGACAGAGAAGGTAATCCAGCAGGACAGAGGCGTGTCCTGGTCTGATCAGCACAGCAATGCAGATGGGAAGCTAAAGGAGTGATATTTTACAGTGCACTACTGCACTCTGTATTTCAATGCAGTGTAGTTCCCAACTAAAGCATGGAGGAAGGTCTTGTTTTAGCAAGCCGAAGCTAAAGATGCCCAGCGGATGTAGGAACTTGGACTATGTGTCAATTTAAATTCCTTAGAAGAGGATAACAGCTGCTCAGGTGCTGCAGCCTGCTTATTCAGCAGCAATGGAAACATCCTCATGGCTGACCCAGACCTCAACCGAAATGAACACCACTGGCATAATTTAAATCAGTGTCACACACTTTATAGTGAATCAAGGCCAAAGTATACTGAAGCTGTTTTGGCAGTTTGTAATGGGCCAGCACTCTATTAAGACACATATGTAGGTGTTTTTCTTTAATTTAGGGATTTCTTTTAGTCCAAATCAGCAGGTCACACCATAATAGCTTTTTCCAATTTGTAAGTGTTGTATGCTTTACACACACGTCGTAATAGTGTGTTTGTCATTAGAGACTGTCACCCATCCTGGTCAAAGTGTAAGTGAGAATCACATAACCTTTCCACTGCCACCTTAAGAAATGACACACTTTACAAAAACTTTGCTAAATAAAACAGAAAACACACTAAATGTAGAAAGAGGTCTATAATATATATCTTTAAAAATAAAATCATATTACTAACTCTTGGGCCATGCATTCTTATTTCTTTCACCTGAGACACAACTAGATTGAGTGAGAGTGCCCTCACATCTTAAAGCTGCTGCTCTGCAGACAAATGATAAATTGTTACTGCAGAATGGTCTTCTGAATATGCATATAAATGAAAAGAACAGAAAGCATTAAGGAAAATAATTAATAGCACACTGTTTAACCACCATTCATTGATTTTTTGACCACTTGATGGCTGCATAACAAGCTACAGTTGAGAGGGCAAACTTGTTAGCAAACAATAATCTATTGACACAGCAGTTACAGAGCAACATTAGCTTTCATTCTTGTTCTTGAGTTGTTTTTCTGGCCACCAGGAGAATGTAAGTCCAATATTCACTATCCTTGTTTTGGTCTTCACCAACTCCTGAGGGAAATATATCGCTTTTTAGCAACTAAATGTTCCACTATGTTCACTAGCAAGTTGCTAACTTTGTCAATCTGTCGTTTAATGCCAGCTAGTAGCGTTGGGTTTTAGAGCTTTTTTTTTTTTTTTACTAAAAACAGGTGCCTTATGTGGCGAAAACAACACTAAGAACAATAAGAGTGAATCAAAACCGTAAAGTTGTGGACTGTCAAACCAAAACAATGAGCCCAAAGATGTCAGGTGATAATTATCTGTGGTTTAATCTCTATGAGCGACCCTTTTCACATTACATATTAGTTTCTAAATATAAAAATATTAATAAGAGGAAGTAAGTATTACTTAAAGTATTGAAAAAATGTATATCCAGCAGCTTGACAATTCATGGGGTACAACCCAACGACATCCATCGAAAAATCATTTCCAAATCTTATTTTGCAGAAATTACTGCCTGATATCTTATTACTGAATACTTACATTAAAATAAATCCATGTGAACACATAATGAAGTCAAACATTTCATCTTAGATGTCTAAGAGGAATGATAATGTCCACTTTGTAGTTGCCTAATGCAGATGTGTGACAATACCTTGAACCCAGCCTGCCTGACCATCCCCTGCTCTCCAAACCACAGAGGTCTTGTCACGCTGTGTGCCTGCCTGCTTTGTTTAGTTTATTCTCAGTTTTGTTATTTTAGTCTTTTCTGTATCTGTTATTTAGTCTGTCTTGGGTTTCAGCTTTGTCTTTAGTTTTGGGTTCAATATGGCCGGTGTTTGTTTGTTAGTTAGTAAGTTGTTTTCCACTGCCTGCGTGATGTCGATCTGCTCTGTGTTTTTGTCTGATCCCAGTCCACTCTGTTTCCCTGTTGGTTATTTGTGATCTGTCTGCTTGTGTTCTGTGTTTTGAGTTCCAGTTAGATTCTTGCCTTGTGTTTTGCAACCTGTCTGTCTGTTTTCCCCTGCTGTCTCTCTGCCTACCTTTGTCTCGTTAGCCTCATCTCTGTCACCTGTGTTGCCCCTGCCCTGCTCGTTAACCCTGTGTATATATGTTTGCTGTTTCTGTTCAGTCTCTGTCTGGTCATTGCAGTGTTTTGTTCTTGTCCTGAACTTGGGTATTCCAACCTGCTCAACCCTACAATCCTGTGACAGGTGTGGCTTTCTTAAAAAGCCATTCAAAGTCTACTCAGTCACTCATTTACAGAGAGTAGAGGAAAAAGCAGGAGCAATAGAAAAAAACACAAAGACAAAGAACAGAAAGAAGAAACATCTAAAGTGAGACAAAAACAGAGACAAAGAGAACTTGTCACAAGAATGAGACCAACCAACCACCAACCATAGAGAAACCATACAGACAAAAATACTTCAACATGTTAGCAACATACATGTTTTTGCATGTTGTAGTAAAATAAGGGACAGTCAGAGGGTGTTTGGTGGGAACAATCAGTCTTCACCTATTTCTTGATCCTTTGGTCACTATGAGGCCTTCCACACAGCTAATCCCAATTGAGCTGCTCACAGGAGAGCAGAATTAAAGAGGCGAGTTACATAATTGCTCGAAAGCACACTGTTTGCTTTTTCAAACCCTTATCAGCCATATCGTTTAGATAATGTTTCTTTAACAATCGAGTCTAAATATACCCAAGTAGGGTCATTTCCCTTTCTCTCCTCCTCTGAAGAAAGCACATGAAAAATGTTGATGCAGTAACCCAGATGTGACAGAAGTGTGGAAACCTTTTTTTTATTACACAATATATACCCCATCAGATGTTCAGATGTATTTGTCAGAATCTGCACAAGAAGACGCACAAGAATATTTTCCTTCATCTGCTATGATGGATTTTGCATTAAAAAAGAAAACATTCCTTAGATGTAGGCGATGACTCCTGTAGGGAATCAGCTATACTAGGTCCACATCTACCTAGCCCTTATCTTGATAAATCACATAGACTTCACAACAAAACAGAAAGAGTCAAGAGCTTCAGCCCTGAGTCATTCCTGAAATCCTGGCTATTGCTAACACAATATGAGCAGCTTTTTCCACCGCCATGCTGTACAAAGTAGTAGAATTGAACGGTGCTTTGAAATAGGCTGATGAATTTCACACCCGGGTATGTTGCCAGTGTGACCGAGACCTGCAGAAACAAAAGATTGGATGGATGGTTGGAGTTATATAGACTGATACAGCAGCTCATACAACAAGACCAAGAGTCTACAGCCATGCTAGTGGCTCAGTGACAGTCACCAAAGTTATTAGAATTCAGCTTGAGGGGAATATGATTGGATGACAATCCACCCAATGGATGTTGAGACATTTTACTCAAAACCACAAGGGTCAACCCCATGGTGGTCTTAGAAGAAAGGTCAGGGGATCACCCACATGGATACTCCTGGGTACCAAACGTTGTGCCAATCTGTTGATTAGATATTGAGATATGCTGGTGGCGCTAAAGTAAACATAAGGGGATGACGAAAGTCAGTAGAATTCATCCTCTGGGTACCATGAATGTCTGTACCAAATATCATGGCAATTCATCCAATAGTTGTTGAGATTTCAGTCTAGATGAAAGTGGTGAATCACCTGACCGACCAAAACTGTCAAAGCGCTTCTAGCCTGACTAAAAACAACAAACATCATCTTGGAAAGGACTCTTCATTTCTTCCCAACCTTGATGTAGTTTTTCTCCATCTAAAAAATGCATTAATTTAATCATCTTATCTGCTTTTTCATGGACAGACTTCATTTCCCACTGAGGACTTTCTGGAGTAATGCGAGTAGATAAATGAACTAAAGCCTTGTCTTAACACGGAAAACACTTTCAGCGCTCAGCTGAGCGGCTTATCCAGACCATGACTCATCCTTGCATTTTATGTTTATTATTTTACAAGCCGTTTGAGAAACACTTTCTGTGGCCTGCTATCATGAGCATTTCTCAAGCTAGATAAGTGAGTTTACCTCCACGGCATTTCTCCTAAACATACTTTAAAGTGTGACTACTCTAACTCAAACATCAAGACCCCTGCACTCGCCCTCCAATGAAACCTCGTCTTTTGACAGGTTGACATGGGACATGAATGCATTTGTTAATAAATTGTTTTCATGTTCCTATCTGAATGTGCTGAACTCTTATAGTAGATCAGGGAGACATGCAGGCTTTGTGCTCCTCCAAAGAACCATGTCAGTGAATAAAAAGAGGTCCTGGCGGTCCATTGAGCCTGTGTATTTACACAAATCATAGCAAGCAGTTGATAAGACATTTCGGCAATAAAGGGAAAATGGCTGAGGTGTTTTGAATCAGTCATGGTATGACACTCTTATGTAGCAACAGAGCAGTTGTGTTTTATCATTTCAACCATCTCCAAAAAGCAATATTCATATCAGTTTCTCACTGTGTGGCCTGAACTGTTTTATTCCAAAACCAACCGCATATCATCCCATCTGTTGTACTCAGTTGTTTCTACTCAACATGCCATAAATACAGTGTTTTACATGTTCATTTATGATGAATGGTTTTTCTCTTTCTCTTTTTTTCTCCACCTAAGTGAACCAAATCCATTTCCTCTGCAGAACAACGGTTTTTAAAAAGAACCACACGCACAGATGCATGTCAGGCTTTTCCAGATGCCCTCAAACAATGGCTCCATTCTTGGCAAATTCCCCTCATACTAAATTTAATTAGACATTGAACTGTTGCACATTTTGTACTTTTGTGTTGTTGCATCTCAACCCCTTTGTTTTTTTGTCTTCTCTCCCTCTGTCTCAGCCCTCGTCACTTGCAGTTAGTGTAATTTGCGTTTACAGACCAGCCAAGTGATGCTCAGTTTGCCTGGAGTGAGCACGTTAACTGGAAGACAGAGGCTATTTGTGAATTTCTCAGACATGTGGAATCTGCCAATAAAGCAAAGTATGGAGGTTTGAATGGAGTGTTATATTTTGTGGTTAGGAGTGCAGTGTCGATTTTATTGACTCTTGAAACAAAATGCTGGTGGTCTTGCATGTTTAGCTCTAGTTATTTAGATGTATGTAAACCATTTTCACAAACATGCCATCATTTTCTGAACTTATTTCCACCTTCCAGGAATGAACCTTTTTAAGGCAAAAACCCCTACCAATTTTTTTTCATCCTCAAACTGTCTTCAGACACAACCAACAATGATAATTTATCAGGATTTGCACTAAAGAACTATAAAGAACTTCAAATCAGAGCTGTTCTTCAGGCAGCATTATTTTCATCAACATAACAAGTGAATAGAGTTTTAGTTTAAAAACAGTTTTAAAACAAATACGATCTCTCTCTTTTAGCTGCGTATCCGAATTGATCTCCGTCTATACTAAAACAACTGAAAACGCACATGAAGTGGCCATTCATGTACACTGGGTAAGATTTGGCAAAAGAATAAAGTACAGACGAAGAACCGCACCAGATATTTTTTTGTCATGGACCAATAATGAGCTGGGACTATTACTGAATGTAACACGGAAGTTAAAAGGGGCGGTGGAGGTGGAAAACAGACTGTAAGTCATCGCAAGTACAAGTGTAGGATATAGTGTTATTTGCGCAGCACAAAATATTTTAAATGTAAATGCTTCATATTTGTATAGCACCTTTCTAGTCTTTTCAATCACTCACAGCACTTTTCCAATACATCTGCATTCACCATTCATTCACTGAGCCTAAGTGCTCAAACAGAAACTAATATTCACAGCCACCAGGGGCAATTCAGGGTTCAGTATCTTGCCCAAGGACACTTCAACATGCAGCCTGGATGAGCTGGGGATTGAACCGCCAACCTTCCGACTAATGGGCAACCTGCTCTCTCCTGAGCCACAGTTGGTATTTAAGTAGCAATGTGTTACTACTTTGCATGACTTATGAGACCCAATCAGAGAGCCAAACGTGAGGGTCTGCGTCATCGTTTCTAAAGTCCTCCGTTTTTGCCCGTCCCCACTAAAACGCTCTCCGGAGTTTTGAAACGAAAAATGGGGTTGGCACCATTTTCAAACTTCTCCATTTTAGGTCTTTGTTGTTGCCGTTTTAGTCTGGAAGGGAGGTGCAAACGTAGCAGAAGGTCTGCGTTTTACAACAAAAACGCAGTGGTGTGGATGGGGCCTAAGAGACTGATTATGAGTTTGAATTATTTGTCAAAAAGAATAGTTTGACATTCGGGAAATATATGTCACATGAATAACTTCATGTCTATATGCCTTAATAATGAAGCCAGGAGGAGACGAATACCTGAGCTTCGCCTATATAACTGGCAGCAGGGGGAAGCAGCTAGCCTGGCTCTGCCAGAATTCAAACCAAATCAGGTGCTGCGGCAAAAACGCCAGTCACCCCCATTCATTTGACCCAGCGACCTGTGGCAAAAACACAGCGGTGGGAGCGACCTAGAGAATTAATAAGGAGAGGGAGCACCAGTAGCAAGAAAGCCAGTGAATCAGAAAATACATTATTTTCTGATTATTTGTGCTCTAGAACTTAACAAACATGCCCACCCAACGCCCACATACACCACTGCATAACCCAGCTGCTAATGACTTATTTGGTTTGAATTCATACCTCACTTATTAATATGCTAGCATCTAGTTTGTTTAATCCGTACTGCAGTAAAAAAAGTCACTGTGCCAGGCCAAGACATGGTCCAGCATATAAACTCCCATGAAACCCTTCTTCCACTCTATTAAGTTAACCACCACCTGTCTATAGCTTAATATTTAGCATACAGACACTTGGTATCAATCTCCTAACTAAGAAAGTCAATAAGTCTATTTCCCAAAGTGTCAAACTATTTCTTTAAGCTTTTTTTTTTTACAGTGTAGATATGAGACAGAAAAGGGGGGTGGGGAAGAGTAGGATGAGAAACAAATAGAGAGAAGGAGAACCAAGATCAAAATAAGTAAAAAGACAGGGAGTGGACAAACATGGGCGAGATATATGTACCATTGGCCTGATGCCTGACTGTTTGTATAGACATAGAGAGAGCAGCATTAGCTATGTGCCATATCCAATTTTAGCAGGCTAACATATGTCTGTTAACTTACATCTCTGATAAATAGTGCTTTTACTTTCCTCAGCATATTATCTAATGGTCTAAGCATGACTGGATGTGAGATTCTGTGTAGATAATTTAGTGTATGGCGATATCAGCCGGCCATATTTAAACAACATCTGCCATTCCTTTGTAAAAACAAGAGGGAGAGTGAGGAGAACGGGGAAGGGGGCTTCCCAGAGAGGAGGGTGAAGGACTGAGAAAGTGAAAAAGATGAAGAGGGGGGTAGGGTGGCTTGGAGCAGGATATTTAAGAGCATCAGGAAATAACGATGGTCCCTCAGAGCTCCTCAGTAACCCCTACCAATGACAGGAAGTTGCTCCATCAATCACCGTGAGGACAGGACTCTCTCTCTCTCCTCCCTGGGCACTGAACCCAACAGAGGCACCGGTGCAGCTGCTCCGAAGTGGCCTGCCTCCCATTTTCATTCCTATCGGTCCATGAACACACACACGTCGACCTATTTTGTAAATGCACTCACACACACAGCTGGGATTTAACCAAGAAGGTAATTACAGGACTACAGTCAGGCTCCATACCAGCTACACCACAGAGACACTGATTGATGTTAAAGAAGTATGTTGATAGCAATGAAAGGATACAGGATGTCAAACTTCAGCTATGTGCCTCTCAAGGCGTGTGTGTGTGTGTGTGTGTGTGTGTGTGTGTGAGTGAGTGAGTGAGTGAGTGAGTGAGTGAGTGAGTGAGTGAGTGAGTACATTTTTTGATACACACACACTTATTTCTTGTCTGTACAACTCTCATGACTGTTAGCTTAGCATAAGGACTGGAATCAGTGGGAAACTGCTAGCCTAAAAAAGGTGTGTTCAGACAGAACGCAAGGCAAATTTTAGAGGTGGCACAGTTGCATGTAAAATCAATGAAAAGACACGAGTGGGCGTGATGATTACATGCACATTCGCCTCGAGCAATGCAAACTGAGGCAAAGGTTGGAAAAAACATTTTCCCAGGGCTTTATGAATCTACTTTATAAACGTACCGAGACAAGAAGAAAATGACTGAAAGAACTGGAGTTTTTTTCCAGAGGCGGAGCTGCCACAAACACACACACACACAAAGTCACACTCCCATACGCACTAGCTAACTAACGTCTGGGACAAATTCACACAGACTGCGCAAAAGGCCCAGCAGTCAAATAAGTTTAAATGATGCAAGGTGAAAATTTGCTTCGCTTTCTGTCTGAATACACACGTTTCGTGGCCCAGGTGCAGTAACATCCTGGAGCCTACTGTCAACATGAGATCGCCAGGCAACCAGTGGAGACTCCAGGAAGTAACTAGCCTGGGAACCAGACAAATCTACTGCGCTCATGTTTCACTTGCTCTGGTAGACAGGTCTGGCCCATCTCCCATTCAGACAGGTTTCCACCCATCTGTGATCTGGTTGGACCATGCAATGCCTATTTCCCACCTCAAATGTTTTCAGAAACACATGTTAGTGTACTGTTTAGCTGTACTTTCAGAAAGTCTGTGACCAAGCCACCTTTTTTTCCCTGCTTGAACACATCCCACTGACAACCCCACTTGCAAATCGAAAATGAACTGAGAGAATAATACGCATTTGTGAATTAGTCACGCGATGCAAGGCTAGGAAGTCATTGCTCCTGGCCATAGAAATAAATCTAGCGCGACCATTAAACCACAACTAGTCTTAATATTAAAATATTAAACAAATTTTTTTTTTAAATCCACCTACCAGCACAACACATTCTCACTGACACTTGGTCAAGGCCCTTTGGCGTCCCTTTGCACCCTGGCTAGCCCTTTTGCGTCATTTTTAGAAGTTTAAGACTCTGCGGTCAAGTTAGCAATGCTTAGCAACAACAAATATGCAACGTTAACAACAACAACAAATATGTCCAATCCGGTCAGACTTTCAAAATAAAATTCTAGCGTTTCGAAACATCACCATTTTGGTTAGGTTTAGGCTCCAAAGGAATGGGTTAGGTTAAGGCAACAAAACTACATGGTTAAGGTTTAGAAAAGATCATGGTTTGGGTTAAAATAACTACATAGGTCAGTTAACACATAAGTTAACTTATGTCACTTGAGTAACTTAAGCAATTTACATAACTTAAATAAAAATATTTAATGTTAACTATTTGTTTCACACAGGACAAGAACCCCAGTCTCCTGGTTCAAAGTCAGAGTTCTGGTCCTCCATCCACCCACCCCAACCACCTCCTTAGTCATCATTTTCTGTTAAATATCGTATACCTACCTTTACCATCACAAACTGAGCTACAGGGCTTCCCCCAATGCATTGAACTATGACGCTCATAAGCGGAGGTAGCATGGGTGCGGCCGACCCAGGGCCCACACTGGTAGGGGGCCCACTACGTGGACTGTGAAGTTTAGCTCAGCTGATTATAGCGAATACGAACAAACAACAACAGTATATGACAATACGATGTACTGGGAGAATTCAGCAGCTCTTATCAAACGAAACAGTCCCTTCACTCATGGTTTCAATGGTAAACCACCACAAGAAGGACAACTACCAACAAACACACCAGATTCTAAGAAGACACGTTTTAATAAACAGAAATCATAAAGCAACATTTGTATTTCAAACAAATGGCAAACTTATAGCACATTTTAACAAAACTTCGCCCTAATGTATCATAGGAATTCTGAGGGACGGACGTAGACTGCGCAGCGGTTTATTTATGGCATCAGCTTACTCTGGAAGCCTCTCAGAAGTGTTTCAGCAGCGAAGCGTGTAGCCTGCCCCACGCTAATGACTTGTTTTTAATTGTCCTTTTTGAGCTTCTATTACATTCTTCAAAGCTCTCTGTGGATCGCTTTCGTTTCTTGTCTTGACGGGTGCATCTCAATGGTGTGAAGCTGCAGTACCGGAGGCTGCAGTTTCAGGACCCCCGTAATCCTGGGACCGCAGTTCTAGGACCCTAGTTCTTTTGCGACAGCGCCATCTATTGGAGAGGTGGTGGTAATACACAGCAACACGAAGGAGGTTAACTCTGTCTGCTAGCACGTTAGCCGTGAGGTTAACCGGTCAACATGCATATACAGTAATCAATAACTTAGGTTTAGGCACACACTCGGCGGTGGTTGTGGTAAGGGTAATTGGCTTCGGGGGGCTGTCAGGAGTAACATAGCTAGCTAGCCAGTCAGCTAGCTGGCAGTATCAAAGTAAACAAGGGTCCTGGAATTGCAGTTCCGGTCCTAGGATTGTGGTCATTTAAAAGGCAGACAAAATGTATTTTGTCAGTCGACAATTTATGGCAATGGAAAAACACTGCAATCCATGTTTTTGTTTTTTCTATGACAGAAAGGGTGTGCATGTTTGCATACACTTCAACAAGGTTTTAGTGTTGCAGTCTGGAGCTAGTTTAGTTAGTATTATGGTTCCTCTCTCTCTCTCTCTCTCTCTCTCTCTCTCTCTCTCTCTCTCTCTCTCTCTCTCAACAAGTGGAGAGACGCCATTAAAAATAATGAGCTTTCTTTCACCTCCCTGGCCTTTGCAGCCAGTCCACAGATTCTTCACTGTACCCAGGCTAGGGTTTAACAGGTTTTTTTTGTCTTAACTTTTACAGTGTGAGAAAAATTCCCAGTTGTAGCAAGTAACCCATTAATTGCTCATGTGCAGGCAGTTTACCACGAGGCCGCTGGTGTTGTGCCTGAGTGTGTTAAAAGTTGGGTTGTTCGTTGGGTCACAAGTCGGGCAGGAAATCAGGTTTTTCCACTGAGTGGACACAGTGAGTGGTCAGATCCCAAAGTCGACAGCCACTATTTTAGCGGCCAGATGTTTTAAGGCTTTTTATTTATTTTATTATATAAAGGAGCTGTGTTGGATTTGTGCTTCACTCATGGCCAAGGATAAAAATGCACCAGCATTTGGTTCACAGTTATAACATAATTTTCCCACCCTGGTTGCAACTACATTGTGTCACAGTTGCCCTAAAGTCCATAAAGTAAGACACACACAATTTCGGGCACATGACACAATTTCAAATAATTGGGCTCAAAGACATGAGCCCAATACAAAACCTGTCATGTTATGATTTCAAATCTTTGATCATGACCTTACCAGGGAAGGCTGACTGAGCATGCATGCCATTTCTTTTACCAGCATCTGATTCACACTCACATAGCTGGACACACTCACACCTGGGGGCTTTCAAGTGCAACTTTGGTTTTATGATGTTGGCATTAGTACATAAAATAAAATTAAATACATACATAACCTTTTTTAATACTTCAGTGTTTGTTTCTGAATGGGTGAATGAATTTATGTCACTTTTGTTACACATCGTAGATTGATCATGGGAAGTCTCATCCAACTTTCACACGCTCTCTTTCTGTCCTATGGATCCAACTGCTCTACATGTGCAGGATCCAGTGATGCTCCTAAAGCACTGCAGAATGACATTACCCATTAATCAATCTCATTTGACACAACGTTGTTTTGTTTTTCTTTCCACTTGTCAATAGCTCAGCTGCAGTTATCAGGTCAGTGTATTTTCCACATCCAGGCCTCTCACATGTGGGATGCTGACTGGAGTTCACCTTAAATGGTGACAGAGCAGCCACTGGATTTACTGTTGAATGACACTGTCCCTTAAGGAATGGTCACAGGTCAAGTTCTGCAGATGGCTCATGTGTCCAGCCCATACTCTTCAACCTGAAACCTCAAATAGGGAGGATTTTGAAACCAAAGCAAGAAATGTGAGTTTCAGAGACTGTTTCCTGCATTCTATTGACTTTTAAACAATGAAAATAACAAAATAATAAGTACACTGCAACAGCATTTCTACGTTAAATACTAATTCTCAGGAAAGAATACAGAATAATTTGCCACTTTGGCATGAACTAATACTCATCAGTTTTCATTAATTCATAATTTTTTTTGCCCCTGCCCCCTGTCAATTATCAGTTAAGTCTGTGCTTGACTGACATGGCAGATTTTACAAAATGCATTACCTTGTCCATCAATGAGGAGAAAGAAGAGCAAACAGCTCTCCTTATACATGCTACACAGTGCCAAAGAAAGGTTGTGATAACGAAAAGTAAAAATGTGAGTGAGAATTTGTCATAAATCTTCAGTTGGGAGGGTTGGCATTTATCTCTCATGAAAGTAAGGTACTATATGAGTTACATTTACAGATAGCTTTCTTAAAACTAGTGATAACAAAAAAGCTGTGTTTTCTGATGAGTATTAGTTCATCCACATGAATTTCATGTGGTAAAGCCCCTTTAAAATTATTTCAAGGGATGCTTTGAACTTTTGCACCCTTGTTAGCTTCAATCCTTGAAATCAAAATACCAGTCACCGACCCAAGAGCCTTTGTGCACCTACTCCATGAACGTCACTTAGGTGCACCAGTTAAATAAATCACTTAAATAAATGCCTGCAATGTATGTGTCGGAGCTCTTAAGAAAACACTGGAAATCCTAAAGGCTGAACAGAGGAAATTCACATGAATGTGACAACTTAAAGGCAAATAAGGCACATACTGTAAAATGAAGTTAACAGTGGTGGAATTGTTTTCTTTTACCGCGACCAGCAACAGTATTTCTTATGCTTCCATCCAACCTCTCTTGAGTGTGCTCAGCCCCCTTGTGTACACAGACTGCCACGTCTAGACAATACTCAGCGGTGGTTCCTGCAGAAACATGGTTGACAGGGGCCCAGAAAAAAACATACTCAACTCTTAAGCTTTCTCTTTCACAGGCACAGACAAGCTCACAAATTCACACACACATACACACGCAAATACACAAAATATACACACGCACGGTCCCATATTAACATTTGCTCTAGTAAAAACACAGTGAACAACTTGCCAATCAACTGACTGGAGGACAGGCTGCTCAGGCAGGTCAAAGGCCACTGGAATGTTTGTATGTGTAATCATGAACGAGGAGCTTGGGGTGTGTGTGTGTGTGTGTGTGTGTGTGTGTGTGTGTGTGTGTGTGTGTGTTTGTTACATTACCTCTCCATAGTCTTATCCTTCTTCCCGCCTCCATCTTCTTCCTTCTCAGTATAACAGGTGTTTCCAAGACCACTAGCAGCTATAGCTATTATGCGCTTATATGACACCATTGATCACAACATCATGTCAGACAGACTGAGGCACTGGGTGGGGATCTCTGGTACTGCCCTAGAATGGTTTTCATCCTACCTGTCAAATAGGAAGTTTTGCGTGTCTGTAAACAACTATGTCTCTTCGTTTTGTCCAGTTAAATATAGTGTGCCACGGGGTCGGTCTTAGAACCCATTTTGTTTTCCTTGTATCTGCTTCCCCTTGGACATATTATCCATAAACATGGTATTACTTTTCATATTTATGCTGATGACACACAAATATACTTGCCCGTCAGATCCACAGACCCTGGAATGCTGAGTTCACTTAACAACTGCCTTCTGCTGGCTCCCTAGTAAATCACATTTAAGCCTGTGGCAAAGAACCTTGGTGTTTGGTTTGATAGTAATTTAAATTTCGAGCAGCACACCACAAAGCGTGTTCAATCGTGTTTTTATCAACTTAGAAATATAGCAATAATTCGATCTATGTTTACTTTTAAGGACACCGAGACCATTTTACACGCCTTCATCTCATCATGCCTGGATTATTGCAACAGTCTTTTCACCTGTTTAACCCAAAAATCTATTGATCGACTCCAGACTGTCCAGAACTCAGCTGCCAGGCTTTTAACCAGAACAAAGAAATATGACCACATTACTCCTATTTTAGCTTCATTACACTGGCTCCCAGTATGTTTTAGAATTGACTTTAAAATTCTATTGATTACTTTTATGGCCTCTCGCCTTGTTATATTTCATGGCCTCTCGCCTTGTTATATTTCTGAACTATTAGTCCCATACACACCAGCACGTACCTTGAGATCCTCGGGCAGAGGTCTGCTATCTGTTCCAGAGTCTTGACTGAAAACTAAAGGGGACAGAGCGTTTGCAGTCATGGCCCCGAGGCTCTGGAACAGCCTGCCCGAGGAAATCAGGTCAGCTGAGTCAGTGAACTCTTAAGTCCCTTCTTAAAACATACTTTTATAGGAGAGCCTTTCCCGATCTTATTTGACTTTATTTTATCCCTTTTATTTTATTCTATTTTACTAATTTTATATTTATCTTAAACATGTATTTTAGTCTTTTCAATGTTTTCATGCTTTTATCTTGTATTGTTTTTGTATTATTGTCTCTTGGGTATTATTGTCTTTACACTTGTTAAAGCACTTTGTAACTTGTTTTTGAAAAGTGCTCTACAAATAAAGATTATTATATTATTATTATATGGCTGCCAGAGTTAAGCCCCTGAAAACTTGGTTTAACATTTGAAGTTTTTCAATATTCTTAAATACTCCTTAAAAAGTAAAGCTAAAGTTTTGAAACTGAGCTTGGACAAAAAGACCCATAGATGTTATTTACTAAGAGTAACAAAAAACTCGCTTATTGCTAATCCATGTCACCCGGACAATGGGTGTGATTTGATCACCTTTGATTGACAGTGACAATAAACAACTGCCTTCATGTGTTGATTTACTAGTGTTCTAAATGTACAAAAGTATGTGGCATCAACTTTTTCCAGCTGGGCCCTGCACCCTCCAAACCAGTGAGAAGAGCACAGGGAAAAAACCATCTCTCAACTAAAATAACCAAAACTGTTTGCTCATCAGAAGAAGCTGATTGAAAAAATGTGTTTTCAGAGCCCTAAAACACACAAGGGCACATATCCAGAGAAAGCCATACTGCTCCTCCATTCCATGCTAAGTGTCTTTCCCTGGATTCTTCCTCTTCCTGCGTCTCTCTCCTGAGGAGAAATACATCACTGTAAGTCAAGGGTAAATGTCTTTCATAACCCTTGACTTCCTTATCATTCCTTGAGCCCTAAGTGAGACGTGTAGTAATGTTGTCATCATTACTGCTGAAGTGGGTCAACATTTATCTACAGCCGGCTGGAACGGGATTCAGCCCAGGGACGCGGAGAAGTCACTCACCCATTTCTGTCAAGATATAGTCCTGTCATCACTATCTGTAATGTAGAATCAGACCAATTATATTGTACAAGTGTACTGGGCCTTAGCCACATGAGCACAGTGCAAAATCTTTTATATTTCGTGCAGATTACAGAATCACCAAAGTGTGCCAGTAAAGCATATTGTTGGTGGATCATATTCACATTTGCATTCAAGATTGTCTTAATTTAATTACTCTGCTATTTAGAGAGAGAGACACTGTCCATGTGAACACGTTACCTTTCTTTATTTTTCTCTTAACCCTTTAAGACCTGCCATCAACCAAGGATCAATGACTGTTTTACTTGTTTTATTTTTCAGAAAACAAGTGAAACAGTCATTGATACTTGGTTGATGTTATAGCTTACAATGTAGTTCAACTTATTTTAGACCCCCACAGAACTCCACAGTGATTACAGCTCTCTCATCAAACTTAACATGATTTTAACCTGTAGTGGTCATATCCACTTCACCTCACATGGCAAAGGAAGTACTGTAAATGAAAAACAGATAAAATGAAGACAGAACAGCTCGGACACATGGGGTGTAAAGCTGTCACAGCAACTACAGAAACAACTGAGAATTACTTTTTAAAAGGAATAGTTTGGCATTTTGAGCGTTTTGGTTATTCGCTTTCTTGCCGAACGTTTTATGAGAAGATTGATACCACTCTCGTGACTGTCAAATATGAAATTACAGCTAGCAACTGCTTAGTTTAACTTAGCATGAAGACTGCAAACAGGGGGAATCAGCTAGCCTGGCTCTGACAAAATGTACCAAATTTGCCTACCAGCACCTCTAAAGCTCATTTATTAATAATATCTTCTTTGTTTAATCTTCTTGTTAATCTTCTTAATCTAGCTCTCGGCAAGAGAGCGCTTCCCAAAATGCTGAACTGTTCCTTTAATGGAGTCACAAATAGCCTCATCTTTTATTCATATGGTTCCTTTTGTGATAAGTTATTGGTTAATGCATTCTGGAAGTAGCCTGTTTCAGTCAAGACACCTGCAGGTTACATGAAAGTGTTGAGGATTTAATGAGACTAGACAGGTCAAGGGGTTTCATGTTTAATAAGTATGCAGCCTTTATGCCACATGGGGGGGACACTGGGATTCACCCAACACAAGTCTGATTTAATGTCACTATGTCAGGACTTTATAAAACAAAACAAAAAATCACTACATTACTATGGAACATAAAGAAAGGTCTGCACGTTGTCTGTCAAAATTGGATTTGACTCCCCAAGGCAAGAAACAATATAGGCTACAGTATAGGATTCAGTGTTACTGCAAGGCTTTTAATAATCCACTCTCCTTTCTGGTGGATAGTATGTCATTTTGAAACAAAACTCCTCGAACAGTGAAGAAACTCATTACTGCTAATGTGTCTCTTCATTTAGCTCACAGGCAGGCTCTTTATCAAACAGTGCTATGGGTTGGTGACAGGCTGCATGTCAGAACCCACCTCCAACTAAAACATCCATATAGGCAGTCACTTTCCACATTGCTTACAGCAACAGGTATTAAAAATAGCCCAGAGGCTTATCCGACATTGGTTATTTATGAGGGAGGTTTTTATATGCTACTGTCTTTAAACATTCTCATCAAAACTGCATAAATTAATCACAGGAGGGAAAGCTAGCTCGATTTTAATACAGATCGAATGCTGCCCCACAGCAGCATAATTATACCACGGTTTTATGCTTCATTATATTTTATATTAGTTTTGGAATGCCTCTCCTGTTGGTGTGCAGCTCTTTTTTTATGTGAGAGTGGACTATACAAACTGGCATGATGGATGTAACCTCAGATTGGGAGTGTGATATACTCATTAAGATCATTAACCTTTTAGTCATGTGGTGCAGGCTGTTTCCTCTCAGATAAGGAACTCAATATCACGCCAACATTGCTGAGGTTAATTTGGAGGACACTCAACTCACAGATACAATTTGCTTGAAACTATCTCGATACACATTTCACTTGGAGGAGTAGGAATAATGGGACCATCATTGTATGTTGTCTCCATCTAGTGGTTGTGGCTATTAGTGGATAGTGCGTTTACCAAAAATTATAAGTTTCCCAATTTCATACCTAACACTAATTCTAATTGTTAGCATGCAGTGTGTTCCCAGTGTAACTTGACAAATGTTAGTACTGAAAGCAGTCACTGTATGTTCAGTTTTTGTGCAAACTGTTTTAGAGAGGTGTGGATGCAGCTATATTGTCATTTTGAGGCAGCAGTTCAGAATGAGAATTAGAAGGAGCTTTATTGCCAAGTAGTGTTTTACACATCACGTTTGTGGGGCTGTAGAACTGTTAGGTGTTTCTGTTATTTTAGTCTTCATTGATATAAATGGGGTGGACAAAATATTAACGACAAACTGAGAGTGCTGACAGATGGACACAGTGCAATGCATGAAGGAAATGTTCACAGCTGGAGAAATTTTTAACTAATTGTGGATGGTAGCGAAAAAGTTTAAGTTTAATTAATACAGAATTCAATTTAAAAAATGTCTAAACTAAAAAGTGTTTGTCTTATCTTTTAAACACTGTCACTCTCTCAATAGAACAAAGTATGATAATAATCACAATTACTTATTTTGCAAAGACATTCATCCAAAATTAGTTATGTCCTGACCAATTATCAGAAATTTCACAGGAGAGACGGCAGGGACAGGCAAAACTGAAGATTTTTGGGCCTTTTCTTTTCATACTTGCTCAGTCGAGGACTTCTTTTTCATCTCTGAAATATGTCTTAAATTTGATTAAACAAAACATCAAAAGTCAACAAAAAATCTTTTAAAATAGACCCAGAGTCAAGGTTACTTAAAAAAAGCAGAACATTGTAAGATGGAATCTTTATTATCATTTTTATTAATGGCACAAAACACAAATACTGTTTACACGGTTTTACATTTAGCTCTGTTCACATTTATTTTATCAGTGGAACAATATGCTTCTTTTTTTTACAGTCTTATGCTCATTACTTCAACAACAAACCGAAAGGCTACTGATAGTGTATCACAATAATGGGTTACAAAAATCTCTTTTCCACTAAAAACAAAAAAAAACATTTTGTAGAAATACAACAGGAACAATGCCCCTTGACCTCTAGGGGTCACACTTCATGATCTCTCTGAGGCAAATAGTAGCATAGCAGGAGGAGTCTAGGTCGAAGTTTAAGGTGAGCGAGAGCGAGTCCTGCTTCCCTTCTACAGTGGTGCCATTCAGCTGCCCGTCACTTCTTCTACTGCTGCCTCCTGTCACCTCTCCTCCTCCCTCCCCACAGGCTGCTCTCTGCAGCTGGTAGCGGAGGTTGCATGGACAGGCCAGCAGGGGGCGGTAGCAGCCAGGCAGATTTAGTTTCAGGCTGCTGACTCGGAAACGACAGTCCTCCAGTCCATCTCTGGCCAGTCTCTCCTGGAACCAAGTCCCCATGGCGTTTTCTGGATACTTCACGGTGTTCCCTGGCATGGGTAGTAACACCTGATGGGATCATAAAAACACAGTAGCAACAGTAGTGAGAAAAGCAGAAATAGTAGCATTTGAAGTAGGATCAGTGGCGGTTCCATAGACCAATTTTATTGGGGGGGCCAGACTGGGGCCAGTTGTTTTTTTTTCAGAGTGGCACATTCAGTTCGGGGCAAAAGAGACAAAAGCAATGTTCAAGCTTCCAAAATCTTTTGTTTTGTATATTATATACATTCTTTGATGCAAAACATCTTTGTAAGGCTTAATGAACAGTATAAGCTCTAGTGTACGAGACATTCTCTGGATCCTTTTTTGTACTTTGTATCCCACTATAACTTTTGCTAGGAAACAACAAACTTCTCCATTTACACCCCTGTTATTACTCATGATGTGAAATATACCTAAAACAAAATACTTGATAGTAGGCCATCATCTGTGCATTATAAAGGAGGGACACATTTTACGGCAGGTTGAAAATACAGTCGGAAATGATTTGTATCCCACTATAACTTTTGCTTGGAACATAAAAACTTCTCCATATTCACACCTGTTATAAGGCATTGTGAAGTATACACAAACTTAAATACTTGGTAGAAGGCCATCATCTGAGGATTATGGAGGGGGATACATATTTTGGCAGACTGCATGTCCAGCCTGCTAGGACCAGTAGGCTACTGTTATCTCTTTTTGTGTATGAAAAGAGCTGTTTAAATGCAATGCATTATTAAATTATTATGATAATAATTTACCCTTTAAAGAGGGGGACTCCAGCAATTTCTAGTAATATCCAAAGGCTATCCATGCAATGGAAACATTGATTACAAGAACAAAATATTGTCTACAATGCTGCATTCAGTTTAATGTACACTTCGAGTCAAGTAGATGTAACGTTGAGGTGAGCAATGTGTTAAACTGATTACAATGATCTTGATTTTACAGTATTGATGGCGTAGATATTTGTATGAGCAGCTTACTTGAAAAAGGTGACTGTCTGGATCTAGCTTCCAAACAGTAACATGGATGACTGAGTTGAGTGATCAACTACGTGGTCAGTTATAACATCGTCAGACTATCGCGAAATAAATGTTTGCTTTACGAGGGAAACTATATGCTCGTTTTGTTTAGACATTCTCAATTCTGTCCAATGAATAATACGAATAACACGTAACGTTAACGTCAGCCTATAAAAGCGTTCTTATGATTAGTGTGCTAGCTTGCTCCGCAAAAACCTCATTGATAAAACGATGAAACAATCCACGTTATATTTTTCATGCCTTCATCTATCAAAGATAACTATCTTGGCACGACACCTGTCTGTGGCAGTGTAACGTCTTAAAGGATCTGACTAGTTGAGACACATTTTTTCTGCCTTTGCATCAGCACCACATCGTCGCAAGGAAGATATATTACTATGATTATTGTAGACTTTTCGTTCAGAGGCGGGCCATAGGGGGGTCCAAGGTCTTTGTTACAGGGGTACTAGCCCCTGTTGGCTCCCGCCAAAAACCACCACAGAGTAGGATTATATCCCTAAACTACATACTTGTCCCAGCGCATACACTCCTTCTTGCTCCTCTTGGTCTGTCACCACATGGATCTGGAAAAGCAAGACAGGAAAGGTCAGCAGCAGTGACGCTGTGTTTGCTAAATGTGACAAAGGTGTTCTAAAATTTAGAGAGAGTTTCTTCAATCAATCGGTCACAAGTACAATCTCTGAAAAAACCCTGTTTACTACTTAGCTGAATCACTGAGACCCTCTGGATTACGTCAGCAAAAAAACTACAACATATTGTTTGTATTACAATAAACAAAAAACTGCAGAATAACCGTCTATATCAATAGTATACAGTATAAGATTCTAACTGACTGTAAAAACTACATTTAAGCACAAATCTTTGAGTAAAAATACAGACGCAGGGTTCAACCTCTCATTTAAGCTCCACTCTGTCATTTCCTGTGCTCTGAAGGTGTTACAAGCCTCGCTGTTAGAAACTGAACATGTCATATAAGGTGAACATGTCATAACCAAAGTAACAGGTTTTTCTGAATTGGTGGTTTGCCATCCTACTTTCAGTTGTTGCAAATGTCCACAAAGTCACAAAAGAAACAAGCATTGTGAAATTGTGAAATACATTCCAGTGGTCTTATTTGGAGGCCAATGGCTTTACCTTCACTCACTACTTGGTTTAATATGTCAAAAAGAAGGTGACGGATATATTTGTGTGTGTTCAGCCTGTAGTTTAAGTCCAAGCTCTCACCACAGGTCACTGATACATGCTAGATCCTCTCAGGACTCATGGTGAGGGGACTGACCCAAATAAGTTTGAGCCTGAAAGATGGAGTGTCTGAACGGTGTGTATCAGACGCATACTTGGTGTATCACAGACAAGGCCCGAGCAGTGGGCTAGAACAGAAACTCATAGTTTTTGAAAATGTCTTGGGAAGGAACTTTGACATTATCTTTGACCACTCGCAGAAAAAACTAAACTGAAACAGTGTTTACTAGTGTAGCAAAAAGATACCTACATTACATCCTACACTGTAAATAATTGTTTCCCTACTCCTATGATCTAATCTATTATCTACTATATATACATATATTTACAAATGTATGTGATTCCATGACTGCTGTGTGTGTATATTCCAGTGATTTTTTGTTTTGCAGCCCTGTCAACTGTTTTATGGATGAAACAGATTATTCAGATTATTCTAAAATGTGTGGTTTTCTAATGTATTAATTATGAAGGTAGGGTAGATTTTAACTCATAATATTTTAAACTGCTTGTACACTGCCAGTGGGCTTCCTATAGTATTGAAACACAGCATTTCCTTTGCGCGTGCTGATCAAAGCACTCTAGTTAAAATATTGGTCTATGCAATAAAAAAGCAAATGCATTCATTCTTTTTATATTTTCTATCCTCTCTTACCTGAGGCAAGCTGGTTTCTCCAGCGTCCTCCACTTTTTTTTGCCCTTCCTGCATCCATACCATGTCTCCTCGCCTAGCACTGTGGCCCAGAGTAGCCAGCCTGTGTGCCGCTGCCTCGTTCCACACTCTGACAACCACAAACAGATAGCTCAGCACAATTATCACTATTAAACAATTAAAGCACTGGGAGATGGCTGTAATTTCCCAAACTGATCATGACTTATTATATGGCAGTCATTTATTATTATATGAATCATTTTGCAAAAAGAAAGTAAATTTATGACACAATTTGTTTAGAAAATAAAAAGATGAAAGCAGGTGATGCTGGGTGAAACCTAGCCCCAGTTTTTCGGCAGTACTCTGCAAACTTTGAAAAACCTAGAAGGTCATTTAACAACACTTATATTGCTTCATATATGCGTTATATTGCATTATATGTTGATGTTACTTTCCAATATTGTAAATCTTGATACAAAATACTTTTAATATTTTGCATGTGTATGGCAATAAGAGCAAAGACATATGTCATTTTCCACCTACCTGGATTCAAAACACAGTCTGAACGGTTTAAAAAAAAAATCATTTTGCAGCAGGAACATTTATCTATCTTTGATGCTAGCTTTGGGACTCAGCACAAACCGTGGCTAGGGTTAAACCTGGAAACTGAACGGGACAATCTAGCTGTCGAATAATTTTGTCTCCTTTTATCATAATCTCTGTCAATGCCCTTATATCCCAGTTGCTGCAATAGAGCTGCTCAATAGCCAACAAGCGGCTGACCTGCTACAGTAGGCATGTGGGTAGAAGACTCTCATGCTGTGGGGCAGGCTGAGCCAGGCTTGGGCGCAACCATCTGGACCTGTACCGTAGCGGTTCAGGGCCCGAAGCATCAGTCGCTCCCTGGCCTTCGACAACGGCATCAGCGCCAAAGACTCCTTAGCGTTTTCTGGTATGGAGAAGCGAGAGAGAAAGGAAAGAGTGATAGAGTAAAACACTTACAGCATGTTCACATGAAGGTCATTAACAACGTTTTATGTGTGTGAATAAATTAGCTACATTAATTGTTCTCAGCACTACAAAAATAGGATGATTACCAACATTACCAACAGAAACTCGTAGGTTCTGCAAATTCTTATAAAGTTCTTGGGAAGCAACATTCACACTATCTTTGACTGTTTTCTGGAAAAATGAAACTAAAACAGCCAGTGCTGTCCTGGCCCTCACCTGTTTGGAGGAAGTGTCTCTTCGCTTGGCTCTGAGGATCATCGCCTTCCTCTGGAGTGAAGAAGAGACGCACAGCACCCACCTGACGCACACAACCAACAACATACGTCACAACACACACAACAACATGCCCAACACAGCATAAATCGTTTTACTAAGATGACCCTGTTTTTCAATCAGGCTACATGCAGTCGGTGATGCCCGCTTTGAGGAACCAGTTGCCTCATTTCACCATAAAGGGCGGTGCATCTGGTCATATACACAATTATTGTCTGCAACACTTACCATGTCTTCTTTGAGTAAAGCCAGTCCTACACGGTCAGACTGAACACTCTGCCCACTCCCAAACCTCTGTGGTCCATAGTAATTGACAAAGCCTCTGGCCTGCAAAGAACAAACCAGGTGAACGTGGCTGTGGCTCTGTATTTGTGTTGTAGATGTTTTGAAAAATCACTAGCATATTTCAAGCACTACTGGGCACTGTAGTTTTTGCAAACATAACTGAAACAGGAGGGAATTATGCATTTGTTGGGGACTATGTTGCTCTAGTGAGCATTTACAGCAGCAGGATGTTGTATGTGGGACTGACTCAAAATAAACTACAGTGATCATGTTCATCTTAAGGAACAAACATGTCACCCAGTGCAACAGTGTGGCTCATTGATGTGTTTTTAATATGGCACAGAGAAGCTAAATATATCCGGCTTTGGCTACATAAGCAATTACATTTTAGTAGGTAAAATTCAATGATAGTCTTTTTTGTGAAAGGAGATAAATATAGAATATCACCAGACTTTTCCTTTATCATTAAATAGATTGAGATACATTTTAAAGCGTAGGGTGCCATGTTCTCATCCTAAAGTTGTAAAGGCTGTAAAAGTGGCCTTGTCACTCCTTTAGAGAAGACATGTAAAGGAAATACACAGACTGGCTCAAATGTAAATAAGGCCAAATGTTGTAATATCCATTTTAGAGTAAATCTCCATTATAAATATATTAGATTTTTTAGTTTGCGTGTGTGGCTAGTTTAAAAATCATTAGCATGTTTCAAGTACCCCGTGACCCTGTATGCAGGATAAGCGGTTGACGATGGATGGATGGATGGATGGAAGTACTACTGAACAGCTGTAGTGAGAGTGATATATGTGAACATATGAGACAATTTGGGTGTAAATTCGACATTGAATATCATGATTTAGAAGAAATGCTTATAAAATTAATAAAATCCTGTACAGTACCTTTTGGTGTAAATCTCTATTATATTTTTGTTATGATATAATCTGTGACATAAAACTGCAGACATGGTTGTTCACATGTAAACATTTTTTTTACTTGTGTGCGTCTAGATTTGTTTAAATTCTTCAGTACAAGAGTAATGACATGCATGTGACGATATGCACTGTTAGCGTACAGTGGGCTGAAAAATTCAGTTTGACAATGTTTGATGTCACAGACTAAAAAAAGAAATATCAACTGAAATGAGAAACAATTTCAATAATACCTCGACATTCTCCACTGCTTCCTTTACCAGCGCTGCCAGGCGTGTGTGTGTATTTGTCCCAGAGGATTGTGTGTCACTGGCCCCGTGTGGTCTTAGATTGCGAACCACAAGGTCAAAGTGGTTCCCCTGCAGTCGTCCAAGCCTGAGAGGCGCACTTGCAGAGCGGATCTGAGACAGGCGCATCCCTCTCTTCTCAAAGTCTGCTGTCTTCTCTTTCAACCTAGTGATAAATGACACCAAAGAAATAAATACTTTTCTCACTGATTCCATGCCATTCCTTTTGATTTTTGTGTCAAGGAGAACTCAAACAAAAGTTAAGAACCGCAACATCTTTAGACTGTTGCAACTTTTTGCCTTGCCGATTTGTGAATGTGAACATAAATATATGATCTCCAAAACAACCAAATCCACGTAAGTAACGCAAAACTACCGTTGAGGTGAGACCTTCTTGACCACCATAGACTGGTAGGTGATGGCTCTCTTATCCTTGATCCCAGCGTAGGTGAAATCTGACGGTAGGACCCCGAGAGCTGCTGCCATGTAGCTGATGGCCTCCAGAGTCTCAAGGTTCTCCTTACAGAGAGTGAAAGCTGAAAGACAGGACACGCGCGACACACCAGTGTTTTTATTCTAATTTTAAAAGTTGCTTATGGAATATCAGTCATGAAAAGTTTATTATTTCTACTACATCTTGAAATAAAAAACACTGACATTATTTCAATATTAAATGACCTTACTTTCCTTCTTTAAGACAAGTGATTAAGGGATGACAATTTTAGGTATTAATTAAGAAAATAATCAATACTTCTATGCTTTCTTTTTACCAGTGTAAATTTCTTCTTCCTTGCGTTCGTCAGTGGTTCTCTTCTTTGGCCTGCCTTGCTCTCTCAGCCTAACCGTGACAGCTGTCGTCCCTTGGTCAGTGAAGCTTTTTGTCTCCACCAGTTTGCCAAACCTTCGACTCAGGAAGTGGTGGACCGCCGTCCTGTGCTCCTTACTGTCATCAGGTCCAAATGTATAGGATGAGCCTCGCACTTTGGCATCTATGAACCTGAAGAAGTCCTCTGCTTCGTCCTCTGTAACCAGCCCGGAGAGCTCTCTGTAGTCTGGATCTTCCCTCACCCTGATCTCAGGCTGAATAGTGACAGTCATGAGGAAGGGGAAGCGGTGTCGGACGGCCCGGTGGACATTCGCTCTGTGGTGTTTGTCAGGGAAGTATCCCAGAGATAGCTCCTGCTTGGTTGGCTTTTCATCTTTGAGAGTCAACACAAACTGCTCAAGCTCTTCGCTGACTGACTGGCCTAAAATCACACTTAGATCAAAGCTGCCTGGACTAGGTATGGTGACATCTACCCCACAATCAGCTGAATCATCAGTGTCCTGTGAGACCGAATAATGACTATTCTCCTGACATTCAGCACTGCTTTCCTTTTTTGTATCTGAGGAGGCACAGGCTGGTGTCTGTGTGGCTGCTGCTGTATTAACACGCTGTCCAGTGATGTCTATCTCAGTCACCACAAAGTCCTTGATAAAGTTTTTGATGCTTCCACGAAAACCTTCATGGTTTGATATGAAGCATGCAGGGACGTTCGCAGCATCACTGTCCTGCTTCATGGTCACTTCATCCAAACACTGCAGAGTTTTCACTTATTCCTGTTGCAGAAAAGGAGAAAAATACAATGTCAAAGGCAGTCGGAGTTGGGGCACACCTTAAACGTAAAGTCAGGAGGCTTGGAAAGATGATAGGTGTTTTATTTCTGCTTAAGCATCGGTAATACATGCGAAATAGACCGTCTGTTTGCAGTAACGTTAATAATCGTGTCATAACGTTACACATAACGTTAAATCCTACCTTGGCTTTGGTGAAAGAGAGCTGTACCTGCTATAACAAAGAAAGTAAAGCACGTTCCTGTTTTTAAACGGGAATATGAATTTATGATGAACAAATAATAAAAACGCAGCTGTGTTTTTCTACTCATTTACTCAACGAACCTCTATCCGGCATGTAAACGAGGAGCTGTTGATGTAAACACAACAACGCTGAATCGATTCCGTCTACTTCCGCGTCATGTGACTGTCATGTGACTTTTCTTAAAGGGACAGACAGCAAGTCCGGGAGCAAGGACGTGTTTACCATTTCGACTGCCTGACTAGGTTAACACCTGATAGGTATCAAGGGGTTCAGTCCTGGTTCATTTGTGTGGCCTATTCTCAGTTGCAGTACACTCATGCAGTCATAACACCTGTTGGGTTACACTCACCACTGTCCTCCGTACCCCGAGAGAAGGTGGCATGAATAACTTAAATGTTAAACATTCACAATGTAATTTAAATAGTGAATAATGCTAATAATGAAGTCATTAAAGTAATAATACTAATAATAATAACCCAAATAACTCTAGAACATACTGTAGCCGAAACGTAAGTGTAACATAAATGAGTATGTTAAAGTAAACTAAAATTTAAATAATAATAATAATTATGATAATAATAATAATAATAGACAGCAAACAGTTTAGAGAGAGGGCTATGACATACAACAAAGGTCACTGGCATGAACCAACCCTGTGACTGCCATGTGTCTATCAGTAACCATTTGGCTACCAGGGTGCTCCGAAAAGACAGAACTTTGAACCACAACAATTTCATGATTCAAACCTAGAATACACCTTGTGGTGAGACAATAATGTCTCACTCTGTTGTCTTGGACAAATAAAGGATCTATGGAGAAGCTGCATCACATGACTGCTTGTGGTGAGACAATAATGTCTCACCACAAGGTGTCTTGTCAACAATAATAGCCTACTTTTCTCCATACGGTGTAATCTTTCAGAAATATGTTGTTTTATTATAAATAAGGATTTCTGTTATTATGTGTTCAGTGGTAACGAATATTTTAATTATCTCTATTATACGATGGCTATTACCATACATACCATGAACAAACAAAATCACATTCTTTCTGTTATTGCTTATAAAAATCATTGTAATATGACAATTGTCATAAAGAGTTTGTGTGTGTCATGAGAAATGAAGAGTGGAGAGGCCAGAACCAAGGGCAGCATGGAAGCTTTGTCTCTAAATTACACTAGGAAATCTCTCTCTCTCTCTCACACACCCCTCCCCCCAAACAGATGTATAGTATAGATAGATGGTGTGTGTGTGTGTGGGGGGGGGGACTCTGATGAGAAGTCATGTGATGCAGCTTCTCCATAGATCCTTTATTTGTCCAAGACAACAGAGGACAAAAAATGCTTTATGGGGGGACTGAACAGGAAGGCAAGCTCAGTTGTAGGAACGCACGCACACACACACACACACACACACACACACACACACAAATTGAAAAATAAGACTTTAATGCCCCTCTATCCGTACTTTCCCTCGGCTCCAGTTGAGAGATCTGTTTTCTTAAATCATCAGTCTCCTTCTACATCTGGTCTTTCATTGGTAACATAACACTCCCCTTGACACAATCAGGAAGTCTGCACAATAAACTAAGAAAGCTCATCCAAACTGATCTAGGGTGTTGGGAGTTGGTGTGTGCCGTGAGAAATGAAGTTGAGGATCTTGATGCAATAGCTGTAGTGAAGCTTTGTCTTCCTGGCACTGAGTTGGCACTGAAATCACCCCCCACAACCCCCTGTTCCCCACGATTTGTGGTGAGACACTCACAATGACTCACAGCTTTCAGTCTCCGGAAATAGCTTCCCACACTTCCCAGAAATTAATCAAGTTGTACTGTCAAAATAACCAAATATTCAGCTGTAGGGTGTTGTGATTTAGTGTTGACTCTGAGTCGTATCACCTAAATTACAAAATCTGAACACACAATAACATACAAATAAACAACTTTTGCTTTTTTCGCCTTAGCTGGTATTTAGTTTGACAAGCTTTTCTTCCCATAGAACTCCATGTAAAGGACGTAAAAAGGACCCTTCACCCCTTTTTTGTCATCTATACATTTTAATGACATAAATTCTGCATCTGAAGTGTATTTCTTTCTTTTCTTAAGCCTCATTCTGTAACAACATTTGCTAACTCTAAGTGAGACTTTGGTGATCACAGACACCTCAAAATAAAGACTGATTACTTGTCTGGGTAGTTTTGAGCAACACTTAAGGAATGTACTGCAACTTTTGCCAAGATAAATGCATACACTAATAACCAGTGGATTAAGACCTTGCCATCACTCAGCTTTCGAGACTACCTAGAAGGCACTAGGTCATCTGCAACATATACAAAAAAACTACAGCCAGAGTCGTCACTGAAATGAAAAAGAATGAGAGTATATTTCTCCAGAGTGAAGGTCCCTTTCCTGACTTTGTTTCAAGGTTGTAGATCCAGATTAGTTACATAACTTCCTGCAAACCTTGGAACCACTGGTTCCAAACTGCACAATAATCTTGTTTATAGTGAACTGTTCCTCATACTGGTGCCGCTGCTTTCATCTGCTTTGGACCAAGGCCCTGAAAGAGTGGGAAAGGGATTACATCTGCTGAGCATTTTAAGGAAAAAGAGAGAACACCTGCTCCTCACACTTGTGATGTTTTTGTTGCCGTTTCACAAATGAGGTCCTGAAACGCCATGCTTTGCTGATTGTGATAAAGTAAGTATACTTTGTTTGAATTCCTCACAGCGATCCAGAACCAGCATTATCAGTATCAACAGTGCTAATGTGCCCCACAGGAGCCAAACTATTCAAAAACAATGGGAGTTGGTGACAAAACAAAATGCTTATTCCCATGGTCTATCTCAGAAATACAGCACACACAAAGTTTAAAGTTCAAACACACATATCCCATTAACTAAAATAAAGATTGATACCTCATGTTTCTATGGTAAATATATTTATAAAAAACTGAAACAAGCACAATGCTTGAATGATGTTTTTTTCCCCTAGATTTTACGCTGGTGGAGAGCAGAGGAGGTAGCAGAAAAGTCTGCTGGAACAATGTGAAGCCAGTTGGATGTTTACTCTAAAAACCCTTTGACGAAGAAGTGTGAATGATGAACTTGCGTTTAACTTCTGTTTAGTGCAGTAGATTTATTTTGTTGCATGCTATTGTTAAAGGGGACGATTTAGTATTGCATTTCTACATCGCCTAAATTCTCCAGAGCCACATAAGAAACTATACTTGTACTTGAAGAGTACCAATCAGCAGCACCAACATCCAATCTCTCAGCTATTAAACTGTAGTGTATTGCCAAAGCTGTGCTGCAAAACATTGTTCTCAACCATTTCATGTTAAACAAACTCCTTGCTACCCTGCTAGAAATACTTTATGTATGCTGTTATCACGTCAGTATAAAAACAGTCATTATTTATCGGAAGGGGGGAAAAAAGACTAATACAAGAAATATCAATTCTTCTTCTTTTTCAAGATCAGCAGAACAACCACTGAAAGTCACTACGGGACCTTATTTATGCATACCAGGTTTAATTGTCAGTGATCAATTAAAATTTATATAGGACTTTATACACATCATTCAAACATGGAAAGATGGATGTGACCGTGTTTACTCAGTCAAACATACAGTACATGTTTTTTTCTGGACACCAGTGTGGAGAGGTTGTAAAAGTATATTGACATTTCTGCAGAAGACTTCATTAACGATAAGTGGAGGCCATTTCTCATAACAGTCAATGAGATTCTCTTATGATGCATTATATACTGTATATATATCTCTTATGACGCATTATATCATTCTAAACTTTATTCCCGTATATTACTGTACATTACATTTTTCTCTGGAGAACAGAACTGGTGCAAGTACCTCCAGTAAAGTTAAGAGGTTTTGGCCTTTTGTGTCCTTTCCGCCCACCAACATCCTCTGCGCCACATAATGCCTCTGTGCATTCATGTCCTACAGATGTGCGAGCGTGCGCCAACTGACACACATGGGAGCCAAATATTTTGTGGATGTGCGCTGGTGAGGTTGACTGAAACATTTGAAGCATGGGACATTAAGAGAGCTGAATGTATGTGTGTGTATATGGATGTCTGCATTTGTGTGTTTCATGATCACCAGATGTTTCCAGGTCCCATCAGGAAATGCTCCGGTCTGGATCTACTTTAACAGTGGAAAGCTTTTTGGAGGACCTCCAGCAACTAATAATGTTGCAGCGATGTGCATCTGAGTGTGATTGAGAGATTGAGTTGCAGATAGATAGATGCATTGATAGATGGATAGATGGTATGAGTGTGTGTCATTTATGCAGGCTGTGACTAGACCCTTTGTTAATTTTTATATGCAGTATGGTTCATTTAAGACAACAGCAGACAAAAAGTGCTTTATGTCGGACAGAAGGCAAGTTCAGTTCTAGAAACATGCCCACACAGACACACACACACGCACACACATCAAACGGAAAAATATGCCCCTCTGTCATGTTTCTACTTTCCCTCAGCTCCATCTGAGAGCTCTGTTTACTTCATCTGTCTTACTATCAGTCTGTCCCTGTGTGTCCGAGGTAATGCCAGAGAATCCATTTACAATATCCATCATTGTATGTGATCCGGAGATTGATGCATTTCCCCTCCAGTTGATGATGGTCTGTGTTACATGGTGGTCATTCCCACGTTATGTGAATAATGGTTACACACATTAACGAAAACTTCTTAAAGGTGCAATGTGTAAGTGAGACTACTCTCCATCTGGCAAATTCATACAAAAATTGGGGGCAGTATATCACCTATCAGGTCATAACTGCTGCTGACTGCCGTTAGCTAGTAAACACAGTTAGCTGTGTGGCTAACTTAGCAGCCCTAGTAGCGGACCTAGTCCAGAATGGGCACCAGGATTTGGGGGAGAAGGCAACAGAACTGGGCTCAACACCTTCCCAGTGTACCAAACACAGCCTACGAGACTGACGGAGGACAGTTTGATGACAGGGAAGGTCACTGAGGTGATTTACAGCAGCTCCAAACAGGAACCTGACTCCAGATGACAATGAAGACAAAAGGGGGCAGAGTCAGTGATTGTTAGAACAGTGGAATGACTAACCAGGACAGTTTTGGCAAGTTTATTCTGTTTCTCTCTTTTACCATCAAGGCAATTAGGTTAGTTTGGTGAAAGGGAAAAAATTCTAGTTGTAGGCCTACACCTGTATTTTTTAGTTTGATAAGGAAAAATAGTTATATTTTCTTTCTTTACATACTGTGAGTTTATTTTGTTATGACTAAAAAACCTAAGAGAGCTAGTGTAAAGCCTAGTTCACACTACACAGTTTTAAGCCCGATTTGCCAGTCAATGAGTTCAGTGACCATCAGGCTAATTGACTTTGATCGGTGGTAAATCAGAGATCGATCTGCGGTCACCAGTCATTATGTGTGAACTACTCAACGACGCATCAAAACGGCTCCCTGACACATCGCAGACGCCAGCCAGATATCTAGCATGCCAAATATCTGGAGGACCCGGCCGACTCAACATCTACATCCAGCCAATGAGAACAGGCAGCTGGCAGAATAGACAGCTACTTTTTCACTGCACAACACTTCTTACTCCCCTCCAGCTCTCTCTGTAGCACAGACAGTCCCTGCTACGTGCGTGTGCTAATCCATTCTTTCAACCATATTCTTTGTCTTTGTAATTGCTAGGGCTGAACGATTAATCGTTTTCAAATTGAAATTGCGATTGGAAAGAACGCAATTAGCTAATCATTAACAGCGATTAAAATGTAGGTTAATACTACTATGTAGTGTTATGTATTAAGTAGGCTACGTAGTTAAATTGTTTCCCTAATTCTCACCTGATTTATTACCTCAGTAAACACTTTCCTATTGAGTTTATGGCCTCAATCACTAGTTTCAAGTCTTCTTCAATACAACATGATATTCATTTAGTAAATTACGGTCCTATTTAGAGGAAAATAGACCATAAAGCAGAGTATGCTAGAGAGAGGTATTATCTGTGATTGACAAATCGTTACCATGGCAACCTGTGAAACACGCTAAAGTGACTGATACCCACGGCACTGCGTAAATTTAACCAGTGCCGTTGAAAAAGGGTATTAGGAGTTGGCTGTTTCTCTGATGAGTACATTTAGTTGTTAGCCTGTTGTTCGCTAGACAAAGTTGTCAGCACTGTTAAAATTAACATGAATTAAAGATGCACCTGGCTACGCAAGCTAGCTAGCTCCACACACGGCCGTTAGCTACACCGTCTCGTCCAAATATGGTCACTTCCGGGCACTTCCTGGTTGCTGAAAATCAACATGGCGGCGCCCTATCAGCCAAACTCGAGGCTTCAAAATGGCAGTCCACAAACCAACGGGTGACGGCACGATGACTATGTCCACTTATTTTATACAGTCTATGGTTTTAACTGTGTTTATTGTTGATGTATGATCGGGAGTCTGCAAAGGGTTTTATTTTGGGGTATTCTGTTTTATTTAAAAAGATTAACCATAATTTGTCTTATTTTGTATGTTTTTTTTAAAATTAAAATTCTGGTTGTATCTTACACACTGTACCTTTAATAGACTTGAGGTTTCATTTTCTGCTAACTTTATACCATTATGGCTTTCATGTTTTTGATCAAATGACCCAATTAAATACACCCTTTCGATTTCATCAATGAATTCTTCAGAACAAAGGAACAAACTTTAGGCTACATGAAGGACTGAGGTCTAAGCACACTGATTTGGGGCTGCAGACAGCAGACCAGAGTTAGGCTACAAGATGCCAACCATTTCTGTACAATGGGTAGATCGATAACCCCGCCCCACTCCACCCCGCGCCCGTTCCCCAGTATCCACCCACACAAACAGATCTTTCACAACATCCTTATTCCAACCACTTATTAACAGCAGAGGGCTGTGAAGCCAGCGGTTACTTCGTCCTCTCTCTCTTTATAGCAAGTGTTTATCTTTAAGGGGGGAGCTTTAAACTACATTAAATATATTGTCTGCGAGATCAAGCGAAACAAAATGGGGAAAGTGAACGTGTGGTTGAATCGGAGTTACATTATCGTGACAAGTGTGATCGCGGTAAGTGTTTTTCTGTTGCTGCGGACACAAAAAAGGTCATAGATGAAACAAGAGGTTTGTACATAAAGAGATTAGCCTCTACCTCGTATTATGCTATTAGCCAGCTGTTGCATCAGATTTAAATCTGCGGCTGTCATTCTAATTGTTCAGTTCAGTGCAATTTATTCAAGAAATGTGTTATTTTGCACTGCATGTAATGGAGATAGAGGGGTGCCGCTTGTTTAAAGAAAATGTAACCGTTTAATTGGAAAATTTTGGAATTTAAGACATGTAAATACAGTGAAAGCAAATCTATGCAGGACATGATAAGCAAAATTGTTATTGTTTTTTTTTTGTGAAAGCTTATAAAGCCCCCTTTTGAAATATTTGTAGCCTAATGCTTACTCAATATTATGAGCTACGAGTAAACTTTGAACATTACAATACAGTGTAACGTTCAAACTGTTTTCACAGTATTTTACAGCAATTCTGCAGCTAAACAATTATGTTCATTACTGATTGTTGATTCTTTTTCTTGATTAATTGATTCATTGTTTGATCTATTCAAAATGTCAAAATAGTTTTTAAAAAAACAAATGCCCATCAACGTGATATAATCAAAATGACGCTGAAGTTAGCTTCCGATTCGCAGCTTCCGATTCGGCAGTTAAGGGGAAAGTTAAGGGGAACTTAAGTGAAAGTTAACTTACATTGCTGAGCTACCGAATCTCTGTTTACTCCGGTAACACATGTACTAACATTGGAACGATACACGCAAAATCGCGAATCTCCGTTTTTTTTTAACTTCTTACTGCTGTGAAAGCATTTATGCATTTTAGGCAAAGCCTTAAGGCTGTCTGAAACACTTTTTTTAGATTTGAAAAAACTTTATTTTATGAAAATGACAAAAGGGTGATTTCACTGCTTTTTCTCCACATGCAGACCACATTAAACCAGGGTCTGATCCAAAACCACTATACCTAGAGCGCTCAAATCTGGACTAGATTGTCCCAGAGAGGCGAAAGTTTCAAACAAACGTAGTTTCAGATTTGTGAAAACTTTATTCAATTTGTGAAAATGCTTTAAAGGAGGATTTCATTGCTTTTTTTGCATGAAGACCACATTAGACCAGGTCCAGATCCAAAACCTCTATACCCAGAGAGCTCAAATCTGGACTAGATTATTCCAGAGAGACTAAAGTTTGTTTTAAACGTAGTTTCAGATTTGTAAAACCTTTATTCAATTTGTGAAAATGCTTTATAGGATGATTTATCTGCTTTTTTCGCATGAAGACCACATTAGACCAGGTCCAGATCCAAAACCACTATACCTAGAGATCTCAAATCTAAAGTTTATTATGTCAGAGAAGCCAAAGACTTTTGGAGACATAGTCCTTGTAAAATCTTTATTCCATTGTGAAAATGTAACAATTTTTCCACATAGTCTTTGTTCTTCATTTGACAAGCCCACGTCTCTCCATTTCATTGGTGATGGACATGTAAAGAGCCTCTCTTTCACTTTAAAACAACACTAGAAAAATTATATTTACCTTTTGAACAAGAATCAATACATCTTCATACATGTGTCACTTGGTAAATTTATTCTTGATAATCTTTTTTCCAAAAGAATTACTGCTGTTCTCTTACCTTTCCTCTAACTGGCCCTGATCAACCTCTCTCACTGCTTCTGCCAATGGTATTTTTCTCACAGATGCCAAAGCCTGGACGGTGGCTTGTGTTAGAAGCACCATAATTCAGCCTATGCTGGTTCTTAATGTGATCTTTTTATAAAGCTTAGTCAGTTAGTCAGCCAACATTTGATTGAGAAGTCATTGAATTCATCTTCTTTATCATTTGACTAACATCTGCCATCATTTCAGACCCTGCTCTTCCTCTGCCCACAAGTTAACCTTACAGTGTTTCTAACACAGTCACAGTCAAACATGATCCTTATTGGAGCCCTTTAAGTGCTACCAAAACCTCCATGTCTGTCTCAGTTTCTTTCCGTCTTTATGTCTGTCCTTCGTACATTCTGTAAATATCTAGCTATTGTACTTTCCTTACTTTCCCTTCCTTTTTCCTTCCTTTCTATCATCTTTTTTCTGTTCTGTTCTCCCACCCTGTCCATGTTGTCTTCACTTTTACTTTTCCCTTTGGCCTTCCCTTTTCCTTCTTTTCTGGATTTCTTTTCCTTCAGTCCTCTGTGTCTTTTCCGTTTACTTGTGTTTTGCTACTGTTTGTCCCAGCCTTTCCTTCAGTCTTTATGTCCTCTCCATTTTTTCTTCTGCCCCACATTTCCATGTTCCTTTAACTATTTTGTCATTTTAGTTGCTTTCTTCTCCCTATAGAAAACAATCTAGATTAGTGCATAAATGTGTTTTCAGTGTACTGTATGCCATCTACCAGTAGGACGACCCCCCCCAAAAAATTTTTTTTTTTCCAAACCAAAATTCATATAATTCCTGCCATGGGTAACTTGTTCCAAGTGATACAGTGTTATTTTCTAATTTTAAATGCTGGTGACAGATTGAGAATAAAAGTTATGACAAGTTTGTGTAAATAATGACACTAACATATCTAATGTATCCTATAACTGGAATATTTATGTTTTTAATTACAAAGTAAACACAGTTTTTGTGTTGCTACAATTTAAAAAATACTGTCTGTACATTAACTAGAAAAATAATTACCAATGTTTGAACTTTAGCACAAGTAATTTATTTGCTTTAAAAAGTCTCTTAATATAGGCTATATACAATATCAGACCTACCTCTGACAGCATCACATTAAGAATGTACTTTATCCTTTTAGCAGAGAGGGTGTCACAGCTGTCGAAAAAGTCTGAGAGGTATTTCATAATCCTGTCAAGCTAGTTTTCATCATCGAAGATGATAGGGTGGTAGTGTGGCTTCTCCTCACCAGAGACAATGGCCTGAACAGTATAATAAAATCAAATAAATGGAATTCTTAATAATTATAGTCGTTCCTTCTTTTCTGTGACAACAAGGCCACAGAGAAAAAATCTCCTAGTCAGCATACTACATCATTTCTAGTGACAAGAGAGCAGAATCCCCTCATCTGTGGCTTGCTCTCCTCTGTGGCGAAGTGTGGCTTTAACACTCATCATTGTAACTCGCTTTAATTTCCAGCTAAGATATACTGCAGCAGATTGCAACCTTATCACTACACTAACCTTATTACAGTTTCTGTATAGAAATTGGCGATCGACTAATAAAAACAAAAATACATTGTTTTGTTTGTGTTATCTTGAGTAAGGGTTAGAAAGGGCCAGGTCACTTGGTGTGGAAAAAGCATTGAACTATCACCCCTTTTTCATTTTCACAAACAGAATAAAGGTTTCACAAATCTGAAACTATGTTTGATTGAAACTTTAGCCTCTCTGGAGTAATCTAGTCCAGATTTGAAAGCTCTGGGTGTAGTGGTTTTGGATCTGGACCTGGTCTAATGTGGCCTTCATGCGAAAAAAGCAGTGTAATCCTCCTTTAAAGCATTTTCACAAATTGAATAAAGGTTTCACAAATCTGAAACTATGTTTGATTGAAACTTTATTCTCTCTGGGACAATCTAGTCCAGATTTGAGATCTCTAGGTATAGTGGTTTTGGATCTGGCCCTGGTCTAATGTGGTCTTCATGCGAAAAAAGCAGTGTAATCCTCCTTTAAAGCATTTTCACAAATTGAATAAAAGTTTCACAAATCTGAAACTATGTTTGATTGAAACTTTAGCCTCTCTGGAGTAATCTAGTCCAGATTTGAAAGCTCTGGGTATAGTGGTTTTGGATCTGGACCTGGTCTAATGTGGTCTACATGCAAAAAAAGCAATGAAATTGCCCTTTAAAGTATTTTCACAAAAAGAATAAAGGTTTCACAAATCTGAAACTATGTTTTATTGAAACTTTCGCCTCTCTGGGACAATGTAGTCCAGATTTGAGAGCTCTAGGTATAGTGGTTTTGGATCTGGACCTGGTCTAATGTGGTCTGCATGTGGAGGGAAAGCAGTGAAATCACCCTTTTGTCATTTTCACAAATAAAATAAAGTTTTTTCAAATCTAAAAAAGTGTTTCTGACAGCATTAAGGCTTTGCCTAAAATGCATAATAGCTTTCACAGCAGTAAGAGGTGCAAAAAACGGAGAATCTGTGGTTCAGCAACTAAGTTAACTTTCACTTAAGTTCCCCTTAACTTTCCCCTTAACTGCCGAATCGGAAGCTGCGAATCGGAAGCTAACTTCAGCGTCGTTTGTTGTTTAGTATTCGTAGATTCACAACACAATCTGACTTTCTTTACATGCTGTCTGAACACTCTCTTCCTGATTTGGCACAGAGCGCTTACAGCAGAAACAGACAAGTTACAGTCGTGAAGCCCATCGTTTTGGTGTGTTACACTTCTTTGCCATTCCCTTTAGTTGATTCCGTTTGGACAAGATAGTCCCATCTATAGTGAATCTTGTAGACCAAGTAGGTTTCATCCCAGGTCATCTGTCCTTGAATAGTCAATAGCAATAGGTTTTCCATTTTCCAGAAGCTAGTTCCAGTACCTATAAGTCTCTATCACTGCAGCATCAACAGATGCTGAAAAAGCCATTGACCGGATATTCATTGTATACAATTAAAACAGTTCATTAGCTGGGTAAAAGCTCTCTATAGTTGTCCATTTTTCTCTGTTAGAACTAATGGATTAGTCTCAAAACCCTTCCCTCTACAACAAGAAATTAATTATACCCAGTTCTGGGGGGTCTATGGTTTCGAGATGTATTTCAGTATTATCTTTCATACAATGCAAAATATCCATTGACTTGGGCCTATAAACATGACTCTCTGGTAGGCAGCTGGGAATGGCTGGAAAAGACCATCATATCTGGAAATAAGAACATATCCTCTTCCATCCTGCCCCATCAGACATAGCCCCATCCTTTCAGCTGGAGGAGGCACTTTAAGTAATAACTTGTCAGACACACAACAGCCCCTGATGCATATCATTTTCTCCAGCTAGCTTGGGAACATAACTTCAATATATCATTGACTGCTTCTAGGTGGGATACAATTTTGGTGAGCAGTTTTGAGCTCTTCTAAATACAATACAAGATTCTGAGATTCTAAGATCCCTTCACCTCTTATTTGTCTCTCATTTCATGCTTTGTGTGGCTTTTAGGTGGGCTTGTGTTTTGTTGTTGTGTTATGTAGTGTTTATTATTAACTTGTCAAATGTGTGTTTTTTTTGTCAAAATGAACAATACAATTCTTAATAACATAAATGATTAGTCCAAACAAAACAAATCATCAGCAGTTTTGAGGGGAAATTATTCACTGGTTACAGCACCTCAAAATATGAAGATCTGAGATTTGTTTGCTGTTTTATATCATCAATATGAATCTGAATGTCTTTGGATTTTAGACTTTTGGTTGGAAGACGTCACTTTGGGCTGGGCTTTTTTGGACTACACAATTAACTGATTTATTGTAAAAGAAAAATGGATGACAAAAATAATCAACCCTGAGAGTAATGTATAATGAAGTGTTTTGCTGCTGTTGCAGATCCTGAGTGTCGTGCTTTTGGGCTTCACTCTGTTTGGCCACGGGTCCATCCATGATGATGAAGAGGTTGAGGTCTGTCTATCTATTTCTAAATCTCATCCAACTTAAGAGATCATATTAGTGGCTTTACATGTTTTAGCCTACCACAGTGTATTCTCTAACCATGTTAACCATGATGTATTTTTGCCATTAGCAGACTGACAAAACAACTAGGCTTGTGGAGCCTGACTGATTTTCATTCTGAACAGAAATTAATAAAAACACAAGGCAGACAATAAAATACATTCAAATCTAAAACTGTACAGCCTGCATTTGCAAATGGTCAGCAGGAATTTGAATTATAATTCAGTTAAAAGGATAAACATGCAAAAACACTGTAAGGTCATTAAACTAATAACTAGTGTTTTGAATGCATAAAGTTAGCCCCTTCTCTTTTTTATGATTCACATTGCTGCTATTTAGCACTGTGTGCATAAATGTAATTGCAAACTCACTGATCACTGATAATTGAAAAGTCACTCCTGCTGAAATATTATTTTCCCTATTGAAAGCTTTATTCTTATATTCCTCAATAATAAGTCCAAACACACACTCAACATTAAAAAAGAAATGGTTAAAGTCCAACTTTGAGTCCACTTTGACCATGGCATTGTACTAGTTCAAGAGAGAACAAGGTAAGCCTGCAACTAGTCATCATCTCCCCTCAATAAAACCATACTCTAGCTGAAGTCTTTCTGTGTTATGAAAGCCTATACATCCATGTGACTCTTTATGTCTTTATGGAAAGGATCAACCAAAATCTTCTGAAATCTGTTTGTTTTCTCCACAGAGCATGACATACACAGGCGTATATGGCATGTATGGTATATCAAGCATAACTCTGCTCTTGACTATCACTGGTCTCTGTGGTGCCCAGAAAAAGAATCAGTGTGCATTAATATTGGTGGGTAAAGAAAAAACTAATTTGTATTGTTTTTATTAGTATACAAGAAGTGTTGTAGTAGTATACAACTATAAGAAACTCCTAACTGTTTTTCCACAATCTGATTGCTCATTCCTGTATATATATGTGTGTATCTCAGTTTGCAGTTGGAATGATCCTGAACAGCCTGTACATGAGTATGACGGAAATTGCTCTCATGACTGCACGATCAATGGTAAATTACAAAGGTGACATTGAAATATGTTGTCCCTTGTGATGTTTCCTTTAGACCCACTAACAATTTCCACATACAAGGACTCATACAAACTATATAAGCTAGCGGGCTGCATCAGAAGTGCATCAATGATTGAACTAATTCATAAACAGAAAAGGGCTCTTATTGCTTCAGACAGGAGCAAAGGTCACTTCACAGTTGGCTAAACCACATCCCCTTACTATTACTGTTTCCATTCTCACATGACACATACAGTATGTGTACCCCAAGAAAATGATGGCAATTTTTGAAACAGTGGGTAAACAAAAGCAGGCTCTATTTCTGTTTCTAGCAGAAGAAGTGGATTTTGTGGGCTAAAATGTCGACTGTTGCTAGCTGATTTGAGCAAGCATAAGCAAATGCTAATGCTAAAACTCTGAGCTGGTTGAACTCTCATATTTCTAGCTGATTTGTTTTAAAAGGAAGCCTGTAAAGTTGCATTACTGGCAGTTATATGTCATGCCTAGTTACATTTGCTAAGATATGACAATCGCTGTTCAGGGGTTTATACAGTCAATTAAAATCACAGAGTGGGGTTCGTGCTCACAAATATTGCTGCTGGTTGTTTTTAGTTTGACTGAAACAAACAAATGCGACTCAAAAACATGTAGTAACATTTTTAAATAGCTGGTTATCTCATTTTTACATTGCTTTGTTTTGTTGTGCAGTTTGCTAAGGAACTGAAGGGTCACTACCTGCAAATGCTGCCGCTGGCTAATGCTAGTGACAGATTTATAGACAACCTCAACAACATACAGATGGATGTAAGTAACCTTGTGTTGGTGGATGTTTGTGTGTGAGTGTGTTTATCACTGATGGCTGGTGACTCAAAAAATGGGGAAAACAGGAGAAACGAAACCATGGTGTCACATTATTTTACATTTGTTCCACTAGTTACTTATCTCTATGTTCAATGGAAAATTAAACAATGGCTTACAGGTAGTGTTGTATTGACTGGTGGTCTTAAGACCACTTTTTGATGGTCTTGGTCTCGTCTCGGACTCGACCGCATTTGTACTTGGTCTTGTCTCGGTCTCGGACATTAAGGACTTGGGATTTTATTTCAAGACCAGTCTAGACCATAACTTTTGGAATATCAATAAATTGCTTTTGCATTGTCTGATTTATTTGTTAACATCCTAACTTTGTTTGGATGTAAAACATATTGCTTCAAATGGAACCAATAACCCTAATTAAAAATATGTTGTTCCCGTTAACAACTGTCACCCTACCCGTGATGGTCAGCATGGAAAAGGAGTGTTTGAGAAGTCGACATTTTATTATTTTATTTTGTGTCATCTAATGAGGGGAACTGGTCTTGGTCTTGACTCTGTCTTGGTCTCGACTTGGTCTCAGCCCCTAAAAGTCGTGGTCTTGACTTGGTCTCGGTTTGGGCGGTCTTGACTACAACACTACTTACAAGACATATTAAAACAACCTAACTTTCTTCAAGCCAGTTGTTTCTGGATTAACCGAACAGGCTTAATGCAGAAGATATATTTATGTAGGTAGGGTAGGGTGTGAGATGTAACAATAATTTGGCCAGTGGTTCAACACTAGGCTACAAAGGAAATATCAAAGTTATAATCACAACATCATTAGTAAATACATGGCCACTCGGTGTCAGGTTAAAGTGTAATTTATACTTCTGCTTCGAATCAACGGCGTAGGTGACGGTGTAGGCTACAGGCCTTACATAGCCTTGCAATGCCTCCGAGCCGACAGGAAGTGCCCCGTGCATTGAAGTAACTTTTACTAGTGGCCAAAACGGTGGCTGTAACACGGTGGATCAATAAATTTGACCATCACAACCCAAGCAAAATGAATCAGAATGTAATCCATTTGGTCGATAACATTTGAAAAGTCTATACCAGTGACACGTATACAGTTTTATCCCCATTCACATTAGCTAAGGGCTAAACCGGAAATTAGCCTGCTAGGCCGGCAAAAGTCAACACAGTGGATGCTGTAGCACTACCGCCGACTATCGTTTGGGGGTGTAATTGCAGACTGACGCATACACCGACACATAAGTATAAATGCCTGGCTACGCAGGATTATAAATCAAGCTTTAGACTATCATGGGAAATTATAATAATGAGCTACTCCCCATCACTAAAATAATTCATCCAGAGCAAGTGGCCCGTTAACATAAACACCGGCAAATGTAGCAATAATGAAACTAGCTGCATCCTTTGTGCTGTGCATCCCTTCCAGCAATCTGTCGCCGATACTATGATTGAGTAAGCAGAGTGCAACAGCATGTCAGGCTGCCGCACACTACCATAGTCCTGTGCGCTAATGTAGAAACACAGTTCACATCTTGCATTTTCTTGTGATGCAAACAGATCCACCTTCACTGTATTCCTGAACCTGTTCCCATAAGTGTGGGATTCAGCTTCCACTTGTTTTGCAGCTCCAGTCAGTTTATGTGGAGAACTGGAGGCTTGGTCCACTTTTCTCCCACAACTTGGGACTGACACATTTCTCCCCATCCAGAGAAAGTTGTCTGTGTACACCGATATGTGTGAGGTAGCTCCTCCCAGTGGAACCCCCTCAAGGGGTTTTTCCTATACATCAGGTCCGATTGCAGGGAGGGAGAGAGAGTTATCATGACTCTTTCACTGGGAAGAGTGGAGAACCAGGAGGGAAGCCTGAAATGAAGGGAGCGGAGTAAGAGGATTCCTGCCCTGTACAGCATTCATCCTCTACGCTAGGAGGGTCCCAAAAATCCAGGGGATCCTCAGCAGTGAAGCAAACAGGTTTATCCCAGCTGCAGCCGTCATTACCGTTTTCCTGTGCTGCAAAGGCGTCACCGCTGCTTCTCTGACACGGAAAGGCATGTACAGTAGGGGCACAAGAGTAAGTGCAAGTCCGACATGTTGGGGACAGTTTTTGTTTTAATTCTGGTTATTATATACCATTAGTGTGGGCCTGAGAGAGACCAGTGCAGGGCACAAGGGCGCGAAAGAAAATCTTCACGAGTGTGCATAGGCACCGGGACAAACCCAAAAGCAACAGCTCTTAGAGGGCAAAGCCTATAAGAAGTAGAATTTGCCCTAAGCAGGACCGCAGGAGCCCGTTCAGTCCTCCTCTGGCCTTGTTTCTGTGATACAGAAAGCATGAGATGTACAGAAAACATCAGACAGAGAAGCCCATGCTCTCCCGATAAAATTAGCAACTTAAACTAGCTGTTCAGCATTATTGCATATATCTTGCGAAAAGAGTGAAATTCTAGTGCATTGCATTAATCTTATCTGCTGATGAGAAAGGAGTGGACAAGTCTTTTTCTAAAACAAACACATTTATCAGTAACACAATTCAGACCCAGCTTGGGAAATCAGTTGATGAAATACAAAGTCACTCTGTGTATTGTAATTTTCTCCTCTTCCTTACGTCTTCTTTCTTAGATGCAGTGTTGTGGACTGGATCAGGGCTACCAGGACTGGGACTACCATATCTCAAAATCCTGCATGTGCACCGAAGAGTCCACTAATCCATGTGTGAGTGTGAAAGCTACTCAATTTCTGTCCCAAACTAACCAAGAACCATTGATATATTTAGTAGTCACTGGTAAAACTTAACATCACGAGACATTGCAACGTATTTCCCGCTTTGATATAAATCCAAACCCCACCCCATCTCCATCAGTTTGACATTTTTGGATTGCAATGTTGGGTCAGTTGGTCAGCCATTTTGGTCCACACTGAGATATTGTTGTTTTCCTGTACTGGTGCAATAGCACCTGTTACCGTTCATCAGTAATTCAGCTAATAACTCATGTCTGTGGATTGCATGTCCTCATGAGGGGTTAATAAAGTTGTTTTCTTGTTCTATTCCAGGTGGCAGCTCCAAGAAACAGCAGTCTGTTTGAGCATGTGGTTGATGACCAGCCCATCATGATTTATAAAGAGGTAATAAAAACATTTTAATTACAGGTTGATGTGTAAACTGCATAAACTGTTTCTGTGTTTCAACCATAATGCAAGAAAAAGCTCCAGTCTCCATTTTTACTTAATATACTATACTACGCAACAGTGTTGTTGAATTGTTGAATTTTATAAGACAACATTAAAAAACCTAAACAAACAAAATGATTCTTAATAGTATTTGAATAAATACCCAAAAGTAGAACAAGAGGAACATGTCCTCATGCAAGAAAAAGGTGATTTTCCATAGCAGTTCTCTATTTTAATCAAACAGGAAACCAACTAGCAAATGAAATATTCTATAATCTGAGGAACATGCAACATTTACTTGTCTGTCTTGCATAAACAGAGTCACATTAGAAATCATGCTACCGGGTCCAGTGAAGTGCTGTTCTTTGTTGCTGCACGGGGCTGTATTTTCAAAGCCTCCTGACAGAGAACGATGGTAATAATTGAATTGTAGCGTTTCTTCAAAGCAGTCTTTCTGTAGTCTAAAACAGTGGTTTCTAGCCTTTTTGACATCCGCTTAAAATGAAGCACAAGTACAGCATATTCATCACTGGTTTTATGTTTGCTGATTTTTTTATTTTTATTACAAATTATAATATTTTAAATTGATGTATGAAACATTAACTTGATTCATCCACTCTCCTGTTTCAGCCATGCATTCCATTATTGACTGCGCAACTGATGACTTTCTTCAATATAAGTGTGGGCGTGATGCTGGGAGTCATATTACTCATGGTATGTATGTGTCTATCATAATTGTACCCACCTACTTGCCTCCCTGTTTATCTACTCTAACTTCACTATCACTTGTTCTGTGTTTATCCTGTACTTTTCCAACTCTCTCCACATGAATGAGCCGAGATTCACAATAAACACTAATGGTCATCGTGAAATTCATTCTTATTACAAAATCCCCATTTCACCTTTAACTGACCCACTTGACTTGAGTTTTGTCAGTAGTGAGGACACAGTAGTTGTTTGAATTTCCATTTTTTTCTGAGCAATAAAAGAAAAAAGTGGATGTTCAAAGTTCATTCTTGACCTCAGAAACAGCAAATCGAAATAATCTCACTTCAAGTACTATTTAGTAGCTGTTCTGGAGCATCCAAATATTTATTCACAGTTAATTTACATTTTTTTCAGTTTTTTTAAGGGACTGGGGATGGTTAAACTTTATGGTTCACTCTTTAAAGAAGCAAGCCTTAATGAAAATGTTCATTGGACCCTCCTTTAACTTAGAACAAAAAACACTCTCCCCACTAATATCTCAAAATGATATAACAATTTGAATTGGTACAGCTCATTCAATCCTACAAAACTTAAAGGGCAAATTCGGATTTTATGTAGTGACATACTTTTCCATAGTCAGTTTATTACACAGTTTGGAGAAGCAGACAGGAGTCCCAGCACAAAAGCTAGGCAATGGTGCAGGAGCAAAGGTTATTGTAGCTACTTAAAAATATCCAGTACCCGGTCAGTTTAAGTGTATAATATTTTCACCACTTTACCTTGCCATCAAACCACCCTGTCTGACGGGGATGCTCTCTTCAAAGCCAACAGACTGTTTTAACAAAAACAATAATAAAGTAAAAAATAAAAAAAGTAATTTTACCTTGCAGAACGAAAGGAGTTGCAGGTCTACCGCGGCCTCAACTCTGTGACTTTGTTGTTTTAACACGTTAGTTTGGATCCAAACTAACTGTTTAAAACACCAAAGTAACACAATAACACAAACAAACTAACCGATCAAGGCAGCAGTAGAACAGCTACTTTCTGTGTTCTGTCAATGCATCTGCTCTGTCTTTTCTGCCCCCATCTGTTTCTTCATAAAATTGCAGCACTATTCAAAACAATGCAATGGCACAGGATGAAAATAAAAAGATGAATAGGAAGTGAACAACTGTCTCTGTTTCTTTAGGTATTGTCGATAGCATTGTGTATTGCCATCTTGTGTCAGCTACGTCGGAAGGAAGATACTCCTACAGTGGTCTACACTCCAGAGGCAAAAGCAGGCAACTACGCTGTTCTCGTAGAGCCTGAAGAGACCATCTGATTTCTTTGTTTTTATTTTTGGCTGCTCTTAACAATGGTTAAGGTCATCATGTCAGCATATCAAGCAAAGTTGAGAGAAATATTTCTCAACTTTGCTAAATTTATTTTTATGGCCATTCACAACTTGAAACCTACCCTGAAGATACATGTTTTTTGTCATACTATGGGAAAATTGTGGGCTATGAATATAAGGTGAAGTATTCCCTGATCTTTGTGACAATCAAAGAATATGATGAAGACTAAGATACACAAGTTGCAGGTCAAGTCTGAGCCCAGTTACAGAATAATGAAAAGAATATAATTAATTGCATCAGATTTGCTTCTCCAAAACCCTTCTGCTACACTAGAGAGGTGGGGTATACAGCAGTTCAGCACTTTTCCTTCCACCGTCTTCAATGGACAACAAATAGTCCAAATAATGATGGAGATATAACTGCTGAAATATTTACCTTGTGGATGTATTTAAGCTTTAATAACAGCGATATATGGTCAAAGGTACTGAAGTGGTTATAGCAAGTTACTTTAATTCTTAAGAGGAAGGAGCAGATTTTCATTCCCTTCCGGCTATCAGGAAAAATCATTGTTCATATTAAATAACAGAATTTAACTCAGATTAAATTCATCTTGGGGCCCCACCCTTTGAAAAGGGAAAATTTATAGCCAACTGATTTTCTCTTTTATCAAAAGAGTCCTTGACGTGTGTACGGATTACTGTATATTCCATACACACTACCCGCATAATCAAGTTCTTTATACAACTAACTACACACATACAAACTAACAAACAAATAAATACAACCATGTGGCTCAGGAGGTAGAGCGAGTCATCCACTAATCAGAAGGTCAGTCATTCAATCATCGGCTCCTTCACTCTGCATGTCGAAGTGTCCTTGAGCAATATACTGAATACCAAATTGCTATGCCATCGGGGTGCAATGGCACCTTGCATAGCAGCCACTGCCATCAGTGTACTAATGTGTGAATGGGTGAATGTGACATCTTGTGTAAAGTGCTTTGAGTGGTTGGAAGATTAAAAAAGTGCTATGTTAGTGTGCCATTTACATTTAACCATGTATAAATGTTATGAAGACGGTGATGAACAATTGATAAATGCATCAATGAAGTCGTTTATACATCGACAGACAATTGATAACAGGAGGACCAGTGTATACAAAATAAAGCAGTGAAGGATGGTAAGATCTTTTAATTTGCAACATGTTACACATACATATTTACCATATGTCTATATATATGCATATGTATACGTAGATGCACAGCACAATTAAATGCTATGATCAGTTTTCTGGTCAGACATGTTTTACTTCATTATTTAATTGCATTATTTACTACTGTCAAAAACTATCATCTAGACTATAACAAGTGGAGTGAGGACAGAATTAAGCTATTATGACTTATCCTAATAGGCCAATACATAATATCAAGTAACCATAAGACATATATTTAAGGTTAAGAAAACAGTTAAGGTCAAGAAATCAGTTTAAAATATGTCCCAAATTACCAAACATGTCATCAAAAATAGTTTCACTACAACAAAACGTTGAGCCATGCTTGATAAAAGCATCATAAGTACAATATTCCTTCATATAAAGAAACAATTCCTGTTATTTTAGGGTTTATTGCCCATGCATCCAAATCAACAATCTTAACTCTAAACTTCACATTCTTTTCTTATTGTTAATGAGACAATCAATTAATGTACATTTTAATTCTGCAGTGCAGGGTACCAGTTTCTTTGTCCGTTGTTGTCAAGTCTTATGAGTCCTGAGTTCAACTTGATGGAAATCAGAGATTATGAGATGTTCCTGAAAAAGGGTGTTGTCAGGTGCTATGCACAGTCAGGGAAAGCAAGTGGTAATTTACTAAACTGGCTTAGGTTGCCAGAATTGGCCTCTCAACCTTTGTTGTTCATGCTGCTGGGTTTTTGGAGGCCTGATGTAAATTGACAAATATGTCATTCAACTTTCAATTAGCAACCTCCCAAATCCTGGGGCATGTGACAGCAGAGGTTCCTGGGAGATGTTTATCAATTCTCGGGAAAGATTTGAACATTTTCATCATCACTATCTTTATCACACTACAAAAGGAATGTCTGTATTGCCAAACTTTTTATAAAGATTGTTTCTTACAATTTTCCGACTTTCCAAAGAAGCTATTGTAGTACTTATGCTGTTTTATAATCTATGCATATTTATATTTTGGCATCAGTATTCTCATCACTAATAGCATCCAATTAGGTACACATTGGTATTTAAATATTGCAGGATCAGGTACTTCTGTTTATGGCATGAGGCAGGAGTACAGATAACAGGGATGTGATAAACTTCTTCTTTAGCATTGCTGTGCCACAGCCTTCTGAGGAGTGGTACAGGGTATACAGTTTAGGGACAAGGGAGTGCCTTAGCAATTATTATTAAATATTATATCATTGGATTATTATTACTGAGGCATTAATGTGTAAGCAGCACTTGGATATTAAAGCTGTTATAAAGTATTTGGTATACTATTGGGTAATTAAATCTGTAATAATGCATTTTATTTTAGAGGCTGATCATATGTGTTTTGTAAATCAAATCTTAATCTGTAGTAACACGTAACTATAACTGGTTTAAATTAGCATAAAATGGTACAAGTACCACACAGTTGTACATAAGTAAATGTAAGATGTAGGAAGAAAACTATTTGAAAATAAAAACTAATACATTAAAGGAACAAGAGTCACATTTTTTATTCCTGCTATTTACAAAATATTACACAAGTGCATTCCATAACTAAAAAAACAGTGTATGACAGAAAAAAACATACTTTCCAAGAACATATTGTATATTAGGCATTAATGGTTAAAGTGCACAGGTAGACATCGGATCTGCTGTTTCAGAAGAAATTCATTTGACAATATTCTTGCCAAGGAGACGTTTCAACCACAGGCAGCTCATGCAGCAAGTCATTTTAGAAGTGATGTGGCATAAAGGCTTCTTTGGTGAGAGTGGCATCAGTTGGGATGTTACAGTCTCAAGATTATTGATGACGCATTTTCCTACAAGAGCCTCTCACAACCTGTCTGCATTGGCCTTGCTAAAATTTCTCCAAACTTTGAAATCAAATTTTGGAGGCGAAATAACTGAGGATTTACTGCATGTCTACTGAATGAGTATCCAAACAGAGTCCCCTCTCCTCCTAGTGGACATGATCATGTGTCATTTACTCACTAAAGGTATTTTAAGAAAAACTGAATCGCATGATAAAATTTCAACTCTACAATGTGCTTAACAAGGCATCAAGACATTCTGTTGTCCCAATGAGAGCTGTGGCTCATTCCTTTGTCTAACCTGATGAATAAATAAATGATTACATTTCAATCAAAGCACTTTGTAAACACTGTTTAAGAAAGGTGCTATAGGGTTATTAATATTATTATTTGTTCAAAGATTATTGTTTGCTCTAATGCTGAAAATTCAATGTGCTTAAGACAAGTACGAATATTTAAATATGTATGTTTAAAAGATGTTGGTCCAGTTGACAAGTGTTAAATTAAACCCATTAGCATCCACTGGTTACATGCCATTTGATTGTGCAGTTTTGGCGGAAGATGAATACTACACTCATTTCAAAACATTAAAATCTTTAATCTTGCCAGCAGAATGTTGCTCCAGCCCATACCAACAGCAAATTAACAAAAAATATATATAATAACTAATTATAATATATGAAGCTGGATTAATATCTGTCTATCTAAAGAATCACTGATGTGATGAAGAAATGGAGAGAACAAATATTATCCAGATAAAATGCCTGGATAGGCACCAGCTATTCAAAGAAAACAGGTGGCTGGTTAATGCTCGGTAAGATAACATACCTTTAGAGATATGGCAAAAGCATGTGAAAATGTGATTATTATTAAAGATTGGTTAGCTTCATTAAATTGCATTATTTTTACAGCAGTAAGGCAAACAAAGAGTAATTTGAAATTGATCTATGCATGTTGATTACTTTTCAATATCAGTTACATGCATTACCACATATTAAAAGAAAATGATAATGTCATCATATGTTGCTATAGGACAGAATAGTCAGGTTATGGTATACAACATAATGTGTTTACATGTGCAAATTCAAACAAGGTACTCTTGATGATAACTTGAGGTGTGTATCAAAACATACTAGGTGACTAGAAGGCACCAGGAACATATCTGTTTGACTGGAGAAGAGCCATGAACTCCTGTTTCCTTTGTATCTGGCCCATCAGCTTGATACTCATGACGAGTAAAACCACCTGGGAAGGGAAGCACAAGAGTTACAAGTATGCTATGGTGTTCAGTAATGGTTACAACGGGGATCTGCATTTTTTTGCTGACCTAGAATCTGACCACCAGTACCCTTGTGAAATATGTCTACTTATGACAGGAAGTATTTATTTGTGTGTATTAGTTTAGTGAAAGACAAATGAAAGACTAGATCAATAATTCAACATACACAGTGACTGTAATTGTCAGAAATTGTTGCCCTTTTCACAGACATGTTAATTTCGTCTATATTTTTCAAAACTAGCCTGAATTTTAACATAATAAATTAAGCAATTTGCGTTGGAATTGGTATCCAAATAAATAGCTGTGTAAAGTCCTACCAAACATGTAAATGGATATAATATTTGTATATAATGTTTTTATATAATGTATAAAAACATACCCAAAACACTCCACTTCCAAACTGTATCCCCATCGCCAATGAGAATGCAAGCTTAAGTTCAGAAACATAAATCGGTAGGCAAGGCTGTGAAAAAAAGTTTATTTTGAGTTAGAAAGGAGTTCATTGGACCAGAAAGCCTGTTGATTTTTCTAAACAATGTTCTAAACAAGATCTTTTACCTCTTGATAAACATACTGGTTTTTTGGAGCCCCAAGTGTGGCACTGCCCCGTAGTCGAATCTGGTGAAAAGTACAAAATCCCATTACATAATATGACAAAAATGTGGTTCACTCAATAGGTGTGAAAGATGAATGAAACATCTTTAAGAAAACATCTGGTCCTTAAGTCTGCATTCCAAATCACATACTTTTTTGTTTTACTTTTAGTATGACCTGCAGCTGCCCAATGTACGTACTAATGGAGTATGAATACAATTGGGACATACTACTTCTTCATAACATTGCGCCTTGAACTTTGACCCTCTGGCTCATACTCATGTGGGTCAGAATAGCCAGATAACAGTACTGGCTTGTATATTACAAAATGTGACTGGATGCAAAAGGGTCATCCTGATATTTTTGACATACTGAGCAATACAATTAGTGACTAATGTGTTAATTACCTGAAAGCAATGATTAACCAAAACTATGAAAATAAACCAGGTGATTTTTAAAAAAGTGTCTAACAACATTAATTCATTTAGCTGAAGCTTTTATCCAAGCAACGTACAATTGCTATATGTGTCAGAGGTTGCATGCCTCTGGAGCAACAAGGGGTTAAGTGTCTTGCTCAGGTGCACAATGGTGGATGAGTCACAGTGGGGAATTGAACCTGGGTCGCTCACACCACAAGCATGTGTCTTATCCATTGCACCTGGGCTACAGGACCAGAAATCCTAATGAGTCAACTTTACTGCTTATATTCTGCTTATATAAAGGGAGGTACTCACACATTTTCCTGGATATTGACAGTTACAGGAGGCAGGGATGGAAGAGCCCCAGTCTTTGTAGCCTTCAATAAGACCACAGCACTCAAACTGGAGGTGACGAACACACACACACACACACATGCAGGCCAAGTAAAAAGTAAATCCAAAACAAATAAACCAGAACAAAATGCATTACACAATATAATACACATCTAGCACATAAACATGTATGAACATTATGAACATGGGAATGATTCCTCCATGACAGAATAAGTAGTTCTCTAAGACACACCTGCTTGCCCAGCTATGCCCTTGTGTGACTTCATTCATGTTTAATAGCCACCTGAGTGCTGTGTGTGATTTGTGTGTATGTGTTGGGGCATTACAGTTTACAGTAAAGTGCACCACATTTGCAAAAGGTTAGACTGGGGAGCTGTCTGCTTTGGACATCCTTCTTGGTTTTCTATCTTTTCAGTAATCTGGCAGTTTTCCATCTAACAGCAAGTGTGAGAGCTGGTCTCTTTCTGCCTTAGGTAACCCCTAAGCTAGTGGTAGTCTGTGGTGAACACAGAAGAGCCAAGTAACAAGTTTTCTGCTGGTTGTATTAGCAAGCTAAGCTAATCAAACTATACTTGTTTTAAATAAGGAAGGGGACACTGGCAGGTATGGCAAGGCAGCAGGGACTGTCTTGGTTATGAAACCATTTAGGGTGTGGGTTGTGTTAGACCAGAGGTTTTCAAACTGTGAGGTGCGCCTACTCAGGGGTGTGTTCTCTGAGTCATAATTCATTCAAATGTGATCACACAAACAAGATACATATATTTTTAGATTCAGTGTGATTTATACTTTTTTACACTGGGGATGTCATTGTAACCAACGTCCATTGTGAATACACATCAATCCTTTAAAGGTGCCAATTAGCAAAAATGTAAACAATTGGGGTGGGAAAAACTGGACTCAAGTTGTAGGCCACAGCTAAGGTAACTAGCTGACTGACTCCGTGGCAACATTACACTTCCTATTTACTTGAACCAAAGCATTATGAGAACTGTAAAACATGGAACACGCCCAAACTGAAGTAAGGCAAAGAACAATACGAGTTCTTGTTAAATGTTAATGGACCAAAAAACCATTAACATTTACTTTTTTCATGATACACTGTCAATATGTTTATTAGAGTAGACAGGGGCTTACAGGGTTGGAGAAACTGTCTCTTCACCAAGAGAACCAGGTTAATATAATAACCAGATGTTTATTGTTTAGGAATTATGGCTATATTGAGTGATCTATCTATCTATAATCTACAATCTAAATGCCAGATAAGTATGGGAAATATCTTTCTTCAGGGGATGTTGAAACAGTGCTGACATATTATCTGAGATATAAGCTATTTATAGATGGACAAATGGGCATACATACACCAAAAGAAAATACCCTAGAAAGTAATTTTACCCCTTTTACTGTGCCCCACTGCATTTGTATATCATTAAGTGTCAGCCCAATGAACATCAAGTTTAAAAAATAAAAAAAGTTGCTTACTTCTTCTTGAATTCTATACAGCAGGGTCCTGTTCGTTTTGCTGGCTGCAGTAAGTGGCATCATGGACAGCAACTTGGACTCCTCTCGGACCACACGTTTCTGAGGAGGCAGAAATCACACTGAGCCTTATTTCTTTGCATATCAAGACACACTGTAGTTAAAGCTGCATTTAAATAGCTGTAGGTTATGTTGTACTACAGATGACATTTCATATAGTAAAAACAGGGCATTCATGTACTATACCTCATAAACATCTTGGTAACTTAGAGCTGTTCTAATAATTATTGTTTGACTGGCTGCCGCCATCCCAGCTGCATACTGCACAAACAAAACAACAACAGTAAGATGTCTATGAAGATTCTCAGTCATCCAGGTCATAGTTATCCAACGAAGGTTAAAATCAAGGGCAACTGGACTTGGTTGAAGATACTGGAAGACGTTTCGTCCCTCATCCAAAGGACTTCTTCAGTTCTGACTGACTGGCAGGGAAACTCAGCTATTTATTCTACAGACAGAAGCATGGCTGTGCCATGGGCTCACCGGCAAACATCTACATGGAAGAAGTGGAGAATAAAGCCCTCAACTCCTTCAGAGGAATAGCACCGAGCCACTGGTACAGATATGTAGACGACACCTGGGTCAAAATTAAAAGCCAGGAAGTGCAAGCCTTCACAAAACACATCAACTCTGTGGACAGTAACATCAAGTTCACACGAGAAGATGTTCACAACAACAGTTTGGCCTTCCTGGACTGCGCTGTACACATTGAAGAGGACAGGAGCCTGCACATTGGTGTTTACAGAAAACCCACACACACAGACCAATACCTACTCTTCGATTCACACCACCCACTGGAGCACAAGCTAGGGGTCATGAGAACACTGCACCACAGAGCGGAAAACATACCAACAAGCGCCCAAGCCAGAGAGAAGGAACAGAACCACCTGAAGGGGGCACTTACAGCCTGTGGATACCCTAAATGGACCTTTGTGAAGACAGCCACAAGATCCAAGAAGAACAAAACTACAGGGGAGGAGGAAAAGAAGGTCAAACGCAACAACATTGTGATTCCATACGTGTCTGGAGTATCAGAGAAACTCAGGAGGATTTTCAACAAACATAACATCCCTGTGTTTTTTAAACCCAAGAACACACTAAGACAGATGCTGGTACACCCCAAAGACCGCACATCCAAACACAAGAAAAGCAATCTAGTGTATGTGGTCCAATGCAGTGAGGAATGCACAGACCTGTATATTGGGGAGACTAAACAACCACTACACAAACGCATGGCTCAACACAGAAGGGCCAACTCCTCAGGTCAAGACTCTGCTGTCTACTTACATCTGAAGGACAGAGGACACTCGTTTGAGGACCACCAGGTGCACATTTTAGACAGAGAAGATGGATGGTTTGAAAGAGGTGTCAAGGAAGCCATCATACACCCGGGTGGAGAAGCCGTCATTGAACAGGGGAGGGGGTCTACGCCACCATTTATCCCCCACTTACAATGCTGTCCTTTCATCACTTCCCAGGAAACTCAACAAATGTAACCTATTGGCCTCAGGTGAAAATACCAACGATGGTCGTTCAGTCATGGCCACAGGTAGTCCTAACGACTGTAACGACTGTCGTCACAGCAACAAGGAACACTAACGAACCAGCGGTATCGATGACCCGGGCCAACGACCCCACTGAGGTTAAATAGCTGAGTTTCCCTGCCAGTCAGTCAGAACTGAAGAATTCCTTTGGATGAGGGACGAAACGTCTTCCAGTATCTTCAACCAAGTCCAGTTGCCCTTGATTTTAACCTTCGTTGGATAACAACAGTAAGTGAAAGAGAAACATTTTTGAAAATACATTGTCCTACATTCCTACATAGATACAAGAATGCATACACAGTAGTAACATAAAACACACAGAGCAGATTTTTACCAGAATCAAACACCATCTCTTTCCTTTACAGGCTCCAAATACACCGAGCACTGAGAGCAGCAGGCAGCCAATCTCCATGACGTACATTATCACTACAGAAACACTGGAAACCAGCTGAGGAGAAAAATAACATCGGCGTTAAAGGGATGCACTGACTGGCAAATGCCCTGAGCAACAATAATTGTTTTATGTAACAAAATAATCTAGGATCAAAGATTAAGTTAAAGAAGTATGATTCATCTGAGATATTCACTTACATCTAATAATAATATGATATTGTTGTCACAGATGTATTTCCAAGATAGCATGGCAACAAAAGAGGTCAGAGGTCAGGGTCAGCCACAGAACTGTACCCTTAGCGCCTGAATATAATTTACTGTCCTGCCGAAGGACACTTCAACTGGCAGATGCTTGCGAACACGAGGGCTTGATCTCAGGTCTTCCAGAGAAAAGACAATAAAGTATGTTCAGGAAATATTGACTGAGACCCATGCATTAATAATTCCCCAGCAACTATTTTGCTCCTTTAAAAGCCTGACAAGACAGTAGCCATTTCTGCTGCCAATAAATAATATGATTAGCTTAGGAAATTATTGTCGTCTGGTCCGAAGAACATCTAAAGTCAAACTTACTTTGCCATTTTGTACGAGTTCTCTATGCCAAGCTACTGTCATCGTCAACATGAAGAAGCACAACGCCTATGGAGAAAGGAACATAAAAATGTGTTAACATTTGCAAACCACTGTAAGTTAAGAAGACATGAAAAGTGAAATTAAATTGATATTTTAGGTTTATAATGTCAGTGTATGAAATTAGTATCCAATCCTATAAATATATTATATAAATGTTGTATATTTGTGCTGCCTTTTGGTAAACTCACAGATATCACCTCTTATAGGGAAGCTATAGTTCATTTATGGGCTAATGTAAGGCAGTAGCATGCTATCCACGGTTAGCCTTCAAATGAAATAATACCTGATATTATAGGTCAGTAATTCCACAACGAGACTTATACTGCATAAGATTCACACATTGTCAACATTAGCATTTTAAGAACAACACAGATGGTCTTTGGGGGGAGAGGAGGGATGGAAAAGGATCCTTTGTGAATGTAAAATATAACCACCACTATGGCGTCTTTTTGATATAGCTACCAGTAGATTTTCTTTATCATCACTTTTTTGTGTAGGGAACCTTCAAAGATTTTTGGAATAAAATGCACTGCTGACATTGCTACATTGTACATCTTTGTGATGGATGCTGCAGCATGTTTGTATGTGAGACAGACATGTAGCACAAGGCTCGTCCGGGTTAATTAAAGACTTGACTGATGATTTGGGTCAAACTAACAGCAGTAAATCATACATTTAATCACATAATAGCCTACAAAAGGTAATCGAATGGGCCGAAATTGCATTCAAAAGTAGGGAAATGCACCTACCATATGCACAGCATTTGCAAAAATAAACGGCCTTTTCAGGCTCGTTTTATCAGCCACCACGAACACTGCGCTCCTCTGCATGCTGCTGCTTCTCTTTCGAGCTTAAAACCTTTTACATAAAGAAAATATTATGGCTATGATTTGTACAGTAAGGGCATCTATCTATCCGCACAGGACGTCACCGTGATGTACTGGATGAGGATGCTCTGTGCCGCTTTCACGCGCAGTCGGAAATATTGGAATCGGGAGGATTAGCGCACAGGAATGATGTTAAGCCATGAATAAAGGAATTCTTTCAAGAGAAATCGATGCAATGCTTGTGTGCATTATGAACTCTCAGAAAGATCTTGACTCAAAAGAGACAGTTTAAGTTCACTTTTTAAAATTTTTCACATTTGATTTTGATAACTGATGGATTAAACTTTTTTACTAATTTTGTTAACCAAACACAAAGGCCTAGCCTAAATGTTCTTTCACAGTAGTCAAAGAAGTCAAATTTAAACACGTTGACTCGAAAAATAGGCGACTCAACTGTTGAATGTAAACTCCCTTCACACACATTTACATAAAACAAATACAGAGGACATGAGAGACTGAATGACACTTGAATTATAAAGGACATAATCTGGGTCTGATCCTCTGAGGCATTTTGCATACACTGTGTGCCATGTTCTGACCCAAATTGCTTCTTTTTGTAAAGAGGATTGATGTAACCAGGCCTTTAGAGGGATCTGTACTAGATATTTTACATTGTTACATGTTTTTTTCTTTTAAGTGCTATAGATTTTGTTGCAGTTGGATGAAAAGCTCATGTTTCCTAAATGCCAACACTATCTATCTATCTATCTATCTATCTATCTATCTATCTATCTATCTATCTATCTATCTATCTATCTATCTATCTATCTATCTATCTATCTATGACCTCAGTGTCCTCATAGCCCTTAATATGATCTATTGTTTGTGTAGTGTTCCCCATTTTATGCAGCTGTTAGTCAACTGGGAAGCTGTTCACTTGAACATCCACAATGGACTTTTACACTGTCTCTGTTATGCTGTTTTCATATGCAAACCAAATATTTTGCTTATAACATAAATCATGATCCACTAACTGTAAGTTATTATTATTATAAGTCCACAGCATAGCTTGTGCAAAGGAATGTGATTCTTCCTCTAAGTGTTGTCCAAATCTTCAATTTAAATTCTTGCTAAGATCTCAAAGCTTCAAAACATCCCAAATGTGTGTACACTCAGTAGTGCAACTGATACACACACATTTATAATAATTTTATAAAGGCATAATGTAGCCTTTATAAGGTGGTGGAACATGCAGATACAGAAAGTGATATGGTCATACAGCATGGAAAACAACGATTAAATTAAAAGTATTTAAAAAATGACAAAATATATGCTTATTTATTATGACAAAATGTTTCCAAAATGGTTCTCTACATGAAAAAATATTTAATTATTTAATTAAAAATTTTACTAATTCATGGTCAGATTGAAAAAAATCATAGAATTATAGTACAGTGTACAAGTACAGTGCTTGAGTAAATGTACTACATTCCACCACTGCCAAGCTCTTCTAGATATCTGTATCTGCTTGTTTATCACTCTCTTGACTAAAACGTACAAATCTAAATTCCTAGGTTATAGCTATAGCAGTATAGTTCTTCTGATATTCCGCCTGTCAAATTCAGCATCTTTGTAAATTCTGGGATGTTGATCTGAATTTGAAACAATGTTCTGTGTGTTTCAGCAGATACTGCGTGGGAGCTCCTGGCAAAACGACTCTATTTCCCAGCATCCCACAGCAGTAATGGGGCTGGGCTACTTCTCTAGAACAGGTAGGGCGGGTTTCTATTGTTTCCACAGGTGCTATGAAGTGAGAAAGTGAGTGAGAGAGGCACACTATAAGTCAGTAAGAACAGGAATGACTGATGACAAAAAGACAGAGATATAGAGAGGGAGACAAGCCAGCGGAGGAAGAAATACTGGCACGTGTGTGAAAGAACAGCAGGTGGATTGGACAGGAACCTGGATTACAGAGAAGCATCTTTTTCATTTCTGTTTTACTTAAATGAAGTTGTCTTTTAAAAACAGCTAACCAGAACCTGTGCAGGGGGACAAAAATCTATGGGACTTGTATTCATGCTTTGTGTTGCTGTGGGCCATGAAGTGGGTCAACACCTGAGAAGGAGCTGAAAGGAGCAGCAGAGACTGAGGGAGTTTTGTCCGGAAAAAGTGCAAGAGGGGGGCGGGGGAGGCTGAACTGGCTGGAGACACAAGACAGAGAGAATATTGGGGGAGATTGGGGTAAAACTGCCAGGCACTTTCCAATCTTTGAACAACCCTTCAAATCATCTTGACAAACACAGTTTTCACAACCCTAAACTGGTTTTGCAGGCTACATGTGGACCAATTTAACCAAATTTACCCTGCTGCTGGAAATCTAACCTGGTGACCGACTGTGGCTTTCACTGGAAGGAAGAACTGTGGAGTTAAAAAAAAAATTTTTGTGTTTTTTCTTTTTTTGGATGGAACATCTCAACCTAATAGCATTTTGAGATCTGTTTTGTTTCCTATGACTCAGCCTTCATTCAAGCATAAAAATAACCCACCATCTCTTGGAGTCCAAACATTCCAAGGTGATCTGTAGTAGTAAGGGAGATTGCTTCTTCCACTCTCACAAGTTAAACATCCACAGATAAAAGGCACACACTCCACTGTGTCTCCACCATGCAGACCCCAGGGCCTGAACATGATGACTCTTTCGATTTTCTGTTTAAGATCATCCTGATTGGAGACTCTAACGTAGGGAAGACCTGTGTGGTTCACAATTTCAAGTCAGGGATTTTCTCAGAGAAACAGCAGAACACCATCGGAGTGGATTTCAGTGTACGGACCGTGGATATAGAGGGGAAGAAAGTTAAGGTTAGTGCTGTATGTGGTGTGTTTTAGTGTGTGTGTGTGTGCCGTGGACATAAAAACAGGGATGCTGAGGAGTGTTTAGGACATATGTGTGTTGAGGCGGTGTTAAAAATATCAAGTACAGAACATGTGCAACCCAACATAGTGGTGTAGTAGATTTATAATATAATTTTCAAATATGGTACATGTTGTAGTCACTGAAGCCATTAACAGGGTAACTTTAAAAAGAGTTGACTTAGTAACTTTAATTAATTGTATCATTAGGTGTTGTTTATAGATTCATACGTTGGCCCTGTGAAAAAGGTATTAAATTGCATTGCAAGTGGTATTAAACAGGTCTTAAAAAGTCCAACATTTACTATGATGAACTCTGATTATGCTCAAGTGATGACTGCTAAATGTCCTTATCCTTCTCATAGTTGTTGTAGAGTCAGCTGGCTCTGACAATGACAGGCTGCATAGCATGGTTACAGGCCTGTTCTTTAAAAATATTTAATGAAAAGTGTGGCATAAACTGGAAAATGCTACTCCTGTCAGAGCCATGAAGGGCCACTCAGATGTGATGTACTTTGGGGGGGTGGGCGGTAAATTACACTACAGTGAGAGTTGTCCTGTAGTTATAGTGTCAGTGCAAAACAAGTCAGACCAGCTGCTCACATGAAGGACCAGTCCTTCAGGTTTCTCTCCTCGATCTTTTGTGCATACAAAAATAAACCTGGAATGACTTCTCTGGGCAGTCATTGAGCTAGAAAAGGAACTAGAAGATGTAGGTGGGTAGTTCCTGGTTCCGCATGTATCAAAAGTCACTATGTTATATTTGTACTTCTGGTCTAATAAAAAACTAATGAACTGATAATTCATGTGCAAACTGATAATCTGTGTTGATCAATGGGTAGACACAGACACAGCAGTACCTGCCACTCAATACTGTCAGGTATAGGGTATCTATCTCACTAGATTTGCCTGTAGATTTGTCATAGCCAAGAGGGAGGTACCGTCTGTTACTCAACATACACATATACACACCATCACCAACTGTACTGTTTTGTGGACAAGCCAGTTAGATGACTGCAGGATAAAAAAATATTTGCATCCTGTCTAATCACAACAAACGTGTCATATACTGAACTTTAATTCAGCAGGAATGATTTAATCTACCTACATCATAAATGATGGTATAATAAAAGTATTACATGTTTAAGGGAACTATTATGTAATGAAGACCCAGATTTAAGTTCTGATGATGAGGTTTCCACGCTTCTAGTATGACTGACAGTTTTCACAGACAAAATTTCAGCATATGACCGTCTAGAGGCTTTTCATTTTCCCATTTAATCCGTCTGCTTTTTTGAATCAGTAAATCACAAGATTTAACCATGAGGTTAGAAAGTACATTTACATTTATTAATTTAGCTGACGCATTTATCCAAAGCGACTTACAATAGCCAACTTACTATTCAAGCCTGAGGCTGTGAGTAATTGAGATACTGAGTACATTTCACTTTTGTATTTCTTGATATCTTTGGTGATCAGCAGTTATTGCTGTGCTGTGTGCACAGGGGTGATTCCTTCCTTGAGTTTTCTAAAGTTGAATGAAGTTCTTGTGAGTTCTTTTTGGCTTTAATGGATGTTATAGTCATTAAGTACTACTAACAAACCACAGATAAAACTCTGACATGTATTATACTTGATTTTGTAACAGCAGTGCATCAACTTTGATAAACTAGAAATCAGTTAAATCATCGCTATCCAGGTAGCAGAAGTAGACATGGTTCAAACCATCAACATAAACAAACAGGTTGAGCTGGTGAGCCTGGGTTGGTTTCTATGCCAGCAGTTACCACGTTACAACATGGTCTGGTAGATGCTCAGGGAGTATTCTGCAGAGGGAGTCTGGCTACCTGTGGGGACACATTTAAGACTAAAGACTAGTTGATGAGGGGGCTTGGAAAAAGTGGATGTCTGGGCCTGTGGTTCAGATTAGGTTAGTGTTAGGCTTAGGCATATTTATGAAACAAACTGCTGATCAAACTCAAGTTAAACACTCTGGTGTCACTTACCCAATTTAGAAATCTTCTGGAGCATCAATATGTCGTATGTAATTGTTTCTCTTGAATTTGTACTTCTTGGTTTTGTGTGTTTTAATTAATTGCATATGTATTCACTTGTTTGTGTTTACACAAGTTTACACAGGGCACAGCCTAAAAAAAATAAAGGTCTCAGTTTGTTTTTTAAAATAAAGTAAAAGAAATAGTTGTTAGTAAATAAGTAAACCCAATAACTAAACATTTGTGTGTGTGTGTGTGTGTGTGTGTGTGTGTGTGTGTGTGGGTCTGGGTCTGGGTGTGTGTGTGTGTGCAACAGATGCAGGTGTGGGACACGGCAGGTCAGGAGAGGTTTCGTACCATCACCCAAAGCTACTACCGCAGCGCCCACGGAGCAATCATTGCCTATGACATTACAAGACACCCGACTTTTGACTCAGTGACTCACTGGATCAAGGAGGTGCAGCTGTATGGAGCATCCAATGTAGTGCTGGTTCTCATAGGTGAGTGTGACCGTTAACATGTTAGTGCACAAGTAACGTGTGCGTGCACATTTTAAGAGAGTTGTGCAAGAGGGTGGGGAAAAAAACATAATAATACCATACCATTTTTAGGCTGAATTTTGCGGGACTGCTGGTACTGCTATGACCTGGATAACATGATAAACTTTCAGAATTCTTTATGTCTATTTATATTGTGCATGGGGTGATTTAGTTTTAATAAATGCTGAGTGATTATCTCCACCAGCTGAGAAAAGGGATGTACAGCACAAGGTTCCTGTGTCAGTTATCAGGGATTACTTGATGATCCCTTCCCAGAGCACATTGAATTCTCTGAAGGTTGTTGAAGGTGATAATTTGAACATTAGTGCCTTGGTGAGGCTATTAAAATGCCTTCATTAACATAGGTGGCATCTTTTTACAGCAAAGCCTTAGAGCCTAACGTTAGCGAAATCTATATCTTGAGTATATACAGGACATATTCAGAGCACTGCAAGCAGGATTTAAACCTGCATGAGGAAACCTCATTGTCCACTGCCTCTATTGGTATAGTAATAACACTCAGGTATTGTACTGTTTAATTTATGTGGAAAGAGCATCATACCTAACTCACCTAAATACAAAAAATAAAAATACACAATTTAACAACTAAATGTGTGTTTGCTCATACAAACTCTACTACTCTATACACCATGTTGAACTTGACTTTAGACCTCTAAATTGTTAGCAGCAACCATCCACTCAGCATACGTCAAATGTATTACACATCACAAAATGTACTTCACATTTCATCTTTAGAACTTTGAGGACTGGGGGAGTCCTCAAAATCAAATTAAAAACTTCTTTCTGACTTTTCAAATGTTAAATGGAACTTATTTTTTCAGTCATGAGCATGTGATCAGAAAAACAGTGTCAACATGTTTTGCTGTGGTTGTGTTTTGGAATTCAATTGAAATTAATTCTCCTTTAAAATTTTGACAATAATTTAAAACAAATAGCTATTAGTTTTACACTTTAAAACTTAGGTGTATTGATAATAATATGAACAGAACTCCCGTTGCATATTTTAAGCAATGTTAAAATATTGTGTTTACATATCTCTGCTCTGTGATTGTCTCCATCTAGGTAACAAAAGTGACCTGGAGCAGGAACGTCAGGTTCTGTTTGAGGAAGCCTGTAACCTGGCAAAGGAGGGCGGCATACTAGCTGCGCTAGAAACATCTGCAAAGGTAATGATTGTACATATGAAACACAGAGGAGACATATTGAAGGTGGTTAAAATAGTGCTTTAAAGTTCTCTGTCTCCTGCTCTGTGTGTAGGAGAGTCAGAACGTGGAAGAAGCTTTCATGATGATGGCCAGGGAGCTGCTCTCTCGCAACGGCCATAATATCCAGCAGGAGGACTTTGTGAGCAGCAACACACCTCGAGTTCTCATCCGTGCCAACTCTCGGCCGGTCAATGGCCTCCCAGCTGCCTACACAACACCAGAGAAGAAGTCATGTTGCTGATTCAAATGTGGACAGGACAGGGAGGATAAAACATGACTAATGTTGGAAATTAAGAGTCGACAGTGGATGAGTAAGACGGTGAAGGGAACTCTTCATCATGAATGTTGGAGAAGAGGAACAGGATAAGATACAAAGATGCATGGATGTGGGGAATGTAGCAGGCAAGACCTAATGAACCAAAAATCTTTGCAATGAGGAAGTTTAGGCAGTTATTGTAAAGTACTGAAAAATCATTTCAGTGTACTTTTCTGTGGCTTACCTGACCCGAGAGTTGTTCAGCTGCTGCTACAAGGACAAGAAAGTCATACCAGGAATGTTTAGTAATGGGGGAGTAAGAGACAGCAGGGACAGTGGTGATCAGTTTTGGGTAAAGTTACAGTAAGCCAATCTCATGTATATCGACTACACCTAGAATGTTTTTTCTCCTCTAATTGATGTTATATTATCTGTACAAAATGTTGTCGGACTGTTACTATCCTAATGTTTTATAAGTTTAGCCTACCAAAAGCTTCAAATATAGCCTCAGCTATACTATCCTTAACACACCTTTGTGTTGTATTGTCACAATGCTGCCTTCATGCTTCACTCTGCCGATAAACCTTTTGAAACGCAGAATTTTCAGAACTTATTGTTCTAAATAAGACTCTGAGAATTTCACCCAAGTGTCCTCTTGTGGTGCCTCTATGACGAGCTGTGATCACCTCTGTGTTCTCGGGGAAAATGTCCCAGATGACCTGCTACAAGCCAGAAGACTGTGAATTATACAATTTTGTTTGACTTTTGATACTTCTTTCCTAATGATGTCTCACATTGTCATCAATGTCTATAATAGGCTGTGGATGTGTTCTGAACTGATTCTCTCAAATTCTGATCAGTTTACATGATGAAGCAGACATAATTTGACTCTCCGTGAGAAACTAAATCTCTTTACAGGCTTTGTTTAAGGCTGTCGTGTACATTGAAGGAAAACCAGTGTAAAGTTAGAAAATTGTTGGGCCTTCAGTGGACCACTTCATTGTGAACACTAGAGGGCACTGTGCTGTTGCACATAATCTTTAACTGCAGGTTGGTTGCTCATTACCTTCAACAATAAATACCAAGGTGATTCAAAACATCCGTGACCGCACAGACTCCGCAAGGAACAATTAGTTAAGTTTACATGCAACCCAGTAAACAGGAAAAAAGAAAAATCACCTTTAAGGCTAAACTTCCTGCCAACAGAACAGTCAAACTGAAGTAACTGAGCTGACAAAGCTTCCATCCAGGATATAATCTTTCTTTGTGTGTAAAGCCAAGTTGGCAGGTCTTATTTAAACACTAAACTGGAAGTCATGTACTTTAGCTGGACTTGCACTGATTGTTACAATGATACAGTTAATCCGCCTTTATGTTTATTCATTAAGTTATGAGTGGAACAATTGTGGGGAACTATCCAGGTGTAGTCTTGTCACAATGAAGCTTCTGCTCCATCTGACAAGCAATAAATGATCAATCTATGACTATACAATAATTGTATTCATCTTTTGTTACTTATTTAGTAAAGTTCTGCAAAATTATAATGTCGACTATGTTTTAGCCGTTCACTGACAGCTAAAAAGGAATCTATAGGAATGAGAATCTGCAAAATAAGAGTTCAAGTTTCAAAAAGAGGGAAGTCGGCTGTTGTGTTGTGGTCTCCTGCACACTGGGTGGCACTAGTGGACAATAAGTGAAGACTGTGTTTCCCGCCTTTGGCTTCCAAAGAACAAAACAAAATCAGGATTGCGTTTGCGATGCAAATACCTCTCATCTGCTGAAATGTAACCTGTGGGCAGTTTCAATAGTAGGTTTCTTTATTAGGATGCCAAATTTAAAAAAGAAAAAAAAAAATACCCATGGCAGTGACAGACTCAAAGTTTCCATCATCATCACTGTTAAGGTCTTATTTCAGGCCTTGTTTTTATAATTTGGCACATTTAGCGACAATTATCAGTGATGATGCACTTGGCAGATTCCAGTAAAGTGTATCTGGAAACGTATTTGACTATTTGAGAACTCATTAAAATACTGAGTCAGTGTATGATGTAATACACCTGCTTCCCTTCATATTTGGTGGCTAAGTGGTGGCACTATAGGTAAACAAGTTCTGTATGTCCATCTCACATAGTGTCCTCCATCACTAAAATTTTCAGAAAAATAAACCCAATTTTATTTCCAGAAAACAGGTAGACAATGTCATACATTAATACAAAAAAGACCAAAAACTCATTATCAAAATGACTGTAACAGAAAAAAGAGAGCACCTGCAGTTTATTGTGTGGGAAAAATTCAAAGGGAAAAAAAGCTCAAATTGCATCTTTGTTTAAAGGTTTAAAGGTTTAAAGGTAAACTTAGCAATATCACATTGCAACTATAATCTTTTAAGAACATGTTAATTTTCCAAAATGAGTTTCTCTGTTCTCCACACAAGATGGAGACTGCTGATAACTAAAAAGACGTCCTAAGCACACATAATGGATTTTATCCCAAAATTGTACTTTTAGTCGTCACATTTTTATTCAAACATCAAATCACTAAGTCTACCTTTATTAATCCATTCTTTAGCCTGTCCACAGGCCTCCATTAAAAAAGACGGTTTCTTCATGGCAAGCCAACACTCCTCACTCTATACTAAACCACACCAGTCCACTGATACACCTCCATTCTAAGTCAGCCTGATGATCTCAAACCTTTTGGGATTTTTCTCTTTCAGTGGCCGAGGCAGACGCTCACCCTGCCCCTCACCTGTCTCCTCCACCACCTCCTGTGCCTCATTGTCTGTTCCCCCTTGTCCTCCCTGTCCTGTATCCGTCCCTTCTGTTTGTTTATCCTTGGGACATTCCCCATTGTAGGTCTTGACGTAATCCTCAACGCGCCACCCCTGGAACTCCTTTGGCTCGGAGCAGATCAGGCCAGTGTAGAAGACACTGGGGTGGTGCTTGAGCCAGTAGATCAGGTAGTGGATGTTGTAGTCACAGATCCAGGGGTTGTTCTCCAGCGTGAGCTTGCGTAGGAAATAGAGGTCCTCCAGTACACCATATTGGAAGTAATGGAGGCTGTTGTTGGAGAGGTCGAGCTCGCGAAGGTACAGCAGACCCGCAAATGCAGCTGGGGGGGGAGAAGAACATAATAAGCTGGCATCTCATACTAAAAAGTTGATGCTGTATGCTAGTGCCTGTTGGGTTATTTAAATAAACGTGTGACAGTATAACAAGCCTTGAACGCAACAAGGACATACTATAAAAATTTTGTTATGTTTATTATCTCCTTTTAGCTCTTTTTTTGTTCTCCACCAACCCCTGTTGGACTCCTGTTTCTTCACTTGCGCTAACTTGTCTGCTGTTTTGTGCTTGACAGGTAGTGTACAGTGGGTTTATTAGAGCTTTTTTGCAGAAAACAGCTGCCTACTCTGTCACTAAACTAAGCTGATGAGAGCTGCGACAGTCAACCAAAACAGTAAAGTTGCAAGTCGCAATACCAAAACAATGAGCTGAGTAACTGCTGAGTTGTATGATTTTCTGTGGTTTGATGCTACAGACATTTTCACATTTCCCATTGTGGATTTGGGATGAATGTGGATGGGATGCCCAAAATTTCAGCAATTAAAAAGAAAAGTCTTTGCAACAAAGTGTTTAAGAATTCTAAAAGGTTAGAACATTTCTAGAACATATTATCTTTTAAATAAAGGGAGAACATGATAATCACCAATCTTACAGTGTCAAGGTTTTCAGAGGATTTAATTGTCATAATTTTGTTCGGTTATTTCGAGCTGTGTCTTATACATCTCTACTTACATGAGAGTGAATCAACAGTGACTTTGATCACCAAAATATAACTAACTTAATTTGAAAATGTGATTGCTGACGTCCTTCAAAGGTTCCAGACGTTGTTAGCAGTGTGTGTAATGGAACAGAGGAGAGTGTTTCACAGTCAACTAGCTTGGGCCTATCTTTGATTTTTACAGAGCGGAAGAGAGAAGGGCAGGAAAATGTAACAAGGAGGAAAAAGAAGAGAAGGAGGAGAGTGTGTGTATAAATAAAGTCATGAAAGAAAAAGAAAAATGGACGCAGAGGACTAAAATCCTTCTGAAATCCTTTTTCAATAATTGTAACAGATAAGTTACTGTTACTGCAATCTTATCATTCAACCCTAAAGATGACACAGATAGAGGGAAATATAGGAGAGGAAGGAGGACTGGATGGATATTTCACCTCCTCCTCCCCTGTCTTATCTCTCGACTCATGAGACTGACTCTCCCAAATTGGCTACTGTTATTTTTCTTTTTTGAGCCACTATGCCCACAGGAAGCTCAGTATGGTCTACTTTCATGGTATTTTCCCAGGCACTGAAATCCACTAAAGCAACATTCTCTGAGAACTATAATAAGTTTGTAGGTACCATCAGACTATATAAGGTCAAATACTGGTGTTTTGTCAGTGGCCCTGTGCTTCAAAATATGACTTGTCATTTTGGACGCACAAGGCTCCGCGGTCAAATTAGCAACAATAAATACTTAAATAAAGCTTGTGTGGTTAACGATGTGAAAATGTCGCACTTTGGTTACGTGTAGGCACAAAAACTCATTGGTTGTAGGTTTAAGCGGGGCATACTGTGTACAGTTTTAGAAATGTTGTTGATAAATTCCAACTCCTACTGTAAAGTGTCTGTGATGTAAAGCTAAAGCTCACGATTTATGTTCTCACACTGTACAGTCTGATCATCAAGTCACATTGTACGCATAAATAGAAAATAGATTTGTTTGAAAGGTGTGAGGCAGGTAGAGGTTTGTTTGCTAGCAAGTATTGCTAACAAGGCAGAAATGTGTTGCCTTAATCATCGGTGCCATCTTATTTGCCAAAACTTAAAAAAATAAAAAGCAAAAGGCACATTTGGACTTTTTACTGGATAAATTTGATAGCAGGCATTGTATCGCCATGGCACTGTCTGTTTGCCACTTCGCCCAGGCGCAGTGAGAATAAAAGTACTCAGCGTGGGGAATCAACTTGTAGCTCCATACAATACAACATGCAGTAAATCCTGTCATCAATTTTTTCATCTTTAATTTACATGTATTAACATTCTTCGAGCTAACAAACGAAAAAACAGAATGGGTTGAAAACACAACCCTCGTCTAACTTCAGCTGAAATGATAAATTAGGGATTTACCCCCTGCCCCGCTGTGGGCTGATCTTGGCAACAAGTCTCCATAACAAATCAACACAACTTTAAAGTCTCTAGTCACCATAACTACAGATATTACTGTTGCATAAATCCCACTGTTCCATGATTGTCTGTTGTTTCTTTGTTGCTTCACAAACAGCAATTTAAAGGAGATACAGGCAAAAAGGACCTTCTACAAGAACTTCAGAGTATTATGAAATATTTTTGCAGAGTTTGGAGTTCCATATGGGTGGGGCACCCACACTGTTACAATTCCTAAATTGTCAAGTTATAGTCATTGGAAAGTGTGCTAAATATAACCTTCAAATATACTGTACTTTCCTGTGACTGTTTTTGCTTTATCTATTGGGTGTTCAAACCGCAACAATCAGGCACAAAAACAATGTGCATCTATTAGTAAAAATCAAAACCATTTTATTCATGTTTTCCTCATCAAAATCATTCTAAACATGTTTTGTTTTCCTCAAAATGTGAACTTGATTAGAAGGAGCAATCATGATTGAGACCATATGTAACTTACTATCACAGACTTCCACAGAATTTATTCCTTAGTGTCCAAATAGTCTTGGACACACTGGGGTGAGCTACAGCAGATTGTTTACATGTGTTGCAGGGTAATGAAGAAAATGTTTTGTTTTTTTAAAGGATTTTCCTCCTGGGCAGGAAGACATGAGCCCAGACGTCATTAGCTTGGAGTAATGAGTCGGCACTTTTTAAATGGTGCTCCTCAAATGTTGAGGCATAATTAGTATTCAGAACAGGTAATCTGCTTCTGTGAAACTGATCTGTTGTTCCTTTATCTTTATTTACTATTAAGAGTTGTATATTTGGTTATTAGTGGTGTTAAAAGTCTCACATTTTAACTGCACGTCTGTATCTTGCCTGGGGTGTTGAATGATACTAAACCAATCTCAGTGGGTTCATCAGCTTAATCTTGAACATTACTGTCACTGATGAATCACCATAGGATCACTAATTAGGCATAAGACACAGTTAAGACATGAGGTGGTTAAAAAGGATCTTTCTAGTGATTCATACCAGTATCTGTCTTAAACAGTACTTGGTGTATTTGTGTAATAGCATTTGTCCTTTTAAGTGCCCCTGCGAGACTTTCTGTATCGCTCCAGTATATCATATGGGCCCTGGTTCACACATGTCAGTGGCACATGTGTTTCCTCTGATTACATGTGTATATGCAATATGTTCTGGTGTGTTCATGCTCAAAAGGTTGAATTGCTAATGTTTGGCTGTAAATGTAGCTTTATACATTTGAGTTTCTTGCATACTATATAGATGCATGTGCACACTTTTGTAACATTTATTTTCAAATTGAGGTGTCTTGACTTGAAAGTAATTTTCGGTATGTGGACATTCACATCTGTTATCATTCACCTATATGCCACGGCCACTTATGGCAGGCTGTCATCTGTTTTAAAAGTTTATTTGTACTTGCAAAGAAAAGCTATTTGCAAATCCTCATCAACAGGAGCATATTTCAAAGTTTTGTTAGCGGTTCAACCAAACAGTGATGAGATGAAACATTCTATATTATTTTCATCATCTCACAACTCCTTCAAATATATCCTGCGGCCCTTTGTAGGGGTCTCAACCCCCAGGTGAACCACTAGTTTAACCTAAGGTTTGGTCATTTCATCAGTAAGAGTTAACTGGTAATGCAGCAGAAGCAAAATTATTGTTAAAATGATACTTTTCTAACTTTTGACAGGATCTACGTTTGAAGTATCCTGTTATATGATTTTAATGAAAACCTGCCAGCTAATAACCAAGTATTTATTTGGCCATGATGCGTACTGCAAGGTTTGCACAATCCATATGTGCAAAGTTTCAGAGGGTGGGACTGTTGTACCTGTGTCTATATGGCGCAGGCTGTTGCTGCTGAGGTTGAGCAGCTTGAGGTCTTTGGACAGCAGGAACTGTTTGGGCCTGAGATGTTTGATGCTGTTACTGGACAGATCCATCTTCACAATGTCAGATGGCAGGTCAGAGGGGATGTTATTCAAATCTGCAAAGGAAGAAAAGACAAAGAAACAAAGGTTCTTCAACTCTGAAAGGCACTGGAATGACAGAGTGGGTGGAAAAATAAATCCAAAGTGTAAAAGGTCAAACTTCATACTTGCCATGAAGAAAATGTCTTTTTGTAAAGATTAAAAATTAAAATGATTGAGGCAGATGTGCACAACAAATGATATCAGAACACAAAGTGCAAACTCCCAGAATCATCAGAAGATCTGCAATTCCAATCTGTCTGCATCCTTATACATTTTCAAGATGTTGTGTGGGTTGTGTGCAATATTTAACCTTTTCAAGATGGAGTCAAGTGTGACAGCATGTATAACAATATATCACCTCCGCGCCAGGAAGCAGTGTTTCCACTCTCTTCCAGTGTTTCCAGCCTTACATATACTTGCATGTATGTTCGAAGAGTCTAATGTATGAAACAGTGATTCCCACATATTCCCATTTCAATAACAGATCCTCTCTGGAGTTTTAAATCAAAGTCCCACACTGAAGCACATTTCACAAATGTTATATCATCTCTGCAATGTTGGGACAGTTAAAATAAAGATTTGTCAATGTCAGCACATTTTGTCCCTAGAAACAACAGAGTTGAACTTGAATCTAGACACATGGAGCTTCTCCACAGACCATAAATAGATCCAGATTCATATTAAAATTGTTATTGCACAATTTCTACTTTTGTGAGTTTGGCTGCTGTATCAAAACCTTTTGAAATTGACAAATGTATTTCTGAATGGATTTTAAAGTTTTGTGGTTCCCACAGTCACTAGACATGCTTCACTTGTCAGTGTCTGTAAAATTATGAAAATCCAACCTAAATTGGAGAACACATCTGCTCTGCCAATCACAGTGCAGTTATGTTTAAAACTCAGTAGGTGGGCCCTGCAACCTGTATCATCAAAATGAACATGGGTGATTGTTTTTGAAGCATTTTGCAAAACAGTTGCAGATGAGAGGAAACATGAGTGTATTTAGGCAGAATACTGAAAGAGATATGATCAAACTATGTTTATTTTGATATAAAATGATGATGATGATGATGATGATGATTTTGTAGATTTAAAAAAAAGATTGTGTACGATATGTGTGTGGTTAAGTTTTCATGTGTACATACAATGTGTACTAGTTTCCTGCATGTATTTATTTACATGGGCTGTATAATGTGCTCAGACGACTGCTTATGGACACTTTTACAGTGCAGATGTTGCAGTCTTTATGCACACGGTTTATTGCAGCAGTTGTAGCCAGTTATCATGGCGGCACAGTGCCATAAATCATCACTGACTCCACAATTGCACACACAACACACACACACACACACACACACACACACACACACACACACAGGACACACAAATAAAGCATGCACAGATGTAGACATTGCCCTCAGGAAATGTAATTATTCTTGTTGAATGATATGATGCAGTGATGGCTGTTGAGTGTGCAGCAGGCAGATGCATTTACAAATGCAGAAACACACTGTGGAGACTCTTAGTCTTCTGCAGTGAGAACTGGAAGTCCAAAGGGAATCCCAGTCTGCCTTAGGTTTACATGTGTCTGCAACTTTGTCAGATTTTCAGATTGTAATAGGCTGGAAAAATAAAATGCTGGCACTCTCACATCAGACTCGGTCCAGGTTCACTTGTGAGAAATCAGACTTCAGCCTTTTGAACCAGAAACAAATCCTCTCTGTCCAAGAGAGATGCATCTGTGGTCTTGTGTGTTTTACAGTGAATAAGGATAATCTCCTTAACTGTGTATTCAGCAGTGACAGTAGGCTAAGACTGGATAAGTAGTCTCTGTGTCTGGTAAGGCCAGTATTTCTCTGGGTAAGAAAGAAAAAAATAAATAGTGGAGCCAACAATGGAAATAGAGTTATTATCTTGTTGATAATCTTGATTCTATCTGTTACATATCTTTTGCTCTTTTAGCATTGCTTTCTGAAGCCAAATGTGTTTCAGGAAGTCAGACATTTATCAGGAGCCTTTGGGGTACCTTGTGATTTTTAATGGAGCAAAAGTGTTAGGCTCTGTCCTACTTTAACATCTGTGCCTCCTGCTGAATGAAGAAACATAAGGAGAGAAGGAGAAAGGGAGAGAACATGTCAGGAAACTCATTCATTTATAACTGGGTTTGATCTGGGTTTTTGCTGAACCTGCTGGAGTCATTATTTCAGTGCACATGTGAACATCTGTCCCTCTTTGACTATTCTTCTTTTTTTTCCTTTGCTTTATGCTTTGGTACTACCTGAAATATGTACAATATATATACATTTAGTTTGGTCATTGGGTGTTACATTTCTGAGTGATTACGTCTATAGCCTGCTTTATGTCAAAGTGCAAAGTTTGAATTACTTTCTGCAGCAATTTTTTCAGCCATTTGCCAAAACAACACATGTAGGTTGTGCATTAGTATAATACATGGATTATGTATTGCAGTAACAGAACATTAATCTGGACATTATTATTAATCCTACTCTAGAGGGTATGGGCAAGCCCTGCTGATGAATTATATGTGCACGCAATGTTAAGGAATTGTTTTCCAATTGTTTTTTTTCTCTTTTCTTAACCATATATACTCTAAAATGTCTATATAGAAATATATGACAACACCTGCAGGATGTGCATTTGTGTATCAGTACTGATTCTGTTTGGAGCAGGTGGTGCAATGTGTTTAATACTGTTAAGACAGTAGAAAGGGAAGCATTTAATTTTTTACAGTGCTGATATGATCACTCTGGGGTCAGCTGTGTGTGGTACAGTGAATTTTTGTGGTTTGGACCCAAGCCCCAGGCTTGACAGAGCAATAATTTTTTGCTGCATGGTAGCATCAGGTAGCAGTGAATTTGTTCAGATTTAAAATGTTACCTTCTGACCTTTAAATGTATTTCATGTGACGTTATTTGCATGGGGCACCTCAGTTGCTTACCTGCACTCATAAACTGACACAAGACTAGAGGTATAATAGTAGCATAGGAAATATACATAAACAATTCTGTAATTTGTCTAAAATGAGGGTTTGTGCAGGACATCCCTGAGGGAAAGATGTGAGAATGTTCTGTTTACTATTTTTAGCTACACTACAAATTACTATTAGCCCAGGATGAAGCAAAAACCTAAAGTTGATGCATTCTCCCCTCTGCCCTGAATTTTTACATGGGCTTTATGTAATAAACGTAATTCTCTGTCATCATTCAGACAAAATTTAAAAAGACAGAGGTGAAGCCTTTTCTAACCATGATAACAACTCTGGTTATAGGATTTCACTATAATTACAACGACCAGATTAGTGCTCATAGTCGTGTCCTCCTTTACTATGGTGGTCTTGAGGGTTTAAGTCATGCTACATATTTAAAAGAGAAAAGAGTTTATTGCCTTCCTGCTTTAACTCACAGTGACAACAGATCAGAACAAGTTTCCAAATTAAACTGACTTCTTTTCCAACCTCGTGTGCATTAAAGCTCCTCTGTTTTTCTTGAGCCAAAACATTAACAGTAGAAGCATATGTCAGAACCTTCATCTCCAGAAGCTTCTTTGTGACTCCACACCCCAAGATATTTTTTAATTTCCAAATCTGTATCTTTGTTAACATGATGTAAAAGCGATGAATTCTTATGTCAACAAATTGTAATAAATACACCCAGAGTCTGTCTCTCCGAGGACCAAGTACATGTAATTGCTTCTTTTTGACCGTATCAACATGACACTTTATTTGGAATAACAAAATAAATTAAATAATCAAAATATAATCAACCTATTGTCATCCAATGTACATCCATCAAAATCTTGACCATAAAACAGTGGAGGTAACTGCCAACGTGCCTACAATAATACAGAGTTCCAGTAGAATTTTCTAGTAACCCATGGTCTGTTTTCACAGTGTTTCAGTGAATTTTTCACTTCAGCCTGAAGAAAATTATTTGGAAAACTCTGAACCCCAGAAGTATAACATCAGTTTAGTTTAATAACAGCTCCTAGTGTCGACAGGACCTTCAAACTTCTGCAGAAAAACGTTTTGGCGCTTGGCGGAGACTGCAGCTTAATCCTGCTGTTAGTCGAGAATGATGTTGGATACTGTCCTCTTTCTCATCCATGCTCTTTACCTCTGCCTCTGACTCAAATTACATCATGAAAAATTCATTTTTTCTGCTGAGTAAATGCCCGCTGTCTGTGAGCCAGGCAGTCCAGGGAGAGCCGGACATAATATCATGCAGATATGTGTGTGACTGGGAAGTGGCCAACACTCCATATAGTGTGCATGAGTCACTTTTCTGCTTCCCACTCAAATGACTTGAAGTTTATATGGAGGGATTTATGTTACTTCTGAAACCAATGATTTCTTAACCTTACAAGCATGGTCTTGAAGGCAGAGTCTAAAACTGGGCCAATACCACCCTGTAGATGGGTTTCTTAACATTATGAGATGCATACAAAAAAAACAAAAATAAACTAGAATGACTGAAAGCTCATGGCGACATCAATATGAATAGCTGGTTTTGAACTACTGTAACACATCTGGCATGCATCTACAATATCCAAAATAGGGATGCTTTATTCAGTAATGTCACATGCTTTTTATGCTAACACTATTTCTTTTATGCTAACATTACTTTTTTATGCTAACATTACTTGTGTGAGCAGACCATCTGTGTTTTTAACCCATGCTACCTGTTGATGGTTTGGGACACACAGAGGTCATTCCTTTCTACTTGAACAGCTAACTTTGTGAAGTGTAGGTTTGTTAGCTGTCATTTCTCTCTGGAATTGCATGGGGCATGTTAGCTAGCCAGAGATCATAATTTCTAACTCTAAATGGCGAACTCTGGTACAATCGATAGGCTACAAAACAAGGTAACATTTATGTTTGTTGTTGTACACAGTCCCTTACCAATAAATTAATAAATTATTTGAAAATGTGGCGTGGAGTAAAATACCACATACAGATTGACCTTAAACAGTAATTGTACTGGTTTCTAGCTAGTTGCTGCATTTGTAAAGACTGAAAATATTAAGGTTTCATGTGGCAATGCTTTTTCTACGTACTGCTGGCCAGGCAAGCTCAATTGTAAATGAAAGACCTGTCGATATCAGACTGCTGCTTTCTTTTTAAAAGACTGTCGAAATACTAGTTAGTATTATTCATACTTGCATTTCAAAATATTAGAGACTTTGGAGTAAAACACAGTTTCACTGAAACTACAGTATTAATCCAGGATACATATTATAGAGAAAGTTCAGCAATGTGTCCACTGCAACTTCGAACTATTGTGAGGTAATTTGAAGTCACATTTTGAACCCCAGAGTAGCTCTCAAATCCACATCCCATCTTTGAGAAACACCTCCCACATTAACTCTAACCACTCACAGCATTGATCTCCACTGAGAATGATGTGGAGCCTGAAATCTGCTGTGGTTCACCTCAGAGAAAGAGACCAAAGTGAGGGAAAAATGGAGACAGGGGAAAAACAGGGAAAAATAGATAGACAAGAGGAAAATGTAGGGACAGAGTATGTTTCCACTCTGCTCTGGGTTTTCTAATTCTCGCTACCCGCTTTCTTTCCAAAGGAAGACCATCTCCCATATTTGTTCCATGTCCACACACTCACGTTCACCCTCTTCACAGTTTGATTTCATTTCAGTTTCACTCAAATTTAACTTCTTTGGCCATTATCATTCTGATAATAATTGTCAAATTGCTCCTGTGGGTTATAGCCTGACTGCAGCAAATACATTTTTCAAGCTGTATTTTAATAATGAAGCTGTATTTAAAGAGGTGGTATTATGCTTTTTGGCTTTCCCTCTCCTGACTTTCCCTTGAGTTATATACCTTTTTTGTGCATGTAAAAGGTTTGCAAAGTGAAAAAGCCCAAAGTCCAGCCCAAAGGGAATTCCCATCTCCCACAGAAAACTCTGCTTTGAACTGCCTGAAAACAGCTCGTTTGTAGTCCAGCCGCTTCCCTGTCATCCCTGTGATGAAAGATAAATGCGCCTCATATAACACTCGCCACGCGGCTACTCTGACACGCCCTCAAAAACACCGGTGGAAAAACACTGAGCTGCAGCACACACCTCTCCTCTCCCTTCTAAACACTAGCTACCCTTCCAGGCAGTCAATGGTCATAAAGTTGTTACTGTGATGTAGAGACAGAGCTCAGTTAAAACTTTATGGATGAAAGATACTTTTGTTGAGGATTAATAACTCACCACTCTGAAACTCTCACTCCAGTCTATGTTGCCAAGCTGGTCGGCAACATGTAGCCTACAGCTGAATCAAAACTGTTTACCGGCTTCTTGCTGACTCGCCCTTCTCTGCTTCTAATTGGCTAGTAGTCCTTAACTAGGAACCGCGCATGTGCAACTCCCAACAAAGATCATTTAGAGACAAAATGTATCACTCCATAGCTGAAACAAAGCCTTCAACACAGGGTGAAAACAGAAGCTGCAGAAATGTGCAGTATGAAAAAAAAATATGGTGTTTTTTGAAAAGTAAACCATGTAAACCTGTTCTGGTACAACCCCTAAATAAGATTTTGAACCTGAAAATGAGCATAATACCACCTCTTTAATCAAATTGCCACAAACTTATACCCAGGTACTCTGTAGAGTCCCTGTTTGTAGATGCACAAGGTCACACGTGCACATGCCAAGCACATGGGCAACGCAATACACATTCCTGCCGATTTTATCACTGTTCTAGTTATCGGCAGGTGGTAGCAATGCAACAACAAAGGCACAGAAGACAAATGCAAGGTAGTAAAAAAATTTGTTTTAAAAATATTGGATTGGATCTGAGAAATATTTACGTATAAAAGTTATTTGAAAGAATGCTATTAAGTATGTGCGTGGATTAGAGGGATCCTGTGGGTCACAGGATTCCTGTGGGATTCCCATGGAATTGGAGTCAATTTCATTTATCACGGGACTGGCACGGTACTGGAAAAAAAGTCAATAGAACAGGCAGGACAAGAATTATAGATCATTTTTTATATATCAATATAAAATCTAATAGGAATAAACCCTATTTTCAGATTTTTTTTTAAATCAAGAGCTGGGTTGGACGGAGGTCATTCTTCCGTGGTTTTTTCTTTTACTCTGTCATGGGATTCGGTCTTAAGTATTTTTGTGGGAGTGGGATGGGACAGGAGCGAAAATCCATTTCCAAGTCACACTCTTCGTGTGGATATCTTTTTTTATTCGTTAATCCAAAGTTTTGAAGGCTAAATCATACCACCGCATCCCAAACTCTGGCAGCATCTGTGTTTAGAAACATGACATAAGGGGGAGAGGAAAACATGTGTAATTAAAGCTGCAAGCAGAGTTGGGCGGGCCCTCGCACTTGAAGCGCGTTGGGGTGTGACACAGCCGAGTTGCAGATTCTGGAGCTCTGCCGGTGCGACTGTGAATTTGCTACGCGCTTTGGACACTGCATGAAGGTATTATACGTCACTTCCTGTGTCCCCTTTGTGGCGCTGCATAGCACTTGATGGTATGAATATAAATTAATATTGGCATGTAGATGTGTTCGGGGTGCCACAGTTATCAAGCACGTAAAGTTTTGTTCAGATGTGAGCATGTACACTGAAGTTACAACAACTTCCTGTTTCATTGTGACTCATCGATTTTGGACGCCATGCCACGGACACACCTATTGACTAAAACTCACAGATAGCACAACTTTTCATCGTCAATGGGTTTAGACTGCACAGCACAAATCTGAGGTCAGTCGGACTAAATCCCTAGGAGGAGTTTGTTAAAGTATGGAGTGTGTGAATCATCCAAGAGGCTTTTTGGTACGTGTAGACATGATACATGTGCCACAGAAATTTCATACATTTAGGTGAAACGTGCAACAGGGGCTGCTTCGTTAAATGTCATTTCATGTTGCCAGCAGGTGGCGCTATGACTATGGGTGAATGTTCAGGGTGGGTCTCTTATCAAACGTGTAAAATATGGTACAGATCTGAGCATGTACAGTAAAGTTACAAACACTTCCTGTGTCCAGGAATGGCATGGCATCGTCAATGTGTTTAGGGTTTTCTGGGACAGTTTTGAAGTTGATATGGCCAACCTGCTAGGCGTAGTCCATCATAGCGTAAAACGTGTCATTTCCTGTTACCAGCAGGTGGTGCTGGACTTTGAGTGAATATTGGCATATGGATGTGTTCAGTGTGGGGCTGTTACATGTCAAATACATACATACATGTCATATTTGCTACAAATGTGAGCATGTATACTTAAGTTCTAACAACTTCCTGTTTTGTTGCGAATCATCGATCTTGGACACCACGCCACAGACACACCCACTGACAATAACTCACAGATAGCACAACTTTTCATCATCAATGCATTTAGAGTCCACAGCAGAATTTTGAAGAGTTCGTTAAAGTACAAAGTGTGTAAATCGCCAAAAATGTTTAATTTAATCCAAAATGGCTGACTTCCTGTTGGGTGTTGGGCATCGCTCCAAGAGGCTTTTTTGTGCGTCTGGACATGATACATGTACCACAGAAATTTCTTGGTGCTAGTGAGCCATTTTGCCACGCCCATGCGGGAAACCTATAAAATGCTAAATCTTTCGCTGCATCTGAATTATGTGCAAAGTTTGGTGAGTTTTCGAGCATGTTTATGCCCCCAAACTTTGAGGTTACTTTGCAGGGGGGGAAAAATAATCCCTTCAGTTTCAATAGGGACCTCGCATGTTTCATGCTTGGGCCCTAATGATATAATCCATATGTGATTAGATTGCACACTGATTGACAGCTTATATGACCAATGCAACTAATGAAGACATGGTGCTGGAATGCAGTGCAGTGAAAACGACAAAATGAAAAGACTCCAAACTTTGACTGGTATTCACACATATCACTTTCATGGCGGGGCATGGTGCAGAAAGAGGCAGGATGTACTGAGTTTTTAGTGGACATAAAAACAAAAAAAAGATGTGGAGAGATGATGGGAGAATTAGCATGTGAGAAAACAGAGAAACCTTATTGTGGTTCAGTTAATGACTCAATTCAAAAGTCCTACTGTAGAAAAAAGAAAATTCGGGAAACTATGCAAAAAGCGTCTTCAAGCATTACACAACACGGATGCTGCATTGTGTGGTTTTGGCTCACCAGTGCTCTATGAAAGATTGCTTTCTGCGAAGGGCATGCGTTCTCCATTTATACAGTTACTGAATTAAATCTGGAAACTCACTTGGTCTGCAACATGGACACAGACAATCTTTCAGTTCAGTGTGTTGACAGCGGATGCTGTTTGGGCATCAGAGGGGTAATACTTTAATGGTCTGAATAAGACAGAGATGAAAGGGGTTTGCCGGCCAGCGAAAACAGATAAAAGGGAGAAGAAGAGAGAGAAACTAAGAATAAAGAGCCCACATTAAAGAAACAAAAAGTAATCTCTCTGCACAAATTCATAATTGTCACCCCTGTCACTGAAGCAATATTTTTATGGAGCACTGGTGAAGTTACAGCCTCTATGATTGCAGCATCATACGGCATTATTACACAGGGGGAGAACCAGATGTGAAAACTGGAGTTGCTGAAAGAAATCTGGTGAAGCACTTGCTTTCCCTTCTAAAATCAGAAAATTAATGAGTGCATGATTCAAATTAGAATGCAATACAGTATAACAGAGATGATGCTGCATTTGCAAAAATCAGAGGAGTGCTGAACACCACAACAGACCACACTAGAGCACAAACACACCACAGTCCAGCTCATCAAAATGCAAAACGATACAACATAGTAACAGCAAGTAGCCTCATGTATGGTAATCGAACTGAAATCAAAAAAAGATGTTTGAAAGAGCAAAGCACAACCAGCCCAGAGCCTGCACCTTCCTCCCCAATGAGGTTCAGAGCCCCACATGGCAACCATAATAAAATAAACACAATTCTGCTTGCTCAGCCTGGTTGTAACCAAGGTGTTAGACAGCAAACAATTTTCATGCCCAATTTCACTGGACATGCAAGTGACTGGAGAGTGCTCAGCAAACAAATGTACCTTTCATACCAGGTACTCCTCTTCCGGGGTTATCTATTTGTTATTGATATATTTGGCAGGATTGTTTTTTTGTTAAACATGAAAACTATCAAATAAGCTTTAGCTAACCCCACAACAACACTGGTTGATTTCACATGGGTTTGGCTGCCAATGAACCGTTTCTATTACAGAAAACAATAAACTGATTTTTTGTGTGAGTTTATACCACCCCTCATATTCACTTTGTTTCCAGCTCACCCCTTTCTGGGGACATATTAGCTATTGGAATTCTAAAAGTACAACATGTGTTTACCAAACTTCACGACAATCCATATATTGGCATATGTTGCCATTGATAGAACCATGCATAGAATCGCTAAAAAGTACCTACAACTGCTTAAACTACACACTAATCATATCATGTGTGGAACAGGTTGCTTGTTATCAGTTATCCCGACATAGGATCCAAAACATGTCATCTGTGCTTCACATATTTTGCAATTTTCAAAACGTTTCAGTAGATTGCAGAACTTGCCAGTCTCACCTTTGCTGCTGCAGTCCAGCAGAGGTTTGGGGAACATGTAGGTGTGGCACATGGATGTGGCCTCTGACTTCACTTTGAATGGCGGAGGCCTCGGCCGCCCACCATCTTCAACCCCCGGCCTCATGTCCACCTGGTTGTCACACAACAACTCCACACTCAGCTTCTTCAGCTTCTGGCCTCTCAGCGACTGGGGCTCCGCACACTTGGCGTAATTGCCCAGGTTGCGGTTGCTGGGAACCTGCAGGGTCCTTACCAGGCTGTCCAATGGGCAGTGGCAGCTCCACGGGTTGTCATAGATACGGAAGTAGGTGAGGCGGGGGAGAGGAAGCAGGACCTCCTCTGAGGCTGTTTTCAGGCCGTTGTGCTGGAGGAGCAGAGTGGTAAGCTGGGATAGGCCGCTGAACGCTCCCTCCTCCACCATGGAGATGTCGTTCTGCTGGAGGTCCAAGCTCTTCAGCTTGGTGAACTGAGAGAACATGTTGTCCCTCAAAACCTAAGAGGGGGGGAAGAGGGGGGGAGCAGTGAGATTGAATCAAAACAGCAAAGATGAGAGTCGTAAAAAGACGAATGAGTTACACTGAGGTTGATATCTGTCTATGCCTTCGTCACCATAACCTACACCTTTCACATTACACATAGTCATTTGACCTGTTGTTATAAAAGTATAGATATATTGCAGTAGTAAATAGCTGGATGTAGCTTTCATACTCAGATTGTAGTTTTAAATGTTTCAAAATTAGATGCAAAATCCAACAGAGCCAAAGATACAGCTAAAAAATAAATGAAATCCATGTTGCATTCTTTCCCTCACTATTCATTCATTCAACAACCCAACTCTTTGAACCTCAATGGGTGAAAGTAAAGCTTCATTACACTCATTTTTCACTGGTTTGATCAGTGTTAATAACTCATTTGTCTTTTAGTATTTATTACCTCGCTGGCGAAGCATTTTGTTTTGTTCCTCTCAACACCTGTGACACACACATCCTGTGTGCTCAATCTGCGATGCAAAAACCTACACGAACACGTAAGTAGCAGGAAGATCTGTCTTTGATCTCGGCCCCAAATAAATTGTGCACAGATGCTCATGGTATCAACAAGCTGGCTGGGTTTAGGGTCAGAGTAAGCAGCTTGAGACACTAACAGGCATTTGTCACATAAAACTGTACTGAACATTCATCTATTAATTGTTGTTAGTTGGCTTTGCAGCAATGGTCTATGTCTTGTCTCTTTATATTTGCACGTGTAAATTGTCTGTACATACCTGAATCTTATTTCTTGCCAACAGCAGGTGCTGAATATCTTTGGGCCAGTCCTCCATCACAGTGGTCAGCTGCCTGTCCTGGCAGTCTAGGTACTTCTCCCCCGCCTCCATGTATTCCTTACACTCCTGAGTTTGCCGTCTCATCACTCCGGCCCTGCCTCTGCCCCGTCCACGGATCCCGGCACTCCTCTTCAAAGCGCCTGACCGAGGGCCCCTCCTGGGCTCAGCTGACCGGAGGAGCAGCAAGAGGAGGAGGGTGACGAGGAGACGCATGATGGGAGAGGAGTGGAAGGGAGGCCTCTTGGTAATCAGGTCAACCCCGGAAGACTATTGTCAGAAGATTGTGTGACAGGACCCAGGAGGCCGGTCACAGCTGTGTGTATGAAGAGAAAAACAGAGTAAGAAAGAGAGGGGGAGTTGAATGTTCAAAGGTCCGCAGAAATTGACTCAATTTACCCATTTAGACACTTGGATCACTGTTGGTGAGTTCAGTGAATGTCTCTATTTAACTAATTCCACTGCAACTAATTATACCACACAAATTGGGCTTTTAGACGCTCATGATTTGGATCACATTTTATGCTTTGAACATTGATTAAACAGAAATAACGTTCTGGTCTGTTTCATGTTCTACTTTGTTTCACATTATTCAGTCAAGTAGGTAAGTGCAACAAAAAGGGTACTTAAAGGTGCATTAAACCTGTCAACAAAGTCCTTCAACCACAGATTCAAACTGTTGCTGATGGCAGATGTATTTGTCCTGTTGCCTAAATTTCGCAGCTTGAATTGAAACAAATGAAGTTCACCCCCATTCATTTTTCTATGGGATACAAGTGAATTGCCACTCAGAGTACTTTGGGATAGCGGCCAATGCTTTACTGACCAATAACACACAAAAAGGTAAGGTGTTAGAAGTTGAATATTTTTAACTAAACGGTGAAATTCATCTGGAAGCTCTGTGGTGATATGTAAAAAACACCCTGACAAAGTAACGGTGATGCAGTGATCAAGATCAAAGATACAAACAAAAGTGAAGTGATATTTGGCATGTACATTCTTTGAGATAGTTGTGGCTTGCTTGTGTGGTGTATAACATATGTGCATTTGACCATTACAGTTTAAAATAACACTCTAGCAGCTGGAAAGAGGCTCAGTGAACCCTCCTATGGGCATCATAGCAGCATTATTGTTCGGACACCACACTTGTTTACATTGTTTGCTAATAAGCAAGCTTCTCGCTAGCTTGAAAGTGCTGATAAACCCACAGCATCAAGAGAGAAGTAGCAGAGGTGAAGTTGCATAACAAGATCATTAGCCACTACAGTAGCAACAAGTAGTACAAGGGTTAAAACAATGCACATAAAACAAAATGTTAAAGTTTTCAGCATTTTGCAGATTTAATCTGTGAACTTTTAATCTGTGAAGTACCATGACATGTATACATGTATGTGAAAAAGTAAACAAATAAACATATTGGCCAGAATTTAAGATATTCGGTAAGGTCCGTAGGCAAAGATAATCAGACTTTTATACAAATACAATAAAATGTACAGGGATTTGTCTTTGTGGCATGTCATGACATGCTGACAACTAACATGGTAACACTGCACATGTTGAAATAATTAGTGGAGATGTGGAGTGAGAGGAAAGTGGGGAGAAAGGGAGAGAAAAAAAGGAAAATGGGTTTGAAGGAAAAGAAACATTTGTTACATGTTAACATGTTCTAGGTTAAAATGTGGTCGTAGTAAAGTTTTGGGGTATCCTAGTGTTTTCCACCTTCAACTAAACAGACCCGGATGTTTCACTCTCCATCTCTCCCTGCCATCCTTTTAAACATGCCTTTTTCTCTACCTTTCGTGTCTCGGGTCCCACCTCTCTCTCTCTATGTCTTCATCTGGCTGATTCCATCTCTACCTGCTTTCAGGCCCCACCCATAAAGTATGACTCATATGAGCATTATCTGATCCGCTACTAGTGCAGTTGAGTGTGGGAAACTAAAAACGTGCCTAGTTTAAGGAATAGTTTTACATTATGCTAGTCTTATATGTCCCCGTGCAGTTGCCAGGAAGCTATCCGAGGCAACTTGTTGTTTTTACACCTCCATTTTTGTACAAAGTAAACAAAGTAATATAAATTGAGATACTTAGTGAGATTTAGAGGTGCTGGTAGCCAGAGCCAGGCTAGCTGTTTCCCAACCCATCCCAACCTGTGTTTTTCCCTCTTCCCTGCAAAATTGCTGTCTTGCCATTTGTACAGCCAAACTGTGAAATTAACACCAGCCACAAATATGACAACTTCAGGACTGGAGATAATAATATTTATGGTTTAATAATGATGGCGATTTTTTTTTTGCCAGGCAGCCAATTGCTTTGGACTCCCTGCCTGCTGCCTATGAATATGTGTGTAGGTGTTTGTGCACTTTTATGGTTAAAAAAAAGTGAGTCATGAGTCCCTTGTGTGATCAGAGGCAAAAAGGCAAGGTCCACGGGTGTGCCAAGACACCACACACACACACACACACACACACAGACTTACATGTGCACGCTGACTCAGTCCAACTATACCAAACCACAGCCCCCTCACAATGCAGTGTTCCAGTCTCTCACACAGTGGAACAAGCCTGTCAATGCAGATGGTGCCATTCCATTGTGAATAACTGACTGGGCATGTTAGCTTGCTACAGGCAGAAACAGCTGAGAATGTATCAAGGGACCCACTTTCCAGTCCATTGAGCGTTCTCCAACTGTCCAACTATGAATTGTCTCAAATGAAACACGAATGTTCGATTTCCTTCACTGCAGCAGTCCCATGCAATAATACACTTCCAGTGAGCTGTTACTCCAAACCCGACAGGAACTGATTGGATTGTTTCTTCTCAGCCTCCAGCTGTCAGTGATTATATGATTGTACTTCTTTCTCTATATATAGGCATAATCATACATATTTGTATGTGTGTGTCAGTTCATGTGCACGGGTACTGTATATCAACTGCAAGCACATGTTCATCTGTATGACTGTGCAGCTGATGAGAGACATGTTTCAACACAAAGCAAGGCTTATGCCAGTCCAAACACCGGACTAGACTACAGTGAGGTAGAAAGCATGGAAAGGGATCTTGACCATGGTCTTGACTAGATCCAGACACCTTCTGTCTCTCTGTGTACAACTGTTTTCAAGTTAAGTCATTTGGTCTGGTACAGGTGGTTTATATATAGTACTGTGATCCACTTTTAACAGTGGTCCTTTGCAGCACAGTGGGTAAAGCATGACACTAACATTGCAAGAATTATAGGTTTGGCTCAGATTAAACATATACTCCAGTACAGTATAGCCACAGCCTCCAAAATAAACACACTGTAGAAAATAGTAGGGATGTACAGGTGACAAATTGAAGCAAAAACCAACAGAGACCAACACATAGTCATCGCAAACCTCCAGAACAGCTCCAGTACCCTTTGGCATATATTCTCTAAGTTTCTGTATCTCTAATGGAGGGATGAACATCATTCTTCCAAAAGATATTGTGGTGGGATACCACACATTGTGTGGGCACAAAGATTAAAGGTGCCCTGTAAAATAAGTACTAGTAATCAAAGGTTATGTTACGTTATGTTTACATTTAGTGTTTCTTACAAACAGTCATTTTGCGTAACTGGTATACATGCCATTGGATACCTAACATTATACTGCTGTTTGTTACACTGTTGAAGGAAGTGGTTTTTGAAACAAGCTGATAAAACTGTTTAAAAACTTATTGCAAATAAATAGCATTTTAACTTTTTCTCCTTCCCTCTATAGTCAATGAACCATCTCTTAACCGTTTGGACCAGTGCAGACCTTTTTAACATCACAGCTGTTAAGCCAGAACAGTCCAGTCTTTCTTAGAAAACTACAGTCACGGTCAGCCTGTAAAATCCAAGACACTTTCCAGCTGGAACCATAACAAACCCACTCAGGCCAAACCCATCCCTGCGGTTCACCTCATGCCCATGCCAGCCAGAATTAGCCCTTCCAGTCTAGTATTATTTCCCACCCCAACTCCCTCTGGTCAGTATATACCAACCACAGGAGTCTCAGAGGAAAACTGTCTCCCTGCATCTGTAAAGATTGCTCAGAAAGACCTCAGGGCTCGGTCAGTTACTTCCTCAGGGGCATTGCTCTAAATACCATGCAGAATGTTATTTGCTGCCTCTGACATCTGTACTGAACCAGAATAAAGTTTGTCTGAATATAAAAAATGGTAGCATGTCTCATTTTGGACCATGGTAGAATAAGTCTGTGGGAAAAAGAAAAGATGGTAGTTGGATTTTTTTTTTTATGCAGTGATTTTTGTGTTGCTGAATGAAAACTTTGATGATGCATAAAGAACATACCATAAAACTTCAAAGCAAATATAGGAAATACTATCATTGTTTATTTGAAGCCCAATGAATATTACTTGCATAAAAATTAGGCTATCAAATAAAATATCAATTATGAATTATTCATGTGACAGTACATCTGGGCCAGCCTCAGGCATAGAGAGAAAGAGCCGTATCACAATACCAGTAGCCTACATTAGAAAGGATGAAAGCTGAAAGTTACCATAGTTCACCTTGAATTAATTTTTATAAAAAACAGATTCTCTTGATTGGTAAACAATTACCAACTAATTACAGATTGGAACATGTTCGGACTTTATGACCACTTTTAAGGTAGGCTAGTCACCACTTTTTCAACAATTGAATTGTGAAGAATCTAATCGAGCTAACAATGTGTAGCATGTCTACACTGACAAAAGTTTAAACTTGTATGCGTGATCTACGCAGTTTAGAAATAGCTCAAGTGGGTGACCGTATGTTCTGACGATTTATGCTTCCTTGCCGGAAAATGCTACCCTAATGCAAATCGATCTAACCTTAACAATGCCAAAGTAGCACATATCGATAGTATAAATTGAAATTAAAACAGTATAAATTGTCAGAACAGGTTTTAAGAGATTTTATATCCAAAGAACTTCTATAAAAACTAGACCCGACGTCTAATTGAGACCTGCATTTATTTGTCAACACATGTAGCCACACTATGTATCCTAGTGACTTTGATTATCCACTGCCCTTTCAGCTATCCCCATAATTAGGTCAAAAGTGAATTTGTCCAATACTCCAAGACAAAATTTGAACAAACGAATTAGTTAGCCCCAACTGTACTTTGTGCACTATTTAGCAAATGTTACCATGCTAACATGCTAAACTAAGACGGTGAACATGGTAAACATTATACCTGCTGAACATCAGTCTGTCATCGGGAGCATGTTAGCTGCCGACATTAGCATTTAGCTAAAAGCACTGCTGGTTGAAATACATCATAACAGAGCTTCTAACTAAGTTGTACACTTTTGTTCTTGTCAGTGCAATAATCTACCTCACAAATACTACAAAGCCTCTAATACAATCTGACATCTTAACATGTTCAGTTTCACCATTTTATCCCTTTTATTTTATTGTATTTTACTAATTTTATATTAATTTTTCATGCTCTTATCTTCTTTTTTGTATTATTCTTTACACTTGTTAAAGCACTTTGTAACTTGTTTTTGAAAAGTGCTCTACAAATAAGGATTATTATTATTATTATTATTTAAAACTCCTAAGTTAAAGTTAGGTATCTCTTAAACTCCATGTTAGAGGGCATCATGTCTAAAATGCAAATGAAAAAGACCTTCAGATTTAAAAAGTGAGTTAATTCTGTGTGTCAAGGAGATCATATTCTAGCCCTCAGCACTTTATGTAGTGCCATATTTGGCTGACAGTTTTATCAGTTTGTTCACAGTTTAGTGAAGTCTTGCATGCTAACAAGTGTGTAGTTTAAAGGCCTCTTCTTCTGTTCGTGGTATCTTGCTTGGTTTTTATATTGGGTGCTAATTATTTGCCATTTATTTTTTGGTTAACATTCCTGGCACCACTGTAAAATACTTTCACATTTCAACCTCATTAGGTGGATTTTTGCAGGGAGACCACAATCAGACCACTGCCAGTAAATGCTTAAGATAAATGTAACAGTGAGAGTATGATTATGGCATAGGCAAAAGATTTGCTGTGTCATTGTTTCTGAAACTGCTGAGAAAATGGAAAAATCATTATCTGGTAACTTGCATTAAATCTTTCAAACTTTTGGCTTTTCAAACCAAAACAATTTACAGAGCTAGTCTTTTAGACAAGTAAGGAAGAGCTAGTATTCAGCACAAGTGTGCTCTCAATCAAAACAAACCAATGAATAAATGCTTATGTCTGTGGTGTTTCCCTATGTAGAATTTTGTTTTGGGGAGCAGACTGGGGAGTGTTGACTTATAACTCATCTCTAACTGAATAGCTTGTGTCTTACTGTTGTACTAGCTTTAATGTGCCTTTATCTGGAAGGTAAAACAACTCTTATTTATTCTTTTGATTTGCATTTCTTACTCATTGCTGTAATTTGGTGTAATTAAATGCTTAAAGTTGAAACTAAAAATGTGACTACATGTACAGTAGCACACCACGTACATGACATACACCTAATGCAGGGTAGTGTTGCATAATGAAGTGGAAAGTATAATTTAACCAGGTGCTTTGGAAGGACTTCAGTGGTGACATTAGCCAGGTTGACAGGAAGTTACAGTGCTCTGCCAAAGAGCCAAACGTCAAACTGCAAATGTGTGAGAATGAAGCGGGCGAAATTCTGCATTGCACATACACAGATGTAGACACATTTAAAACTGTATATTAAATCAGTACATTTATACATATATACACAAAAAGAGACATGCATGCTGCAGGCATCCATACAGGAACAATGAATAGAGAAAAAAACAGAGACACAAAAGAAAGAGTGTGTCTGTATATGTTTTCTGAACTGTCTGCGGGCTCAAATGGGTCATTTGGTCTCAGCAGACCAGAGACACACACAGACAGGCTGGTCTCTAAAACCATCACAACACACCTACATCAGGAAGAGGGGGTGAGAGAAGAGGGACTGACTGACTTAAACACAAATACAGATGGAGGCAGCACACGTTTGAAAACCACTATCAAACAATGTTTCAGACAGGAAAGAAAAATGAGGGAGAAAGTAAAAAGACAGAAGGAAAGTCCTGAGGACAAGATTAATGTCACGGGCTGAACTTGCATTGGATTTAAAATATCATGATGTCAGTTAAAGGGAAATTCCCCCTGGCAAAGAGAGAGGGATTGGTTTGGTATCAGGTGACATTGCTGTGCTTCTGGTAAGCATGGAACACACAGTCCTAACCAACTTGGGAAAGAGCCAACAGCATACACTAACAATACAGTAGACCTTACCAGATTACATTAGTGGGTAAAAGTATCCCTTTCCGATTTGTCCATTGATAAAAATCCAGCCCGTTTCATATAACCATTTTGACTCGGACTGGTCGGAAGTTTAATATGGTGGCGAGATATGAATCCTAAACCACTAGTGACCTCTGGATTTCCCCCACTGCTGCAGGGACATCACATAATGAGGCTAAAACATTTGTGTTCCTGACTTAAAGCTGCACTAATCAATATTTTTGTATCAACAATGGATCAAATGACTAGGTCTACATGAAAAGGGTCACTCGTAGGGAACGAACCGACAGAGAATCATCAAACCCCTCGGCTATTACAGAACATTTTAGCGTCTTTCACTTCACTGGTTTATGACCCACTCCTTCACTGTTGTGGTTAACTCTCACCACTCTCATCAAACCTCTTTTCACACAACTTTCCCAGTACAAAACAGCAGACAGACACAGTTATAGCGACTAGCTGGTGAACATAGCAAAGTATTTCGCAGCTAAAGAGCCAGAAACTTGACTCTAAATTATGTCTAGTGTTGCTACATCTAATAAGAAATTGTGCGCTAACACGTTAGCCATAGCAACTTTGTATGGATCTGTAATATCAATGTTGTGTTCACACCTTGTTCCGCTGCCCCCAAGTGGCCAAAAAGTTGTTTCATGTAAACATATAAACAAAAGGAAAGGCAAGTCAACTGTGAACAGTGAGGAAACTACTTTGTTCCTAAATGATACATTTGCAGTCATACAAAAAACTACAAAAATCTTATCCATGCTGCACTTTTGAAAACACAATGCCACAGTCTTGCACCCACAAAGCCTTGGCTGCCTGTTGAGGCTCTTTCTGCTCCAATAACACAGGACAGGCCACTGGGTATGGAAAGACTTCAGACCTCCAGAGGAAACGCTCCAGAAACACAGGAGCCACTGTGTTACAGAGAGAAAGCGAGAACAAGCAGGGGAGGCTACAAAAACAAGAGCAAGTCTTTTCTCCTTAGCTACCAATAGAAAACTGTAAAAGAAATCCATCCAGGCTCCGTGCATTGGTACTATATGTAGACGGAGAAGCAGGAGCAGGTAGTTAATTACAGAAAAGAAGAGTGAGCAAGAGTTAGAGGGTAAGAACAAAGAGAAAGTTTAAAGGTGAGGGTGTTTTCCTCTGTAAGCCAATCTCCCAGTAAGCTGACCTTGCTTTGCTTCCTATGGGCTGAATTTCCTTTAGTTATGGAGTGTAGGTGTGCCCAAACGTCTGTGGCTTGTTACCATGTGACAGACCCACCATGCGGCTATAACAAAGAGAAAGAGAGGAATACAAGGAAAGAATAACAGCAGGCCCACAAGCTATGAGAATGTAAAGAGAAGAGGAGGAAAAAAGTCTAACCACAAGCCCCTGAACCCTAAACCAGAGGATGACACAGTGACACAGAGTGTGTATGTAGAGAGTGCAAGCAAGAGAGAGAACCCTCACACATCCCTAAGAGCCTAATTGAAACCAGACCAGATATTTCTGCAGAAGAGCAGAGGTGAGATTGAAAAAAGTTGAGAGACAATGATCTTTTTCAGAAGGGTTCAGAAATGCTGACCTCAGTAAAAGAAACCTCAGAAAGAAAACCAACTCCTGTGTGCGTGCGTGCGTGTGTGCGTGCGTGCGTGAGTGAGACAACTGGCTTTCAGCTGACATTATGTAGGCATCTCCCCCAGTTTCTTGGCTGTATCTAATCATGTTCTGAAACTACAAAACACTCAATGCTCGGTCATAAAACATTAAACACAAGATTACTGTAGAGCTGAAATGTGTCAGGTTTGTAAATTCTGGGACAGAGGAAATGAAGAGTTGGGGAAACATTACATTTTTTCTGTTACACAATATTCTACACTGTTGTCCATTTTCTATTCTATTCTTGGCAATCAAAAATCATGAGTGGCTTGCAAACTGTTTCATTAGAATGAGGGAGTTAAGAATTGTCATAAGACGTTTAACAGTGCTCTCTCTCTCACACACACAAACATATCTGTCTTCCCCACCAACCAAGCTATGTTGATTGCTTTGTATTGGTGCCAGACACATCTGCACCTTAAACACATAACACACACACACACACTTCAAGCCTTAGTCTCCCACTCATGCCCCCACTCCTCTTATTACAAAGTGTTCCACTTCAGCTTAACTGCAGCAAGCTGAAACAGCAGAAATTTAAGTAAAAGGGACTCACACTTTGTAATCAGAGGAAACCTGCAAGACAAGCCTTTTCTCTTCCCCTTTTTTAGTACAGGATCCTCCAAACAGACTCAAACCACACATTGCTCTGCTCTGTACTGCATGAGTCTGGAATTTTCCTCAAACAATATGTACATGTGCAGATGCATATATAGCTGCACTAACACGCATATAGACGAACTGCAAGTGTACACACAAACCGGACAGTAAGCTCTGGTTTCCTCTGGAGCATTTTGTAACCTTACACTCACATTTTGGAAATCTCTGCAGAGAGAGCGGTCTGAATAATCTCCTGAATCACAGCAAACGCCAATGTCTCCAAATATTATTTAATTTTTAACAAGAGTTGGCTATATATTCAATGAACATGAGTCATTTGGTGGGCATGGCTATACAGAGTTCCTTACAGTACGAAGAGGGTCCAAGTGGGTAAATTAACCCCTCACTATGTCAAAAGTGGTGCCTATCTATCTGTTGAGCGCTTTTTATATACAGTTTATGGTTGAGCTACACAGTGAATTGAATGCCTAATCATGGAAGTGTGATTGCTTTTATGCAATGGTGCATTGGACCACTAACCAGTTACATAACACAATTAGCAGTGGGGAAGAATCTAAAATTAGCAATTGAATATTTTCTTTGCTGAAAATCAAGATCAACGTCAGGGTGCAACAACACTCCATAAACTTTGCACAACTTCAACAACTCCAAATGAGAGATTTTTTTGTCAATAAATAGAGCAGTGCAGCAGCACAATGTAATGACTTAATACGATATTGCATGTTATGCAAACATGCTTACTCTCTTGTGAGTAGCTCATCTCTGTCCATTCATATTTTCACCTTTGCAGTTTCATCATCACTTAGTAAGTTGCCAGTATGGCCGAGTTGTATTCATTCTTTGTCTATGCATTCACTATCAGTGCATTCCAATACTGTCTAAGGAACAAAGGAGTAAGGGGGAAGTCACACTTAAAACCCACACAAAAGATTAAGAAAAAGAGGCAGATATCATCCTTTGGTGGGTTTAATTCATATTCTGCAACTTAACCATTTCACATTAAGATTAAAATAATATGCTGTTGTCCTTTTCAAGCCTTCAGGGAATCAGATTTTATCACCAAGAACTAAACTGTGGTGCCAAAAAATTTTCTTGCAAATTGAATGTTGAATCAGGAAGGATTGGGGATTCTCTGATGCTTTCAGCTGAACAGTCTTTTGCAGACAGACAGATCTTATGCACTTTGGTACAATATGAAGGTTTCAGTCATACCTGTGCAGGGAGAGATTTTGGCTCGGGCTCGTCCACTAGGACCTGTGGATCTCCGGTTGGTCCCACGTCCCCGGCTCCTAATCCTGTCATGAGCGCTGCATCTAAGCCAAGAAAATCTGCCTGGCTGCCTATAAACTTAGAGCTTGGAGTGAGGGACGAACAACTGGCTGCTTCTCTAAACTCTTGCACTCTCTCTTTCTCTCTCTCTCTCTCTCTCTCGCTCTCTCTCTCTCTCTCTCTCTCTCTCTTACTCCCCCGGGCTGCCTGTGCTGAGTGATTGACTACTGCCTTTTACAGCTGCCTCTCTCTCTTTCCCTCTCTTTCTCAGTCCTTTGCTGTTCACCAACTCGGTTGGATCGCACCAAGAATGTGAAGGGAGAGACAGAGAGAGAGACTGTGAGCAAAGAAAAGCTGATTCTCAAAGGAGCCACAAAGCTGTGTCTGGTTTAGCATTACACACACACACACACACACACACAGGAGGGCTGCAACCCCGCACTGGTGCCATCTATTAAAACAACGGACTTCATCCAGGATATGCTGCTAACTGGCCTGGTGGACTGATGGAGAGAGCGAGAGAGAGAGAGAGAAAGAGAGAGATTGGGATCTGGGTGGCACAGAGGCAAAGCACTCACCCACCACTACAAAACACCCCCATGTGTGTGTCTGTCTGGGTGTGTGTTGCGTCATGCTCCCAGAAGAGGGGAGATGCCCTTGAGATGTAACTCTTTGCAGGTTTGTTCCAAAATAGCCTCGTTCCACTTCCAACATCTGCCTTTGATCGTTGCTTCAGTAGAGGATCTCTCCTTTGTTATAAGGCCTTGAACCATGTTACCATGCATGTTGCAGGCAACACTTGTGGTTTCATAAGGTTCTGTACCACCCATCATGTGGACTGTATCACTTTACAATAGTGTGAGAGGTGAAACCAACCACTTATGCAATACTTCTTAGCCATGATAGCGCCGTGGCCTTAGTGATCAGTCAGACGGTCTGATGGTCGATCAGTTCACCACTTCAGTCCAGACTGAAACATCTCATTAACTGAGATGGATTGCCATGAAATTCTGTCATCACCACGTCGCAGCAGGTGATTCTTCTCCAGAAGTTACATCTCAGCCTGTTCCATCACTAACTTGATGTTCTGTTCCTACTTGCAGGTTGTCATGATATAATACATTATTACATGTTATCACACGCATGTTTTGATCCACACAAACACAAAAACACAATTAAAAACATAAACATAGCCTTAGCATAGTCCACTATTTAAAATATACATAAACTGTAAACTATCATCATGGTCCCCAGAGGATGTATTCCATTGACTTTTGTCACGATCGTGGTGTGGAGGCAGGTTGGAGGACCCAAACGCAGGACACAGAGTGGAGCAGGTATAGTTCAACAAGGGGTTTTAATAAACAAACAAAAGCGAGCACACTTACAGGTGAGTGGCTGAATAACAGAAATCCAAAATCCAAAAGTACAGGGAGACGAGACGAGACGAGACAAGCAAGGCTGGTTACAGGCAGAGAGTACACACACGACAGACTGGGGGGTAACATGAACAATGACCGGACAAGGACAAGACAGAAACACCAGGTATATATACACAGGGACTAACGAGCAGGGCGGGAGCAACACAGGTGACAGACATGAGACTAACGAGGCAGAGAGAGAGCAGAGGAAAACAGAGAGACTAGACATGACAAGCAGACTATATAACAGATACTGGACACTAGACAGGACAGAACCCAAAACTCAACATACCAAGGCAGATACTAAACTCAAAAGTAAACACAAAGGATGGCCAACCGGCAGAGCGTGACAGTACCCCCCCACCGACGAGCGTCTCCAGACGGTCAACAAAACCCAAAACAGCCCAAAAACAAGGCACAAGCCGGCCCAGGGTGGGCAGAGGGAGGACAGGAGGAGGGCAAGTCGAGCCAGGGTGGGCGGAGGGAGGACAGGAGGAGGGCCAGTCGAGCCAGGGTGGGCGGAGGGAGGACAGGAGGAGGGCCAGACCAGAAACTCTCAGGTGGGTGGCCAGAGGGCAAGGCAAGGGGGCGACAGAGTTCGGGAGGTTGCACAAGCAGGCCAAGGGGACAAAACAGTCCGGGGGAACCACCCAACAGGCAGATCATGCCCAGGAAACAGGGCAGGTAAGGCACTTGGCCTAACATGCAGGGCAGGGCAGAGAGACAGAACAGTTCAGGAGGCTGTCCCGGAGGGCGACTCAGGAGGCCGTGCAGACCAAAGGGATCACGGAGTTCAGGAGGCCGTCCCGGGGGATGACCCGAAAGGCCGAGCAAATCAGGGGGAAAACACAGTTCAGGAGGCCGTCCTGGAGGACGACCCGACAGGCCGAGCAAATCAGGTGGAAAACACTGTTCAGGAGGCCGTCCTGGAGGGCGACCCAGGAGGCCGTGCAGACCAAAGAGATCACGGAGTTCAGGAGGTCGTCCCGGGGGATGACCCGACAGGCCGGGCAAATCAGGGGGTAAACACAGTTCAGGAGGCCGTCCCGGGTGGCCAGAGGTGAACAAAAGTTCAGGAGGCAGACCCGGAGGTCGACCGAGTAGACCAGGAGGGCAAAACAGTTCAGGTGGGCGTCCCGTGGGACGACCCATGAGGCAGGGCAGAACAAGGGGGCCACAGAGTTCAAGGGGTTGGCAGGACGGCCAACAGTGAGGCAGCAAACCCACTGGGGGCCGAGCAGGAGGCCGATGGCAAGACCTCTTCGGAGGTCGGCACCCAAAACTTGGGTGCTCTAGAGGCACAGCTGGGCTAAGGACCGCCGGCGAGACAGCTGGGCTGAGGACCGCCGGCGAGACAGCTGGGCTGAGGACCGCCGGCGAGACAGCTGGGCTGAGGACCGCCGGCGAGACAGCTGGGCTGAGGACCATGGACCAGACACGAGGAGCTGGAGTCGGCCTGACCACCGACTGGACAGCTGGGCTGGAGACCATGGACCGGACACGAGGAGCTGGAGTCGGTCTGGCCATGGACTGGACACGAGGAGCTGGAGTCGGCCTGGCCACGGACTGGACACGAGGAGCTGGAGTCGGCCTGGCCACGGACTGGACAGCTGGGCTGGGAACCATGGATCGGACACGAGGAGCTGGAGTCGGCCTGACCACCGACTGGACAGCTGGGCTGGGAACCATGGACCGGACACGAGGAGCTGGAGTCGGCCTGACCACCGACTGGACAGCTGGGCTGGGGACCATGGACCGGACACGAGGAGCTGGAGTCGGCCTGACCACCGACTGGACAGCTGGGCTGGGGACCATGGACCGGACACGAGGAGCTGGAGTCGGCCTGACCACCGACTGGACAGCTGGGCTGGGGACCATGGACCGGACACGAGGAGCTGGAGTCGGCCTGTCCACCGGCGGGGCTGAAGCCGGTCCATCCGCCGACAGGACACGAGGAACAGGCTGGGCCACCAACGGAGCTGGTGTTGGTCGGACCACCAACAGGAGAACAGGAGTCGGCTGGGCCACCAACGGAGCTGGTGTTGGTCGGACCACCGACGAGGGAACAGAAGTCGGCTGGGCCACCGGCGAAGCACGTGCCGGTCGGACCACCGACGGAGCATGAGGAACAGGAGTCGGCTGGGCCACCAACGAAGCTGGTGTTGGTCGGACCACCGACGAGGGAACAGGAGTCAGCTGGGCCACCGGCGAAGCAGGTGCCGGTCGGACCACCGACGGAGCACGAGGAATGGGAGTCGGCTGGGCCACCAACGAAGCTGGTGTTGGTCGGACCACCGACGGGAGAACAGGAGTCGGCTGGGCCACCAACGAAGCTGGTGTTGGTCGGACCACCGACGGGGCACGGGGAGCGGGAACCGGTCTGGCCACTGACGGAGACCTTGGAACTGGTGTCAGTCGGGCCTTCGATGAGGGACCAGTAACAGGTGTCGGTAGGACAACCGAGTGAGACCTGGGAGCAGGAGTAGGCCAGGGATCAGGCAGGCGGCTAGCAGCGCTAGCAGGCTGGGGATCAGGCAGGTGGGCAGGCAGGCTGCTAGCGGGCCGGGAATCAGGCAGGCGGCTAGCCGTTCTAGCAAGCCAGGGGACAGGTTTGTTGCCGACGGGTCGCTGATGGTGACCTCGTCGCCTCCGATGACCACCACGGGAACCCGAAAAGATGGCTAGGCGACTCCCTTCAAAGGACGACTCCGGGGAAAACCTAGCCTCCAGGCTATCAGGCCATAGTGTAGCTGCCCGTGCTGCCTCTGACTCCCTGGCCTTCATGGTCAGGTAGGCCAGGAGAGTCATAGTCCCTGAGTCCTTGGTAGGTAGGGCAGGCAGGCGGACGGACAGGCTAGGCGGAGGACTAGCGGCGCTAGCCAAGCAGGATACAGGCAGGACAGGCAGAGGGCTGGCAGCGCCAGCCAAACAGGTAACAGACAGGACAGGCGGAGGGCTAGCAGCGCCAGCCGAACAGGTAACAGGCAGGACAGGCGGAGGGCTAGCAGGCCGGGGAGATGACGGCCGGAGGCTAGCGGTCCGGGTGTTAGCCATTTGCAGGCTAACAGACTGAGGAACTGATGAGGACTTGGCTGGGGGATTGGCTGAGGTGTGGAGGAAGTCACAAACCCACCCAGGGAGAGAGTCTGCTGCTCCTGGCTGAGCAGCCAGGCTCTTCCAGGCAAGGGACACGATAGCTGCCTTATGGCTAACATGACTAGCCCCATACCACATATTCCTCAGCGTCAGAAGCTCCCTCAGCACGTCAGTCTGTTCCTCAGTTAGAGTGTCTGCTGGGCTCTTAATTGGTCCGGTCATTCTGTCACGATCGTGGTGTGGAGGCAGGTTGGAGGACCCAAACGCAGGACACAGAGTGGAGCAGGTATAGTTCAACAAGGGGTTTTAATAAACAAACAAAAGCGAGCACACTTACAGGTGAGTGGCTGAATAACAGAAATCCAAAATCCAAAAGTACAGGGAGACGAGACGAGACGAGACGAGACGAGACGAGACAAGCAAGGCTGGTTACAGGCAGAGAGTACACACACGACAGACTGGGGGGTAACATGAACAATGACCGGACAAGGACAAGACAGAAACACCAGGTATATATACACAGGGACTAACGAGCAGGGCGGGAGCAACACAGGTGACAGACATGAGACTAACGAGGCAGAGAGAGAGCAGAGGAAAACAGAGAGACTAGACATGACAAGCAGACTATATAACAGATACTGGACACTAGACAGGACAGAACCCAAAACTCAACATACCAAGGCAGATACTAAACTCAAAAGTAAACACAAAGGATGGCCAACCGGCAGAGCGTGACAACTTTGATGATTCCCTGACTATTCCTCTAGCCCCATCATGAGGTTAACATTTGTTTTGTTGAGTGAAATATCTCACTAATGGAAGGACTGTCATGAAATTTGGTCAGCTGTTCATGTCCTGCTCAGGATGAATTGAAAACTGTTCAATTGATCACTTAACTTCTTCATCTGACACCATTATCAGGTCAAAATCTGAGCTAATTTGTCCAATGTAAAATGATTTCCTTCAGCCTCAGCTGTAATTTCCTGCTAATTAGCGAACATTTGCATCTTAGCATCGTGTGAATGTTAACCTGCTGCTGTTAGCATTTAGCTCAAAGCATGCTGAAGTACAGCCTCACTGCTACTAGTGTGGATGTAGACTCATCTTTCTTTTCTCATATCTTGTTTAATTATAAAAAAGATTTCCAATTTTTGATGAAGCAAAGTAACACAAAATGTCTTTTACATTTCTGTGATGAGTCAAGTGTGAGCTCCTGGTGTCTCATCAGAGATATATTCTTGGTAATTGTTTTGCACTGCAGTAGGTCTGTGTATTTACTTATGAAGCAGTGAAGATTCCCACAGTGGCTCTCTACCACTTGTTGCTATTATGAACCAGTCGGTCTCTCTGACACAAAACAGCTCCCACAAGAATAGTTTCATCTACTAGTAAGGGGCATTCTGTGTAATTTTATGGTGCCTGAGAGCAGTGAGCCTTGCTAATCAACGCAATGCTGCCTGCTCTGTCCGTCTCTTCTTTTCTCTTCTCTAGGTCAACACAGAGTGAAACAGCTCCATATTAGGATCACCATTCTGCAGTGTCTTAAATGGATTGTTTACTGCCAAACACATTAAACAGCTTGAGGGCACTTACATCAGAACAACTATTTTAAGTAAGTGGGAGGAGCTGGGATGGAGGCCTGAGGGCTGCTCTGCAAAGGCTTTACAAAAGTCAACCTGTCTGTTTAACAACAAATGGTGGACATACAGTAGCCCCCCAACAAATAATAGCACTTGCTATTGATGCACAACTGCAAGAAGCAGAACACTCAGCAAGACTGAAATAGAATACAGAATGGCATCCAATTAACCTGCGAAATGCATTTTCTCCATCAACCAAGCTTTTGTATGTGTTCATGCCCAGATATAAGAAAGGCGCTTCCTGTGCCAGGCCAGCTGGGGTGCCAGTGGGGAGATGAAGGATGTGTGCCTTGTTAAATCGCTTCAAACACATTCTTTAAAGAGCCAGGTCGACTTTTGAACCCAATGCATCCTTTTTAGACATTTTTATAGCATCTGTGTACTATTTAAATGTCAAAATAAATCACTGATGAAAGCAAAATGTGTGAACATGTTTACTTTTGTCAGGCAAGACAGTTTCAAGGCATGTTTATCCTTTTTTAACAATCCAATATCTATACTAGATAACATAGCAAGTAGCTACATTGACATGAATGGAAACCAATGGCTTTGTGGGAGGTAGGAAATCTAATCTAAGCGCCATTATAATTTCTTCTAATAGTATGCTTTGGAGACCAGTTGTCAGTTATGTAATGTAAACACAAAAAACTGCCCTTTAATTAGGCTAAAACTTTGCCAAAGGAAAAACATATCGGTGGCTGCAGTGCTTTCCTGCCCCAAGAGTAAAATAACAACTCCCTAAATCCTGTTAGAAGAACTGCACATTTGTTCATTCCTTTAGTCTCTCATGGTGTACAGAAGTTTCACAAGTGACACAATGAAGCAGGGGTCTTCCACACACCCCAGAAATGTTGGTGCTATTTTCTGCGCTTTGAGTTTGTTCCCATGTTTTGTTAAAAACAAGATCCTACTGAACATATACAGAAAGCCAGCACAACAGACCAGCGTTGCCTGAAAGATTGTGAGTTAAAAATGTTTCCCATTACTCAACACTCTGATAAACAAGGCTGGTCTTTTGTGCTGGCTTTCTGTACATACACTTATCTCGGGCACACAAATTAATCAAAATGTGGGAATGAATTGTTTTTTTTCTCTATGGCCACACAAGGGCTCTGTACACTCTAAAAAATTATTCAATGACTTAGTAAATATCACAGCAATTCCTTGAGTTGTATATACCAAAATAAATGCGTAGAAATTCAACAGTTAATTTTGTCTTTAATTTATAATTATCATTTAGCGTTATTTCACAAAATGAAATTAGTATTTTCCTAACAAATTAAATTTTTCAGATATGCTTAATATGTTTTGTAAATTTCAGATTAATAGATTTATTCTACTTTTGTAACTCATTCCAACTTAATATTATTTCAACTTTAACAACTACTTAAGAAGTTGAGTAAGTTACACGCCAAACACGCTAATCACGCAGCCTCATGGGAAATCTGCCTCTCTCTCTTTGCAACTACCAACAAGTGGCAGCAAGAAGGACCGACACACCGACACACCGACACATAAACAAGGTGATATAGAGGTGTTATAAAGCCAGAGCTTCTTTCATCTGTTTTGTGAAATAGACAGTAAGAGCTGTGTTGATGGACTTTAACTGTAAAAGTTGGCGGGACAAAGTTATGACTATGAAACATGAGATGGAGGCTGAAAGTTCCATCATAGAAGCACAATTACAGAAACATAGTTTTGAAGTTGCAAAAATCACATGTTTGGAAATCCAAAATACCTTTTCTGCGTGGAGAGAGAGGTTTCCTTTATTGTATCAGCTACAGGACACTATTTGATCCAGGAGATACATGTTTTGACAGTTAACTCTGCATTTTCTTCCTTTCTAGTGTCCCATGCTCCTCTACCTGGCCACAATCCATGACAGACTGGAAATGCATTTGAACAACACATGTACACACAAACGCAGCCGTACAGATGCAACTATTTACACAAACCAGATGACCCCATATCTCCATCTGCTTTTGCTGTAAACCTAAATCCTATTTAATCAAAGCACCGTAGACTCAAACCCTCCCATTAAAGTCTAGCAGTCTGTAGTAGTGATTCACTCCATGCTCAACAGGTAATTGCTTATTTCAAAGACAACAAACTCACAAATCACTTGTTAGATCAGGTTATTTTCTCACTGTATATACATCCCATTCAGTCTTGCTGTGTATGTGTGTGTGTATACTCTTTACCCCTCTTTCCACTCCTTTTGGTGATTTATATGTTTTGCATAATTTCCCCCTCCCTATTCTCTCTCTTTTTTCTTTTCTTTTATGATTCTCTGCACCAGAAGAATTGTTAGGCGCAATGAGACTGATGCTGGAAGACTTTAACATTGTCATAATCTGTCAGCCTAGGTGGGGTGTTACACTGAATAATCACTGTGAATAACTAATACAAATAGTCCTCCAATTGTGCATTACTCTGTGGGATATATGTCAGGAATGTGTCTGTGGATAGACAAATAAAGGATGCTTCATAAGAAGGAAAAAAGAAAGAAAGCATGAAAAATAAAATAAAACTCAATCAATGATTCGTCTTTGTATCTGTAGGATCGATTACTTACCAAACTGGGAGTCTCTTACAATCTGGTAAAAAGGTAAAAAAAAAAATCATATTAGCCTAGAGGCTACATGTTGGCTGCATAGCTCTTCTCCCTGAAGGAGTGCAGAGTAAGGTCACCAAGACAAGTTATCCAGGACCGGAAATTTCCACTGCCAAGCAAACATTAGTTGAAGGAAGCACCATGTTTTCAGTGGCTGAAAGAAAATAGAGATGTATTCATGTAACACTCATTTGCATAGAAAGTTTGGCATCTCCTGGAACTTTGTGTTGACCTGCCAAGTCTAGGGGAGCCCACCTTAAGAACAGCCTCCATAAAGAGTTTGCAACATGGCAGGAACCATTTCAAGGATTAGGTAATCAGTTTGCATTTTAAGAGTATCAGAAAGTTGCTAAACAAACTAAAATTTAAAAAATAAAAATGTTTGCCATAGTATAATCATCTGTCCTTTGTTACTGTATCACATTAGTGGTGAAAGCTGATAAACACATTTAAATGCACTCAATTATCAATTGCAAATGTCATCTGAAAGTAAGCAATCTGTATTGTCACTTTCCTTCTATGTTTTATAACTATGGAAAAGTAAAAATAAGAAGAAAGGTTTATGTTTGTTGCATTTCATCACTTAATGTACCACAAAATAAGAACTGGAGTTATTAAAGAGTCAAATTTTCTGAAAATGAAGGGCTCTGTCTCAGAGCCAGCCAATTCCATAATTGTTTAAAGATGCTGAAAGAAATGTCAGTGTTGTTCTCTAATGTAACTACAGCACATTAAACTGTTTAAATTAGTAGGCGTGTGGTTAAGTTTTGCTTTAGTGTGGATCCAAATGCTCTTTACTTTGTGTGATTAATGTAGAAATATAACTGAGACTTCGTTATGTGTTCTGGTTTTGTTTATGGGTGAAGTCTGCTGACTTGTGCACGAGATTTCCTGAGTTTTATCAATGTATTGACAATATCCTTGTGATTATAAAATGCTTCCACTTTCACACAATCCACTTCACTATTTTCTTAAAATTTTAGCCCAGATTTTAACTTAAGATCTAACCCTTTACTCGATTCACAGGGACTACTTTTGGATTTTTTTTGTATGTTCTGTCCAATACAACAGAATATTAAACACTCAATAGTAAACAGTAAACATTAAAGGTTAAGGATTGTGAGCTGAAAAAGAAAAGCCACAGACATTTCCCCTAGATTTTTCACATTTAAATGACATTTGTACATATTTCCTTTGTTGCTACTTTGTCCTTCTGTCCCTGTAATCTATCTGTAAACTGTATAATCCATCCAGATAGTAAAAGTTCTTCAGAATATTAGCATTCCACTTTCACAAAAGAGTTTTGTGAGCACTGATGGCAAGTTTTAAATAAAAGTTATTATTTGGTTCAGTTTTCAGGGTAGTGTTGAAAATATCCCCCTTTTATGACAATGTTAAACAACATCAGCTAAACGATATGAAAGAAAAGATCACAGGACCACAACTGCTCTGCAGGTAGAAATCTTATTGGCTGAGCTAATACACACAAGCCAAAGCAGCTAATACAATAAAACCTCTATGCACTTACTAATCACTGAAAAACTGAAAAGGAGGAAGGCTGTCTGTGAGTTAGCTAGCTACCCTGCATGATGACAGATCAATTTCTGTAACTGGTCAGGTATGCAGAAGTGAGAAAGCATGCAAGATTTGAATGGCTGCCTCTGTCACTTTTTCTGTGTACAACTGAGTGCAACACCATGGACTCATTTGAGGAGACCAGAGACTGTCCATTTTTAGTTCATCACGTGCAAACTACTTCATTTTGAGCATACCCCTGCCTTGTGTTTGTCAGTTTACTGATTTGCACAGCTGTCAAAAGTTTACCTGGCTCTGTCCATTAACTCAAACCATCTGGTTATGTCTCCAGGTCTGCCTCAAAGAATGTGTGAACCCTAATATCCTACCACCCCACATTACTTTATTACACTGCTGCTTAAAGAGTAAACCCACATGACAGCATCCTGGAAAAAGTGAAAGCAACATCTTGGCAGTTTCTTCCAAGTATAATTGCTTTGACTGAGGGATCTTTGACCCCTCTGCTCCTCTGCAGCAAAGGATGATGTGTTCTTTAGGCAGTGAAGTCTGTATGGAGAATGTCAGGCGTGGATTGGATTAAACTAGATCTGGGAAACATTTTCCAATACCTTAAGTTCTTTCCACAACCCATACTGAGTCAATTTAGTTTTCTCCTAAATGTATCCAAAACAAATTTTATGTCTGTATACAGGAGGGTATTTGTCTCCTACTGGCTGAACGTATGTCCACTTATAGTCAGAGTCCAGGGAATTAAGCAGGATTTGGCTCTAACTGTATGAGCAGGATACCGAATATCCAGTACATGCAGATGTGTTCTCTGGCTCTGAATTGCCTTATGTTTAAGTTTAAAGAGTTTCAATCACCTTAAGGATCCTAAAATTGCTTCATCTCAAGACCCATAATAAATCCTCCAATGTGCTTAATATCTGGTTTAGGTGTTTCCACCCTGCTGATGTAATGGCCCTGTCCATCAAGAACATGAATTAGCCATGAAATGGAAATCCTCAAATTGGCACCTAGAACTAGTAAATCTAATTTAGCTAATGACAAAATATCAGTTGTGACGATCCAGCAATAGAAACCTTGACCCATTTGGAGACACACAAACCAGCTGTCTGAATCTGTGTGGTGCAACAGATATAATGCCATGTCACCTTTATCTTTTGAGTGGAAAGTAAATGAGACACAAATGAAAAATATTGAATTTGAAGTAAATTTTACATGTCGGAAAGAATGAACACAACAAATTGGGGTTCAGAAACTGAAAAAGGACCCGAATTGTTTCATAACATCAAATGTTATAGATTATGAAAAGCCTTTCAATCCCAAACACTACTGTCAGTATTCATGCATGGGAAGCCAGTGAGGGATCATGTTTTTCTTACTGCAGCAGTGACTCCTATTGGTCTACAGAATGGTAGTGGGATCTGAAAGGGAAATTGTAAACCTCCAAGTTTTTTCTGACTTTTATGAACTTCTATCATTCAAATTAGTTCACGACCAGTTTGCGACACACATTTCAGTAGCTTGTAATTGACAAAAATAATGAAGTCACAATGTTTAAATTGAATTCCTCACATTGGATGGCAATCTAGTTTCAAACTTTCAAAAAAAAATACATTCAAATACATGCAGCCGAAATGTGCTTACTTTGCAGAGTTTTCTGGGCTAACTATCAAGGACAAGGTGAGGAGCTCAGATATTCAGAAGGACTCAGCAACAGTCACAGAAGGATTACAGCCACCACTACTTCAGGTCACCTGCGCTACTTTGCTTAGCCTGTTTATACCACAGGCCAGACAAATAGATATAAATTTGAGAAAGGATGGCTAAATGGAATTAGTAAACTATCAATATACAGTAGAGAAGGCAACAGAAGTGCTTGGTGAGGAACTATAATATTTATTGGATTTTTAACAGCCTAAAAGTCAGACATGCTTTTGCAGTCCCACAGATATAGTATATTATAGTCACTTTCTTCTTTATAAAAGTGTCTGTGAGCGAAATAAAAATCTCATTTACTGCTGATATAGACACCAGACGATAAAAGTTTTCACTTTCCTCTTTTGTAACCATGACTAAATCATCACTCTAGTGTAAAAGTATAATTCACTTCCTGTTGTCAGCCAAGGCTCATTCACAGGACTCAGACCTTTTGCACTCCCTCTTGTTACCATGGAAACTGTGATGTTCAGAGCAACATTGTCCAAAATTGTCTTTCTGGCATTGTATACCACAATTTATCTATGTGCTTAATTTTAGGAACTAAAAGCTGGTGACACAGACAATTAGTCTAGTACTGTATGTTTCGTATGAATTTAGAAAACCTTGTCTAGTCTGGCTTCAGACATGCAGGCCAGGTGAATTGGTGTCTCCAAAATTGTCCTTAGGTGTGAGTGGTTGTTTGTCTATGTGTGACCCTGTGATGGACTGGCGACCTGTCCAAGGTGTACCCTGCCTTTCGCCAGATGTCAGCTGGGATTGACTCCAGCCCCCTGCGACCCTGTACGCAGGATAAGCGGTTGATGATGGATGTCTTGTCTGGCTGATCTAATATTAAATCTAAAGCCTGTGGATGTAGTTGAGTTAAATTCTGACCTTTTTATTGCTGTGCAAAAGAAAACAGCTGAGGTACATTCTATTTGAGGTACAAGTCTTACTCCGATCATCTTTGCATTTAATATACTCAGGCACCTAGTTATTATATTCATATTTGCCATGTGCCTTCTGTTCAGATCTTGTCTTCCAACTAAAGGCTGTAACTCCCTGACCCTTTGTGTTTAGCTGTGGAAAGGACTCCATATTTAGCCTATGCTAAGTTTATTATATTTTTGGCTAAGAAAGGTTTGAAAAATTTTGATGTGGTTTCCTTAATCTACGAGCTGCCATTTGGAAGTATGGAAATAGGAGCTTTGCTACCTACTGTCACCATTAGCAGTACTTTTCCATTATACTTTTATTCCATGCAAACCACTATCTGCTTTGGTTTTGCAACGTTTTCCAACCCGAAGCCATGTTGCTCGCTCAAGCTTTGATTTATCTCTGTTACCTCAACAAGTTGGTTATGATTCATCTGTGCTGATGTCTGCAGGACAGAAATTAAAGAACACATAAAATCAGAATGACTAGGTGTCACCATAATCACAGAACACATAATAACACAAGGCAAGCATTGGCCTGCTAATAACAGACCAAACGCTCTAGTTAATATTTTATGCTATGTCACTGTCCTGGGGAACCAAAGTGATTAGTTGTTGAAATTATCTTACATGTAATATATATTTACCCGAATGTTCCAGAGATCAGCGACCTGTATTGCGTGCAGCACACATCCCCACACACACAGACACTGAGCTTCTGGAAAGAAAGCAGCAAATCTTCTGTGTAATGTCACAGACATAACAAACTGTAGTTGCTGTAGTTTTTGGAGTAAAAACTACATTTGATATCTTGCAAATATGTAAAGTCTGTGTTGATAATGAAGCATGACTAACCCTGGAAGATGTTTCTTAGGAATCCAGTGCTGTGGACAGGAAGGGTAATGAGAGAAAGCAAGCAATACTTTCCTTTTTCTTTTTCTTTGGCCTAATGTACATGAGCTCTATTGGAACACCGAGACCACAGAACAATATTTAGCTTTGAAATGATGCTAAATTCTCAAAGCATAGAACCTGTTTACACAGCTGTGTCAGATGTGAGAGATAGTAGATGAAATATTAAGATGTACCCATCTGCAACCTCAAGTCTTATTAAGAAGAAACATAATTAAATCTAGTTTCAGCATTGGTTAATGCATTGGGGGGAAGACTTTCTGTGCTCATTTACGCATTTTAAAAAGTTTGCACAGGGGGGATAGATAGTTTTACACAAGGAGGCCAAAGGTCAGAATCAGATACAGAACATCACCTGGAGGGAGAGTGGGATCGGTGTCTTGAAAGGTTTCATTACTTGGGGAGGGGATTATGCAGAAGAAAGGTGTTTATCTAGATTTCAGTTTGTGTTTCAGACCTTTTCAGATTTTGAAGTACACCTCTATGTCACAGCTATTGTTCACAAAACCAATAATCGAATCCAAACCAATAAATTATCTCTCGACATTATCAGTATGAAAGATGGTTGTGGTGACTTGGGGTTTGTACTTTAAGGTCAGTTGTCATGTTATTGATTTAATAGCAGAATGTTTATTCTCAAGACCACAAATGGAGGTATAATTTCACTGAAAACTCTTCACAGGAGGCGTAGCGATGAGCAGCACAGCAGAGCGTTAGCAGAGCAGCACCAACAGCATTAGTGCTCCATTTTCTGCATGGGATGCGTTCAGGCACAGTATGGGGTGTAGGTTAACCGTGTTTTGTCAGCGCCCAGAGCTCATCACACAATCACTGAAGTTACGTACGCAAAAACAGAAGAAAATAAATTTAAAGCGTAAAAATAGGCAACAAAAAACACAGCTGAAACACTTTCAGTGTAGACACGCCGTCAGTGTCTCTCTCCTTATTTCTTTTGCAGCTTTGTGATAAAGACTGGCTTGGGCATAACACGCAAGCAAAGTTTTACATCTGTTTAATTGCATGTTTCTTTAATTGGATCTTTTATAGTGATTCTAACTTTGTCTCTAAAGCAGCAATATGGGATTTAATGGGATGACAGCACCATAAACCTCAGTTGCTAATAGTAGCTGTGGTGTGTCATAGTGCTCTGATGCCCTGCCACTCTGTGGGCCATTTAATAATGTCATAAGCTGTTTATAGCAGCTGTCACACAGCGTATAAACACACACACACAAACTCATTCAGAGTTTGTCGTAAAGTGAATTTACATAGCCTACATAGTTTTAGTTACCTGACAAAACCTTAACAAAACTTGTTGCACTGCCGTGCATGGATATTGTTGTAATAATTTATTGCAAGTCATTGGCAATGATCATTGAGAATATTTTCCATTGAATGTAATCAATGTTCTGTTTGGCACATGGGTGCTTTTCAGGGCACTGTTCCGGGGGAAAAAGAACTCTGCATAAGCTGCATAAAGAGGCTGTTTATGTGATCTTTACACTCTACAAATCATTCATCGCTATAGTAAATACAAGCATGAAACAGCTTTATTTATAATGTGCAGCTACTACTAAGCTCTGACAGAGTGAGTAAGTAGACTGATCATATTTTTTGTAAGCAATATGTATGAAGCCAAACTGGATGCTTCAGCTCATTCCATGGAAGACATAAAATATGACTGTACAAGATCCTCCTCTGTTCTGCAGCCCTCTTGATTTTTATTTTATCCAAACCTCTATAAAAACCTCCTCACTCCCTTCTCTTCATCTCTGCCATGTCTTCCTCATACTCCTTTCCTTAATCTAAATTTTCCATTTGCGCGGCACTCCCTTTCCCTTTTCTTCAGTCCTTTTTGTCAGTCTCTTTTTTTGTGAGCTTCTGTCTCTTCCTGCTTGTCCTCCTCTTTTTCCTCTGCTCGTCGCCTCCCATTTTCCTTCTCACCTTACAGAACTCCTGTCACATTTCATCCTCCACCTTGCTCAACACTCCTCTTTTTGTACCCCGTCAGCCATCCTCTTATGATCTCCAGCAAGACAAGGTTTCACAAAGTAAGACGAGTTTTAGTCATGCCAGGGCATTTTTAGGTGTAGGCAATGAGCTAGCTGGAGTTGCTTCAAAGAGGAGGAAGATATTTTTCTAATACTTTTTACACACAATCTACTTTGCTGTCACACTGACGTCCACATGTGCGTTATGTTGTTAAACACTCACATTACACACCTGACAGTGAGAGGAGTCTGCAGGCATATGTAGCCTGTCGCTTGCTGTCATATGATGAACTGAAGTGTTTTATCTGCTGGCTGACACTTATTTTGTGCCCCCATGGTTCATTCTCCCATCAGGCTGTGCACAAATCATGCATACATGATATAAATAACTAACGCACTTATGTTCCCTGCAAACATCCCAGTATAATATGATCCAGACTGGGTGAAGACTCACACTGTGAAATACTGTGCATGCGCGCAGGTACGTCCTCAAATTGAGTCACATAGTAGTTGAGAAATACTGATAAATGATCAATGGTTCCCCGAGCTGGTCCACAGATTGGGACCGATCCAAGTGAGTGAATGAATGAATGAATGAATATACGTTTTTTCATTCAAAGTGTCATAGGGTACACATAAAGTGCCCAGGCTACATGGGCTTACAAGATACTACTTAAATTACGTTCAGAGGCAAGAGAAAACAAAATGAAAGAAAGCCAATATATGGTGCTATATATGTCCACATGTCAAATATAAATAACTAAATAAAGTTTTTTCTATATCATATCGTGAACATGATTAAAACCAGGACACCAAAAACAGCCCTGCAGCTAAATGACTAAATGGAAACAGGAGGAAGTATAAGATGGAAAATGTAAAACTGGGGAGTATGCCTTTGATAACACAGTGGTATGTTCCTTTAAATCTAGTCCCTATACATTTCAACCAACAATGATTTCTAAGATAAACTCATTCTACACTTTTATTATTGATTTTATTATGATTTATTGCAGTTTTTGTTGTGATAGTGCATTGACAGTTGGATAGCATACAAAGAAGCAGTGGATGTGTCATTGCTGCCAAGGCTTAATAGATGTGTCGCGACTACCTCCTCTTGTGGGTGAGGAAAAACTCCCAGAATCCCTTTCCAGGGAAAATGTAAGAAAGCCCCCTCCCTAGGCTGGATCTGTTCAATTAACCTACACTAACGCTGCTGTCCTCCTCACTGTCCACCTCCTAAGGAATTTCACAAATCTGCCCCACCCTGAAGGCCTCTGGGAGATTCTCCCGAGTAAACTGCTGCAGAGTTCAGTTTGCTGAGGCGTCTCCTCCTCCATCTCCTCGTTGGCCTCTACCACATGGGAACTCTCATCCATCAGGAGCTTCTTCCATCCATAGAAGAACAATAGAAAAAGAAAAGGAAAAAGCAAATAGTTTCCTATTTGCTTTTTCCTTTTCTTTTTCTATTGTTCTTCTTTGATCCCCTTGTAAAGACACTGGTGAATATCTTCCATGCTAAAGGCCTTTTTGGATGCACTCTGGAGTCCCCCCCCCCAGTTGGAGATGACTGCATTCTGCTTCTGTAGCTCCTCCAGCTTGGTGGCTCCCTACATTTGCTTCTCATTATCTAGGGTGAGCGTCATCTCCTTTATTAACTCATGGAGGGTCTCTATGGTCGTGTTCTGCCTGCCACTCTTTCTCTAGCCTCTCATCCAGCAGAGACTGCAACATGCGGGAAGTCCCTTAAGCTCTTTCACTTTCTGCTGGTCACGTTGTAACCGCCGCTGTGCTTTTTCCAGGTCCAACTGCGTGACCAATAATGAGCGTGTCCGGTCTTTTAAGTCAATTTGGTCCAACATCAGCCTGTTCTTCTCACGTTGAAATGTGAGCCACTCATTATGCAGATGCTGCCATTCTTCCCGGATCTCCTGAGCTTTTGCATCCATGTCACGCCTGAGGATATCGCTTAAATCCTCCTGGCTAGTGCAGACAGTGGTGGTGTCTTTTGCTTGCCAGCAGCTCAGGTTTGGGCCTCCTGATCAACAGGGATGGTTTTGCTGGTTGGGGGGATCAGAGTCCACTGGGGTCATAATTTGCTTTGTCATTTTATCCTCCTTACAGCGAAAAGAAATGTGTGTGTTTAACTGACAAAGTGTTGATACATTTAAAATGGCAGAGATGGCACCATTAGTAGAACTAAGAACATTCAATCGAATGGGTTTTTTTTCTTTTCTTTCTGTCATTGCGCATGCGTCGTCATCCCATTGAACTACTGACGATCAATCAAAGTGTGCAGCTGTTACCATGGTAACGTCATGATAGGAGACGATGCAGAGCACGTACAGACAGCGTCATGTGTGCAGATGTTTGCATCTGGTTTTTGCTGCAGCTGATTACGGTGGATACTCGCAGGTAATGGCGCTGCGATTTTCAGGTGAAACGCTCGCTGTTGCCATAAGCACTGTGGGTGTAAGTGCTGGTGGCCATGGGAAATAAATGAATGATTGCAAAAACTCAGTCATACTAGCAGATTATGTTATTAGGATGATTGTTTTTAACTTGTAGCCTACTTTCTCCCACTCAGGCCCGGGCTTGTGCAAAGATCAATTTCCTTGGCTTGCTGGCAGAGGCGCCACACTCAGACCTCTCTAAAATGCTGGAAAGTATGTTCATTTAGATAGGCTATTTATCTGATTACGTTGTAGTGCACACTGAAATGAAAATCAATGTCTTCAGGGCAGGGTCTGCACTGCACTCGTCATACCACATAAGGCACATTGTATAAATAATCCCTCTTGAGAACAAATATATACATATAATTTGTCACATTTTACATATAACTGTCTTCTAAATAGATTTACAGAAATACTGTGTCTGAAAGGAAATGTAAATTCAGCATCCTACTTTCGGACAATTACCAGTCTATTTTTCTACCTACAGGCATATGAGGTTCCTCCCTTTCATCTCTCCTCTCCTCCTTTGCTCGTTCTTCTTCCCCTTCACCGCCTCTCCCCCTTTCATTTTCATATTTTCCATGTTTACCTCCCCTCTCACCTCCTGTCATCCTCTCCTGTCACACACCTCGCTCCTCCATGTTATCCTAATCGAAAGAAGAAGTGTTTTTCGTAAATGTTTGCGTTTTTCTGACACAGATGAGAGTGTAACCAAACTTTGTCTCTGGGTCAGCAGAATCTGCCATCTGAAATGAAAGGAGACCAATTGGGCAAGTCAGATTTGGTCATAACCACAGATACAGAACTATGTCAGTGTAAAAACTCATTCCTTAAATATCTCTCCTTTGTTTACAGTTTTTTTCAATTGCTTACCTGCATTGGTCAAAACTGAAGTCACATTGTCAAAACTCTTCACGCAGTCAGTGAAACAGAAGTGTATGTGGACCAAATTGTGAATCATTTTTCATTGCTTTCACACAAAATGCATTCAGTGACTACTTTCTCCAAAATCCATGAACTCTTTTCTCATTACCACTTCTCCACCTACAAAACTCTAAATATCTGCAGCACATTTTTCAAATGCTATCACACTTTGTCCAAAACTGTGAAAAACACATTCAAAACAGAATTATTGCAAATATCCTGCATGTTTGTAGTTTTATGAAATTGGTTTTACTGTAAAACTGCAAGCTGAGTATAAAGCAGGAAATGTGCTTGTATTTTAGCAGAATTGGTTCAAGTGGTTGGTGCTTCTATTACAAGTTGTGGTCATTGTGTCTCCAGTGTTAATGTGTAAACAACTGAGAAAAATTGAATTGCAGCACTGAAATTTCAGGAACTTTTTGTTCACAAGTAAATTGCTGAGTGCAGTTTTTCTCAGTTGCTTTGTTACATTTCTACAATCATTCACAGATTCTTATTGACATCATAACAGATATCTTCATCAATTTACCATAGTACACAAAAAAAAGTAATTGACATGTAGCGACTTATGCAATGAACTTATGACTAGATGTTTTGGGGGGTAAGGCTACTCAACAGAGAACCAGTAAACTGTAATACATTGTAATCAACATGACATGCAGTAAGCAACTGATAATGTAGGAAACAGCGGACAATTGTACATAATCATTTGCATAAATGTGTCAAAGCATTTGCCATTTGCAATTTCGATCAATTTGAGAAATTGGTTTTACATATGATGTGCACACATGACTAGATGATGTGGAGGTTGAACAAGTAGAATTTCAATTCTGATCTGAGAAATGTACCAAAGTGTCTGAGAACAACTGTATTCTATATGAAATACTGATTTATATAAAAGATCTGTCACATTTTGAAGATAAAGTTAATCAAATTTAGATAATGCTTCCTGTTGTTAGTGTTTTTGTAGGTCAGTGTGTTATGAGTGACAATGGATGCTTTCTGAGTGAGACTTTTTGCCAGTGTTTTGGTTGGACATGTTCATTTTGAGACTTGTATGAAGTGTTTTGGTGGTTTGAGTGACTTTTGCAGGTGAGATTAATTGTTTGGCCAAGATGCATGTTGTTAATGCAGACTGTGTAAAGAGTTTTGAAAAAGTGGCTTCAGTTTTGACCATTGCATCTTAGCAATTGAAAAAAACTGTAAAAGCTCAGAAAAAAACACACTTTGTTTATGCTTTTCTGATTTACTCTTTTTTTCCTCTCTCTCTAAATCATCTTCCAGACATATATGGTAAGGAGTTTAGTATATTTGGACAGGTTAGGACACATGCCTGCCCACTCATACATAAATACAGGCAATCATCTATGGCAGAAAGTCACTTGATAGTTGTTCTTTAAATAATTGCATAGTGAAGCAAACAAATCTCTCTGTTTGTGTTTGTGTGTGTGTGTGTGTGTGTGTGTGTGTGTTTGTGTGTGTCTAAAGTTGATTTACTATGAAGAGAACATCTGCTTTCCAGCACCAACAATTTGTAGTGTGATAATGACATTAATATGTGTGTGTGTGTGCGTGTGTGTGTGTGTGTGTGTGTGTGTGTGTGTGTGTGTGTGCGTGTGTGTGTTTGTCTGTGCTATTGACGCTGAAGAGGCGCCAGCTTCATAGCTTTTGTCTTAAAAGAACATTCCATTTTTTTTCAATGTCTGATGGTCTACTATTGGTGAGACTTTGGCAATAACTAAAATGCCAAGATAATACATTAGTGGATCAACAGAAGAAACAGTATTGATAATTGATAACCTGTTGTGGTCACTAATGAAGCAAAAATGTGATCATTCTGTGGTTCTAGCTTATGAAAGTGTAAGCTGCGATTTTGAACTGAATACATGTGGGTTTTGTACTGTTGGTCAGGCAAAGATGTGACTTTGAGTTTCAGTAACAAATGCAGGGCATTTTCCACTGTATTCTAACATTTTATAGACTAAGCAATGAGCATCTATTGAAAAAAAACTGTCATTGTAAAAACATTACTGCCATTTCTATCACTGTCCAGCGAAAATCACATAACCATGTCTTTCAGATAAACTGAAAGATTAAGTGCTCCTCTATGAAAAATTCTCCTACTTCCGAAATAAACCATTTAGAAAAGCAAGTTTTTTTATGAAAACAGGACAGTTTCTTTGCTTATGAAAATACATTTTGGAGATGTAGGCTAGTTACAAATTGCACAAGTTTCAGTACAGTACATAACAACTGTTTAACTTTGTATCCAGTCCCTCCTGTTTTCTCAGGTTGACCAAAGTCCCACTAATTCACTGGAACTACTTCTCTCTGTGTTGAGCTCATGGTCTAAAGCCAAAACAGCAGGAAGACCGGAAACAGCTCTTTCAGTCAGAGAAAATTCAGAATCCTTTTTATAGTAGTATTGTACATGCCTCCTTATTTGTAGTCCATCAAAGACGCCAATGTGGTTTCAATAATCAGCACTCAAGTTTCTGTTTTTACTGACGGAAAGTGGTACAAAGAAAAACAGAGTTAGACTAACAGACATAGAGGACTAAGTGGAGGAAACTACAGTTGGTCTTCCTCATTGTTTCATCATCGTTTATCATTGTTAAAAAATATATGAACAGACCTCAAACAAGTAAATGAGGGCAAAACAAAAAACATGTGTCTCAAACTTTATAGAGGCATTATAGACACCACCACTGTATTCTGTTAGTTAAGGTTGCAACCCAAAGAGTCTGTGGACTAAACCTGTTATGTTAAGTCCAAAAAATTAAGAGTAACCTCAGTAATTATCCCTGTGAATTAAAAGTTGGACTCTCCAAAGGGTTCATGTGGGTCTTCTTTTTACTGCAGAGCACTATAAATAAAACAGTTTTACACAGAAGCTTGTCCCACAATCCCAAGACTTGCCCATTAAGTTTGTTGTTCCAGACTCATAACCTCTTAGATGTTTTAATCAAAATCCAAGTCTATACTATAGTTAATTGAGTTTGTGAACTCACCAAAACGCACAAACATATGCACACAGTAAAATTCTGGGATTCTGGTAAAAAAAAAAAAACAATGTTAAGCAGTACAAACTAGTACATCTGCTTCAGTTTATAACTGAGACTCAGATTACAGAAATAATAAGATTCACTTTTTTGCCCTGAAGAGACTTTTTGAGTTTTGTTTCATGGAATTTGGGGTGAAAGCAATGTAAAGGTACAAAGTAGGATAAACAGCAGTAAAAGTGAGTAGAGCTGTTTCAGCTGTCATAGGGGTGTGTGTGGTAGTGAGGCTGGAGGACCCAAATGAAGGACACCAAGCAGACAGAGAACACAAACCAACCCTTAGCAGACAGGTAGACAGATACTAAGCATGAAACAAACAACAAATAATAACAGAATAAAACAAGAACTATGACAGGTGTAAGTGTTGTTGCATAAATACTTGTGTTTTCATGATGCACAGTTCATAATTGCTGTTATAATTTCATGTAACAAATATAACTTAATTTGGTGTAAAGATAAAATGTAATACATGTTTAAGAACTAAAGGGTAGAATAAGCTGCTAAATGATATGTGGTTAACAGTGTATCTATCTCATTCTGTATATTTACGTTTGTCCCGGAACTAATGTTTTCTGTCTGTGTTACCGCTACAACGGTTTAAGTCGACACTCACTGCCTTGAATTCCGGCGGAGCAGATAGCTCCGATGCTTGTTAAACTGCATAAAAGTTAAAAATGTGGTTTGAAGTTAATGCAGACGACCAAATGGACATTCAAGAGACTTCAAAGAACTTAGTAACCTCTTTTCACGACAAGCGGCCAACGAGTTCTCACGGCGTATAAGGCATATACGACGTTCAAGGCGTACATGGTGTGAAGTTGGATGTACCAAAGAGACCCGATGTGCCCACAGCAATAAACGCCCGTTGCAAAGAACTGACCTGTGTCTGTGTTGTCGCGAAGAGAGCTACAGTGAGAACTCGACCTGCTCGGCGCGGGTATGAGAGAAGACGAGATTACGGCGGGTAACGACGTGATGAAGATCCAGCATGTAAGATAAGCAAAGCCCAGGACACACTGTCGACATAGCTACCACAAGCAAATGTTATTAGACTTTGTTAAAAGGTGCAACTTTCCGTATAAAGGCCAGAAAGAGCTCTACCAAAGCCATCTTAAGTCAAGTGGTGTGAGAAGTGGTTTAACTTGGAAATTGCAGTTAAGGATTTAAGTCTATTACCCTTGCATACTGTTTAGCCTGTGTTTAAGAAAACATCTAATGTGCTGGTATTCATGATTGTTACATGCAACAAATCTAAAGGGAAGAAAGTTCAAACCCCTTAAGCAACTTAACACGTTTCAGTAAGGTTAAAGGAAAGTACATTGTAATTTATTTTCTTTATTTATACTTTGAAAGGTAACAGAAGTTAAAGTATAACTTAAGCTAAGTTTAAAGAGTAATTTCATTGATGTTTTTTCAATTTCAAGTGCAAAAACAAGTGTTTTGATGCCTTTTGAGCATATTTAATTCACAATTAAGGTTTATGTTAATTAAGGTTTGTGTTTTGCCAAACTAATTCCTAGTTTAAGCTAACTTGAAGTCTAAACAAGTTTAAATACTGACACAGTTTGTGGTACAACATTTACGTATTCAGAGTTAGACTTCGCTCACTGTCTTCACACATCTGTTAAGATTCAAATAATTACTAAAAATTTCCTAGTTAATCACACTTAGCCTACTGTAGCTTACACACAGCCCAAAATGTCAAACTCAAGTCCTGAGACCTGTCATGAGAATAGAAAATCATCTGCTCAAGCCGAAGCTATAGACATTGGAGCTACAGAAGATGTAGAAAGGCTACGAAGAAGCGAAAGAACCCGAACCCTAACAGAAAAGGGAAAAGAATTCGAAGAAGAAAAGCTAAAGAGCATACAACGTCGGTATAGAATACTCTATGAGAAGTGGAGGTATCACGCAAGAACAAGCAAAGAAATACTGAATGATGAGGCCTCCGAAGACGAATTGTATGAGCTAATTGAGAACATGAAAGCTACGTGTTCTGATGTAAAGATGGTTTACGAAGAATTACGTAGAGTCCAAGCTCCTGAAGCAGAACTGCGACGTAGAGTAGACACATGTATATCGCTGTCAGGATTTATCATTCAAAAGGCAGAAGGGCATCTTAAAGGCATCACAACAGAAGATCCCTGGCCTGATGTTGGATCGATCCTGAACTCTACATGTTCTCCATCAAGACCACTGTCCCATCAATCACAATGTGGTTCTGTCAACTCTAGTAAAGGTCTACAACCAAATCGAAGAAAACTTCAAAGCGATTGACTTGCCTCATACTGTTGCATTAGCAGGAGAACCTCAAACACTCTATGCTTCAAGTCCCCCATTCAGTCCTCCATCCCTACCAGTCGCATCACAAACTCTTCTTGCCTTAAACACCCCATTCATTCCTCAATCTCTTCCAGCTACAATGCAAGCCCTTCATAGTCCACAAAGCCTGCAACTGGTATCTCAAGCCCCATCAACTTTAGTGCCCATACCTCAAGTGCAGAACAGCTCTGATTTGGTCAACGTTCTAGCAGAAGCTATAAGTGCTAATCGTCTTCCAACTCCAGAGCCCTCATTATTCACTGGAGATCCTTTGAAATTCAAAGATTGGCAATTATCCTTTGAAGCGCTAATCAATAGGAAAAACATTCCAAAGAACGAAAAACTGTACTACCTTAGAAAGTACCTTGGTGGCGCTGCAAAGAAAGCTGTAGAAGGATTTGTCCTACTAGGAACGGAATCAGCATACGACTCAGCCTGGCAGCTGCTGGAAAAGCGTTTCGGAGACCCTTTCGTGATTGGGAAGTCCTTCAGAAACAAGCTGCACGCATGGCCAAAAATAAGCTCTAAGGATGGGTTTGAACTAAGAGAATTTGCAGACTTTCTTAGGAGCTGTGAAACAGCAATGCCCTACATTAGAACATTGGAAGTTCTGAACGACTGCAATGAGAGTCAAAAAATCCTACTGAAATTGCCTGACTGGTTGGTATCCAGATGGAATCGCAAGGCAATGGAAGTCAGACAAACAAGAGCTGAGTATCCACCGTTCAAAGAGTTCGTAGAATTTCTGTCGAAGGAAGCAGATCTTGCTTGTGATCCCATATCTTCGGTACAGGCACTGAAGAATGTGGAAAGTGAGAAACCAAGGTACCCACGAAACCAACCCATACAAGCTAAAACACTGTCTACAAACACAACAGAGAGCAGCATTCCATCGTGTGGTTTCTGCAAAAGAACAGGGCATGTTCTCGCCAAGTGTAGAAGGTTCCTTGAAAAGACAGTTCAAGAGCGCGTCAAGTTTGTACAGGTGGAGAAGCTTTGCTTTGGATGTCTAAAGGCTGGTCATCATTCGAGAAGATGTGATAACAAGAACACATGCGAAAGGTGCCAGAGGAGACATCCAACATGTTTGCACGATGACAAGTTCAGTGAACGTCACAGGTCATCACCTCTAAAGGGAGAAGAACACTTAAAGTACAAGGCAAACATCAAAGAGATGACTGCAACTGCAACCACAAACAGAGTCGTACAAGACGGCGTAAGCACACAAACCTCTTCAATTGTTCCTGTCTGGATCTCATCCACAAAACGACCAGATCAAGAAGTTCTTGTCTACGCGCTCCTAGACACACAGAGCGACACAACCTTTATTCTAGATGAAGTGGCCCAGGAGCTCAACACAAACAAAGAAAATGTCAGTTTGCGACTATCCACAATGTCTACAAGGTCGACAGTCATACCCTGTGAAAAGCTAACAAACCTGCAAGTGAGAGGATACAACTTAGAGAAAAGGATTCCATTACCATCACTTTTCACACGAGAGTTTATCCCAGCCGACAGATCGCACATTCCAACCTCTGAAACAGCACTAAAATGGCCTCATCTGGAACAATTAGCAGACAAGATTCCACCACCATTGGACTGCGAAGTAGGCCTATTGATTGGTTATAACTGTCAGCAAGCTCTTCTACCAAGGGAAATCCTGGCGGGCAAAGAGAACCATCCATACGCGCAGAGAACTGATCTCGGCTGGAGCATAGTCGGCTGCTCAAATCTAGAAAGTGACTGCAGTGATGCAATAGGAACCAGTCATAGAATCATAGTGCGACAGGTGACGCCTGCAGTGCATCAATCAGTTGAGTTAAAGAGAGAAGTACACTTTGCCTGCAGAACTAAGGTCAAAGAGATTAGTCCAACAGACATCATCAAGGTTCTCGAATTCGATTTCGCAGATCACACTACGGATGACAACCTCGTTTCTCAGGAAGACCTTCTTTTCTTGTCCAAGGTAGAGAAGGGTATAAAGCACAAGGAAGACGGCCACTACGAACTACCACTTCCTTTCAAGACGTACAAACCTAATCTCCCAGACAATAAGCAATGTGCTGTTCGAAGGCTCGCCTCTTTAGAGCGAAAGTTGAGAAAAAATGAGCAGTATAACAAGGATTATGTCCGTTTCATGAATGACATAATAACTCTAGGAGATGCTGAGAAGGTCCCATGGAATGAACTCGATAATCAATCAGTGTGGTACATTCCGCACCATGGAGTCTATCACCCCCACAAACCTGGGAAGATCCGTGTCGTTTTCGACTGTTCAGCACGTTTCCAAGAAACCTCTCTAAATGATCATCTTCTGACCGGGCCAGATCTGACCAACACATTAGTCGGAGTACTATTTCGATTTAGAAAGGGTCCAATAGCCATTATGTGCGACATTGAAAGAATGTTTCATCAATTTCATGTCGCAAAGGAACACCAAGACTACTTAAGATTCCTCTGGTGGGACAAAGGCGATCTGGACTCGAAACCCTCAGTGTACAGAATGAAAGTGCACTTGTTTGGAGCAGCATCGTCCCCTGGCTGCTCCAACTTTGGACTCAAACATCTGGCATCTCAGGGTCATGGAATGTTCAGCGAGGAGTCCATCAAGTTCATCCAAAGAAGCTTCTATGTTGACGATGGCTTAATAAGCGTAAAAACAATCGATGAAGCCATTCATCTGGTGGAAGAGTCTAGAGCCTTGTGCAGAACAGGAAATCTTCGGCTGCACAAGTTTGTGTCCAATGAAAAGGAAGTAACCGCCGCAATACCACCAGAAGAACGTGCACAGACCAAAGATCAAGATATGGCCATAGGAGAATTTCACATCGAGCGAGCACTTGGAGTTCAGTGGTGCATCGAAACTGATGAATTCAAATTCAGAGTCGTGGTTAAAGAGAGCCCACTGACAAGAAGAGGAGTTCTCTCTACAGTCGCCTCTGTCTACGATCCGTTAGGGTTTGTAGCCCCCTTTATATTAGTCGGCAAACAGATCCTGCAAGAGCTATGTAGAGAAAAGGTAGGCTGGGATGAAGATCTTCCCGAACACATTCTGCCAAGATGGGAGTTATGGCTTAAGGATTTGCCACACCTGGCAGCACTGAATGTTCCAAGAAGTTACCTTCCATCACATTTTGACTCAGTCATGCGTTATGAGTTACACAACTTTTCAGATGCAAGTCTCAATGGATACGGTGCATGTTCTTATCTCCGAGCAATAAGTGAAACAGGACAGATCAGTTGTTCACTTGTCATGGGGAAGGCAAGAGTAGCCCCTACCAAGCTAACGACCATCCCGAGACTTGAATTGTCATCAGCTGTGACTTCAGTGCGCAACGGCGATGTTGTAAAAAGGGAGCTTGAGATTGAGAACTTAGAAGACTATTACTGGACTGATTCGAAGGTGGTTCTTGGCTATGTGAACAATGATGCAAAGAGGTTCCACACATTCGTAGCCAATCGGATCCAACGTATAAGAGCTAGCACGAATCCTGAACAATGGCGACATGTCAGCTCTGGAAATAATCCAGCCGACCATGCCTCCCAGAGGACTGACTTCGGTTCAGTTGAAGGAGTCAAACTGGCTGAAAGGACCTGACTTTCTTTGGCAGCAGAATCTTCCATGTAAAGAGGAAATGGTGGGAGAAGTTGAAATGACCGATCCTGAGCTTCGCAAAGCCCATGTTCATGCAGTCAAGATGAAAGAGGTGAATTCAATGGTGAAGCGCTTCACAAAGTTTTCGGACTGGTCCAGAGCAGTGAGAGCAGCTGCTAGGCTAAAGAGATTCATCACAGAATTCAAAGGACATCAGCCAAGAACAAAGGAAGCAACTAGCCTTGAAGAAAGAAGAGAAGCCGAAATCTTTATTATCAAGCTGGTGCAAGAAGAAGCCCTTTGCTGAAGACATTCAGAAAATCAAGCTCCAGAAAGAAAACACCCTGAACAAGCATAACAAGTTACGCCAGCTGAATGCCTTCTTGGATAAGGACAATGTTCTCAGAGTGGGAGGACGATTATCTCGATCAGCCTTACACCATGACGTAAAACATCCGGCAATACTTCCGAAGAAATCTCATGTGTCAGCCCTTCTAGTCAAACACTATCACGAGCGTGTACATCACCAAGGAAGAGGCATGACCATGAACGAGCTGCGTGCAAATGGAATATGGATTCTTGGTTGCGGAAGTGCTGTCTCCTCACACATTTATAAATGCGTAACTTGCAGGAGATACAGAAGAGCCACAGAAGTCCAAAAAATGGCAGATCTCCCGGAAGAGAGAACAGAAATGTCCCCTCCTTTTACCTATTGCGGACTCGATTGCTTTGGCCCCTTCATCGTAAAGGAAGGAAGGAAAGAGTTGAAACGCTATGGATTGTTGTTTACTTGCTTATGCTCCAGAGCAGTACATATAGAAACACTAGACGACTTAACAACAGACGCTTTCATGAACGCGCTTCGAACATTTGTAGCTATTAGAGGACCTGTGCGTCAATTGAGATGCGATCAGGGAACAAATTTCATGGGTGCCAGGAGACTGTTTTCTGAATTGCTTAAAGGAATTGACCAAGAACGTCAACAAGCATTCGGTTGCGAATTTGTAACGAACGTCCCATCAGCAAGTCATATGGGTGGAGTTTGGGAGCGTCAAATTCGAACTATCCGAAGCATCTTAACCGTTATGCTCGACAAATCCGCAAGCAGACTTGACACCACATCGCTGAGAACGTTTCTCTACGAAACAATGGCTATAATCAACAGCAGACCGTTAAGTGTTGAACATCTTCATGATCCCAATGGACCAGAACCTCTCACTCCCAACCATATTCTAACGATGAAATCATCAGTTATTCTGCCCCCTCCCGGGCAGTTTTGCAAAGAAGATCTCTATTTGCGCAAACGTTGGAGAAGAGTGCAGTTCTTAGCTGATGAATTCTGGCAAAGATGGAAGCGGGAATACTTGCTAAACCTTCAACAACGACAGAAATGGCAAAGAACAACACGGAATTCACAAGTGGATGACATTGTGATTCTACAAGATGACAGCTCTCCAAGAAACGAATGGAAGCTTGCCAGGGTCGTAGAAGTTCACCCTAGTGCAGACAGTATGGTGCGGAAGTTGAAGCTACTAGTCGGAGACACTACTGATAAAGGACAGCCACTAACTAAAAGAATCTACCTCGAAAGGCCCATTCACAAAGTAGTTACCTTACTTGAATCTAACTGAGTCACATACACAAGATTACATTCATTCAGTCTTACAACACCTTTAATTGACCTTCCACGTATAGAAATCCTACATTTCAAGTTAATTAGGGATTTGGTGGGAGTGTAAGTGTTGTTGCATAAATACTTGTGTTTTCATGATGCACAGTTCATAATTGCTGTTATAATTTCATGTAACAAATATAACTTAATTTGGTGTAAAGATAAAATGTAATACATGTTTAAGAACTAAAGGGTAGAATAAGCTGCTAAATGATATGTGGTTAACAGTGTATCTATCTCATTCTGTATATTTACGTTTGTCCCGGAACTAATGTTTTCTGTCTGTGTTACCGCTACAACGGTTTAAGTCGACACTCACTGCCTTGAATTCCGGCGGAGCAGATAGCTCCGATGCTTGTTAAACTGCATAAAAGTTAAAAATGTGGTTTGAAGTTAATGCAGACGACCAAATGGACATTCAAGAGACTTCAAAGAACTTAGTAACCTCTTTTCACGACAAGCGGCCAACGAGTTCTCACGGCGTATAAGGCATATACGACGTTCAAGGCGTACATGGTGTGAAGTTGGATGTACCAAAGAGACCCGATGTGCCCACAGCAATAAACGCCCGTTGCAAAGAACTGACCTGTGTCTGTGTTGTCGCGAAGAGAGCTACAACAGGCACAAAACAGGAAACAGACTGAAACAGTAAAAACATGAACACAAAACCAAACTCCTAAAACCAACTTGCACCAATATGCCCTTAAGAACAGGATATCAACAGAGTGGGGTGATTTTGCCAAACAAATTGCCTGTTTAATGGGCATTTCATTTATTTTAGTTATACATTTGGTATTTTAACATCAAGAAAGCTTAAAACATACTTTTATAGGAGAGCCTTTCCCGATTTTACTTGACTTTATTTTATCCCTTTTATTTTATTCTATTTTACTTATTTTATATTTATCTTAAATGTGTATTTTAGTCTTTTCAATGTTTCTTGCTTTTATCTTTTATTGTTTTTGTATTATTGTCTTTTGGGTATTATTGTCTTTACACTTGTTAAAGCACTTTGTAACTTGTTTTTGAAAAGTGCTCTACAAATAAAGATTATTATTATTATTATTATACTTACAGTACATAAATTGGCTGCTTTACTGCCTGTTATGTTGTGTATTGATTGAACGTTTGAGGGGATTTCATATGATGCAAATACCCATGAATCTAGACGCACTTGCATTTTGTGTGTGCAAGCATGCATGTTGAAGTGCACAGTCACAGCCACACAGCTGAATGACGGTTCAAAGGTCACCAAGACAGCCTGGAGCTGACCCCAGAGCTGCATATCTTCACCACCTTCACTCAGCAACCGAGTGCATGTGTTAACTTGTAGACTTTCTCACCAAATAAACGTCATTAGCAGCCTTAAAAAAACAGTTTTCCTTTTAATGTTTAATCATTCACCGTGGAGAGGTTTTAAGCCCTCACTCAACAGACTACTAAATAGTGAGAATCTGGAGGGTTTGGGAATGCTGTAGGGTGTGGAGGTGGAGGTCTGAACTGTAATGGTCAGACCCAGCAGACAGAGAGACAGAGTGAGTAATGAAGTCTTTCAGCAAACTGGATTCTATTGAAGTTGTATCTGAGCAAACATACTATATGTAGGCACACACTTCTTTCGTTTGTTGATTGTTCTCTTTTTCTCAAGTCTATGGGAAGTGATTTCAAGACAGTCAGACGTCTGCATTGAATTTGAGATGTTTAAAGAAGCTTTATTGTCCTTTGAAAGTCAGATGTTTGCATCATTGTAGTTGCATATTCTCTCCCTTCCCCCCTCAGCCTGAGCTCTCTACTCTGTAATTTTGGTTTTGTGGTGTAGGCTTCTCTTGAGGACTAAACAGAAAACCCTCCGTACTACATAGAAACAGTATTAGCCTGCTTCTGACCACAGACAGGGGGGAAAAACACCAACCAAAATAAGATGTGGATATAGCATATCATGCAAAAAAATGAAAGATGTCTTCTTCATGATGGCACTGACATCCATGGAAAATTTTAGTCTGTGTCTGTGGTTTGTACATTTAGTAAAATAGAAAATGAAACAAAGGAAAATAGTAGTTTGGGGGTTTTGTATGTAAAATAACTGGAGTTAGCCTGAATGCTAGAGTTGATGGTTGAAATTTAGTTGGGAAAGTTTATTGCAAGGGTCACCTGAAAGATGTGAGTGTTTATGACTTGGTCAACTTGTTTGTTTACGGTTTTATGTTTAAATCTATACTGCATAACAATTAAATATGACAAAATCCTTCTGTTATAATGGTAAAATAAATACTTTTCTGTAATAGGAAGAATCTGCTGTTCTTTGTTGAAAATCATCTCATGCACGTAATTATAATATGAAGGCACATGAAGCTTTAAAGCTGCTTTAATCCGTATTTTTATATAATAAACTAAATAATATAAATAAGCATGACTACTTTAATGTGAAAGGGGTCGGTCGTGGTGACAAACAGACATTTAATTATGACCAAATTCTGCCGTCACACTCAGCACCACAGCTCTTAAGAGTCTAAAAACCCACTGCACACTACCCGCACATGAGCAAATGGGAGGACTGTCTCAGGACTTAATCAGACCCTAAAAAGAGTGATAGATTGAAACTACATTTCTCTGGTGGCCAAACACATAAACACAAATGAATGAATATTAATGTTGCTGTTTGTCTGCTGGATGAATAAACAGGCAACTGTTTGCTGGCAAGTTCGCAGTTTTCATTTATTATTGGTCCAAAAGAATCTGAGGGCTACTTAATATCGCTCTACTATAAGTCTCATGACATACCGTATGATGTCATTTAATAAGAGGTATTACTGTACATAGGTGTCATTTACACTGGGGACGCTGGGGACATGTCCCCATCACTTTTTGAAAGCATTTGTTAAAAATGTTCTGAAAAATAGCTTACACCAAGAAATGTTAACAAATGAAAATGCTTTCAGAAAGGTTTATTTGCACAATAACAAAACATGCAATACATTTTAAATATAGAAGAAATAAATGTGCATTGTCCAAAAAAAAGTAACTTAAGCTAAAAATATAACAAGCTGCTGATTATTGCATTATATTCAGTTAAATATACATATATGTTTATATTCATGAATTGTTACCTGCCAGCTGAATGTTTTGTTACTCTTTAATAAATAAATTGAAGCAGAAAATGTCTCCAGAATGCAAGAAATTAAGTATTTAATGCTCCAATTTTCTGGGAGAGGACCATAGACTGTATAAAAATGACACCCAGACCCCTACTCTAGGGTAAAAATCTTTGCGTTTTGTTCTCATGTATCGTCAAGTCTCATGACTTGTGTATCATCTCGCCCCTAATCTGAGCCCTTATGTCCCCACCACTTTTCATTGCAAATAAATGCCCTTGTTACTGTATTACTGTTTGGCCACTCTATGGAATACACATACAAATGTTTCCATAATACTGAACACTAGTTTTCCAATAGGAAACATCAGACAACATTGGTTTTTAACATGAGCCTAATATAGCCTGTCCAGAAATATGAAATGTCTGCTTTTCCTGCAGAGATTTCGCTATTACTAGTGGTGACCACTTACTAGATCATCATGAATCATTCTCAAAGACACAAAAAACATGGGAAAAAGAGGCAGACAAAATATAAAACTTGAGAAGGAAATGGTAGAAATAGACCAAACCAGGACAGACAGAAACTGAAACAGAGGAAGTGGGAGATGATTTGACTTATAGAGGATCCGTAGACTTAACCATCTTAACCAGTGAGTGCAGCATTTGCAAGGATGTAGCTGTCTGTGAAATGTGGCTGGGATGAAAGGGGAGGAAGCCAGGCGGCCCGTGAGGATTCCTCCCTGGATCTGTGGGGAACACACACATTAAAGTACTCTCACAAAGTGAACATGGATGTAAATGAGAGGAATGAGAGGCTATCCTCTAGATCTGGTGAACAGATGACGTTAATTGTTTCCATCCTCATCAACAGGCAATGTGCAACTCTTGGAGAAATTAACTTACACTACCCAGACTCTTTCTTTCTTTCTTTCTTTCTTTCTTTCTTTCCCAGACATTCCAGTGTTTCCCATAAAATAGGTTAAAACCCTCAAAGATGGGTCAGCTACAGATGTTTGTAGGGTGATTAAATCTCCTCTGGCATGATTTAACATGCATGCATGTCTCCATTTTCCTCTCTCTGTTGTGTTTCCTTTTACTTTTTTTCATATTATTCTATATAGAGATGTTAAAAGAATTATGCATATGTTCCCTTTGCACAGAAACATACATGTTTAAACAGTGGTTGAATCTAGCTAAGTCCATTTATTCTAGTACTATACTTATGAACAGTTTTAAGGTGTTGTACAGTATTTTACTCTTTTCCATTTTATGCTGCATTACTTTAGGTTTCTACTCCTTACATTGTAGAGAGTAATATTGTATCTGACAGCTATTGTTGCAAAACAAATTTGCTGATGACAATTTTTCACTTAAATTATAATATCCATTTAGGATATGATCAATATCACTGTATAAGGAAAGACTTGGGGCCCTAGATAAAAAATTCAGGGACACCCTAAAATCATTGGGACTCAATGTCTTCTATCTTTAAAACTTTCTGTTGCTGTTTTTAATATATATCTTGAATTGTTATCATTAAGTACCATTTTGCACTCCTAGAGTTGGGCAAGAGATAAAGTGAGACTTATTGATGAGAGGGAGAGGATGAAGGATGACATAGAAGGTCTAATATCTCCACTTGGCAAATCCAGCTGAGCAACCAGTAGGATGCTAGTTAAAAATCAAAAAGAGCAGTCTTGGCACAGTTGTAAAAATAGCTATAGTGCCACCTGGAATAACTTTAACCTAAACCAGACAAAAAGATGTTTATGTAACTTGAGTGTATCTCCATCCAATTGACTCATCACTTGTGACAGATTGATTTGCTTATGCTGAAGTGCAGTAAGACAACCTGACCCTGTTCTGTTTATTGCATTTAAACTCTCTTCAGTAATATAACGTGACCTGTGTGACCTCTCTAAGGTATTCCAATTTACCCCAAAATCCTTGAAACCATGAAATCAATATGTGTTTGTGGAAATCAGTAAAATCATTACAGGACTCCATATGCTTTCCACAGTGGAAACAGGAAGGTGGTGGTAATTTTACTGTAATAACCCTGGAAATTTGCAGGGTGTCCTTGGATAAATTCCACCACAGAGGTGATGCAGGGATTTATCTGACTGTATCTATAAAATGTTTCTTTCTTTCTTACAGTTAAAGTGGTGCAGTATTCTCTTCTATAAAGACTTTCTTTACCACTCATAGCTCTACTTTGTTTTACTGATAACAATCCAAAATCATCCATGTGAACAAAGACAGTGCTTCAGTTGGTTCCAGTAAACTATAATTAGACTGGGCATTTAAGCTGAAAAGCATAAATGTAAGTTGATTCAGCCTTTCATTTAGCATGGAGCTAGGCTTACTGAAATTATTTGTAATTATCTTTTAATGTTTGAAGGTTTTTCCATTGATTTCGTCCAGTAATTAAAATTTATATACACTGATGTTAAATCTGACTATAAACACAGTCATTGTTTCAAGTGTCAAAAGTCAGGATAAACTTAATTATCCCAGTGAGGGAAATTTGTTTGGCAGCAGAAGCATCCATTTTGGAGACACAATGGAAACCAAAATAGAAAAATACTGATATGAAAAAACACAGTAAATATAATAAGAGCAATCTACAACTGTGAAGTGTGTAAAGTAGCCCTTAGGCTAAAAGTGCATAATAAAACTAATTGTAGCTGAAAAAGCTGAAGTAAGCACCCACTTCCTCTCACGTTACACCTATGCAAGTATCTATGCAGCAGTTTGCAGTTTGTTTCATTTTATTGGACATCAGCCTGGTGCACAGGCTGGCCACAGATGATTAGTTACTTGTTACATGAGCTGCACCACATGTACACGCTGTTGTGAAGACTAGAAAGATGAGAAGACTCCTTTTAAATGGTTTGGTCTCCACATTATAGGGTAAATAACTGACACCTTGAAGTGAATCTGTATGTGACCACTTATTGCAAGGACAAGTTGTTTTAATACAACTTGATCAGTATTCAAACTACATAGCTAACGTATATCTTGATCTTCATTGTCCTTTAAACCTTTCCATTCATATTTTAGGACACCACTATAGACTGCAGTACCATAAACATGACCAAAAAATGTCATAAATGTAATAGATTTTAAATCATTGTATGCCCTGGTGTGCAGACTTTCTGAAAAAGGATAGGTATGAAAACATTACCTCATCCCAGAGGCCAGCACAGGTAAATCTCAATAGTCAAAGGCTTCAAAAATCTAATGTCACCCAAAGAATTTGCCCCTACTGACACACAACACACACACAAGCTCACACACACACACACACACACACACACACACACACACACACACACACACACACACACACACACACTTCTCCTTGTTTAGTTTTGACTCTGGGGACAGAAAGCAGACCTGCCCCAGACGACCTGAGAGGTCTGGATGGTTCGTAACGAAGCAGAAGATCGGAAATGTATTTTGGCCCTAAACCATTTAGTGCTTTATAAACCAACTGAAATCAATTCTTTGACATACAGTACGCCAATGTAAAGACCTCAGAACTGGGGTGATGTGATCCACCTTTTTGGTGAGGACTCGAGCAGCAGCGTTCTGAATCAGCTGCAGCTGTCTGATGGATATCTTAGGGAGCCCTGAAAGGACACTGTTACAGTAGTCAAGTCGACTGAAGATAAATGCATGGATAAGCTTTTCCAGGTCCTGCTGAGACATAAGTCCTTTAATCCTTGATATATTCTTCAGGTGATAGTAGGCTGACTTTGTAATTGTGTTAATATGGCTCCTCAATTTCAGGTCTGAGTCCATGACTACACCAAGATTTCTGGCTTGATTTGTGGTTCTTAACATTACAGATTGAAGTCGAGCACTGACTTTCAATTGTTCCTCCCTGGCTCCAAAAATGACAACTTCAGTTTTATCCTTGTTTAATTGAAGAAAATACTACAGTTACTCAGTGCCTGTATGGGATCATAGTCCCCTGGTGAAATGGTTATGTAAATCTGTGTGTCATCTGCATAATTATGGTAGCATATTTTGTTGTTTTTCATAATCTGAGCCAATGGAAGCATGTAAATGTTATACAAAAGAGGTCCCAGAATGGAGCCTTGGGGAACTCCACATGTCATTTTTGTCAGCTCAGATGTGTGATTACCTATAGACACAAAGTAGTCCCTGTCCTTTAAGTAGGATTCAAACCAGTTTGGTACTGTGCCAGAAAGTCCAACCCAGTTTTCAAATCTGTCTAGTAATATGTTGTGGTCGACCGTGTTGAATGCAACACTGAGATCCAATAATACTAAGACTGAAATTCTGCCACTGTCAGTGTTTAAATGGATGTCATTGAAGACCTTAAAAAGAGCCGTCTCAGTGCTGTGGTGTGGTCGAAAACCTGACTGGAAGACATCAAAACAGTTATTTAGTGCCAAGAAAGCACTAAGCTGTTGAAAAAGAGCCTTTTTAATGATTTTACTTAAAAATGGGAGATTTGATATGGGCCTATAATTGCTCATTAGTGACCTGTCTAGATTGCTCTTTTTTAAGAGTGGCTTAATGACTGCAGTTTTCAGGCCCTGTAGGAAAAAACCTGAGAGGAGTGACATGTTGACAATTTGTAGTAAATCTGAGGCCATGCATTTAGACACATTTTTGAACAAACCTGTTGGCAAAATATCAAGGCAGCATGAGGAGGATTTCAGATGTTGTATTATGTCCTCCGGGTTTTTATGGTTAATTGAATCAAATTGTCTCATGCTAAATGAATTCTTTTTAAGTGGACACAGGGACAAGACATATCCTGTTACTGACATGGAGGCACTGATTGCTTGTCTAATTGTTTGAATTTTGTCTGTGAAGAAGGAGGCAAATTCATTGCAGGCCCTGGTGGATAGAAGTTCAGAGGCTACAGACACAGGAGGGTTGGTTAGCCTGTCGACAGTAGCAAACAGGGCACATGCATTATTAGTGTTTTTGATGATGATGTCAGAGAAGAAGGACCGCCTTGCATTTCTCAGCTCTAAATTATAAATGCAAAGTCTCTCTTTATAGATGTCATAACGAACCTGGAGATTTGTTTTCCGCCACCTGCGTTCAGCATTTCGACACTCTCTTTTTTGAGTTCTAACCAGCGTGGCATTTCTCCATGGAGATCTTCTCTTACCAGAGACCACCTTCACCTTGGCTGGTGCAATGGCATCAATAACATTTGTCATTTTAGAACTGAAATTATCTAAAAGCTCATTGACTGAGACCCTTGAGAGGGCGGGTGTTGAGGAGAAAGCCTCAATAAATTTTTCACTAGTGTTTTCAGTGATATGCCGTTTTGTGATCACATCTGTTTTAACATTTGTGTGCATGCAGATAGCACTCTCAAAGAAAACACAGGAATGATCAGAGAGAGCAACATCAGTCACCACAACCTTGGAAATGTCCAGACCCTTGGAGATGACCGAGTCCAAAGTGTGCCCCTTATTGTGCGTGGGCCTCGTCACATGTTGAGTCAGTCCATAATTATCAAGAACACAAAACAGTTCTTTAGTCCCTCTTTCCTGGGGGTTGTCAACATGGATGTTAAAATCACCAACAATAACCACACAGTCAAAGTCAATACAGATTATAGACAGCAGTTCACCAAAGTCATCAAAAAAGGTTGCACAGTATTTAGGGGACCTGTAGATATTTAGAAAAATAGCTTGAGAAGAGGAATTCAGCTGAAGAGCCACATATTCAAAAGAAGCAAAATTCCCATAAGACATCTTTTTGCATTGGAGGGAGTCATTAAACAAAATGGCAACTCCACCTCCTCTCTTATGCACTCTGGTTTCACTCATAAAACTGAAGTTGGGAGGGGCACACTCGATAAGGACAGCTGCACTGTTATCTTGGTCCAACCAAGTTTCAGTTAAAAACATGAAATTAAGATTGTGAGTTATTATAAATCATTGATTAAAAATGTTTTTCCTGCCAAAGACCTAACGTTTAACAAAGCTAAATTTAGTGTGTTAAAAACATTACACACATACACACACACACGCATACCATATTTAGACCAGGTGTTGTCCGAATAGTGCTGAAAGTGATATAATCCTATGAGTCTAGCAGGTTGTAAATATAATTAACTTGCATGTGTTGACACCCAAAAGGTACTTCTGATATACCACAATTTAAAGATCTGACATGACGTTGGGAAATGTAATAATGTTACATGATTCAAAATGGCTGTAGTATTTTCAGGATGCCTGATGATACTATCTGATGCCAAAGAAAGGAATAGCATTATAATACAGTCAAATATGACACATAATATTCACCACAGTATAATACACAACCTTTATGACCATATATTTCACATTATTCATTGGGTTCAAGCTTGTGGCCTGTCCATAAGATCCTGTGATCCTTTGAATCCCAGTGCCTGAAACACTTCATGTCCTTATGTTTCCTAATGAATTGCAACTTTTGTTCAAGTTATTGATGATTTAAGTGCTCTTCAGAGATCAGGATCCTCTCCAAATGAGTCAAGATATTGTTTAGAAAATGTGTACAGCTGTTAAAGGCTCACACACATGGTTTTAGTTGTCTTAGAGACGCATTTTTATTTTTTGTCTGGATAACCACATACTGAGGTGAGTCAGAGGAGTCCAAGCCTTAGGGGGTCTTACAGTCTGCATTACAGTAAAAGAGTCTTCTTCTGGGCCTCTGGTCTGTCCAATGACACACTTTGGAACAATGCCCTGATTCTCCGCAGAGATCTAACTCCAAAGACTCTGAGGAATGACATCAGACTCATAGTTTGCCAAAAGCAGTTCTCATTTTCTTAGTAATTTATGTTTTAGGTAGTCTATTAATCCACTCCGATTTGATGGTGCTAAATATTTATACAGAATGTCAACTCAACAGTATGAAGATTGATTGAACAATGAGGACAATAGTGAGTTAGATTAGGTTACGTTTCCATCCCTCAGGTGAAATTACTTACAATAATCATAACATCCCATGCCACTTTAACTCCTGTTACATCCCATTCTATCTTTAAATATAAGATAAAGATTTCTCAGTGACACAAATACTAGCCAGTTTAAGAATCATTTGGTCCGAGCTTCAATAAAAAGCCGGTTTTAAGGTTTTAGGAGACTGTAAACATCTGTTTAAAAACTGTCTCCAGATGCATTGTCTGAAGAGCAAAGTCTTGAGAAATGAGAAATTGAAACAACAGATTTTGTGTTTGGAAAAAGAACACTGTGCATTGTGTGTGTGTGTGTATGTGTGTGTGTGTTTGTGTGTGTGTGTCTTAATTAGGACATTTTAAATGGTCTTGCAACACCCAACCACACATGAAAGAGAGGAACCTGGAGGTGGAGGGGGGTTGTAAAATTACCCCCAGTCCCCAAGTTGCGTTTGTTGTGACTACAATACAGCAGTAAAACAGAGACCTGGAGAACACTAACTTTTTCCAAAGGCCTGGTTTGTGCATGGGCTGGTGAGAAAACCCAACACACAGCTCATGCACACACACTATGTGACCCCCATGTTTGCTGTGGTTCTTGACTTGCACACAGAGTTCACAAAACCAGAGGATAGCAGCAGAGGTTACCCTCTGTCCTTTTTGGATAAAAGTGTGCTAACATTTGCTAATTAGTACAAAACATAAAGTACAACTGAGGCTGATGAGAATACCATTTGTTTTGCAAGTATTGCAGGTACAAAATATTGAACCAAGTGAATTTTGGTCGAAGAATCTCACACCAAGAATTTTGGTTGTGTTGACGGGAAGACATGGTCAACAGAATATAACATATATAGTCAGCATATTTTATCAGTTAGACTGAGATGAAAGGATAAAGCAACATCTGCAAAATATGTATAAGCACTATAGAATGGTAAAGTTTATGTCAGTGCAACGACTGACTCAGCAACAAACAACTCTTAAACTTTTAGGGTCCTTCTATTATTCCCACTTACGTTTGCAATTTTAAGTTGCTCTCCCCCAAAATAGCTGTAAAACTAGGGCTTATGTTTTATTTAGCCAAAAATGGTAATATGAGCACATGGAGGAGAATATTTTCATTAGAAAATACACTGAAGTCTGCCAGGATTCAGAAGTTAGCATCTCCAGACTGTTGGAGAAGATCCAAGGTTAATTTGGAAACCCTAGATTCTGCGAAAAACCTTCATCCCAATGTACCGGATGACTTAATTGGATTTAACAAGGGGTGGTAAAAGTATGTGTACATAATTAACAGGTTTAATTAGAGAGTCTGTCTTCAAAAGTGTCATTTGGTCTTACATGTACAAAGAGGATGGCACTCGCCTTCATTCCTCTCCTTTTTCATTCATCACAATAAATGGAACAGTAGATGGTGTTTCTGTCCTGCATGAATTTTGGTTCTCAAAAGCTATAATCTTGTGCCTGAGAATTGATGCTGTCTCCCCTGTGTCACTATTTTTGAAACAAAGGGCAATGTGTCAAACAAAACTGGTATCACTGGAAAAATCTGGAGACATTTTAGTTGTTGACTTTGTGCTCAAAAATAGTACATCTCCCCTGCCAAAAAAACAAAATTGCAAAAAAGTGTACTCACTCAGTTGGTCTGATATGGTTGATATGAATTTAAGCTGAGTAATAGACACAGCCATTACTGTGATAATGGCAGTTAAACCCAGAAAGGTCTGGTGAATACGTGTATGCAAACATAAATACACAACATTAGGGGTTGTTTGAGTGTGTGTCAGCCATTTCTTCCTGGTACACATGATATACTCACCCTCACACCATGTTAAATGCACATACCTGTAACATATGTTAAGCCATATGGTTTTGTGCATTTTTGCCTTTGAAGTGGAGGGTTGTTTGTGCTACAGGCGGTAATAACAAGGTAAATCAGGAACATTCTAACGGAGAAAACACAGTTCATAATTGACAAAGACTCAATGCTGACCATACCATACAGAGACAGTGTTAAAGGTGCTTCTTGTTTGGTGGCACCCAACATTTTAGCAGTTATATCATGTCAAAAGGGATCTCTGTCTCTTTCATACATTTTTGCATGTACTGGCATGCACACACAGAGTACCTTGCTGAGATAACACATCGGTACAGCTGTTGCAGAGTTATGGGCCATGCAATCTCCCAGAGTGCACTGTGGGAAAGAGGCAGCAATATTGCATCATTACAACCTTGGATTAAGCTCAGGGGAATCCACGTTCATGTAAGTGCTTTCAATTAATGTATTCCCGTCAGCTGGCCTTTGATTCTGTTCTGTGTGCCCAATCATGACACATGATGGCGTGCTGCTGTCTGACTGCAGTAAATTATTCTTTCGCGCCATCTGCTGGACAGTGACCGCAAGTGTAAAATAAGATTTTGGCTCTTATAAGTGCATTTGTTTAAAACTTTTACATCTTTGCAAATCGTCAAATGCTATCTTTAAGGCGCAAAAGCTAAATATAGCTTCTGCAAAATGTGAAAATAACTGATTTCACCTGAGGTTATTGGGGACGTATGGCGTCGTTGCTGTGGTAACCACAACACGCCATTCAACCACCAGAGAGAAATCTGTGATTGGTGTTTTTTTGCTAACGTTAGCTGTGTTTAAACTTTTCAGGGCGTATGTTTTTAAAGTTTTACAGGACAAAGGGACGAAAATCTTGAGGGCGTGTGCGAAGATTCAACATATTCAAAAGTAAGACGTTTATATAAATGTTTTAGGGTTTTTTGTTTAACTTTAGCAGACAAACAACGACACAAACATTTATTAGCTGTTGTGTTAACTCACTGTAGCTAGTTAAAGGGCGTAATGTTTTTAATGGTATGAACACAGATTTCAACCGTATGCATCCATCTGGTGTACTTTTACATAAACAAACGCGTTTTGGTGCAATAAAGAAGCTCAAAAGGGTCTGTATCAGAGTTTTACATGTGCGACAGTGGTATATCAGAACAGTCGTCCAAACAGCGTTATTTTGTAAGAATGGCATTGTTAAAGATGATAAACTGTTTCATTTGAGCTGATGCGTACTTTGGGTCAACAGGCTTTTAAACTATCTCATATAATAAATATAATGGAAGTCGCAAGAACGACAGTTTTATTTTATTAAGATGATTATAAAAAACTTCCAACCCTGTGCTTCCAACTCGAACCTTTCTAAATAAAAGCATAATTTTCACATGTTAAACTGATTCCACTACTGTGTAGTCTATACTTTATCATCGTCATCATATTTATATGTTTAAATATATTCTGTAGTGGTGAAAAAAGACAACTATCCATATTAAAACTGTACTTGTACTTTGCTGTACTAGTGCGCCTTTGCTTGTATTTCGACATGTCTACACATACCTGTCTACCTATCATTAGATTAGATTTATGTGTTTTGCTTTAGTGAGTCTATCTGAGGAGCAGCAGGGTAGCAGGCCTCCCAGCAGAGGAGAAGTGGAGGTAGAAGAACAAGAGGTGTACAAGGGAATGGAAGAAGTCACCCCTCTAGTGGCCCTTGCACCTGATGCTTCTCTCCCACTAGAAGAGCAGCCCTCTGCCAATGCTGATGTCTCTGCTAGTCCTGCTTTCCAGTGCCTAGATGAGGTAAGGCTCATGAATGTTGTTAAATTATATTTCTTTTGAATGGCATTCTGGAGATTTCATAGGAAAGACAAACATCACAGTTGGTAGCTGCAGTGACAGTATTTACTCTTAATTACTTTAAACACACAAGAAAAAATGAATGCTTTAAAAAGATTATACAGGGTAATAGGGATCTAATGTGTGCAAGTATATTTAAAGAAAAATCCCTCACCATTTTGTTTTCCAGCTAAATTGATGTTTAGAATAGATATAGATTGTGGTACTGAGGGTGGATTTATGTTCCTTGCAATGTTTACCTTAAAATGTAAAATGTTTAAACAAAAGTGAATACTTAGAACTTGACATCATCATGTGGATGAGGACAGTATTTTTTTATTAACTTGATCGTCACATACAGTAAACAGACATTAAAGTCACAGGTCCAAAGTTTGATCATTTATCCTCTGTGAAATTCAAATAAACTCTTTTATTGAGTTGCTTATTGTGTCAACACCTCATTAACCCATTTATTATGGGCATGCAGCACCTCGAACCTTCTGTTTTTACAGGCGTCAAGTAGCCCTGTATTCTAGACGGCGGATTTATACTAATGGATACTCATGCTAAACCTGTATACCTTTTTGTATACAGTCATTGAAAACTAAATCCTATACAGAATATTCTTTTAAAGATGAGCAGGCATCCATATTATTTAAAACTTCCAAACACTGCAATGTACACAGCCATGTAGTTAGAACTTTATTAATTTTTTGATATAAAAAGTGCATATCTTTTGGCATGACAGTTGAATATTAATGATAGAAAAGATCAATATTGTACACACACAAAGCTCCAAATACACACATAATTACTATGAATGGTCACAAGAATGCACCGTCCTTATCATTTCTCAAATATCAACAATCATTAAACCTTGACCTATGTTTTATATAAAAGCTATCATTCCTCACAAATTAAAATAAATACTGTACACGTCCTCAAAGTGAAACATTTCTTTCCCCATCCTTCTCATTCACAGTGTGTATAGAATGGATTAAATGATGCAATACAGTTATCTAACATTAGGTAGCAGTATTGTACAAGTGGTGAGTCAGGGAGGAATTTTATTTTACATGTGAAAACTGGTGTATGGAATCAAGAGACGTGCTGTGATTCAGTGCACCCAGAGATAAGGGTGGAAAAACAATTGGACTATTTTCTTCTTGCAGCAGTGCCCTGCTCCATGGCTGCTGTCAAGAAGAATTTACTAAAGCATCAATAATGTAGAATGTACTCAGGAATGATTCAATAGAAATGTATCTCAGACTGTTTATTTATACTGGGGTGTTTTATATTGTATAGGATGATGATACATTAGCAGAGTGTCCCAGTGTAATTAGATAAACCGCACAGAAGCTATTACTTGTGCACTCCTGCCCAAAGCGTGGTGTATATTGCTTCCTGTAGTTTTTCATTTTAAACAGTTTGACTCTGACCCCAGGATGAAGTCTTTCGCGATGCATTTCAGGCCTACTCAAAACTGTATCATTAGCTCTCATATACCTCACTTGAATGGCTGCTGTTAATTATTAATCCATTTAGAGCAGGGGAAATGATAGCTCATTAGTTTTTACTACTACTGTGTGCTGTGCGGTGTGTCCGCTGGGTTTATAGCAGGAGGCAGCAGGACAGAAATTGGAGAAATGTCAGAGAAACAGTGAAAAATCTCCTATGGTAACCCTCCGTTTAATATTATGGCCCCTATAGGAGGCTGGCCTTTACATTGCATTTACGTTTTTTTTATCGGTCCATCATCATTCATAGTCCATTGTCTTTTATTATCATAATTTTAATCCAACAATTTGAAGGCCACACTCACCACAGTGGAAAAAAAGTAATAGCACAGTTAATTTTTTTCACAATTACTTTTGTTATTAATCCATTCAAACTGTCTATAGGGTTTATGGTCTTTTTCGGTGTACACGTATGCATGTGTAAATGTGTGCAAACGCATGACTATGTGTAAGAGTTTCTGAGTCTACTTGTTCTTCCATTTTCTGTCTTTGTTTGTTCCACCTGACTATCCTAGTAAATCTTTACCTGTCCTCTTAGGGAGCATAGTTCTTGGGCCGTATCATCATCTTGACAGTTTTGAAGGCCTGCCTGTAGTTGGTAGGGTAGTACTCTGTCGACATGTTGTGCCATGTTCCCCAGAAGATCCCGTTCCTGACCCCCTTGTACCTCTTGTGATAGTACTTCCCATTGAGGTTGGCGGACATGCAGGCATCGAACCACCAGCCGGAGCTGTAGTAGGTGCCGCAGTTTCCGGAGGGGTACATGTCATTGTCGCGGTCAGGTGTGGAGAAAAACTTCTGGTCATGGTTGAAGTGCTTATTGAAACTGATGGCGTTCCCAGCGGTCCCACTACAATGAAAAAATTGATATGTAGTTCTCCTTTATGTATATTTGATCACACATGCATGCTCTTACAGAATCTAATATTGTACCTGTATCCACTGATAGACAGCCGGTAGCGTAGGAATTCATTGGCCACATAGAACTGGTCGTACTTTGCATACTCCCGAACACCCTCAAAGTCCTCCAACTCAATACGCAGGATCATGTCTTTGGCTTTTGTCATCAAGTGAATATGGTCATTGCCCAGCCAGAACTCCCCTCTACAGCAGAGGAAAAGGCCAGAGAAATGTGGTGATAGAACTAAGCAAAATGAGAGCTAGATTACAAACAATCTCATGTGCTTGTACACTTGATTAGAAAGTGGATACAGTTATTCAAACAGAATTGACTAATCCCCACAGGGGAGTAGAGGAAAGGAGGAGATGCAAGAGGAGAGTTGTGTGACAGTAAAAGAAGGATGAGTGGAGACATTATCCTTTCAGTGGGAGGGTTTACTAGATCTGTAGGCATGGTTATCAAGAGGTAACCATGGTTATTTCCCATATAAACCTCTTTCCTACATGAGCAGAGACGAGAATAGAGAAAATGTGCTGACATTTGAATCCAGTTAGAGGCTATAGTAGAGGCTCTGCATTAAAACAAAATATAGTCAGTGTGAAACGGCCACTTCCCTTAATTTCACTGAGAACTGTTTCCCATCGTTTTTGTTTTAAATCAGTCATAGTGCATCATTAGTTCCTCCTTAACACTGAGTGACTTGGCACTCTCAAGTTGGGAGAAAGGGTAAAACTATTTAGGACAAATGACTCTATTGGTGCACAGATGGGTGTGCATGGATATATATATATAAATTGTACTTGTCATTAGTAACAGAGGAATCTTGAATTAATGCTTTGTTTACTGTTGAGTGTACTTTTTTAGCTTAGATAGGTATCAGTCTAACTCACCCCTATGGTTACCTGAGCATATGGTAGGAGTATAGGTATGGGGTGGCAGCACTACAGTCAGCATGCAAAAAAGTCTACAATATAACCTCTTATATTAAAAGATACATATGTCATCTGAACTCCACTCCCTCTAAATATGTGGTATTTGAGCCTCTTGTCCTGCATACAAATAGCGAGAAATCCCTCAAACACCTCCACCATTTTACAAACAAATTATTCTGTGTGAACTTATTTATTAAATAATAAGACCTCAATATATCAGTTGGATATAACTGGTTTTCTATGGAAGTCTATAATCGACGAATTTACAGGCTTTGGTTTCCAGTAGGTGTTTTACCCCATCCTATGATGTCTTTTGAGAAGAACCTTGGAATGATAACCTAGCCCATTACCTGATGTTCCCAAAGCCTTTCTTATACTCGGCCCAGGTGCGGTTAAAACTGACAGACCCATCGAGTCGTTGCTGTATCACGGTCCATCCACCTCCAAACGACTCCATGTCACAGAAGACCTCAAATGTCCCGTTTCGAGGATCAGGGGTCACACGATACACGCCGTTCTTCCTCACCTCTAGCACATTGTAGTCTGAACAGTCCCGAGGGGCTAAGATGACTGATGGGAGACAGAGAGAAAGGGTGGGGAAGAGAGGAGAGTTTTTAAGGGGATGTGACTGGATGATATTCAATAATGTGTTCACTTTGCTCTGGCATTTTTCTTTCTCCAACCAAGAGACAGTAATAGAAACGGCCCCTGAGGTTAAGGATAGGAAAAGAAAATGCGATAAGTTAGCAGGAAATCCAGCTTTAACCATTAAGGAAGGTCTCATTCCTGCTTTAAAGTCTATGCAAAGGCAAAACAGTTCAGCATGTTCTTTAGCCAACCTCTTACCAGACTATTTCCCAGTCTCTTTTATGGATCAAACTAAAGTTCAGCAAGTCATCAAGCAAAAAACAGAAAACTATCTTTCAGTAAGCATTTGAGAACACTGTAGCCTATCCTCTGCTTCTCAACATGATGTCACCTTTCTGGAAATCACACTGAGCATCAGGACTCCCACATGAAAGAAAGTAAGTGCAAGGACAAAGGCCACTGCAAGGGATAAAAGTCAGTGACCTTCCCCTGTGCTGCACCACAGGCCCATTTCATACAGCTGCACTACTTTCTAAGATCTCTTCCCCACATTTCTTCTTATACCTGCCGACTTATTTCTCTAACTCTTGCTCCTGTCCCCTGTGTCGCGCTGCAGGCCACTGACCCCACCCAGAGCCAAGGTCCAAAGGCCCCTGTCAGTTAGCATTTGGGAATTGAAAGGAACAGACTTGTCAAAACGTGGGAAAGTGTAAAACTGGATTAGAGTGGCGTACCCCCTCCTTGCACGTTCGGCAACTGGGGCCTAAATCATCCTGACATTGGGCAGGCAGCATGTGTACCTCTCCTGGGTTTGGTTGGCACACTGCATTGCTGATACAGTTTTGTCATACTGCTAAATCTGTTTAGTGGGTTGGTGGATTATAATGGAGTGAGGGTAGGGGGAACCCTACTTATTACAGAGGGCCAGACGTCAGGTTTCTTCAAGTACGGGGGGGAGGTCTAGAACTAATAGTGTTTTGTGAGTGGAGAAACGTGCAGTCATGGAACTTCATGGTACCCTTGGGTTTTCTTCTCTCATGATTAAATGAGAAGGTATTTGTAACTAATACATGGTGTGCAAAATAAAAATATGGTTGTCTTTTGATTGCTTAGACTATGTAGCCATCTACTGTACTTTTCTGTCAAAATACTTTGGGTGCAAAATGGCTGCAGATGGTGGATTACTCCACAAAGCAGTCTGGGAGTCGGGTGTGAGGTTAAAAATGTTAGTGTCACATTAACAGCTCTCTCTGCTCGTGGCATTCAAAGTATTCTCCTGTAAGTCCTGTAAATTCTTTCAGTGTCTCCTTCGCTTTAAGTGAACACATTTCCCTCTCCCTATTTGTCCCCATCTGTCTGACCCTGCCATCAGTATCCCTAGACAGACAAGAGCTATCCCATCTAACTGGCACTGTGCCTGACCTAAATAACTCTACTATCAGCTTCTTACTTATGTTCAAATGACTGTTGGCTGATTGGCTGTCTGACTGTTGAGGTGGCTGTTGAGGCAAATGAATAGTTAATTGGTTGGCTGATTGTTTTGCATGCTTTCTTGCTTGCTTACTAACTTCCATAATTCGATGGTGGTAGCCTACTCTCTTTAAGGCTGATAACAGACATGATTTTATAGACAGTCTGTCAGACTGTTTTAATACCACTGACTGCACACAGAGAAATGATTGGCATAAAATACATCGTGGGAGCATGCCTTGTGAGAACAAGTAGTAAACTACGATTATCACCTTTGATGCAAGGAAATTTGTATCCTATGTGATAGTATAATCTTTCCCCACAAAAATGACTTGGATAGAATACTACTGTCTGTTTTGATAAAAAGACACTCATCAAAAAGGCAACACCCTTCCTTTAAGAGGTTGTGTGTCACCACATTGCAGACAAGCAGTTCCTGACAATGTGGCGGACTGGGCATTCATTCTCTTTGTTTATAATTGAGTTAATGTAGCTGAACGGTAACATGAATTCACCTCAAGGCCCTAATACATCTTGCAGGAGTGAAAGTGAAGATTAGTGCTTGCAGCAGGGATGGCAGTTGGCAAATAGGGTGAAATAAATGCTCACAGAACTGTGAGCAGTGAGTGATAAAAGCATCTTGAAAAGCATAGTATTTATCCTGCTTGCTATTCTACATTGGCCTAAAATGTCTGTGTAATCTATGCCAATGTTTTATTAGCTGCATGCTCTTCATCATATGGATAAAAGTATGAAAAAGTTTTAAAAAGTGAGTGTCTTTATATGCCTTTTCTGAACCTACTGAATGTAAATGTTGTTTGAGCTGTGCAGTGTAGCCTAATGAGCTGTACAAGTGTGGCTGGTTTTTAAATCTTTGCGCGCGTGTGAGTGGTTTTTAACATTTTCTGGCCAATGATCCATCACCACAGCTTCATCACCATTAAAATATACTGTACATCTGTCTCAGATGACATCTCCTAAATATGTTGACTTAATATAATCTTTAGATGATGCGGTCACCTGCTTGTGTCTCATGCATTAAATTTTGTTTCGTGCAAATCTGTGTTTAACTATTATTTAAAGATTTATCTGCATTTTGGCAGCTGAAGTGTTTATTCAGGAGTCAGGGGAACCAGTTAGCCATGAATTGCTTCACTAAGCACTTTTCACATTTTCATAAACAAGAGGAAAACATTTTTCACTGACTATCCTTAATTTAGGATCCAACATTAGTAGTTTTATGGTTAAGAGACTTCATAGTGGGAATAAAATGGGACTGGTCATGAGTATGCCATGGATAGAATGAGGAAAACCTCTCAAAGCCTCTCTAAAACATTTAAAATGTTTAATTTAGTTAATCATGTATTTTTCAGTAAGAAGAATCACTTAAGTAAACCAGCAATTACAACATTGTGTATACTCTGTTCTGTTGTGAAACTGCGGAAGTGTTATCATGACATGACTTTAGTTTTTCCATGGTGACAGCTGTCTCTTGTCTACTTCCTCTGGATTCACTTCAGACACCATCATGCACAAATTCCTAACTTGCGGCAGAATAATTTGCTGGTTCTTGAGTTTAACATGACAGATTGATGGATAAACACTAGTGTTACTGACCCTGTGTGCCATCCATGACTAATGTTGGGAAATCCGCCCACATTACTTCTTGTGTTGTTGTCAAGAGATAATGAGAGCTAGTTGTTTTATGCAGGAATGAGCACACAAGAGCATGACCTCCAGGGGAAGAGAGAGGTAGGGGGAGAGGCAAGGGTAAGGCACCCGGAAAGGGGATTAAAGCGAGGGAGATAGGGAACATTATGGCAAGAGAAGAAGTGAAAAAGAGTGGAGATGTGAAGGGAAATGGAGAGATGAAGAACATATGGACTGATGATACATGTATAAGGGAGAGAGGAAACCATTTGAAGGAGAATTTGAAAGAGAAAGAGGCAAGTTTAGGAGAGAAGAAAACTCGGAGGAAGAGAAAAGGCTGGGGTTTCCCTTCACACCACCATGGTCCCAGCTAATCTACTTAGAAATAAGCTCACATCTGTTTTCCACATAAAAGCCTCAATATAGTGTCACATTCACATTCACTCATGCAATATCAGGACATTATTCAGTTTCAGTTTCTGAAAAGTGGCCTGCATTTCAACTGTGCTCTCATCCAAATAAGCTTTTAAATGTAAAGTGGAATGTTTGTAACGCTTGGCTAGTTTGCAATCCTTACAGATATGTTTTTGCATAGTCTCCATCATGAGGTTCAGCCCCATTAATCGCTGGACTTCCTCTTAACAGGATTGAACCTGACTCTAGAAATTGTTGCCTTTTTAAGCTTTTTTTATGTTCATACTATGAAATAGTTTAAGTGCCAGTTAACTGTCCTTTTCTCCCGCTCGCCTTATTAAGTTTCTCCATATTGAGAGTATTGGAATGTCAGGGCACTTTTTGTTACATAAGAGGTAATTTGAATTCTCACTTTGACCCTAGTTGTCATATTGCTTCACTCATGTACAGTATGACTTCAACCTAAAGCTATTTTTGCTGTTGTAATATTTGCTGCACTTAGCTGACTGAGGCTCTACTGTAGTAGTGTAGTGGACATGGGCATCTATTGTTGTCATGGTACCCTCAGTATAGTATCTTTTTAAAGGTAATGGAAAATTCCTCTTCTGGTGATTATACGAATCGCCCCAAAATATGTAATGTTGTTCATATTGGCAATGGAGAAGGCATGTCGCAACAAACCACTATCTGCAGTTAACAATGTCATTGTCAGCCTGGAAGATTTCACTTCCCATTTACTAGAAAGGCAGCATTGGCTGAAGGTGACCACCCAGAGCAGGGTTGTTTGTAGTGATTACAAGTCGCCATGTCCACTTAGGCATGATTGGATAGATCCCATGCCAGAAAATTCAGCTCACAATAACCCAAACTGCTGGACTTTCCATTTCCTTAACAACATCTGTGGTTAATTTAAGGGAATAGAAAATAATAGAGGAGAAGAGAATTTTGGAAAAAAGGGCTTCTTGATCATGCTCAAAAAGACTGCAAAATAATAAAATACATAAGGGAAGGAGAGAAGAGGAGAGGCATCTTTGCAAAAAGCAAAACTAGAACACAATAGAAAACACAAAGAAAGGAGTTTTTGGTCATTAGAGAATACATATAGAGAAAAGGGTTGGAGCATTCAAAATAACAAAATAGAGAATGCTACCAAATGAATCTTAGTAAAAACAGGCTTACACTGAGGGGCGTTCTGTACTGGACATGCGGTAGTGCAGGTGGAGCTGAGCTTGTTGACCACTCCACTGATGTTCTCCACCCGCCTGTCCACCATAGCCTGCACGTTGTCTATGTTGAGCAGGTTGAGCCCCTCCAGACGACCCTGCATAGCTGAGATCTGGTTCCTGGCGTTGCGCAGGCTGGTTGACATCTTATTCAGCTTCACCTGGGAAGGGCCAGAGCGTGTGCACAGAATACAAAGCAGGTGGATTACTGAAGTCACCAGCCTCCTTCATTGTTTTACCAGCCAATTAGAATTTTAGAATAGAAACGAATTTGCGTGATGGTTGGCTGTCTCCCAAAGTGGCTGTGAGAGTCAACAAACTTACGAGACAGAACAAAAATTGACCGCCATTTGGCTGGTGTCTAACGTTGATTCCCTACCCTGTTTACAGTACCAGGAATTTTCCCTGGTGGATTGGTGCCAGGTAGGACTTTACAGGTCTTTAAACATCTCGCCAGTTTACATTCCAGCATGGTCCAGTTGAATGGGCAAATTTAGGGGGCTTTTTATTCCTTCAGCGTTTATAAAGTACGTTTTAGCAGAGTTTAGATCAGTGTCACTAAAATTTTTACAAGGCTGATAATGATACTGGATTACTGGGAATTTGATGGAAATACAGAAATTGGTGCAGTGCCAATATTCCACTGTTTGTACCAACCTCTAAATTATGTTTGTATGGTATAGAATGTACACTGATGGATTTTAATAGTCTGAGCAATTCCAAAACTATTCCCTAATTTAGATTAGGCAGATGAAGCATGCACTTTTATTGACTTTTATCAGTGAAAAGATATAAAAAGATATATAAAATACTGCATTGTACAATTAGAAGCGTTAAAAATTGTCTCTCTTTTTGGAGAGACTGAACTGTCTCTCTTACCTGCATCTCCTGCATAGTGCTGGGGCTCGGAGCAGAACTTTGCCCCGGTCCAGGAAGATCCACAGTAGCTCCAGGGACCATCCTATCTCCCCTCTCCTCTTGGCTGGACCCACCTTGCACCTCCTGTCCTGTCAGGTCTAGTCTCCCTTCTTCCCCAGCATCCCTCTGAACCTGCGCCTGTCCCTGGTCAGCTTGCTGATGTCCCAAAGGTCCATTGCCCCGTGCCCCACGACACTCCTGGCACCCGCTCTTCAGCTTGTTGACCACCTCTTTCAGGCTCTGCAGCTCCTTCATCGTCTTCTCCAGCAGCCTGAACTGCTTGGGTAGCTGGATAGTGAGGGGAGGCAGGGTGAGCTGGTAAGGGCAGTCATCCCCCTCCTCTGCCCCGGCTCCGGAGCTCCCACACTGGCCTGAGGGTCTCAGTTTTATAGGGCAGGAGGTGGGGGTACCGGATTCAGATCCCAAAGAGTAGGGTCCTCTTGCGTCCCACCTCTGGTGTGAGTTGACGGGGAAGTCTGCTGCCCGGCTGGTGCGCGGCACCAAGGTGGCGGTAAGCAGGAGACTGGCACAAACGCAAAGCACAACTGTCCTCATTTTTCTGTGTGAGATTTGTAAAGGAGAAATGAGTGTGTGTGAAGTGAGAGCGTCTATTGCTGCCTCTGATATGAACTCAAAAAGAGTCTGAATGCATAGAGTAGTGTGTGAGTGTGTGTTCAATATCCTTTTGGTTTAAGAGTGTGTGTTTGTGTGTGTGCATGTGTAAGAGCACAGCCTGCAGGAGGAAAAGCGCGCTGGGGAACTGCCTCTGCCTCAGATAGCTGTGTCATTAATATCAGGGTGAGTGAGGGAGGGAGGGAGAGAGAGAGAGGGAGTTAAAGAGGATGGGAGGGGCAGCACTATTGCGTAATGCAAAACACTATATCAGCAGCACAGAGATGCAGACAGAAATTTTGGGAATGGGGGAGAGAGATAGAAAGAGGTGGAGGAAAGGAGCGAGAGGAGGCAGGTCCTTTGCCTGCAGTCAGTGCATGGTGTTGTCCTGCTCACCCAGGAAACGGCTCCCTGAAGAGCAAAATGACTCACAGTACAAAGAAACTACCCACTCAAGATGTTTCTACATGCTTAGTTGTTTTGTGTTTTTAAATGTTTCTGCCGGTCACTGTCCAGTTCCAAATAAGGCTCAGGTTAGCACAATTAATTAAATAAAATCCATGTTTAGCCAGCAGCAACAATATAGAGGGTTTGTTTCAATTATTAATTTTTTGGTCGTTTACAAGGCTCAGATTGTTGCAAATGAATCATCAGAAACTTCTGACTCAGTTTTTATGCAGTACAGCCGCAGATTGCACACTCAACTACACATTTACGTTAAAATGATTGCTAAATAGTTCTTCAAAAGAAAAATATAGTCTACACCACATTACATGTTTAATGGTTTGCACAAATAATTTCTTGGCACAATACTTTCTTGTGTTGTATCAGGGAAGTTTGGACTGAATTTATACAGCCTCTCTTCATCTCTAGCATGAACAAAATATGGAAATTAAAAACCAATTTCAAACTAACAGCAGCAGGCAACACGTCCCTGAAATAAATGCGAAACAGCCCATTTTTTCTTTTTTGTTTTTTTAACCCAAAATGGCTCTGCTGGTTTTGCTCACCTCACTGGCTGTCAGTGTGGATAGCATTAATTGAAACTGCTGGCTGCTCTTTATTCATTGTGATTCCCTTGCATTTACTGCTGTCTCAGGAAAAGTTTGTAGTGGTTTAATGTAGGGAAATGGGACATTTTTGGAGCACAAATTGTTACAATAAACAAAGTATCAGTAATGTCTTGTTTTTGGGACCCCCTTGAAAATGAGATAATACACCTCAAGGGGTTTATTGAGATATAATACCTTTTATTAATTGTAGACTAAGTACACTTTTTGATGCTGATACCAGTCTATTCTACAGTGCCTTGGTTGGCTTGCTCCATAGAGAGATCAAATGTCAGATAATATTAGGATATTTTCTCTCTGGCAGATGTAGAATGAGAGGTCCTCACCACTCCATTTTGTGGTGGCAGCAGCTGTTGATAGTTGAAGTTACACAATGGGTAACTTAATCTAAAATGTATTAAAACTTGAATTGCTTTGACCTCAACGTTGATGGACTTATGAATGGGTTTACGTAGGTTGTTTATATATTAACAAAGGAAACAGATAATGAAGTCTTTATAAATAAACAATAAACAATACACTTGTTTTTGCCTGTAATGATGATGTGGTAATGTGGTAATTTAGGTGGTTTCTAGATTGTCTTGATTGACATTGCACTCATTCTCTGCCAGAGACATTATTCACACATGAGGCAATTTCATGGAGCATCTTATTGTGAACAATTATTGAGCCACTAAAGCTATTAAAATGTAATGTTTATTCTGCGGAGTAAGCAATTCTTAGCCTCACCCAGTGACATTTGCAGACTGGATGTTACCCTTGGTGGAGTCTTGTTAAAACTTGTAGTAAGTTTATTAAATTGGCACTGATTATTTGTTTGCGGGACATGGCAATTGTTTCAGTATAAATGATGCATAACCACGGGTCATGTAATTTGACTTTGGGGCGTTAGATGTCTCATGCGCATGTCATATTTCTAGAGAAGTGACACAGTTTCAGATAATTGATTTCATCTACAGAGATGGCTCTCAGCCCTGATGGAGCAGCACTCGTGAAAGGAAAATATTACTGCACAAAACTTCCTCTAACAAAGTGATTCAATCTAGCTGTAGGCTCAACAGTCAATATCAGGACATGAAGGTAGAGATAGGCACAGAGAGAGATGGTGGCTCTCTCCATCACACAGTGGAATTCAGTGCTGTGTCTCAGTGGTCATTATTTTTTTCCCTGAGGGTGAAGAGTATTAAAGCCCACTTTTTTGTTGTTGTTACACACTCCAAATACCTTGCTGCACCACACACTCATATTACTGGAAGCTTTATTGCTGCTCTGCAGTACAGATCGCATGCTTGCATCGCCAAGTTGTGCATGTGTGGGTGCGGGAGTAAATGGACAGGCATGTGTGTCCATGTGCCTGCCTAAATATCTTCCAGTCATTGTCTCTATCTCACTTCAAAAATGGTCAGCCACATGTAAGCCTTATGCAGCCACACCATAAAAACCTCCCCATACTCTATACTGCTGAAGATAAGGCACCAGAATTAGAGAGGCTGCCTGAAACAGGCTGCTTCTCTCAGATAAATGCCCAGTGTATGGCCAGGGTGTCTGTCACATCACTGGTATGTCATCTACACTGTTGAAAACCCAACAATGACCATATTTGATGTACCAAATCTGTTTTGAATTGCTATTTAGTTTCAGTACGATGAGATAATTTCACATGTTCCCGTTATTTGCTTTTTTTAAGGAGTCAATATTTGATTACACAACTACGGTTGAAATTAAAGAGATCAGTTAGGACCAGATGACCCACTTACCATTTCAAGATGTAAGAGTCAGAGATTTAATACTTTAAATGCTTTAAACGCAGATTGTGTAATACTAGTCAGGTGTTTTGCTTGTAGTGATGTGACCTTGGGTGACTGCTGATGCAAACTGAGTGAAAAAGATCTGAATAAATCATATTAACGAGAGCCCTAATCTGCATCATTCACAACATTCGTATCTCTGTCCTTTCAGCCCTTGGAACGTGGTCGGGTACTTGCGAGCACATTTGACAATAGCCAGATAAACAATATAATGGAATGAATCTAAAAACATAATCGGCTATCCCTAATGTTTGAAGTCGGGGTGAGTTATCAGTCTCTGTGTGTGTGTGTATATAATCAGAGCGTTTGTGTGTTTTCAATGCAGTTACACAGTCCGACCTAAGATATCCTCAGTTCTGCAGCTCTTTGATACAGACAAGGCTATCCCTCATTACTCCCCGCTCTTCCAACCTGGCTCTGAAGATAAGATGGGGACAACACCTGCCTTCTGTTTCTATCACTGTTACACACAGAACTACCTTGCCACAGAGAGAAATTTATCAACAACTCTTAGTGATAATTTCCCCTTTTTTTTCAATGCTGTTGACCTGATATCTTTTTCTTTGCTGTGTTTTGTTTTGTTTGTACCAAGGTTTCACAGCTGTGTGCCTTTTTTTTATCTTCTTTTTCAAATCATGCAGCTCTAATAATACATGTAATCTCAAGAACTGTAGTTACTTTTTGTTATGTATGGGCTGTTTTTAATGATTTTTCTTCTCCTTTTGAGATTGCAGATAGCTGGAGGTTTGTTTTTATTCCTGATTGTGATAAGGTGTTCTGATACTGTGATATCTGCTGTGATGATAAAGGTTTATTCAGTCGAACTTGGTTTAAATCCTCTTTAGAGACATCAGGGAGTTCGGCTTTGTTGTGGTCTATCAGATGATAAAAACAAAAATGCGGAGAGTCCAGACAGATATAAAAAAGCTTTTTCTTACAACAGTAACTGAAGTTTGAGCATATTACAGCAGAAACAAAGCTTTTATTGTCAAAAGCTCTCACTATTATGAAATTTAAAACTCTTTTTTGGACCCTACGGTGATTTAGTTTTCTTCTTCTTCATCTCCTGACTCCTGGAACTTAATTTCTTTCACAAAACAATATTACAAAACTGCTTGCTGGTCAGAATTGTATATGGTTCCTAGCAATTTCGCCCTATTGAAAATTCTGTCCGGAGAAAATGGCAACAAGAGATTTCCACAGAATGTGATATTCTATTCATATTTTAGCTTTTCATGCAGGCAGCTCTGGATCAGATCAAAGACTTTGAAATAGTGCAACCTAAGCTGGCAAACTGCAGGAACATTTGTAGCCAACTTAGCTGGATAAAGGTTAGGACTGCTGTAATGTCCGGCTGTAGCTAGACTGTTCACATGTGGATAACACAGAGAAAACATGTAAATCCCAGTCACAGAACTTATGCTGAGGATTTTAGAAACGTAGGTGACATACTTAGAGTTACTATTAGACCATAAATAATCATCAAATTGTCAGTTTTTTCCTGCCCATAAGATTGGTAATATTTCTGTTTTCATACTCCTCAGATGTTATCATTGGGCAAAATCGGCGAGACCAAAGTGGCCAAACTGAAATCCAACTACAGGCTACTCCACAATACTCTGAAGAGGTATGTTCTCTTCTTGAAACAAATACAGAATAAATTCATTTGTAACCTTCGTATATGTGTATGTGATATTTTGCCGAGGTGCGTTACGACTGAAAAGATGCTGAGAATAGAGCATGGTTCAGTTCTTGTGACAGACAGAATCAATCCAGCTAATGTGTCCTTGAAAAAGTCTTTAACTCTTTATCAGATCTAGTTGTACTGCTCTTATATACTGTTGAGTAGCATCTGTGACATCAGCACTAGCTTCTGAAAAGACATTTTGAATCCTGCATTGGGGTCACTCAGTGGAGCCAGAAATCCTAATTTGAGCAAAGAAGTGGAAGCAAGGGTGTAGCTGAGGCACAACAGACAGTAATAGGCTGAAACAAAAATAAATCCAAAGCATGCTACTTTTTAACTTTAATCAAATGCTTCCTAGAACACTTATTCTCAAAAACGGCATAATAGAGGAAGTGAAATTAACTTTAGAGACCCCAATTTCTTGCGCAAACGAGAAATCTGTGTGTCATTCATTGTGAAAACAAAATCTGAATATGCACATTAAATTTAATTGGATCAGTACTCAGAAGTCTAGTCTAGAAGATCAGCCGCTACTTTATCTTTACTTGCATATGTTACCACAGTTTTACCTCAGTGAAAAATCTGTTTCACACAAGACTTAAAGCAGTTTAGCTTATTTGTAGTTGATTAAGGTTTATATGATTTATCTTATAGTTATTTGCTTTACATTTCCTGAAAAGGAATGTGGAAACAATATATAAAATTTAGCTAATATTTAGATTTTTAATGGCCAAATTAAAGTAAAGATTAGGCAGTAACTTATACATATGACATAACTTTGAAGTAAAAAAAACTGTCTTAACTGATTTTTGGACTGTTAGAATACATGTAAATGTACCCAGCAGTTAGTAAATAGTATCTGTATAATGCATACTATAACACATACTTAAATAATTTTTTCATCCTACAGTACCCAGGATTCTGAGATCCAACTTTTGGGAGAAGCAAAGAGGCGTCGTGCTGAGTTGAAGAGGCTGCAGGCCGAGATGGAGAGAACAGAGGACCAGAGCACCTCTGAGGAGCCTGTAAGTGAGGTCAATGAACTGAGGCAACAGCTCCTCCAGGCATACAATGAACTGAAAGCTGCTGAGGACAGAGAGTACAAGACACGGCACAGAATGAAATGGTGAGCTGTATATATAAATACACAGGCATTATTGTAGTTACTCATGCTACATCAAATGTCAAATGTGATAAATAAAAATGACACTCGATTCAAGCAAATACATCTTTTACAAACTTCTCTCAAATGTGCCTGCAGCTGTTTTACAAACACACACACACACTGATGCACTTCACACCACTGACGAGAGAGATGAGAGTAAAGACAAAATACAGAAGTGAAAGTGACATAGTAAAGAGAAGATGTGTACAGTAGGAGACGCTTCGCATGAATGGATACACGCACACACGCAGTCACAGTTAAGTAACTAGGGAACCAACTCTGAGGTGAGCTGCATGAAGCAGCAACTTCGCAAGTTTTCATTGACTTTAGAGGGAGATGAAGGTGAAAGAGTATAGGACGCAAACACACACAAATAGTAGTGGTACTGTACTGTGTGTGTGTGTGTGTGTGTGTGTGTATTGCTTGCCTACAGCAAGTTTGACTTTCATTATTGCCATTGCCTTAAATGTCTTTGTTTCTGTAGCCATATTTTCTCAGAGATTTATCATGGGAAAAACCTGATGTAAGCAGTTCATTATACAAATTCCAGGTTTAAGTAGATTTTTATGTTTGCTCTGGATGTAACCTGTTTATTTGTCTGAGCTCTCCCCACTGGTTAGTTTTTTTGACGTCAGGCCTGTAGTCATTTCTGTTCCTTTCCTCTAATCCTTTCCTTTCGCTCCCATGAGTCTCTTTTCTCATAGCAACCAATTTTCCTCTTTTCTGCTGCTGGTTTCTCTTTTCCTTCTCCCGACTCACTCGACACCACTATCAGTGTGTCCAAAGGGTCAAACACACACAGAAATGGAAAATAACACACTCACTCGAGTATCTCCCTCTTTTCTGTCCACCAACTTTTCAAGGGCCAAATGGAGGTTATTGGAACATTGCTAGGCAACATGATAACATACGCCAGTGGTTCCCAAAAATTTTGGCTTACGATCCTTGAAAACAAAGCAATGTGTACTTGTGATCCCTCATTACAGGTTGCATATGTCTTATGGTTGTGGCCAGTTCAACTACAGAGCAATTTTTCCTTATCGGATCAAGTTATTTTTTAGGGGGATGAAAAAATTAAATTAACCAGTGACTCACAAGAAAAAAAAAAAGAAAAACTAGAAAAGGCAAAACGTTCTGAAGACAATCTAAGTGTGCTTGCTTATGGTAAAAAGTCCATGTGCTTAGACTTTAAACAGATAAAAAGTCTTAAAGTCTTAAAATGTTGCTGAAAGCAGTTAAACTGTCAGTCAAAAGTGAGAGGAAGACACTTAAATTGTGAGTTTAAGTGTAGCAATGAAAGAAGTTGAAATACCCATTGAAGTTAGAGTGCCAAGGATAGTTTGAGTGTTTAAAACTGTCAATTAAAGTGTAAAAATGTGGTGTCAGTATGATGTGTAGATGTATAAAGCAGTTGAACTGTCAGGGTAAGCAATAAAATCAATTCACTTCGTAGTTTCTGTGTAGTAATGAAAGTAGCAGGAATTTGCATTGAAGTTGAAGAACCACAGATGCAGTAATTGAAGTGTGAACATTGAAAAAGGTGTCAGTAAGTGAAAGAGCTGAAGAGCGAGACAGCGTGACCTCACTGCATGCTAGATTTCCCCGCATTACATACCAATGTACATTTGACATTGTGAAAAGAGCATGAACTATTAACAAAAAAATAAAACAGTTATGAAAAAGCTAAGCTAATATGATGAAGTAAAAGGGGTGGATTGTAAGAGGAGTTGTTAAGATTAGATTGTAAAAATAATTTTAGGTAGAGGAAATGTGTTGTATACTGGAAAGTCAGAAGGAGAAATAAAAATAATAGCATTGAATACTCCTAATACGTCTTATTTACTCAATAGCCTAATATTCTTTTAAGGAGATTTCCTTTATCTTTCCTACATTACATTTGACCCTGGATTGCCTCAGTAATATAAAACCACTTACAGGATGTAAACTTACCACTGTATTGCAAAGATATGTAGGATGCAGTGATTTTTAGTGCAGGACACACACACTGAGGCAGAAAGTTGTGGGCACAGTGGTAATTGAAATATTAAATGAAAACCACTTACAGAGCATTCTCAGAGGATGCGGTAATAGACAGTATTAGACACTGAGTGTGCATATTATTTGTGACAGCTTTTGGTAGTGAGCTCTCTTGTCCTCCCATTACCTGTGTTTCTCCTTCTACTCTTTTTGCCCTTTCTTTTATCCCGTCCGGCCTAATCTCATCCCCTCGTCCTAACCTTTCTTCTGTTTTTTTCCCTTCTCCTCTCTTGTCCAAATGGCTAGCGGTCTGCATATGACGAGCAGATGCTCACCATGCAAATATACCTTTTAAAATCTTTGCGTCCTTTATCTTTAGCCAAACAGATGCACAGGAATTCAGCACTTTTTCCAGTTCCATATTTTAGCATTCATGCAGTTTTCTCAGTATATCAGTTAATATCCAATATATCAACTTGTCAAGAAGATTAATATCATTTACCTTGTGAAATGTGTAGCTGTACACTACGGTTTTTCACAATGACAGAGCTGACTTGAAATGATTTCATACAAATTTTAATCAACTGCTCAAAAAGCCTCTGCCGCAGGGAGATGAAAAATTCATATAAATTATGTTTTTATATGCACATTTATACTGTGTTGGGTACTTCATTTATGATTCTTTCTGTTTATGTTTGAGGAAGCTTGTATTTATACTGTTTTTTTTTATACATTATGTGTTTCTACAGTGTAGCATAAAGGTTTTTTTATTCACTCACTATTATAGAAAGGTTTCATAGCAACATACGCAAAACATTTGACACCCATGTAAAATCAGCATGAGTTCAACTCAAACTGCACATCAGTGTATTTTTAAAAATGTAAATGTCTGTTCCTCCCATTGCATTCCTCTTTCTGTTGAACCAGGAACTGAAACATGCTGTTAACTTCTCAACACATTCATTTTGTTTTTTCATTCAAATGTTCTCTCCTCGCCTCAACTCACCTTACCTCACCCCTGTGCAGTCTCTGGGAAGAGAAGCAGTATCTGGAGAAAGAGAAAGAGATTCAGCCGAAACCTGCTGTAAGTTCGTCATTGCACCATCCAGGTGTAGTTTCAGAGACGTGGATTATTACTGCAACCACAGTCTTCAGAGGGGATAAATATGAGTTTTACTTTAAGCCTCCATCCAGGCTTAATCCCTCAATACGAAGACTTGCCATTGGCTCTTTAAGGAGCCATTTGAAGCAACATGAAGCTAAAACATTTTATATTGCAATCTCACATTGAGGCAAAAGGATGTCATCTAAATTGAAAAAGTTTTAATCCTTGTTTTGTTTAAGCAGGCGAATTATGTTAGTAATCGCCGGTAATCACCCACAAAGGAAAATGATGTAGCAACAAACGTTTACATTTTTTAGAAACTCAACAAAGGGAGTAAAAACTAAAACATATTATTTATTTATCACACAACCTCACATCACAGCCAAAAATAGGCTGGTCTTTGGACAGATGCTGATGAGAAAACTCGCTTCTTGTATGAATCTCCAACACAAATAATGCAAAGTAATAATGCTCACACTATATTATATTATAAATTATTCTCTGCATATTGTTAAACGGAACACCTTTACGGTAAAAATCCTAACATTCATTTATTTGCATAACATACTAGATCTCCTTGATGCTGTGTGATTCGCACAATTCATCCATCCATCCATTATCTATAACCGCTAATCCCAGCTGACATTGCGAGAGGCCGGGTGCCCCCTAGACACATCGCCAGTTCATCATAGGGCTTACACAAAGAGACAAACAACCATACACACTCACATTCACACCTAAGGGCAATTTAGAGTTGCCAGTTAACGTACCTGCATGTCTTTGGACTGTGAGAGGAAGCCAGAGCACCCGGAGAGAACCCACGCAGTCACAGGGAGAACATGCAAACTCCACACAGAAGGCATGGGACGGCCAAGGTTCGAAACCAAGACCTGTGAGGCCATTGCACAATTCAGTACTTTATAATATGCTATAGGGCATATTAATACTGTATTACTTTTTATTATGTAGTCTATCAGAAGTCTACCAGTAGTAGTAGTAGTACTAAAGTTTGTGCATTTCCAACACTTCGATTGAAAAAAATCTACACAAGTTGAATCATCAGCACTAAAACTTTCACCAACTGTGTTAAAGAAAATCTGATCAGAGGTTCAAGCATATGAACATGCTATAAGGTCAATTGACATGCACTATTTTACATCATCTAACTTCATCAAAATGCTGTTGCCTGCGTTTTGATCTTTGTAGAATTTGTTGAATATATTCAGCAGCTTTAATTACATTTTTGATTTTGGATACTTTTGAGGTTCAATTATGCAACTACAGATTCATTGCTCATTCCAATAACAAAAAATACCAAAATACCAAATGTACTACAGTTCTGCTTTCATGCCTCTGGCTGGTAAATTATTATTATTATTTTAAGACATGATTTATCCTAAAGATACCCATGTGTCCTTGTGTTGAGTTGTATTATTGAATTTCCATCAACAAATTACTTGTAGAACCAGTGACACCTGTGTGTTTACTAATCTGTAGGGAGCCAATATTGAAATAAAACAGGTGCTGCATTTTGACTGATTAGCAGGAATCACCGGAAGGCAGTATTGAGGAAGCATTTGCATTGCCACTATGGATACGCACAGCACTGGAACACATCAGAAGTGTGTGGTCAAGTAATATTAAAATATCAGAAGAACAGAAGAAGGAATAGCTTGTTTGAATAACAGAAGCTGCTGCCTTTACCAGAACAGTTCAGGAAAGTTATTAATTATATTAACTTATTATATGATATAGTGCATATGTAAAAGGGCCTTCTCCCTTTGCAAGTGTGATATTAACTCTAATGAAACACTCAAACGTGTCTGAGGGAGTTTGCATTCTTCTCTCTCTGTCACATACAAACACACATACACACTTGATTCAAACATGATTAATAAGCTGATTGTTTTGCTGTATGTACAGTAGATGGATACTGGAGAAAACCACAAACTGGCTTTAAAGTGCAAGACATTTATCAAGTTGAATTGATAGCAGCTGGTTGAGTTGCAGTTGTCTATGTTTATACTCATGCAAAATTGGCTCCAAAGTAATCCAACATTTTTCAACAATGTTAAGTGTCAAACCTGTCTTTGTTGTGCAGAAATGATCAGGCTAGCACTGAAAATTAGTTTTAAATCTGAAATAACTGTTTGAAATAACTGACGCTGTGTATGACTCTTAAAAAAGAAAAAATCTAAGTGCAAAACAAAGGCTGGAACTGACTCTGAGAGTTGGGATCAAACAATAGTATTTCGCCTGTGCCATGGGCTCAATTAAGTTCTCACCATAGACCTGATATTCTTGGTATGTTATCTAATGTTCATTCTGCTGGTGTGTCCTCCAGGAGCTGGAGAGCAGAACAAAGACCCTGCAGGACAAATATGAGGATCTGAGGAAAGAGGTTGCCCAGAGACAACTGGAAGTCAGGTATTTTATCTAGCTGTTGTTCAGTGAGCACAAATGCAATTTTCTGCCCTGCAGATTGATACGTATGTATAAATCCACTCTGTGGAGCTCTATATGTCTTTTACTGTTTCTTTATATCTTTTCAGGTTTTTTTTAATAAGAAGCAGTGCAGCTGAATCTTTTAAGTGCTGTTAATCAAAATTGTTCAAATAAGTGTACTTTCTTGCATTTACTCCCTGCATAGAAGACTGATGGAAGATGTGGAAACCCATGAAATGCAGCTCTTGAAAGAACAGAAAGAGCTGGAAGACAAGAAGAAGATAATAGAGCACAAAGAGGTCTGTGTGTGAGAGCATGCGTGTGTGTCTCTGGGTGAGTGGGCATAGCTGACAGTACACCAATAAAATAACAAATCATCTGCTTTCTTACACGCTTTCTTACATTTGTGTATGTAACAAGGCTGAGAAAGCCCATCTCATCAGTATACCTGACCAGATTTTAAAGGAGTTCGAAAGGAAACGCTCTAAGACGGAGTAAGTATATTTAACTACTTAATATTTTTTATTAGTGGGAGAACAGGAAAGTAATGTTTCAAACACCAGGACTAAAAATGAAGCAGTTAGGGTGCTGCGGTGTATCAACACTGTGAAGAAAGGACAGCAGAAACATCTTTTTAAAATGAAGTCCCTCACTGATTTGTACAATCCTTTTGTAATCTGTTTCCTTCTCTTCATCTTGATCTCCTATGCACGAAAGACCTGGATTTAATTGGATGAACTCTGAGTTGGAAAGAACCTGCACTATAATTTCTTTGCTCAGTGTAAACTTTTGATCTGACCCAGACATTTGACCTGAAATGAAACAGTAAAAAACAAACAGAATCTCTGCAACACTGAAGCGGAATATCAATTTTTGTAGCACTAGTCAAATTCTTCACAACAATTTAAAGGTGTTGATCCTTCTAATTTAATAAAAAAAATAAGACAAACATGTGCATCAGACATCATTCATTTTTGTATTGAACTGCAGCTGCAGTCAGAAAGCTTCATCGCCAGAGAATGGCACCACTTATCACTTCACTGCAGTCTCTTATGTTTATTTCAAATTAATATTTGGCTTGCAAGTGATGCGGAGAAACTGTCTGGATGAGCCATCTGAGCAATGACTTGTAATTTGAAATTCACAAAGCAGAGTGGTACTGGGGGGGTATCTGAAATATGGATACACATGCTGTTATTTCATAAGATATGCACTCTTCCCGTGCAAGTGAGTAGTAATAAACTGATACTCTTCTCTTGGTCTTAAACATACTGTACGTTGTTCTTTTGTATGGTTTTCATTGTTTCTATCACCCCCCCTAAACACATCAGCGCTGCAATGAAGAAGACGGAAGTACTAAATACAGAGATTTCAGAAATGGAGCGGCAAGTGAAAGAAGTGGAGCAGCGTAACCACTCCCTCAGGTTGAAGAAGAAGGAGTTGAATGAGGAGCTGGAGGGTCTCCAGGCCCAAGTAGAAGCCAGTCAGAGGGAATTCAGACAGCTGCAAAAAAAGCAGGAGGTCAACAGGGAGGAGGAGGCTGAATTCACAGGGAACAGGTACAAGCTGCTGACACTGCTGTATGGCAAGGGAATAGCCAGAAAAAAACGTGATTTAATTTGATAAATATATTAAAATACAAATACAGTATTTGATTAGGATTTTCAGAGATGGAGGAGAGACTTTTGCTGTGTGTTTTCACACATGTCGTGTGTTTTTCATCACCAGAGGCATTCTGGAAATGAAGCTGCAAAACATCATGTGTGAGAGAAAGCACCTGTATGAGAGCCAATCTGTGCAGCTCAGGGAGAAAAATAGGTACATGTCAAACTGAACTCCATCTGACATGTAAATGAGTCTCCACATATCAATACACAATACACCTCAATAATTACACACTGTATATAAGGGGTTTTGCACTTGCACCTGTACACCTAAAATATACAGTACAGGAAATATATTTGTTCTTTAGAGACATTCAGTTGAAGAGCCTTTAGTCTGCTTGTTGTTGTAGTCTTCAGTAAGTACAAGAAGTTTTACGTGAATAGTCCTAATTTCTTTTATTAGAGTATCTTTTTTAGACGATTTTTGACGTTTTGTATAAACATGACAAAGCCAATGAAAACTACATGGTAGATGCACAAAGGTCCAATAAGTTCAGAGTTTCCTAATTTTGTGTGGGAGGCACAGCCTTATGATGATGATGATGATGATGATGATGATGTTAGATATTGTGTTTCTCCTCAGGCAGATGCAAGCCCTCAAGAGGATGGAGCATGCGTTGGCCACAGCCACTGAGCAGCTAGAACACACGCAATCTATCTACAATGAGTTGCAGGCACAGGTGACCTTTAGATTGTTACTTTCAATGAGTACAAAGAAACATCTGCTCAAATTTGAAGCAGTTGGAATGTCATGAGTGGTCTGGCATTTTTTAGCACCAGAAGGCTTCTGTTATTTTTCCCAAAAATACAGATAATTTATGTAAAACACAGACTTTTTGTCTATGCAGAACATCTACTTGCAGCTTGGAAACGTTTTACCAGTAAACTACCCCACAATATTAAAACATGTACACCTCATGTTTTTGCTGCTATTGGCAGTTGGTTATGAAAAGTTTCCAGGGTTAGACACAGGTGTGGGGACATTTTGGGTGTCATGGTGTCAGGAATCAGCACATTAAATTGTTCATCTGTATTACACCATTTTTTTAAATTTTATTATTGAGCTTCCTGTAATTTTACTGATGTTCACAGTTTTTAAAGAGAAGAAGAAGAGAGGGAGAGTCATGGGAAATGTGTCAGCACATCACACAAGCACATAACAATATCAAAGGAAATCACTATGACGCACCAGGGAATTCACACACTGAGCAAATATTAAAACACAAAAGCAGTTGTACAATATGATTAATTTATTTCCACTAATCAATAATGACTGTCACGTGAACAATTACTCATAATTAATTTGACTGTAAAGGCTGTTTAGATGAGGATTGTGGGTTTACCACAAAAATGCTTCACAATTATCTCAAATAGGATGTGATTGATGGCTTTGATATTTACACAATGTGTTCTAAATTTTACACAACATGAGGCCTAATAAGGACTCACAGTGAGAGTATTTAGTGCTTCAGATATGTAGCTGAAATAAAACTGTGGTATTGCACTTCTTTTTAAATCTGCTGATTTGGTTTTATTCAGCTTCGAGGAAGCAACATTTTTTAAATATGGAGCAGTGTACGTGAACATGAGGCCTGGCAACCCTGCAGAGAGGGGCAATCCCAATGCCTAAAGGCATACATTTTTTATGAGCTACAGTGAGCAGTTTCAGTGTCACTTGATCCAACGGCTATCCTCAGGGAAACTCTGATATATAGCATTAATTATTTTGCAGTCAATGTTTAATGTTGGATTGAATATGCACTTACCGAATTTGATCTGAAGTTTGGTAATTTTGTACTGGATCCTCAAGGTCTTTCCTTCCTCAATATGTAAAGTCTACCGAAAGAAATGATATTACATTTTTATAGTTTTTTGCTAAGAATCAGGACCAACTTAATAGCAGATGTATGATTTGCTTGCATGATGGCAATTTGAACTTGACACTGGATTTTGACTTTATGTTATGACTTGAATTTTCAGTTAGATGCTGTTCCCAAAAGAGAGGCCAGTACTCAACAGAGGATGGAGCTTCAGAAAGAGGTGGATGCTCTCAAAGTCAGCTTTGAAAAGCAGGTGGGAGCAGTGTGCGTGGGTTGACACAATATCATTAGCAACTGTGAAATGTAATGCAATGTTCTGCAGTAGCTCTCTAACCAGTCTGTCTTTTTGGAGCCTAATTTCTTTTCTTTCTTTCAACTGTCGTTCAACTATATCTTTGTTTTTCACTTCACGTCACTTGCACCTTTTCAAAATAAATGCCATTTTTATGTTTTAAGTTATATTGATATATTTCATTTTCTACCACCTTTAACTTCAGAGTTAGAAGCCATTGCATAATTTCCTCATCCTATGTCACACAGCTTGACAAAACTTTAAAGTAAAGTCCTGCACTTTGCACAAAGAAGTTTCAATATCCATCCTCCTCACATTAAGGGACTTTTAGACCACTTTGCTGTGCCATTCTGCTATCAGTAACCCTTCAATTTTAGTAAAATTGTAATTGTGAGATTTTTCAACTGAAAACAGCACCAAATGTGTTCCCAACCAGCTATCAGTAACTGAGGAAGAGAGCCAGAAGAAGCAGCAGTATGGGATGATTCAGGGGCTGCTTAGGGAGTCAAACTGCCTCAGAGAAGAACTCCATAACCTCAGATGTCTGACACAGATCAAAGCTGAGGAGAGGGGCCAGAAGCACCGTGAACTGCTTAGAGCTGAGGTTCAATACAAACACACACGGACACATATAACATACACACTGAGGTATATATTTAAATAGGTTTTGATGTCATCATTAGTGCATTTAATAACTTATGCAGACATAGACATGGATATTTCACACATAAACATGTCAAAAACATCAAAGAGGAACTAAGGTAGGTTTATGGTTTAGGGACTCTTGATGTTTGTGTGACAGGACAGCAACCAAAAATGACAAAAACACGATTTCAAAGACCAGAAACGTCTGGGCTTTACTGCCCTATGATATAACTGTCACCATAATGTGATCATTTCAGAATGATATGAAAAAATATCAAGAGACGTGGCAATTTTAGTTCAGCTAAGTTGAAGCTAGAATCTAAGGGAGATATTTTTTTGGACTCCCTTTTCATGTCAGTTAATCGGGATTCTTCCTTTCTGAAATTCCCCCCAAAAAGACTTCTAATAGTGTCACTTGCGACTAGAGATTCATGGAGTCTCCTGTGTGATTTGTAAGTAATGAAAATCCAACAATGACCAGCTAAAAAAATTGACTGTTCACTAAACCAGGACTGCTGGATCAGCTCATTTATTTTCCTTTTTATGTATTCAAAGTGTCAGAAAAGAAGCCACTACAATATTGGAAAATGTACTCCCACAAATACGATTGAAGGTTGATGTTTGTGAGCGCGCACACACACACACACAAACGCACACAGAGAAGTGATGATACTGTAGTTTTACCTGTGTAATTCTATCCACAGCAGCTGAACCAGCACTTCCAGCAGGAGCTGCGAGAAAAAGACCTGATCATCATGGATCACAACAAGCTGAATACTATGCTACAGCGCAGGTGTCACTGTTGTTTCCCCTTCTTATTTCCTTGTTAGCCACTCAAAGGTGTGTGTAAGGATAAAAAGGGCTTTGGTTACAGAAAAGCTACTAAGCTGTTAATAGGTAGTATTAGGGGAAGCCTAATCACCTCATTCTTTGTGAATTTCTTCATGTTTCCTGTCTCTCAGTCTTAGTCCCACTCTCTTCCTTGTTCTTTCTGCATATATAATAATGTTAATTCAAGATCTTTTAGTAAATGTCATAACAGATTACTTTTTGCATTATAAGCAGCGGCAGCATTGGCGTTTCTGTATCCAGGGTCATCAAGTATCTGTGCAATATGTCCATGAACTTAGCGATGAGTGTAGGCAACAAATTGAATTTCTATACAATATATTGATGTGACTAGATTCTCAACTGATAATTGATTCCCTCGTTATTTGTTTGGCTCCTCTGATCTGTGTAACAGCTGGTATCACAATTAATTCAGACATCTGCACATGTTGTCTGTGTATAAAACCATAACTTACTAATTGGTCATACTTCAGTGTTCAGACACAGACTAATGCATCTGGCACCACCCAGTGCAACAACAGACTCTTGCAATACATTCAGTTAGGTCACGACCACAGACTACAGTCTGATGTGGTTTCACTTGACATGGAATCCGCTCAGAAACCTGCATCTAGTCAAGCAAAAACAGGGCAGGATGATAATTAAATGTTGTGTATCCTCTCTCTGTAATTGTAATACAAATATCGGTATCCACAACCTGCGTGTCTTACATGAATGGTACATTGAAATTTAATGAAATGCCACGCTCCATTACACCTTAGTTCCTTCCATCCATCGTCAACCGCTTATCCTGCGTACAGGGTCGCGGGGGGCTGGAGCCAATCCCAGCTGACATCTGGCAAAAGGCGGGTTACAACCTGGACAGGTCGCCAGTCCATCGCAGGGCCACACATAGACAACCACACCTAAGGACAATTCAGGGTCACCAATCAACCTAGCCTGCATGTCTTTGGAGGGTGGGAGGAAGCCGGAGCACCCGGAGAGGACCCATGTGGACACAAGGAGAACATGCAAACTCCGCACAGAAAGGCCGGGCAACCGGGGTTTGAACTTGGGACCTTCTTGCCTCGAGGCAACAGTGCTAATCACTGCACCACTGTGCCGCCCACACCTTAGTTCTGTCATTACAATTTTTTGGATTCACTGATTTTGTGATTAACATGAACAGGGGGCTGCACGGTGGTGCAGTGGTTAGCGCCTCACAGCAAGAAGGTCGTGAGTTCGCCCCGTGTCCACGTGGGTTTTCTCCGGCGGCTCCAGGTTCCTCCCACCATCCAAAGACATGCAGGCTAGGTTAATTGGTGTCTCTAAAATTGGCCTTAGGTGTGGATGTGAGTGTGAGTGGTTGTTTGTCTAGGGTGTACCCCGCCTTTCGCCCAATGTATTGGCCCCAAGCCCCTCACGACCCTGTATGCAGGATAAGCAGTTGACGATGGAGGGATGAACAGGACATTAAGTGATATAATGTATGTTGCCACGATGATTATGCCAATAACATTTCTGACCATCAAGCACACCTAGACATAAAGTCCATAAGAGTAGATGTTGGATGCTGGATTCTTCATATCAGTTGGGTCAGCTATTGAACAGTGTCACTGGCTATGGATACGTGGATATGGATAAGTCCTACAGTCCTACAGAGAATAAACTCATAAACCAATAACTGTAACTGATAAAATGTCAAAAACCTGCTCTTGACAGGATCAAAGTCTTGTAATCCAGATCAGGAATGGGCTCATTGCTAATCAGTGTTTTCCCCTTTAGAGTATCACAGTATTGTAAGCTGTGCCACATGATTATGGAAGAGAAGAATAAGTACGTCAAGCTCAAGCAGATGGCCTCGCAGACAATCACAGAGCTGGAGGAGCAGGCTAAGGTGCAAGAAAATGAAATGGAAATCCAACGTACAATTGTCATCAACAAGGACAGGTGTGTATATGTGTTTTGTAGAGGGAGGGTTTAGAGTTGTCTGTCTATGGTGGCATTTCTACAATACATAGTAATGCAGAAAAGAAGGCATAGACATCTGTAATAAAATACTGTAATAGCGTTGCAACAAAGTCTTTGTTATTAACCATGTAAAGGTTATAAGGTTAAATTTGTTAAGACTACATTATTGACCAGTGCATTTGTCCGTAATCATCAGTGAAGCTATATCTACATCCCTGTTATTGTGTATAAAATGTCTTAGTGCATGTATTTCTAGATCACTCGCAAAGGCTCGTATGAAGATCTCCAATAGCTCCAAAACGAGGGACAAACTGCAAAATGACATCTCCAAGGTCCAGACACACACACACACACAGACAAGACTAGTCAAAACACACTGACAAAAACACCCTGTGAGACTTCTCTGCCATAAGCCAGTATCATAAATTAAACAGTTTAAATGACCAAATTTAATATGTTATAAAGACTAGTATGATTCAAGGGGCCCGGTGATACAGAGCCAAAGCTGCTGGTAAGTTGTTTTGAGTGAGCTAAATATTTTTAGCAGGGCCCTTAAACCATGTTTTAGACAGCTATAAAGTTAAGGAGGCACACCCACATCGAGTTACCTCTATATTCATCTTTGTGTGTTTCATTAAACACTTAAGCAGTAACTCACAGTTTACAACAGATTGTGAACTTTTGTTTTGTCTACTATAGAAAAAGCCTCTTCATGTTTTAAAGTCATTGCCTTGCACTGTCAAGTGGAAGCATTCCATTACGCTTAAAAGCAAAAATATATGGCTTGAAATTCATTTTTCAAATGAAGAATAACAAATGTTGTTAGTGTGCTGTTCAAAAGTAGTTTTATTTCAGAACTATGCTAAACAGATGTTAAAGTGGTGATTTTTCTGTCATTTTTAAAACATCTTCTAGGTTGCCTGGAAGCACTGTCAGATCAATCAGGAGTGTGAAGATGACACACTGCAGTTGATAAAACTAACACAAACGATCAACCTCCAGGAGCAGGCACTTCTAGAAATCAACAAGAATCATGAAACGGCCATACAGCGCCGCAACTTTCTGTATGTTCATAATTTGGATCGTGTTGAGTTCAAATAGAGGATCATATGTCAAAAAAGGCTCTCCCTTTGTGTGTGTGTGTGTGTGTGTGTGTGTGTGTGTGTGTGTCACCTACAGTGGCATTCAGCTCCTGGAGCATGAGGAGGTGTTGTTCAACTACTATGAAAAGGTGAACATCCAGGAGGCAGCCATTACTAAGGGCAACATGGCGATGGAGACCCTGGAGAAGGAGATTAGAGACTTACAGTTGGCGATTAATGAGGAGAAGAGACAGATAGACCTGAAGAAGAAGGACGTACCCCTCAGGAAAAAGCTGGAGGGCGAGATCGCCATACTGGTGATAGAGGTGGGAAAGGATGCACATATACCAACATAAACCTACACACTCATTACACAGCCAAAGTTTAGAAGTCTTTAAACATCTAACCTTCCTCACAATCGTATTTTTTAATAATCTGTCAATTGACAGTCAGTAGCTCTACACTGATAAAAAAAATACTTTAACAAAGAACAGAGAAGTAATAACATTAAACTTTCAGAACTGCATACTAATTACTTGAAAAGTAGTGGGTGGAAAGATATGTGTGTACTTTAAAATAGTTGAGGATGGATGTGTTTCATGGAAATCATTCATTAAAATCTTTTCTGTTGTTTGAAGAGGGATGACAGTGTCCCGGTGACAGTCTCCCAAACGCCCACTTCCCCTTTCCCTGCGTCTTCTCTCATGCCTTGCCAACAAGAAATGATAGTTAGCTTCCAAAAGTTACAGCAAAGTGAAGCTACACTGTAGTGCTGAACAGTTATGCTCCTTATTTGTTTTTGCACGGGCTAGTGTCTTCCAGGTATATTATTGTATCAAATCACTCATATATCCACTAATTTGTGCAGGTTTTGCCTCCAGTATACTGCTGTCCACATTTCCTCAATGTCCAATCACGGCATGACCCCAGACTACATCACAATGTGGCCTAGCTTATTGGATTCAAAATCCTGTCTGGAAGCAGTTAGGCCAGTCAATTAGTTCTTCTTGGTGAGATCAGATAAGAGTTGCACTGAAAAGACTTGTGTGTGTCTGCAAGATTTTCCTTGGAATCTTCTGGCAAATTCTGTATCTGTGTGTGTGTTTATCCAAGAGTGCTGCAGGCCATTGTCCAGCTACTTGTGTGTTGTTTTTTTCAAGTTACACAGGAACACAATTTTAGACATTTATATGATTTATGTGATGTCAGCAGAGTGTCCTCATAGGTTCTCAAGAAGTCCATGATTGCGTGTACGTGTGTTTTATGTGTCTAGGGTATTGTAGTTAAATTTTATGTGTATCTTTAGTTAGGGGAACTCCAAAAAGAAGTACAAATTCCTGAGGTCGACTAATACTTTCAAACCTTATAATGCAACTAAGGAATTACTCAGGTAAATATTTATTATTAAAAATTTATTATTAAAAATTATTTGCACACCATTACTATATGTCTCAAAGCTGTCATTGATCACTCATCAAAAGTGGTCAATTTATAGGTGAACTGACTGCGGTCAAACATTCTCAGAAGTTTGAACACAGACAGCGTAATTGTACTTTTGCTAACTGAACTCCGCAGACAAACATGCAGGGAGTAGATGATCTAAGCCAAAGGGACAAACCCAAAAAACCACACACTGCACAAGCTTCCCAGAGACAGACTGAGACACACATGAATAAATAACATAAAAACAGAAATGTATTCAAGCAACTTTGCAAAACATAGAGGGTGACAGACACATAGAAGGGGAGAGATTCGAGAGAGAGGCACACAAACACACTCGCTGAGTTTCCCTGCCAATGGCTGTGTCGTGGGATTGGGTGTGTTACTGCTCTGGATCAGAGTGACTGCTTTTGACTTGCTGTTGGACCAGACTTCTCTCATCTTGAGTCTTGTGCTTGTTTGAAAGAACATGGTGTTGGAACAGACTTCACCATGTGCTGCGTTTTTTGAAAAACGGCCCTTTCTCTTTTCTCAGTCTGTTTACTCCTTCTGCTGTTTATCATTTGCTGCAATAGGGTTTTTTTCACGCTTATTTTCTGTTGTTTCTGTCATCATTAGTTTCTTTACTCTTTCCCTCCTCACCTTTGTCTGACCATACTTACACTCTTTTTTTCCCCCAAGGCATTCTTGAGGTTTTTGTTTCATTGGAAGTAACTATTTATTGTACTACAAAATCCCTTCCAAGCTCCCTTCCCTTTTCACATATTTTCTTCTCCGTTTTCTTTTCTGACTGACCTTGTTTTGGCTGTACATAAGGTATAGTCCTACCTTCTGTCCTTTTAAGCCATGCTAGCTGCCGGGCTCTATAGATGGCAATGACTGCCTGTTGGTCTGTCAGTCTATCACTTTGGTCCAGACTGAAATATCTCATTAGAAAGATTGCCATGAACGAATGAAGCATGGCTGTAGACTCTTAGTTTCATTTGGATACAAATGCCACTCCTGGAATATTCAACAGTTACATCCATGATTAGTGAATCAGTCCATCTGTTCATCCATTCATGCATCTACCCATTCCATGTTTCTCACTCTCCTTTGTGTGTAAATAGCAAATTATATTCTAAATTGCCGTTTTCGTTTATACAGCCGTCTACCTCTCCTGGGTACAAAAACAGAATCACAGGGGTCTCTCCTATTGCAGGAAACTTGCCAGCTCAATTCATTTTGCCTGCAAATTCATTCTCTATGCGAATTCCATTTCCATGCAGCTGCCTTGCTGTCGATTTATTATATATATTGTGTATTCGTATTCATCTGCGACCAGTTTATCTGTTCATTGCAGACAGACCCCCCTCCCTTTGATGGGACATTTTGACAAAGATAGATCGGGCCATCTGTGAGACTATTGAAGTTCAATATACTCTGAGGCTTTTCATTTGCTCTGAGGAATTTTAATTGCTGCAAAATAAACAGAGGTTGGTGTTGGATTCAGAATTTACTACTTGTTTATGAGTTGCCAGCACGTCGACATCTCAAACACACATACAGGTGCACACACATCAGCCCACACGCTGCGATCAGTGCAGTGTTTGTGAAGTTGTGATAATACCCTTGCAGAAACATCTGAATATTGTTCAGCAGTCCTCTAATGACTAGCTATACCTCTGTTATACAAAGTCACATGCAGGCATAATATCACAAACACACAGACAGAGATATATTTATAGATAATACACACAGACCTTAATGGAGTAGAATTTATAACAGGGTGGGGTTGACATACCGTACTGTCCCTACGGTGGTGAGTCATATTGTTTATCTGTCCCTCTCTTAAATCTTTATCCAACCTGCCTGGAACTTATTACCATGGGGAAACCCACCATGAATCGTGCCTTGTGCAAGTGAATGTGTGAGACTTAAGTGAGACAGGGAGAGTGCAAGCAAGAAGTTTTTAACTGGCTTTTCAGACATAAAGACATGTTAGTACACAGTACACCTTGGCTGCTAATATACAATGTTGGGGTGATAACTCCAAATCAAATGCAGTCACTGATTACCAAGGTCTGGCCCCTAGTTGTCTTTTTTACGAGCCCTTGATGTAGCCTGAGGTCCTCTTCAGGCTGGAACCTTACCAATTTCTATATCCCAGTTAGAGACTGAAAGTGAGGGCTTTTGTTGTCAAGGGTTTGAAGGCTGTGGAATAATTTACCAGAGGAATTCTGGCCAGCAGAATCAGCATCATCCATAAAACATAAACAGCTGAGCAACATTACTTCAATTTGACATTACCAGTGTATATCACTTAGATAATATTGTGTATATTTGTATTATGTGACCTGTTGTCAAATATTTACATAGAAGCCAAGTTAAAATGCATATCTTATTATAATGTATTCCTCATTTGGAGCTCGTGAAAGCTTCAGTTCAGCTCCTCTGCTCACATGTTCTGCTAATTAACCTTACATAACCTTATTATGATTATGATTTTTTTACTTTACTGACCTTTCTGCTTTACTGATCTGTCCCTTTGTCTTTTATCCCTTTTAATTGTGAAGCACTTTGTAACCTAATTTTGGGAAGTGTTACATAAATAAGGTCATTATTTATCATTATTATTATACTGTTAAGCATGCAGTGTGCCATCTATTCTGTGCTTTTTAAACCATCATGCTAACTACTAACTGAGGAATTATTATATGCAAATTGTAGTCTGCCTAGATGTTGTCACATTTTGATTGCTTTATAGCATTCATGAGCCAAGAAAGCAGCTATTCATTTTGACTGTGAATGAAGAAAACAGAGAGGCAGGCAGGCAGCACCGAGACACTGACACAGAGACAAATGAATACACAGAGAAACAAAAACAACAGCTTGTATGAATGGAGGGAGGAGGAAGGGTATAAAAATGTTAAGAGCAACAACAGAGGGAAAAAAAGATTGATTGAACAGTGGAGAGAGGAGAAGAAGAGTGACAGACATGCTATATCCCATCCATCATGCAGTGTTTAAATGGCAGGCTCACAAGTGGGGAGTGGGTACACACTTGTCTCATTGGGTATTTGCCATTGGTATTTGCACATTCTGACGTAGTCTGGTAAAGTTCTTCTTCATTTAAATCTGTGAAATAAATTCAAACATCTCTAACACATAGTTTTGTTTTTTTTTTTTACACTGAATGGTTATTCTTCATTTGTTACATAGCATTTAGCTAGCTGAACAAATCAATACACAAGTCAAAACAAACACAAAGGATTTATATACTGATTTATTAAAAAGAGTGAAATGAGAAGATTGATACCACTCTTATGGTTGAACGCTAAATATATAGCTGTAACATGCAGCTGGTTAGCTTAGCTTACTATAAAGACTGGAAAAGGGGGAAATAGCTAGCCTGGCTCAGTCCAGAGGTAACAAAATCTGCCAGTAGCCCCTAAAGTTGTATCTTGTTTGTTTAAGCTATACAAAAAATAAACAAACACGTAAATGACTGTACAGAGAGTGGCACAGTATTGATCTTCTCACCCAACTCTCAGCAAGAAAGCAAATATCAGTATTTCTCACAATGTTGGACTGTTTGTTTAACCGTTGCTTAGTCCCATCTATGATTTGACACAGAGTAACAAGGAGTCACCAAGCATGGGGAAATACTGTATACGTAGTGCTGAGGTTACAGGACTACTGGTTATTATGAGTTTTTATCGCCCTCCTTTGAATGTGGAACAAACACAAAACTTACTTTGCATGAGCTTGACAATGACTCAGCAGGTGTTGAAATGACATGCTCCAACAGTAAGTGAATGGGAATCAGTGCTAACGTTGGCAAGCTGGGAAAACTAGCTTCCATTTAGCCTAGCTTGCTGGCTTCCACTTTCTGAGTAGGGGCTAGTTAGCATAACTTGCTAATTTTCACTTTCCGAGTGGAAAATAGAACTAAACAGCACAATTGGTCTTCCCCCATGTTGAATCTTGTAATAGGACGTAGCTAAATTACACAAACAATAACACACTAGCCCTATGTAGATTTGTTAAATAAAAGAAAAAATATTTCTTGCATCAATGTTTGTAAGCTATAGGCTACAAAGCCACAACATGCTCCAATCAGCAGCACACCATGAAAGTTGACAATGCTTCTCCAAGATAGCTGGTCCTCAAAAGTCAGCCACTGCCATAGGAAATACCCACCTATATGGAAGAAGCTTGCACGCTGTTTCGACAAATATGTCCAAAAACTGCTTTATCCACTTTTGATGAATGGAAAAATATGCAAAATACTGTAGCTGCTGTATTATATATTTTCCAAAAAGTGGAGAGAATTCAGAATCCAGTTTAATTTGTGGTGTCACTAGGATCATTTACAGTTTGGTGCCCTTCATTTGCATGTTCAGCAAGAAATAGGGTCATTTTGGTTTTGTACTTAACATGCATTCAACTCTTTGCAAACAAGGTTTTGTTGTCAAAGTCAAATTCTCTGTGAAAACTGCAGATAACCCCAGTCCCTTTTGGTCAGCCCCAATTCCTGTTTGTTCGCATCGCGTTTCTCTGTCTAATTCTGTCTCTCTTGTCTGCTTTCACATCGCATCTCTCCCTCATTTTCTCACTCTGGCCTTCATGCTGTCTCTCCTTTGCTCTTCTTCACTTTATCTCCCTCTATATATGTCAGCCTTTTATCAGTCTCTCCGTGTACATCTGCTCCACTCTCATCTCTATCTCAGCTTTTTAGTATATCTGCTGCTTACTGTCAGTTTTGTCTGCCTCTCAACTTTTTTCTTCTTCTTGAGTGTCTATAACTTTAGCCTTACAAACGTCCCAGTTAATCACATGCCAGTCATACTATTAAGTTAAAACGTGAGTCATATGACGTTGAGGGAGAAGCCTCTTTTTAAGGGGGCTGAACGCTGAAGTGTGTTTTAATCAGACTCACTGTCTTGTTTGCGTACGAGAGGCTTCATTAATCTCTTCCGTGAAGGGAGGGGAAATGGGAATCATCACTTTGTTCCACTCTCCCTTTCAAGTCCGACACATAAACTCTCACATTCGATGTAGTCACGTAAACATACACAGATGCATGTAAGGACAAACACTGTATGGTTGAGTGGAGAGAAGCTGCTGTTTTATGAACCAGGTCACTGCCTGTGTACAACATTTTTCCACACCCAGTTTTTCCTTCCCAACTCCTCCCCACTCCTCTCATTACTTTCTGCTGTCTATCACTTCTTCTTCACTTGTATTTGTCTTTTTGTCCAATCTCCCCTGCCATCTTTGTCATGTTTCCCTTTTTTTGTTTTACTTTTTTCTCTCCTTTGATCTGATCATTTTTTTCTCTTCTTTCTATTTTCTGCTTACGTCCCTTTTATGGTCATGGTTCCTTGATCAGCTTCATATATTTTTATATATAGACTACCTTTGTTTTGCTGTATTGGGGCCATTGTACATTTGCTTTAACTTCCCCACTGTAGCTACTTTAAACGTTAATTTCTCTCTGCAGTCCCTGCACGCGTTAAGAGTGTTGTAGTATTTGTCTTTGTCTCTACATTAAATAGTGGATATTAGAACCAACTGCTTTTACCATTAAACAGACTGACCAGGTGAATACAGATGAAGCTCCTCTTCACGGTTGTGCGTTTTTGAGGGCTGCAAATAACATCCTCTTTCAATTAATGTGTTAATTATTTTGTCAATAAGTTGATTAATCATTTAGTCTAAAATATGTACCAGAGTTGTTTGGAGCTTTTTCAAAGAGTTTTTAAATAGCTTGCCGTGACCAACAGTCCAAAACCCAGATTTATTCAATTAACCCTTTAACATTTCGAGAAAAATATTATTCCACGTCTATCACATATATATGTTCTCCACTAGCCAACTCTTCATTGCTGTATCCAAGACCCCAAGGTTTTTTTGGCTGCATAAATCCATCAAATTAATAATGTACACGTCTTGTGCAAAATGTATACACTTTTTCCCAAAATTCAGCTTGACATATTTGGTATCTTTCGGAGTCTGAAGTTCCATCCATTTTGACTAGCTTGCAGTATTCTTTACCCTTACCTCTGCTGGCACACTTCATAGCACTACCACAAGCCAAAAACGTGTACCTTTTAATTAATACTTTAGATTTTCATTTCTTTGTCGTTCTTCAAAACAGTTCATCAGTGAATCATGTCAGAACTACGTTTTACACTTGAGCAACACTCTAAACAGCTCACTGACAAACTGTAGGATAAGGGTGTCAGCTGAAGGCCTGAATCTAAAATGCCTGTGCTGTCCCCTTATTTAATTTTAATGTCTTCTCTTGTCCTCCTGTCTGCCTTTAATCTCCCTCCACTCTTTAAACTCATCTTATTTGTGCTTTCTTGTGTATCCTTGCCTCCCTTTCTATTTCTGTTTCTCTTAAAGGATGTCAGAATGTTTTTTTTAACAATTCCTTAGAGGGATCCTGTGGCTTTTTAAGTGTTGGTTTCTTTTATCAGACTTTGCCTGTGACTTGTCACCTAGTGGGAAGTATCTCGCATATAGCCACTACATTTAGCTGAGAAATGTCTTAAGTGTTTTTTTAAAATCCCCAGTGCAATAAGTATCTTAAATGCCCGGAGGACAAGGCACTCGAAACACAGACAGTAGGAGACTAATTCCAGATGTCTTACTTATCTACTTTCATGTTGTATACTATCCTGTGGGAAATCACTGTATTATCTCATTACTAGACCTCAGTGTCAGTGACTCGATGACTACAAGTGTATTTACTTACAAACTTGTGATCTAGTCTTGTTTATGTCTCTAATTCTCTCTGTATCTTAGTTGTCAGAAGCCAGGGACAGGACCCTTGAAGGTCTGAATCGAACACTTGATTACAAAGAGCTAAAAGGCGAAGACCCCTCAACTGTAGAACTGGTCAAGAAGGTTGAGCAGGTACACAACAACATTAGATGATGTTTATGTGAGAAAAAATTGCATATAAGCATGCATTTGTGGTGAAAATCCATGACAAAATATAATAATCATTGTGTCTCTATGCACGTAGCTGGAGGCAAATCTAGCAGAGAGTGAGAGGCAGGTGCTGGAAAAAGAACTCCTTGTGGACCAGGTGACCCGGCTCTCGAAGCCACTCAGCGAGCAGGCTGAGAACTGCCAACAAGACAGACTCTCACTGGCCAAGAAGGTAGACAACAAGACCCACTTGCACACAGACTGAGATGAGGCTCAGCTCACATACACACCGATCAAATACAGACAAAACAATGGACACCCTGATTAATACACACACACATGCAAAATCACCTATTAATTCACAGTGGGTCTTTTACCTCTCTCTGAGCATGTGCGGCCCATGTGAGGAGCATGCAGAGTGGGCATTAAGGAGTTCACCGAGCATTACAATTTCCTCGTACTCTCACTTGCTTTGTCTCGCTTTCATTCTCCCACGTTGGCTGTGTGTATGTCTTTCTTTCTCTCGAACACCAATTATTAATAGCCTCAATTAGAACAAGATTCCTTGTATGCAATAATGTCATGAATTAAGGTCCTCTCACAGTACTAGCTAAATAACAAATGTAAGGAGATGCTTACGTACATGTGTATATGTGCAGTAGGAGTAGAGTGTAACTTTATAATTAATATTGAATGGCATTGAAATAAACTGTTTCGTCATAGCTCATCAAGGCAGCTCTAAAAGCGATCATATTGAATGATTAGCTTCACAACTTGTGTCAAAACATGAATTCTGTATCTAACTGCATGTTGAATCAGTGTGAAATTCTCCGTGTGTCTGCCTCTAGTTAAACGAGCTCCGAACTCACATCATCGACACCAACCACCAGATGATGGCCGTTTCTGCAGAGCTTTCCGTGAAGCAAGCCGTCACTTTGTCTCTCCAACAAGAGATCAGAGAGAAAGAGCTCCAGGTCAGAGGTGGTCCCAGACACTCCGCAACAGTGTGATTCTAGAGTCCAAAAACTGTGATCTTGGTTGCACATAATCCACTCAGTCTCCCACTGTCTTTCCCATTATTCCTGTCATTCTCCACTGACCGCGATCGAAGACAGCAAAAAGTGTCTCAACAATAATTTTCACTGTGTCCTGTGTTTCGCCTCAAACCCATTAATTTTGCTTGTTTGCACAGTCCAACAAATCAAAAGGTAAGCACAGGGAGAATAAATAATATTCAATAACAATTTTTATAAATGAGATAAAAATTAAACTCTGAGGGGTTTAATTTTAAAAGAAACCAAAACCATGCAAAACAAACAAATGAATTAGTGCTAAGCATCAGGGAATCAGGATTAATATTTAGCAATGGTGCTGAGCATCCAGTCACTCCTGGTCCCACAGCAAGCATTTAGTGGCCTTTTTAAAAACAGATTATATGCAGAATCTATGTTGTTGTTTGACAAAAACAAACTCACCACAAGGTCTACTCAGTAGCTGTTCTGGACCTTGCGATCTTATCACACAATCTCCCTTAGCAGATGGAGTTTCCAAGTTGTCTCTTCTGAGCACCTCTACTTGTCCACGTTGGTGCAAAAGCTGAAAGCTGACATTGAGATCAAAAGTTCCAGAAGAGTGGACTTTTCTTTTGTGTTTACTGGAAATGAAAGTAGCACTAGCAGATTAGCAACTTCTGTATCCATAGCAACCAAGAAAAGTTCCACTGTTAACATTTAAGTCTGTTAAGTTGAAAGTTTAGCCAACTTAACTAACTGTCTGCTCTTACCTGTGTTCAAAAGACTCACGATTGAATTAACAGTAAGTTAACCTTATGTAGTGGCTCTGAATGGTCTTGCTGATCAAATAAGAATATTACATGTAACAATGTTAGGCAAGTAACGTTAATATTCTTCTGTGACTGTTTAAAGCTAATTATTACTGTTTTTGTATTTCATACTACTGCTTATCCACAGGCTAAATCCACATCTGCATTGCCATGTTATATAATGTTTTTACCTTTAATACACTGTTGATTCTTTCCATTTCAGGTATCTGAAAACTAAACAAGTAGTCAAGCTGTCCGATATTCACTCTCCTGGTTTTCCAGCAACTCCTGAGGGAAATGTCTCTTTAGCTGCTAAGCTCCACTATGTTCACCAGCTAGTCACTAGCTTTGTTTGTTTTCCATGCGTACAGTGCATTTATCAGAGCTTTTATGCTGAAAAACAAGGTACTGGAAGCTAGGTTGACAAGATAGGTGATAGTGAGCTAGAACATCTAGCACTTAGAACCAAAATGGTGAGCTGAAAGTTACTAAAACACTCCAGAGAACTTTGGGGTGATCATTCTCTTTGGGTGATCATTCCCTATGGCTGACCCCTATCACATTACTCCTAGTAATTTATCCATTGTTAATATAATATACAGTACATTTCAGAAGTGAACAGGCAATGCTTAACCAATCATTTTACTTGATTTTGATTGACATCATACATTAATGACTCATGCTATCAGCCACTCATATTATCACTATTATAAGTGTTATATAATTTTAATTTTAAAACCCTTCTGTTGCGTTGGAGCATGGAAATAATCAACCACTGTGGATTTTAAGTATTAAGGGAAGGAAAACCATCAGCTTAATTGTCATTTAAGCAAGAGATTTGAACTAGAATTAAACTACTAAAAATGAGAGGATTTTCCCCCATTCCTTCTAAATGTTTCAAGAGATACGTGTTAATGAAGAGCCCCTGCAGCTGATGTACGCCTGCAGCACGCCGCACACACAACTAGACGTAGAAAGTGCAGAGGCATAACTTTGCCCATATTCGGACACTAATACGACCATCTGTTTTCGGGTGCAGTTAGAATTGAATTGAGTCAAGAGAGTGCAGACTGGACGGAGTGATAGGAATACAAAGTGAATGTTTCTCGTCCTGTGTTTCCAGATGGACAGGTGCCAGGAGCAGCTGGAGCAGGGCCTGCCACCATGCCCTGAGATAGAGGAGGAGTGGAGGAGGATGCTCCGAGACAGGAAGAGGAGGCAGAGGGACAAAGAGGAGAGAGAGAGGGTAAAGTAACACATAGACACACACAGAGATCACTGGTCAGGAATTGATTAAAGCACTGAGGCACAAGAAAAGAAGATAGAGTGACAAAAGAAAAAAGAAGTGGAGCTGGGACAAAGACGCGGGGCAGGAATCAATTAAGATTCTGAGGGACAAAAGGGCTGCTGTATACCTGAACATGCAGACAGACAGAGAAGTAGTAGAAACACTCCACACTCACAGAGACTAAACAGGAACTAGAATAGTTTTCACCACTTGCACAAACACAGGACACGACTGGCTGACAAACAAAATTGGTGGCTGTCTACACAAGAAACTCACACATTGCCTGTATCTGAAACCAGTTCAGCTGTGTGCAGCTTGTCTGTTGTTATTCTGATCTGTATTTTCTCACCCAGTTTATTCCTGCTTATAGCCGCAGACCCAAAAAGACACCACTCTATATACTCTGCATGCACAATGCCAAACCAAAAAATAGCAGGGAATCTGCAGAAACCTATATGAATTTAAGCTTTTTTCTACTTTCAGAGTCATTGTCAATCATGTGTTTTAAGCTTCTTCTTTAAATGTAAATGTGATGAGACAAATATGTTTTTTTTCCTGTTTATTTTATTGGAAGTTCCTGCTATTTTTTGCATTTAAAGCCGTTATTCCTTGTTTTGTGTGCGCTCCTTAGATCACAAGCCAGCGGATATACGGTTCATATGCATGAGAAAATCGCCATGTCTTTGAAGTCTCAGTCAGATTTAGGCACAGTTCATTTGCATGCCGTTGTGGGGGTGAAAGTCAAAGGGGGGTCTGTAGCGTCACAAGGACATGTGAACACTGGAAGATTTTTATTTTCTCAGCAGGAGTCTGCCATGGTTACAAATTGATCCATCAGCCATATTGGGTTCAAATTAATTTTGTCTGCCACTGTCAGTACTCTACAAGCAAGTTTTATTGAAGGAAGAAAGATGTTTTCCAGCCTAAGTTAACATATACCTGCATATGGTTAGTTTGGTTGAGGTGTTTACGTGTTATCAGATAATTAGTGCTAATAGTCTTTTGGTATAGTTTGTAATAGTCTATTTTAAGATGTATTCATTTTCATTTTTACTCCTCATTTTATTATTTAATTGTAAATGTAAATGTATTGTCAGTGCAGGCGGCACGGTTGTACAGTGGTTAGCACCCCCGTTGCCCCCGGCCTTTCTGTGTGGAGTTTGCATTTTCTCCCCGTGTCTGCGTGGGTTCTCTCCAGGGGCTCCGGCTTCCTCCCACCATCCAAAGACATGCGGACTAGGATAATTGGTGACTCTAAATTGTCCTTAGGCATGAATGTGAGTGTGAGTGGTTGTCTGTCTATGTGTGGCCCTGCGTTGGACTGGCGACCTGTCCAGGGTGTACCCGCCTTTCACCCGATGTAAGCTGGGATTGGCTCCAGCCCCCGCGACCCTGTATGCAGGATAAGCGGTTGACGATGGATGGATGGATGGATGGATGATTTGTCAGTGGGCCGGACAGCGGGGTAGAAGTGGGGATGGGGGCACATACACTGCAGAAACAGACACCACAGAGTATGGACAACACCTGTAAGTGAACGGGGATGGGAGGTGGGGACAACAGGAAATAGCAGAGGGAAACACCAATTGCAGAAAGCAAGGAAACCTGCCAGAGAATGAGGAGAGGGGGCTTGGGGCGGAGAAAAACAGCAGCAATAAGCAGCTGACATAGGAAGACAACTGAGAGAGAAATGAAAACGAGAAACAGTCAGGCAAAATAAATAAACAACACAGCACAGCCATGAGAGCTGGAATAATAACAATTAATTTAAGGTTTTAAGCAACTTTAAAAAAAGCATCAAGAATAATTCTACCTGTGACAACCAGGGACAACCTAAATTTGTTTGTGTATATGTCTGTATGTGTGTGTGTGTCCATATGTGAGAGTGTGTGTCTGTGTGCGTGTGGGTGAATGTGTCTATGAGTGTGTGTGTGTCTGTGTGTCTGTGTGTGTTCGTGTGTTCACAAGCCTGTTACAGAATGTAGTTGTTAGTAATAGTGGTACGCCAAAACCGCGCCACACCGACTCCAGCCACAGGCAGGCAAGAGCCCCATTAGGGGCTAAGATATATATATATATATATATATATATTTAGGTTTTTAGAACCTAAATACTGTAGCCTTTTTTATAAATTAAAATATATTTTTTTGACCCATTTTTAAAGACTTTCCTGTTGAGTAGGAACGAATGGGCTTGGGGCTGAGAGCCACAGACAGGGTTGTTGACATAATGAACAATATAAGATATTGCCAGCCGTATCCTTTATTCCACACTTCCGAAAGAGAAAAACAGCTTTCATTTGATGTTGAACATCCAGTTGAACAAGTGCAGCTTACTATGGATTGGTATTATTTTATTCCAAAAAAGAACAACAACTCCTTTATAACAAACCCAGCATCTCTAGTATCACTAATCTCTTTAATGTGTATTTTCGAAAAAAATGATCAAACTTTTGGCCTTGCGATTGTGAGCTCATGCACTCAACTGTTCACTTGTGCCTTTGCATTTGTCTTAAGAAGTAAGAAAAAAAATTGCTAAATAAATTATTCCATTTTCATGATTAAAATTCAGGAAGATTTAATTTTAACTATTTAGTCCAAGGTCATGCAGTCTTACATCAAATATTAAAACTGCCTCTGGTATTTGTGTGTGTGTGTGTGTGTGTGTGTGTGTGTATGTGTGTTTGTGTGTGCAGCTGGCTGAAGAAGAGGAGTGGAATCAGTTGCCTAATGGAGAGTACACCACAGCTGAAACCCGTCCCAACGCATACATCCCCCTGACCGGCCCGCTCCCTCTGCCAAAACCCTACGGAGCTCAGGCCCCCTTCAAACCATCCCAACCAGGAGCCAACATGAGACACATCCGCAAACCAACACTCAAACCCTTAGAGATATAGAAAACAACATTCATAAACATGGGGGTGTTGCTTTGGGCTTATTTTTTAATCCCCACCGTTCACATCAGTATCCTTCAGAAGCATAAAATGTAAAAGCCAATGACGATTTTTTTTCATATATTTTCCAGTGCATCTCATCTCATTTGGCACATTTCTATCATACTTGATGTATCTGCTCTCCACACACCGCTCTGTGCCGCTCCTTCCTCCTCCTCCCTGCTCCTTGTGTATGTTTGTGTACTCACTGTCCAGCATACCACTGCTGTTTTGTCATGTGAGTGCTTACTTGTGGACTGCATCTGGTTGTAATTTTGTTTCCTTTTTTAAAAAAAGAATTACTGGCAAGAGCTTGTTTACACTCTAGCTTGCAGTAACACTACTTACTGTAAGAGAGTGGAAGAGAAGACAGAGGACTTAGTGGAGATAAAACTTGTGTTGTATTGTTACATCGTATCTACTAATGAAGTTTTGTATTTATTTCTGTAATTAGCAACACATCATTATCGTCTCACTACCTTTCTCTTAAAAATTTCTCAGGGACACTGGAATATTTCGACATATTCTTCAGCCGTTTCATCCCCCGCACTTGTAATCTTGCAGCCGATGCATAAATTGCAATGGGTTTAAGCTCTAAGCTAGGCTAAGAGTGGCTGCTTAATGCCTGAAATGATAAATGTAAATATAGAGAGGCAGATCAGGCAATGAAAGAACATAGAGAATGACAAGAGAGAGGAGAATTTCAATGAAGAGGAATGAGAGACGGCCGTTGCAAAAGGTGGCAGAGGACAATCGTAGGGAAAAAATGGATAAAAGCAGAGCTCTAAATGGGACGGAGAGTCAAAGTCACTTGCCTTTTGAAGTATCTAAAAACTTACTGGAAGTACCTGCTGATCTTAGCTTGAGTAGTTATGGTGCTAGTGAGCATGTTTTGCAGCTTGTAAGCACATGTGTTTGTTAACTGCGTTCATGTGGGGACCATTACTGTGGTCATTCATGATTCCCAACTATTTCTGTACTTCTGTAGTCGCTCAGCCAATTTGAAAATCAATATAAATCATAATTTGATCAAAAAGTATATGTACACACTGTTTTTGAGTTTAGTAAAAAAACAACATCCAAATAGAATTACAAATGGCTGAGACTGATCTAAAGTAAATATATTATTAGTCATAATAATACCTTGTAATAATACAAGGCTGATAGCACATGAGACGCCGCCCACCCACATCAGTCGGTTCTTTAGTTGCCAATGAGAGTGCATGAAAAAGTGGTTAGCAAGTCAAAATAGTTGTAGAGGGTAAACTTGAAATAATTATCTAAAAGTATTGGCTAAATCATTTAAATAATTACATAAAATGAATACATAAATAGTTGAAATATTGTAATTAGCTAAAGTAATGGATCACCTGTTGAAATAGTTAGCTAAAAGTAAAGGATTAACTTGAAATAATTAGCTGTGGCGATGAGTTGAGCTCATCTGATAAGGATGTGGGGCTGAGTCTGACAAAAAACTTTGTGTCGGCCTACTCTGTGTGAGTAAACTTCCTAAAAGTTTCAAGAAGGCAGCAGGTTGAGTTTATCCAATTTTGAGGCAGCCCTGTCCACCTAACAATGAGGTGTGTGTGTGATCATCCACTGCAAGCTGTCAGATAAACTTGCCCCCTAACTGTTGTTGTGCTTATTTGGCCTGCTACATAACACTGACTGCATAGCAGAGTGCGGAGGAGGCAATTGAGTGGGAAATGAGGGATTCATTCACATTTAAAAGGAAGTTCCCCAGAAGAATAATGATATGAGACAACTGTACCAAGGTGATAAAGCTCATGGTAAAAAAAAAAGTGTATAATTTGGCACTAATGTAGGTATTGAAAAACAAGCATGTCTGAAAGCATGATGGGCGTTTATTAGTAAGTGACTCAGCGCATATGATGAGCGATGCTGAGATTATCTGCAGACTTTAGGGGAACTCAGCTGAGTTTGTCCAAAACACACAATTTTGTGAAGAATCTGAGAGCTCACTTACTGTTCTGCAGAGCTGTTCAAGCTACAAACTATTTGACTGCATGCTGAGATCATTTCCTAATTTACCTCAAGGCTCCACAGTGCAACTGGCTCTAAATATTCTTGGGTTCAAAGGAGATTCATTGGAAACAAAGTTAGCCAAGGCCTAACTGTTGCCACGGAACTTATCGGTACACCATGCTCTTCAAAAGTATGGCAGAGAGAGAAATACAGAAAACATGGGGCAGGGGGAATCTCTTTATTTACATTTCATCTTACAAAACTTTTTTGTGTAACCATAAGAAACATGAGTGCTTAAGAAATCCCTTTTTTATTCAGAGGAATGTTTTGTCATTTCTCAATTCAAAGCACAAACACGGAGGTGTAAATAATCTCTGGCATTGAGTCTCGTGGGCTGCTAACATTCAGACAGTGTGAAAAGGATTATGAACACATGCCACCCACACACACACACACACACACACTCACCACCACTACCAAAGAATTTCTCCACTTACAGTAAGAGCTTAGTCATGATTGAGGGCACACGTTATGGCACGTTATTCAAACTAGATGTTTGTGTGTGTGTGCAGGCAGGGTGAGTAATGTCAGTTTTTAATTTTTTTATTATTTTAATTTGTATTGCCCTATTAACCCTGTACTGTCTTCTTTGATTTTATGGTTTGTAAAGCATTTTGGAGATTGATTTTTACAATAGGCTATATGAATAAAGGCACTATAAAATGAGTGGACTGCTAATTTTTATCCTTGTGTATTACCTTAGACCTTGTTTACTTTTTCTTCTGCCAGCTTCCTGGTTTATTGTAAGCCGATGAGTAAATGACAATTGCATGGAAAGTGCTAAAACAAAAAGAAGAGCAATGGTGTTAGCAAACTAGCTCAGTCTTGCAGTTATAGAGATATCAACCTAAAGATTGCTAACATTAGCCATCATAATATACAAGTCATACCAGACCAATAAGGCTGTAGCAGCAAAACCCTGAGTGTAAAGAATTTAGTAGAGTGTGTTTTATTGCCTATGAATTCAACTTTTCATTTATATAAGTAAGAATATGAAACCTTGTCTTACAAAAGTAAAATAGTCTAACTTTAAATCACAATATAGCTAGTTTTAGACAATTTAAGTGAGACGAAGTTCTTGTACTAAGAATGTGTGTGTGTGTGTGTGTGTGTGGTTTAGGTATGTAGTCCCACTTTAAAATAGCCTAAAACTAGCAATTTTGATTCACTTAGCCAAACTTCTTGTATGGTCTCTTGTGTTTAGACAATGTTTAACATTTTAAAACTGGCTGAGGGAAAAATATGTTTATATTACTTAAAGTAAGGTATCATTTTGTACTAAGAATGTGGTATATCTCCTTTTAAAAGTAAATATAGTCTCACTTTAAATAAATATTGAGCTAGTTTTAGGCAGTTTTATGCAAGCTAATGTTTTTGTATGGTCACTTGTGTTTAGACGTTTAATATTTGAGAATTTTGGCTGAGGAATTTGTAGAGAAACATGTTCATATTTCTCTAATTATGACATCATTTAGTGCTGTGCAGCAACATAGGTATCATACCAGCACTAGTATCAAAACAGTTCAAATGATAGCCAGCCCTTATTCTCCGTACAAATCCAGCAACAGTGAATTTCCTAAATATTTGAAACGTTCCTGATAGCCACTTTACTCAGTCATCTCAAAGCTTGAAAATCCTTCTAATCCTTCAGCAATTTAGTTTTTGTATAAAGTAACAATCAGTGTATTTCCTATTAAGAATATGTTAATTTGTATATTGAAAATACAGTATATTCCATTTATAACACTGTTTGGGCTTGTAATTTTAAATCTTTGCAAGGGCCTGTTAGTCTCACTGAGTTATACCAGCACTCCTTTCAGCTGCAAATATTCTGTATAACTCATTGTTAAAGACCAGATTGAATGCACAGCAGCCACTGAGAGACCATATCAAGCGGCTCTGTCTGCGACGCTTTTGTCAGCATGTAATCAAGTTGATGGGGTGCAGCAGCATTACAGAGAGCACAGGAGGACAAATAAGCGTGTTTGATTTATAAATACTGTTTGCAGTATTTGACATCAATGTTCATAAATTGTATGAGAGGAAGTGGAGAAGTTGTGGAGAGAGAATTGTTGCCGCTACAGAAATATGAGTTCAGATAAACAGCTGCCTGCAGTTATTGATTTTTAATAAAAAAAAAAATGATAAGCATGTTTCCCCAAATTGAATTGTGTTACTATTGTTTCCATTTTAAACACAGTTCTTACATTGTTTGTGTATTGTAAAATAACAAGCCACTGTCCCTCTCACATCATATCACACTTCAGTATTTAGAGGTGGAAAAATAGGATGACTTTTTTTATCCGATCTGCCTCCTATTCCCCCCTCCATCTTCCCTTTCTGGGCGTCTCCATCCATCTATGGCTCTGTCCCACCCTAATTTGTCATAAAACACTGAGAGCTTGTTTATGGGCGCTCAATCTCTCCATTCATCTTTCGCTTCTCGCCCTCCGTCCCTCCATCATCCATCCATCCATCCATCCATCCATCCGGCACTTGTCCTCAAGGCCGAGTCAATGATGACAACCCCCCCCCCCACATCTGTTTCCCCCTAAATCCATCCATCCCTTGTCCCTCTCCGCCCTTCCGCTCCCCTGCACATCCTTCATTTTTCCTCAAAGCCCAGCAGTATTACTGTCTGTTTCAGAGCCGTCTCCTCCACAAACCTCGCGTCCACGTTCTCCTGCTCCTCGAAAGGGTTCAGAGCTGGAATGCAGGAAGAGAAGTTTAGAGAGTGATACAGCTTCTTTTAGGGAATATAACACAAGACACAGCCAAACACTTCCTTCCTTGCTCCTTCGTGATGAGAGGCTGCTGCATTCTGACCAAGCATGCACATAAACACACACAAGCTGTCTTAATCCTCCAAAGGCAGGATACACACACACACGTACACACACACGCGTACGCTACCTTGTTCCTCTATATCAGAGAGCATTTTTGCCAGGTAGGTAAGAGGCAGAAACTCAGGTCTGAAGCCTGGCCTCTCTCTGCTGCTGAATGTAAATCCCTGAGGAGGAAGGAAAAGCAAAAACACAACTGTGTATTCTGCAGGCTTTCCGGACATACACAGTCAAGACAAATCTGCAGAAAAAACCTATTACCTTGACTCAATTATTTCCTCTTATGGATCTAAACATTTTAGGCACCCATATATTTTTTACGAATTGCTACTGGCTCTCCATACCAGTCCGCAACCCAATTAGATGACTGAAACTGGCCAATGGCATTGGGTGTAGATAGATGCTGTGTTGGCTGTACAACTGGGGCCACTGTTTAAACACATTTAATAAGGTAAGGTAAGGATTCCTTGTCAGAAACCTGTGATAATAGTGGCAAAAGCCCATCACAATTTTCCAGAGCCCGAGGGGATGTCCAATTGACCAATAGCCCAATACACAAACATATCAAATTTAGAAGATTTTAAAAAAGGAGACAAGCACCACCATCTTCACAATTTGAACAGCTGGAATCAGCACATTTTTGTAGCATTTTTAGCCAATAATCTTTTGTTTTTTGACTAAATTTGTACAAAATTAATGACATTCCCATTAGCTTTGGCTGTAATATGTGTTTATTGCTAATTAGCAAATGTTAGCATGCTAGCGACACTAAACTAAGATGTTGAACAAGGTAAACAATATACCTACTGAATATTATCATGTTATCATTGTCATTGGGAACATGTTAGCATGCTGATTTAGCATTTAGCGCAAAGCACCACTGTGTCTACTTACAGGGTAAGAGAAGCGCTAGCATGGCTGTAGACTCTTTGGCTTGTTGCTAGATAAATGACTGATCAAATTAAATTTGACATCAAAATGTCTATCAACTAAGTGAGTGACAAACTAACCACTTCAGCGCTACACACTTCATGTCACACTTTTTTTTCTGGAGGGATTTCATGTATGTCTGAGAAATTTTCCCCATAGTTAGCGAGTGCTAATGAGTTCCTTTATCACCTTGTTTTTGCTGTGTTTCTCCAGCAGAGTCGTGACATAATCCCTGGAGATTGAAGCTGAACTGACAGGATGGTCCCACATATGGTAGATCCTCTGCTCCATAGGCTACACACAGACACACACACACACACACACACACACACACACACATTTTACAATTTGCATTTTAGGCATGTAGCTAAAAAACCCATCCCTGAAGCATGTGAACATCTGTCCCTTTCCATTTTGCCAACTGGAACTCAAAACCATTATTTAGGAGTTGACTGCTAATGAGGAATTCCAGAGGAATCAAAATGTTCTGTGCACACCACAGTAATAAATATCACGTAATAACCAAACAGAGACAACAGGTGTGGCTGACAATAAGAGAGAATGCAGCTTTTCCTCAGGGCTGCTTTCTGTCCAGCTTCAGACTCGCTGCCAAGTTGATACGGAGCTGCTGGATCCCTTCAAGGGTTGTGTTATTGTCAGAGGTGAGAAGAAACAAGTTGAGATTAATACGTATGTTTTTGCTGAGACAGTGCTATTAACAAACTATTTTGCACAATTGTCTCCTTTTGGTGTCGCCGTTTTTGTTGTTTATTGAGAACACGCAGCCGTTTGAAATGAATGATGATTATTACCTGACTGAACATGTAAAAGGAGTAGGCAATATGGCTCAAATCCTTTTTTACGGTATATGTCTTTTTATATCACAATATAGTCCTCTTTCAATTGAAGTTCAATTGAGAGTGTATTCATAGATAAAATAATCACATGATAATTTATTTAGCTAGAACACTCAAATAAACTCAAAATAATTACAACCTCTCAATAAGAATGCAGCCTTTTAGAAACTTTGAAAAGACATGTGAGAGTTAAACACATATATAATGAGAGTTATGAGGGGTGCTTAGCCAAGATATGAATTTCCAGCAATGGGCCATCTCCTGTTTTCTAGCTCTGTAGGAGTGTGTGTGTGTGTGTGTGCTGTACCTGCTAAATCTCTCCTGCCTGCCAAACTCACCCAACAAAGGTCTGACGGGCAGGAAACAGAACAGAGACACTAAACACTCAACATTCCTCTGATCACAATGCGGATGGAACACACACACACACACACACACACACACACACACACAGCTACAGAAGAAATATACTGTACCCACACAAGAACACGTGGAAGTTACACAAGAGTTAGGGACACACATAATACACACAGACTCGGTAACTACCTACACTACCCCCTCCCCAACACACGCACACACACATAAACACCAGCCAGTTACACAAGTGCTTGGTGATTGGCTTGAGGGGGGCTTGAGGGAGATGAGACCTAAAATAGCTTCAAACTCTTAATTGGACCAGAACGGAAAGTTTTGGGAGAGAACCATTCGAGAAAAGATCAAGACTTCCTTCTCACTAATAGATGGGATTATAATAGCCTCATGCATTGTTTTATACCATCCAGGCTGAGAAATTCTCACCGGCCATGGGCTGCTACATTTCAGCTCTGACCTCTAAGTTTGTACGCTCGACATCTCACCACGTGGACGGCTGATATTATGCTATGAGATTCTTTTTGGAGTGACTACACCAGATAGAAAAGGTTGAATAAGCTCCTTTTAATCTTTCCCTGTTAGATAAGCTAATCCAAACGACCCGTGGCCCCGCATACAAACCTTGTGTTTTGGCCCCACACACTCAAACACACACAGAAGTACCTCAGGGAGTCTCTTAAGTATGCTGAACTTCAGTCTCTCGTTGGCATCACTGTTGTCCAAATCTGAACACAAAGAGAGAGAGAGGGGAAAAGAGAGGAGGCATGGTGCTAATTACTCATCTGAAGAAGAATATCACATGGAGGGACAAATAATTCCATGTCACACCTTCTTTCTGTACTTGTATATCTAAGTTAATTACTCAAAATCCTTTCTGAAGGAACCGTGGGATTAAACATCTATTTTCTTTTCCTGGAGACACTGCAGGTAAAACAAATGCAAATCAACAAAATCCCAAATTGCTGTAGCTACAATAACTATTCTTCTTATATGCTCATTTCCATGGATAAAAAAAGCATTAGAGGAATAGCTCACTTATATAGAAAAATGACAATGTTTTGGCAAACAGAGCTTCCCAAGCGCAAGAGGATTCTGAGTCAGTACCACTTTCTTATTCTGGCTGTAAGAAATTTCAGAACGCTGTATTTTTGTGTCACAGTGAGATCCATCAATTCAAAAAGGAAACAGAAGCAGAGAGCCTGTGACATCCTTTGACCTGGCATCTTGCTTCAGCGGCTTCTGGAAGACTCCCAGGAGCTCAAAAGCATTCTGGGATATGCAGTTGGCATACCTCCCGTCTCAGGGTGTATTGTTATAAGGGGCAAAAAACACCTCAACTAACTTCTCAAAATGTAGGTGAGCAGATGATGAGTTTTTCCCAGATTATTAAATTCCTTTCTTAAACTTTTTCCACCAATACAGTCTATAACATTACATTTGTCAGTAAACCACTTTGGTCTAGACTGAAATACAACAATTGGATGGATTATCATGAAGTTTTGAACAGAGAAAGAATCATATTGTCATCATCAGGTCAAAATGTATCCAGTGCTCATGACATATCACCACACATCAGCATGTTAGCTGAAATTAGCATTTAGCTCAAAGCACCACCGTGCAGTAGGTCTACAAGTCTCTAGTATGGCTATAGCGTGTTCACTCCTCATCTGAAAATGCCAGCAAGAGCCTAATTGTTGGATATTACATCTACATTTGCAATCAAAACTATTCAATCCCCACTGCAAATCAGGTTTATTGTCAACTATTACAGACTTTCAGCTGTTTGCAATGAACAAATCAAACAAAAGCAACTGAAATAGCGTTTGTTTTCCCAGAATTCAGTTTCAAAATGATTCAACACCCCAAACAGAATCCTTCAGAACAGCACAAATATAATATGCATAACAGGTGTTGCCTCGAGCACACCTGGTGCAACTGGGCTTCGTTGCAGAAGAAGTCCTGGAAGATTTCTACAGTGGCCATCAAAGTCCCCTGACTTGAACCCAGGGTTTCGACCTGGGTCGGGCAAGTTGATTGGCTAGTCGATGGCCTGTTCGGGCTAGCTGACAGTTGCTCTTTCAACATCGGAAGTCAGCTGCTTCACTGTCTACGTCCTACGCCATTGTAATGGTGTCCTAAAGTTCCCCGTGTCCCCTGGCTGCTCTGTCTCAACTCTCTGTGATTTGTGGAGTTTGCTGATGACCAAATAGCGTTTCTAAAGTACCGCGGCCGTTATGTAATTAAGGTTAAGGGTCATAGCTGGTTCAGCCCGGACTGGGAGCTCGGAGAACCAGGGGAGTATTAGTGTTTACACCTCTACTCAAGCACTTGAAATTTTCAGGCCAGGATCATGGCTAACCTGGAGCCGGTGTTATGCCAAATTTTGCATGCCTGCCGAGAATTGCATGCACCTCCAAATACTGCTTTTAAATGCCATAATATTCTTTGTGGGGTTCATCAATGGCGATAAATGATTCAGGTATATCTTATGAACGTTTAGAGTCGTTAATATGTTTTTACACTTAGTATAAGTAGCATTCCTTAAGATTCAGCAAAAATATGTGGTGATAACCGTATTTGATCAAAGTGTCTGAAAAGGACCTTAAGAGGTGGATACATAATTCGGCAATACATGATGATGTAGGCGGTAGGATTTGCATCCACCTCTTTTCTCTGCAGAAATGACCGGTACCTCCCGCGAGGTGCATGCAATTCTCGGTAGGCAAGCAGAATTAGGCACAACACCTGGCGAGGGGGCAACAAAACCGCGATCAGCAGCCTCCCATTGAATGTGGAATGAACAGGTCTGAACACAGTCTCTAAGACTAACAGGGAATACAGTACCGTAGTGATTTACAGAGTTTCTTGGTGGACAGATAGCTCTACTTTTTGCTAAACTGCTAACTGAATCTGTACCTAGTTAGCTCGGTTAAACGTGCAGCTAGCGGTCCTATTAGCTGAGTCAGCCCCGGGGTGCCAAGAGCCAAACCCGCCAACAAAACCACCTCGGCACTGTATTCCCTGTTGTCAAACCGGCCTCCATCGGTCTCGGAGGCTGTGTTCAGTCCCGGTCCAGCTGCAGTGTTAACTCAATGGGAGCTGGAAGTCTGCATGACGGGGTACGGACGGTTACATTCAGTGCTATTGTCTATGTTACTGTAAACGCCAATCAATATTTGCACCAAGTCCTTCCTTGTCTTTGTGATTTTAGATATGTACAAGCAAACAGCACTCTGCTTTCTGTTTACTGGGGAAATTAAATAAAACAATTACATTAAGATATTTAAAATGTTATAAGGAGAAAAGCAATCAGTTATTTATGGTATGAATGAATCATTACAATGCAAATACGATTAATGAAGTAACAAGAAGGCAGTTGCAGTATGAAAACCCAGGAATATTACTGAACTAGACACCATTGCTCATGAGGAATGGGCCAAGATTCCTCAGGAACGCTGCCAGGAGCTGGTGTCTGGCTATGCATTTCGTTTGCAGCAGGTCATAACAGCAAAAGGATGCTCTACTAAGTACTAAAGATGCTTGCTATGAAGGGGTTGGATAATTTTGAGACTGGAGAAGTCAAAGGTTGCATTTTCAGCTGAACTTGACAATAAACCTGATTTGCAGTGGGTGTTAAATAATTTTGATTGTAACTGTAAATAATTACCAGTATAAAGTCCAGTAATAGGACTGGATTACCATTTTGTTTCACTTCATGATTTATGTAAATTGTTGAAAATATCTGTGATGTGAATGGCATTTCAGAAGCTAGGAACCAGGCTTGGAAAGACTGGTAAGAATGATAAATTCTATATGGGAATATATGTTTGTGTGTGTTTCTAATGAGGCAGAAAGTGCACACCTGCCCTGCCAATTACCCAGGATAATATAGCAAAAATGTAAATAGGTATATACTTATTTGGTTAAAGTGATGCCCTCTCACTTCAAAGTCTCGAAACATTCATTTCTGTCACTTTGAAGTTTAAAACCATTTGGACTCTGTCCTTTAAATAATCTTTTCATCTTTAAGGATCTTTGTTCTCCCCATGAGAAAGAACCATGTAAACTACATCAAGAACAAGAGTAATGAGGAAGCCCAGATATTTTTTGTTCTGTTGATCTCAGTGCCAAGTCACAATGTTTGGCCTTTGAACAATGTGCTTTCCGTGGTATGAAATCCAAACCAAGACATACAAACTACACAATATCATTGTCTGTGAGTAATGCACTGAAACCCAATGGTACCTACCTTTAACCTCTGGCCTCTTGTACATACAATGTAAAAAGTATTCAAAAAATGGTTGTTTAAGGATGTTGCTTTTTTCATGTGTTAAACTTTCACATGTAATAACCACTGAAGTCAGATAACTGCAGCATCTGGCCAACATGCTCAACCAGAGGTCACAGCTGTATAGGGTGACCTGGTTTTACAGGTTCAGTGGTTATTTAGTCTTCAAGAGCAACCATTTACGCTGTTCCACCATGTCTACCAGTAGTCATAGTTTTCAGTCACGTGACATGCGCGGTGACCTGCGGTGTAGTGATTCTAAAGATGCACAAAGCTTTGAAGAGCAAAAACACACAGTCTTGGTTGTTGTAGCCAAATGGCTTTAGCTAGCTTTCTCGCAGGTGGTTAGCCTGCTGGGTGGCTGGGGAAACATGTGATTGGCTGAAAGGGCGGGCACTGGTGACTTCATTGTCATCAAAAGTAACATTATGAAATAAAAGTGTCACTGTGAAAATATAACTTCCAAAAATATATAAATAATATAATCAAGTTGTCCACGTATTTTACACAACGTATTCATATTAGAATGTATTTAATAATGTATTTTATATTTTAACACTTAGGGGCTCCATACTAGAGCTGTTCACCACATTGAACAGCCCTGTAGGTTTAGGGGGTTTCTGGGGTAATTCAGAAAGTAGTCTTTAACAGGTGTGCCCACGACCATTGTGGTAAAGTAAAATATTTCATGCTGAGCAGCTCAAAAAAACATGCAGTCCGGGCTCGGCATAAAAGGAGGCTTTTTATTTGTCGGATTTGCTTCAGTGAAGTCTCATCCTTTCTTTATCGTTCTCCTTCATTCCTCCTCCATGATGACCGCTGACTGCAGCTCCAACGCCTCTTCCTCCCTCTTCTGTAACTCCTCCATCAATAATTGCTCCACGCCAGGAATGCCACTGACCTCAAGCCTCAATCCCTGGTACATTGTTGCTGGTGTGATTATTGCAGTCAGTTGCCTGTTTGGCATTCCTGCTAACATCTGCGTGATCGTAAAACTCAGTAGGCATCTGCACGGGTCCTCCATGCCGCAGCGCCTTTTCTTCAACCTGGCAGTGTCAGACCTCCTCTGCCTGCTCTGCTTGCCTGTTGGTGTGGTCATTTTCTTCAATGGACCACATTTGACACATGAAGTCTGTCAACTTCTGTTTTATTTCTTCTTTTTCTGCATCACCTCCGACTTGAACATTCTGGTGCTTATAAGTATTCAGAGGTACTACCAGGTAAGACACTAACATTCCCACAAGGATTTGTTATTTGTCAGGAAAAGATACAAGAGGCAATAAGCATTAAGTTTGAAACAATTGAAACAAAAGCGGATAAAAATGATAAAACAATGCAATCCTCAAATGGATATATATATCGAAGACCATTCTGTGTAGCACTTTACATCACTGCCAGTGTCCTTCACAAATAAATATCCACAGATCATGAATCATGAATCATAGAAACTTTAAACTCTGAATTGGGGCTTACATGTTATCAGTGGGTTGTTGTCAGCTCTGATCCTATTTGCTTTTCAAAGCAAACATACATGAACAATTCTGTAAAGTAGTGACTGTAGAAAGCAATAAGATATCAAACTAAAAATGTCCTTCATTTGCCAGGTTCTTCATACCAAAAAGTGGGAGAGCCTGGCCAGAACATGGCAGCGGTTATTTCTGTCCAGTGTGTGGATGCTTGGAGCCCTTGAGGCTCTTCCAGTTGTTTTTTCACTAAAAGAGGTGAACACCAAAAGTGAGCGGACTGAAGGTCCTACCTGCAGGAATCAGAGGATCAAACCGGTGCTAGAAGTGGTCTACATCTTATTTATAGTTTTCAGCCATCTAGTCTTGTTGTCTTTCTACCTGCTACTTGTTAGAGGGGTCAAACGAAATCAAATGCCTGGAAAGAAACAGCCTAGAGTTAATAAACTTTTCATTCGAATAATCGCTGCCTCCCTGGTTGTTGGCTTTTTCCCTCTGATTCTTCGTGTGGTGTATGTGGCTGCCCTTTTCACAGATTCCGAGAAACTGCTTATTGTTAGTCAAAAGCTGACGTTTGTGGAATGTTTTTACTTTTTTAATCACTGTCTAAATCCATTCCTGTATTTCTTTGCCTCTCGGCATCACACAGGAGAAAGCAACAGTAAGAGAAAATTTCACCTCATGTCTTTAAATGACACCATCTAATATGGTCCCTGCATTACGCATGCTTTCATATGTTAAACTTCTTCAAATTAGTGTGCTTTGATAAACATAAAAACAATATGCTACACTTGGACTCAACAATGGTTTTGGAAATACTGATCAGTTTTGTGTCTCTAGGACATTTTTGTGTAATTTTGTGTCATTTGTTGCTGCTGCCTCTATATATTATATAATTATATTTGTAGGCTTATGTGTTTTAGTTGTTACAGCATAATTTATTGTATGACCTCCATTTACAACTGTTTATTTTAAATTAACTGACTAATGATATTTTCTATATTTTATCATATATTTTGGTCTGGGTCAGAATCCATATGTACAATAATGCTACCATTACTTATTGGTATTAAACAGTGAAACAATGAGTGTTTGATATCCTTGTGTATTTATTAGATTTTTTTCATTTTGTTTTATAGATATAAAACTTTAAGTCTATAACAGCTTAAAGTCAACACTAGCAGCCCTGTGAGGTTATATTTGTGGTGCTTTGAGCTGACAATGTTGACATCCCAACTTTTAGCAGGTACCGTATAATGTTAACCACGTTCACCACGTGCACAACTTGGCATGTAAGCATGTTTAGATTTGTTATTTAACACTAAATACAACGTACAGCTGGGAATGATGGGAATTACATTAAAACCATCCATTAGTTGTTGAAAGATTTCAGTCTAGATCAAAGTGGTGGACCAACGTACTGACATTGCCATCAGTAGAAAAATGAATAACCAAGAGGACATTGTACACTGACACCATACATGATCTTTCTTGTAAAACTTCTGAGATACGCAAAGAAAGAGTTAGCAGTGTCTGTGTGTGTCCGTGTGCGCGTGTGCATACCTGTCATGAGCCGAGACACAAAGGTTTCAGTGAGCTGCAGGACACCGTGGTCAATGTACTGTAGGAAGGTGTGATGAGGGAGGCAACGCACGGCAAACACTGCTAACAGGGTGTGATAGCCTGGAGAGAGACAGAGACAGAAAGGTAGTGCAGATGAAGGAAAAGAAGACATTTAAGCGTTTGATGTTCCTGAAAACAACAAAGGCAAAGAAAAAAAGTCTACAGCCATGCTAGCGGCTACGTGTGGTTGTATTTAGATGCAGTGGTTTGAGCTAAATGTTAATGTCAGCATGCCAACATGCTCAAATTGACAATGCTGATGTGAATGTTTAGCAGGTAATGTTTGCCACACTCACCCTCTTAGCATGTTAGCATGCTAACATTTGGTAATTATCACTAAACATGAGGTTGAGTTGAGGCTGTTGGTAAAGTCATTAGTTTTGCAAGTGTTTAGTCACAAACCAAAGTACTGGACAAAGAGCCATTAGCGTGGCTAAAAAATAAATAAATAAAGGCACCTACTGTTAACACAAACGTACACCTGACTGCACAACTTCTGACAACAATGTGTCATACTTTTATTTACCAGGGAAACTGACTCAGTATGCCTGCTGTTTTACAGCTTCACACTCACATTTACATCTGCGGCCTCAGTGTCAAGGATCTGCAGCCTTGCTTCGGGTCATTTCTCATTTCCTTTCTTCTTCACACACACACTTTAGGATTATAACCCACAAACTTTTACTCATGAGCGACTAAAATCCTGGGATTGTGTAACAGGGGTTAATGCAGCAAAAATTGTAAAAGGAATTCAAATGATTGAAAATGTATTCACACTACGCTTTACCCATGTCTACACTATGCTAATGTTTAACATATTTTTGGTTACATTAGTGCTGAAGAGCGCGGGTCTGTTGTCCCTTAGTGCAAACACACATTGTTATTCTGGGTGAGCCAGAGACAGACTGGATTATAACAACTGAAAGTGTTTGTTTGACTGTGTGTGTGTGTGTGTGTGTGTGTGTGTGGATGGTACCTGGTGGGAGGGGAAGGCAGAGACCCCTCGTGGCTTCCAGGATCCGCAACATGAAATGAAACACGGACCACTCGGCTGGACTGCCCTGCTGTGTGCTGGAACACACACACACACAGAAAAATTTGTATGGGAGTGTTGTGTAACGTGAGCGCACACGTGAAGAGGGGTCATCGACAGTTTTCACATGTGAACACACACAGCGGGGAGTGATGGGGGGTCTGGAGCACACATGCGTGTAGATGAACACACACACACACATTCTGTCAATGCTTTCTGCTTTACATTACATTAGATAGAAACACAACTTTAAATGCAGACACACACGAGGGAGGGCTACTCACAAGCACAAAACACGAGGGCCGAGTTTATGCTTCAGCCAGACTGACTCCAGCATGTGTCTGATGAGCTCCAGCTAAACACACACAAACACACACACACAGAGACACGCACATGTTAGTGCTTAGGGAAGGAGACGCTCGATTAGATTCAAGTGAAACATTTTCCTCAACATTCCGCTCAAGTCACAGCCCGGGACATTTTACACAACATAAGCATTTTGTGTGAAACATCTGAAACATGCAATTTAGACATATTTCTGCTCCGATGATGTTTTCTTCGTGGAAATGTACACTTTTATGATCTATGATCAGTTTCCCCACTTCCCTCTTTGTTTTCTCCCACTTCTCATTTCTAATTCCAGTGAACTAGAGCAACGCAATGGATCAGGATGTAAAGACACGTTCCAGCACACACATAGACTCGCCCACATCATTTCACCACATATCTGTCAGCATCCGGGGATCATTCAAATGATCATTCACCTGACTCGTCCAAAACGTGCCTGCTGCGTACTGGAACACACATACACACTCCTTCTTTCCACAAATCACCACTCTCTCATCTCGTGTGGAATAACAGGAAGGCAATCTGCCCCACTCACATCCTGCACAGCAGTGGGAAAACCTCCTCCAGTGACCTCAGGCTGGGAATTTCAATTAGCTTCACTTATGTAACGGACTTGCCAAAAATAAAAGAGGTGTCAAAGACAAATGCAATAATCAGCTCCTCTGGGCTTTTTACATTTTTTTTTATCACAATAGAAAATCATCAAAAATAATCTATTTAGCACATTGTCTATGCTAAATTTGTCATACTGCCTGTCCGCAAGAGGGGGAATGGGTTCCCAAAAACATCAAGGCACATCGGTGATACTGCATCTCTTTACACCATGGTCGCTGAGGTACGTTGAGGTATTTACCTAATTGCTTTTTTTTTTTTCTTTATTTTTAAGCTTTTATATTAAATGAATGAGGTTGTTTTCTTTCCTCCATATTTTTCTTTTCTTTACCCCTTATACTGAAGTTATATGTATTTTTTTTTCTGTTCTGTTTCTACTTTAATGTTTCTCTATTTTACCTCTCTTGTTGTCTTTTTCCTTTCTTTATCATTTTATTATTATTCATTATTATTATTCCCTTTTTAACTTTAAAATGTATTTATTTTCATTTTTAGTTGTTGTTCTCATAATTTTAATTACTTTTTATTCATTTTTTGCTTTTTTTAAATTTATTTTTATTATTATTTACCCTTTTTTCCCCCTTGATGGGGATTCTTTTACTTGTATTGTTTATGTGGTGTGTCATGAAAATCCATTTGTCTGTGTTTCATGTGTGTGTGAGATTGTTTAACCCTGGAGGAAAACGGGTGTGTGGTCGATAGACGCTGGTCACGTTTTTAATAACATGGCCACAATAATAACTGCTTTGTAACTTTAAACGAAGACGTGCAGTGTTCTTTTTTGGGGGGGATCCATTTCCTCTCTTGTGGACAGTCGTTACCTTACCGTACCTACCTACCTTCCAGCGTTTTTATTATTTGTTCCATTGAATTTGTCACAGGGATTTATACATTTAGGGGAAATAAATTATTCAAGTTTCATTTCTTTCTTTTCCAACTAACATCTCTTTTGAGATGCTCTGCTCGTTGCTGATGTGGTCCAGGCCCCTGAAGATGAGTAAAAATTATAAAATGTGGAGCTGAGATGAAAAGAAAGGCAAACAACAGGCAAACCAGTGATTTAAAGACACAGATTCGTGCGCAGTATTCCCTGTGTGGCTTTCTATTAGAATAAAATCTGGAATCAGCGATTTGTCTTAATGAGCCTCGGCCTGAGAAAGAGACTGGATTTACTTAGTGTGGCTCCCCTGCTGAGACAAAGTTTAATAACCTTGGGTATAGAATAACTTTTCTGCATAATTTAAAATATTTCAACCCATTTCAATTCATTGCATTACTTTTAATATGTATTCCCGCTTTCAGTAATTCATATTCAGCTATTAGCGGGTTGTTCTTTGCTCTGACATTGGCTATGTTATACAAAGGAATGTGTCTCAGTTGTCTGTGGCAATAGCAACGGGAAATAAATAACTATGACAATAATGTGCTGTGGAATTGTAATGTATCATAGCAGAAGTTCCCTGGCTCTTAAAAGCTGTAATCTATTTCACCCCCAACTTCTCCCCTGTGTCAACACAGCCATTAGTCTCAATAAGCACCGACAAGAGGGGGAGATGTTCTTTATTTGTGGAAGGGAAGTCAGCTCTCTGTGAAACAGTACCACCCTCAGTTTTTAAGGCATGAGTCAGCTTGATGTGCAAGCTGATGTGAGATAGTCGACTGCTCTTTAAGTAAAACGTCCCTGAAGGCTGTTTCTTGTGGGTCCTTCCTTGCGTGAGTATGTTTTAATAAGTCCGGCTCCCAGGATGAGAAACTTTTTCACTTTCACTCACAGCTGAATTAATTCAATTGCCACGTTCTGTCTGTCGCAGGGCAATGCCACAATGAGTACAAACACAGCTATTTCCATTAGTTTGGTTTTGAGTCTGAGCCTGTAATACCGAGATGAGCCATCGACCGATCCAGCTGAGAGCACGGAGGGTTTCTTTGGTCTCTTACTCTGTCATTTGCAATTCCATAAAGTCCCAAAACGTGGTGCATCCTGCTTTCTATTCAATTCCAGCCTTACCCTTGGCCTGATTTAATACTGTTGTGTTGATATATGCTGTATGTCTGCTTTCAGCTGCTCTTAGCCGTGAAGGGATTTACCTCTCAGGAATACTAAAAACTGACTTTACAGAACCAAGTACCTCTATAGGGTACTGAGATGGTGAGTGGTTACATCTTTCCACTTGGTTATTCAGATCCAACCTGTCGCCCTTTGTGAGGATATAAAGGGCGTAGGTTTGGTTTTAGAAGTGTGTGTGTGGGGGGGGGGGGGGGGGGGGGGGCACAATGTTACTTCATTATACACACATATACTATTTACACATGCATACATTTATATACATTTAGATCAATCAAGAAATGATAATAACATTGGTTTTGTGCTTTCTATAGCAAGTGCCTTTCTTATGGAGAGTGAGATGAGAAGATCGATATTAAGGGTCTGTACGTTAATTATAACGCTATAGCCAGCAGAGGGTTAGCTCAGCTTAGTATAGCGAGTCTTCCTCTCTCTGGCTACACGCAACCCCAACCCTCTCTCTGGCTACACGCAACCCCAACAACCTGTAGGGCAGATGTATCCTGGGAGACGAAACCCAGGGTAGAAAATGTGTCTTAAAATCACTCCCTCTTAAAAGGTGGCCTGTGGAGTTTTTGACCATTAGGAGTAGTACCGTTATGGATCAATGTTTTTATGTGTTTGTTGCATGTGCACACGGACCACCAGACAAATTACGGCCAATGGTTTCAAGTCATTCCACTGATCAATAGGGGTCAGTATTGCGCATAGAAACACAGCAGTGCACCAGCAAAGACAGGGAAGAAGAGGACTGCTAGCAAAGAAGCATGGATGTAAACAATGCAAGTTTCAAATTTTTACAAAAACTTTTTTTTTTTTTTTTAACAAAAAAACCCCCCAGGGACCCTTTGAAAGCTAAAAAAGTCACTGAGTGATTGAGTATACATGTCTTAAACAGAAAACTGATGTTTGTTTTAGAGGACTTACGCAACAACCTAGTGGCCTCTTTTAACTTGAGCGATCCTCTCTGTGAGTGTCACTTAACCTTCCCGAAAAAGGGAAAGGGCAAACATAAAATAAATATAACTTGGAGAATGATGTACCTTTTTAAAAGAAATTGGGCTGAAAGGAATATACAACAACTCTTGGACCTCTCTGTATCTCTCACCAACACACTCACACACACTGTGTACCAACCAGTTTGGCCACGTAGTTGACAACCAGTGAGTCAATCTTCTTCTTCCCGAGTCGAGGCAGGTGTCTGTTGAGATGCTCTCGAAGCTTGTCAACCGTCTGCATTGACAAAAAAACACACACTGATTATTTTCTGTGCATGTGTGTGTTGCTTGGAGTAAAACTTTGTGTTTGTGTGTTTCTAAGCATACTTTGCTGTGCACTCAGCAGGGTCAAATTGAGTTCACCCCGACTATTTCCTCAACTACAGCGACAAAACTGATTTAACCATGGAAAGAAGGGAAGAGGAGAGGAGAGAACTGTGGATGTGAGAGGTGGAAAAGTACAGAAGATGAGTGAAGGTCTGAAAACAGTGCAAATCTGATGGAATGACCTGAAATCCTTCTGTGAGGAAAAGGGAATGAGGACGAGAAATTGGGAAGGAGGTGAGCAGAGGAAAGAAAGTAGTGAAAAGAAAGAAGAGGAAAGAGAGAAGGGGGTAAAAGAATGATGGAAGAAGTGATGTCGGGAATAACCAGAGAAAGACAGGAGGGCTGGACCGTTCTAAGAATAGCTGCAAGACTACTAGAATATAGCCTGAACTCCATTAAACTAAAGCTATCTGCTCTTTAAAAACTATGCTGAGCACAGGGAAACTACAGGATATGAAATTGTCCATCAAACAGTGAACAGTAAAAAAGAAAAAAAAAAAAAAAAAAACCTACAGGGACCTTAAGATGCCCCCTTTTTTAAAGTGTCGACTCATCTGAAGCTAACAGGAGTTTCACCTTAAAAAGATGACTATGGAGGGAAAGGGCGTCTGTCAGCATTTCACTATGGATCTTTAGTCCATAGTGAAATGGTCTGTATAATCCATGTTAAAGGAGTCCATCTCCAGGAGCTGTTAAACTGTTGTCAACAATCTAGGATAATCAATGCATCCATCCACTTTGTCTTATCTACTAGAAAATACACAGGGTGAAAAAATAAAAATAAAACATGTACATCAAATAGGTGATTTATCTCAAAAGGAAGAATCCAGGCTGCGGCTAATGTGTTTTGTTATTTTTTCTTATGCTTCTCCGCTTTGATTTTGAGTGGCAAGATGTTAACTGCTGTCTTTTTGGAAAGTTAAAGGACTTTCTGCTTTTGAAATATCTGCAATATGACTGAATGAATGACTGGTCCTTTAACTGAATGATTCTTTTGGCTGACAGCATTTTGCAAGGGATGTTTTTCAAGAACTTTCAAGTTCAAACTCAAAAACTTTTGAGTGGCCCTTCACTTTAAACTGTCATTTATGGTTGTGCCCCATACGGCAGCCTCTGGATTAAGCTCCATGGCTTTTGTGTTTTTGTTTATTAACGTTGTTTTCTGCCGTCCCTCTCTGGTAACATTTACCAACTGCTTCTCCACATAAGTACTAACTCGGACTTCTGCAGATCTGCCGCCCTCTGTTTCACCAAATCCTGGCTCATCAAGCACATCCTGGACAGTGCACTTCACCTACCGGGATTTAATTTCATCCGCGCGGATTGCAAAAGGGAGCTCACGGGAAAAACAAGGGGAGGTGGACTCTGTTTCTATATAAACCAAGGTTGGTGCACAGATGTCACAGTGTTGGAAAAATCCTGCAGCCCTCACTTAGAGACATTATTTATAAACTGTAAACCGTTTTATTCACCGCGGGAGTTTTCCTCGTTTGTCCTGGTCGCTGTTTACATTCCACCTCAGGCCTGTTAGTGAGGCATTACTTCACCTGGCCGACCAGCTAACTAACGTGGAGAAAAAACATCCAGACTCCCTGCTCATTGTTCTTGGAGACTTCAACCGAGCAAACCTCAGCCACCAACTCCCAAAGTACAGACAGCACATTAAGTGTCCCACCAGGGACACTAACACACTGGACCACTGCTACACTACATTAAAGGACATCTATCGCTTTGTTCCCTGTGCAGCCCTGGGACTCTCTGATCACTGTCTGGTTCATCTTATTCCAACATACAGGCATCAACTGAAATCTGTTAAACCTGTTGTTAAGACTGAAAAGATGGACCAACACGTCAAAGCTGGAGTTACAGGCCTGCTTTGACTGCACTGACTGGTGTGTTTTTGAGGCTGCAGCCACTGATCTGGACGAACTAACTGACACTGTGACATCTTACATCAGTTTTTGTGAGGACATGTGCGTGCCGACTAAAACCTTCCACACATACAACAACCAAAAACCCTGGTTCACAGCAAAACTCAGGCAGCTTCGTCAGACCAAGGAGGAGGCCTTCAAAAGTGGGAACAGAGTCCTGTACAACCAGGCCAGGAACACAATGACTAAGGAGATCAAAGCAAAGAGATGCTACGCTGAAAAGCTAAATAACAGCTTTGCAGCCAACAACCCTGCGTCAGTGTGGAGAGGCCTGCGGACACTCACCAACTACAGGAGACCATCCCCCAACACTAATACTCAACAACTGGCAGACAAGCTGAATGGATTTTATTGTAGGTTTGAAAAGCCCATAGTCACACCTCTCCCCGCTCCAACACCATCTTCAAACAGTCACCTTCTCCTTCTGACACACTGTCAACCCCCTCTCTGACCCCTCACCTGCACTCAAGATCTTTGAAGAGGACGTGAGCCACCTCTTCCAAAGGCAGAAGATCAGGAAGGCTCCTGGCCCCGACGATGTGTCTCTATCCTGCCTGAAAATCTGTGCAGACCAGCTGGCCTGCATCTTCACACAGAACTTCAACAGATCACTGGAGCTGTGTGAAGTTCCCTCCTGCTTCAAATGCTCCACAATCATCCGGGTCCCAAAAAAACCCTCCATCTCTGTACTAAATGACTACAGACCTGTCGCCCTGACATCTGTAGTCATGAAGTCATTTGAAAGACTGGTGTTGGCCCACTTAAAGGACATTACAGGACCCTTGCTGGACCCCCTGCAGTTTGCCTACAGGGCTAACAGGTCAGTGGATGATGCAGTCAACTTGGGACTGCATTACATCCTGCAACACCTCGAATCTCCAGGGACATATGCAAGGATCCTGTTCGTGGACTTCAGCTCGGCGTTCAACACCATCATCCCGGACATCCTCAGCACCAAACTCACCCGGCTCATTGTGCCAGCCTCCACCTGTCAGTGGATCACAAACTTCCTGACTCAGCAGGTGAGACTGGGGAACATCACATCCAACACCCGGACTATTACCACTGGCGACCCCCAGGGGTGTGTGCTCTCCCCACTGCTCTTCTCCCACTACACCAATGACTGCACCTCAAAAGACCCATCTGTCAAACTCCTGAAGTTTGCTGACGACACAACGGTCATCGGCCTCATACGGAACGTTGATGAGTCGGCCTACAAATGGGAGGTTGATCAGCTGGCTCTCTGGTGCGGCCATAACAACCTAGAGCTTAACACGCTCAAAACTGTGGAGATGATCGTGGACTTCAGGAGGAGCCCCCCCCACTCTGCCCCCCATCACCATACTCAACAGGCCTGTGTCTGCTGTGGAATCTTTCAGGTGTCTGGGATCCACTATATCCCAGGACCTAAAGTGGGAGCCCAACATGGACACCATCATCAAGAAGGCCCAGCAGAGGATGTACTTCCTGCACCAGCTCAGGAAGCTCAACCTGCCTAAGGAGCTGCTGATCCACTTTTACACAGCCATCATCCAGTCTGTCCTCTGCACGTCCATCACTGTCTGGTTTGTCCACCAAAAAGGACAGGAGCAGACTACAACGGACAGTCAGGACTGCAGAAAAGATCATCGGTGCCAATCTGCCCTCCATTCAGGACTTATACATTTCCAGAGTCATGAAACGGGCAGGAAACACCACTGCAGATCCATCTCACCCCTGACACAACCTGTTCCAGCTCCTCCCCTCTGGTAGGCGCTACAGAGCACTGTATGCCAAAACCAACAGACTTAGGAACAGTTTCTTCCCACAAGCCATCACTCTGATGAACAGCTGACTTCTGACTCACAGTCAGCTGACTTCTGACTCACAGTCAGCTGACTTCTGACTCACAGTGTCAGAAGTCAATTCCTGTGCAATAACCCAGTAACTCTAATCAGCCACCTGTTTTCTGGCTAAAACGTATTATTTATTCACCATTCTCTATTTCAGAGCTGTTCATACTGTTATATTGTCATATTGTAGATACTGTATACCAAATCCACCTATCTCAAGTCATTGCTCCTCAAAAAATACTTATACTAAAATACTTATTTATTCCAGCATCCTTTGCACTATGCTTCATTGCACTATGTACATGTATGCATGTATATGTACCTGTATATCACATCCTCCAACATGTACATACTCCTGCACCCTTTGCACTCTGCTCACTGCACTGCTCACTGTTGTCTACACTGAAGTCTGTGTCTGATTTTATTTTATTTTTATTATTGTGATTTTGTATTTTTGTATGAGTAAGCACATCGTGGATGTACAATCCAGAGTCAAATTCCTCGTAAGTGTACACAAACCTGACAATAAAGCTGATTCATATTCTGATTCTGATTAGTCCCACCCCCCCAAAAAAAACCAGCAAATTGTCATTTTTTGAGAATAAACAAATGGGATTTATATGTTAATTACTGAGCCTTAGAGGGGCTGGTTGGCAGATTTTGTAACCTCTAGACATAGCAATGCTAGCAGCTTCCAAGTAAGCTAAGCTAACCAGCTGCTGACTCCACCTACATATAGACTTCCCATCAGATTTTGGAATCTGGCTGCAGGGATTTGCCCCATTTTGCCAGAAGAGCTGCCACACGAGTGCTTGGGTTGAGGTCAGTGCTCTGTGCAGGCCAGGCAAGTTCTTCCACAACAAACTGGGAAATCCATGTCTTTATAGACTGGCTTTGTGCATTAGGTCACTGTCATATTAAGAGAAGGAAAGTAAATGCTCCGTATTTGTATAGCACCTTTCTAGTCTTTTCGACCACTCAAAACGCTTTTACACTACATCTGCATTCACCATTCACTGAGCCTAAGTGCTCAAACAGAAACTAACATTCACACACTGGCAAATTCGGGGTTCAGTATCTTGCCCAAGGACACTTCGACATGCAGCCTGGAGGAGCCCACATTAGTTAAGGGTCTTGCCTGTCATTGTGATTTTCCCTTTATGGGAACCAGTACAAGCCACCATGCCATGATAACCATACTTTTAGAAGTGTATTTGTTTGTGTGTGTGCATGTTTGCAGCCATTGACTGGTTTCTCTCTCTCACCAGGCCTATGAGCACCCTCTGTTGATGGTCCTCCTCCTGGAAAAGTGGCACCAGCTTCTTATCTAGAAGAGACCAGGCAATAGCGGGAATGGGCACATAAAAGAGACATTTGAAGAAATCTTTTGAAGCTGCATCTACCCTAGAATGAACACCACAGGTGGCCCTAGGTGTGTCTGTGCAGTACCACCATTAAACAGGCCATCGGTGGGAATGGAAGAAAACTCTGACTTGTTTATGGCTTCAATAAAGAAGAAAACTGAACCTAAGACATAAATGGATTCTTTTGGGGTGAGTTTTCGCTTTAAAAATACATTCCAAAGCTTGAGGGTTATGAGGCTGCAATTCTGCTGTGTATATATGTGTGTGTGTGTGTGTTTGAGAGTGTGTATGCTGCCAGTCACACAAAAGTGGACAAACACACACCATCTTTCAATCACTTTTACACACATACAAGAAGCTGGCTTTGTGGTGTTGCAGTGTCACAGAGTATGTTACAGATATAAATAGCGCAGGCTAGTGATGGGAATCACGGCTCTTTGAAGGCCTGATCTTATGGCTCCGTTCCTTTCCGAGAGTCAGCTCCTTTCTCAAATGACTCTTCATTTAGTACCACTTCTGCTGGTCACAGCCAGTTACATTCTTATTTGTTGCAAGAAATAAATATGCAATATTCTTCATCTGCAATACATTAAAATGTTCTGTCATATTGGTGGTTAAAAAGTAGGATGCCTCAAGAATAACTATCCTAGTTGTATAACAACAATAACACCCTACTAATAAAATAGTATGGTCAATAAATAATTACAACTATATACAGACACATACAGTACATTTCAATCAGCTCTCTAATGGGAGCAGGCTCCCATGGTTTACCTAAATGTTCACGACTGACACGCTAGAGCTTGCAGGACACAGCTAAATGACAGCCTGCGCTGCCAGATTCACTGTCTGCCATTTAGCAGTTCAAAAACTGTTTTAAATTTACATATTTTAGACAATTAGCTGATGCTCTAATTCTGAGCGAGCAGGTACAGCTTCTGTCTTTACATTTACTGACCATGTGACCTCTCACTTACAAGGTGGGCTCATTAACCAGACTTGAAGTAATTTATGAAGGAATAATGCCAAATATTTGCAGGTTTCAGCTACTCAAACTTCAGGATTTGCTGTTTTTCTCTTTTTTATATCACTGTTAAATAAATCTGTTGGGCTTTTCACCCTTGGTTGGACAAAAACAACCATTTGAAGATGTCACTTTGGTCTTTTGGAAATTGTGAAGGGCATTTATAGGCATTGCTCTAAGGGTGGCCCAACACTTTGGTCCTGAAAAATCTCAGGAACTATTACATGGATTGCTATGACATTTAATGAACCCTAATGACTTTGGTGATCCTCTGACTTTTCATCTGGAGCCATCGAAAAGTCAAAATTTCAATTCTTCCAATGATATAAATTCCCATCAGTCTCTGCGGCACTTTGTGTTTAGTACTAATTAGAAAATGTTACCATGTAAACATGCCAAACTGAGATGGTAAAATTCATACCTGCTTAAAATGTGTCAGCTTTGTTAATGTCAACATGTTAGCATGCTTTGTCTTGTTCCACTATTTTCTGACATTTTACAGACTGAATGAAAATGCATCTAGAGGTTCAAGAGCTGCCACAGACTGCTTACTGCTTTGAATTTGTATGTCTGAACACTGCAAACGCTAAAGACTGTATTTTTCATACAAAGAAGGTCTGACTTTTCTTCATGTTTACTGGGAATTGTTCTGCTGCAAAACCAGCTGTCAGATGTGGGATTTGAAACCATGCATCCAGGGGTGACAGCAGCTTCAACGCAGCACCTTAGACTGCTTGGTCATCCTGGCTGCATATAATAACATAGTGGAAATTTTGCTATATATCATGAACAAGTACATTAAAGAGATTATGATGTACTGCAGTATACTATGTCATGATGCAGCATATTATGGCCCAATTTTTACAGCAACGTCATCCAGTATGGTTCTGCGTTGGTCAGGAAACAAAGTCAAAATTTACACATACACTTCAATTCTTGCTTAAACTCAGGTTCTACAGAGACTTGAACTCAGATCACTGGATTCCAGAAGTCCAGAGTGATAACCATTACACCATGGAACCACTAAAGAGAGTTGCTGGGCAGTTTCTTACATGATATCACCATGTACGTTATCTATGCAGGGAATGGGACATAAAAGGCGACAGAAAGCTGTCAGGGGAAAGGAGTTTCCAAAGCTATTCGACCCAGATCCCTTATGGAGTAAACTGGCCCCTTCATTCATTCATACATTCATTTTATTGACTAAACAAAAATGAAAACAATTGTTTGTCGCCGCCCTGTAGCCAAACCATTTTAGACAGTGCTAATAGCAGAAACACTGACTGCAAAAGAACCCAAAACATCTAACGCACCTGTCTATAACAATAGACATGCAATGATATTGTAGCAATTGTTAACAGCAGAATGAAATAATTAAAATGTTTAGAGTCTCAGCATGGATTTGAAACAGTGAAGTGAAATTGATATATTGTATTTGGAATCATCAATACACACATTGTGGGTTAAAAGTGTCAATTCTGTCAGTTTTCCTCTAATAAAGCGGCAAAAGCTACACCATATAAGAACCACACAGCTATCAGTTCTATCATCTCCGTATCAGTGTTCGTGCAGGGAAAATGACAAAATGCAGCAAGTGTGTGAGTGCAAGTGTGTTTCACAAGTGAATCTGAAGGATGATATCATTCTTGTGAATTTACTGAGGTGAGGGAATGTCCCGTGTTGTGGTTGACACAAAGCAGCTGCACTCAGAGAGGGAAAGAAAAGGAGTGAGAGCGGGGAAGGAAGTACCTAACTCCCCACTGTTATATAATATAATTGTAGAATTCTTTAGCTCCCCATTTTTTTCACCCACCTCATTCTCCCTTTCTACATCCCTCCCATTTCTTCTCAACCTCTCCCTGAAAGATAAATTAGTGTGGTGGTTCTGTTTAGTTGAATTCTCCAGTGGGCATGAAGAATGCGACCTAAGAAGAACACACAAACACACTTGCACACAGTTTTGAGCTCCACAACAAGCCAAGGTTTTGTTATTTATGACATTCACACTCCCTGTACTGTGTGTGTGTATGTGTACCTGTGAGGGTATGTGTGTGTTCAGTGTGCTCATGCCGCCTTACCAAGACACCAGGTGTCCACGATTGATAGAACTCTACAAAATAAAAAGAAAAGCTTTGTGTGAAAACAATCCCTCAAGCCAGCATTATAATAAGAGTTTTACTTTTCATGCTGTAAGCTGAGGCAGTATAATGCTACACTGCTGCAGTCGCCAGCAAAAATACATCAAAAATATAAAAGCTAGACGTTTACAGGTGCTGAAGTTTGGCCTGCAGGAAGAAAAGCTAATTATGAACCGAAAGGCTGTTGGTTTCTTCCCTGGCAACAAACGGGATGGTAGATGGTCCATTTCAAAGAGAGCAAAGCGTCCACATCAGAAGTAAGAGCTCAAATAACTACGTGGTAAGCAGACAGACAACAGACATTTTTGTGCTTTGTAGTCAGTGTTTTCTAGAGTGTTTTACACTGACTTTGGTAATGTAATCTGCCATCCACAATCTTGCTGCACATTTATATTCATACCGCCTTACAAAGAGTGTGTAGAGGCATATTTATCAAGGCTCCCAAGGGGTCATGAAAATTAAGGAATTAATTTTATTTAGGATCCAGACAGGACGCATCATGTGTCTTTTTAAAGAATAAATCCAAAAGTTATTTTATTTTATTAGATGATAGATATGTTTTATTCTTCAACTGATTGATATTTAAGAACTGAGCTGAGAAACGCATTCACACCTTTTTGAGTGAGAATGCACTCCAGCACAGTTAAATAATAAAAGAAATTCCCATGGAAAGCCCCAAACCAATAATGAATTGGTCCTACTACCAAGTAAAAACTATTAAAAACATCAGTAAGCTACACCAGTACACTGGGTGACATCTTCCTTCATTATGATGAATATGGTCACTGCAGTTTATTAGTAGCGTGGTGTCGTTAATCCCACACCTTCTACTCCCCAAAGAACCCAATGTGGATTATTCCAAATGCACTGTTTCCTCTTGTGTCAGTATGGTTTAGTACAACCTACAGTGCTCTGCTGTATTGGGAAATAATTTAGTTTTTTTTTTAAATGAAACCCATTTTTAAAGATTTAAATCTTCAGTAGGAACCAGAAGAGCTTTGATCTAAATGCCACAGAGACAGGGGAAGTCAGAATGCACTGAGAGTCAGAGTACAGCATTGTTGGTTTCAGTCTTTTTATGGGATTAATTGACAATAAAAAACATATAATAACACTAGACATATCCTTTAGGGATGGATATAGCTCACTGTATTTTTTACATTCAGTGTTTGTCAGACTAATTCTGTTAGGAAAATCAATGTAACTTGCAAGGATTTCTAAACTTGAGTAGCAATGTAGCTGATGCTGGTTTTAAAGTGTACAAACTGAACACTTTTCCAAACCCAATTTTAAGAACTAATCATAGTTCATCCAAAAAGGCAACACAGCAAATCAGCTCCAGAACAACTACGAAATATGTCATGAATGAACTGTCAATTTCATGGATTATAAATCTTTAAAGTGTTTTGAAAAAACTTGTGCAATGACAACCCAGTCTACTGCTGGAGATTATACAATCAAAAGCATCAGAAAAGCTGCTAAATGGACCTTGTGTTGGGACTGTTACGTCAAACTAGCTGATATTTTTTTTAAAACTACAGTGCCAACAGTGCTAAAACACATAAAACATTAATCAATAAAAGGACGTGATGAAATGTGGACCTTACAGTGCCTCATTGGAGCAAACAGTGTAATTTTTCACACAGCTGTTTGCCTTCCCTCCCTCCAGTGTGTGTCTGAACTTATGTACTTTTCTTAACAAAGCTCCATTGGGAGGCAGACCTACTTCTTTGTGTTGTCCTCCATGTGATTCATGTGGCTCGATGGTCTCATCTCGGACCTCTGAAACAAGCAACACCATCATGGGAGGGCTGAAATTATGCTCCCATTGTTTTGACAAAAGCCCACAGGTATGCTGACAAGGACACACACAGCAAGACACGCACACGCTCCCTCATGCTTCACACACTCACCAGTTTATCCCAGTCGGCTTGTATGTGTGAGGGTCTGTATCTGGGGTTGGGAACAGAATCCAAATATTTTGCCCTCTCTGTGTTCCACTGCAGCTCTGACCAGAAATTCAGGAGACCTCTAGCCTACACACACACACACACACGGACACAAACAACACCACCACAGTGACACCAAGGACATTCATGCAAAATAATCGAGGATAACTACGTCTTTATTGCACCCACGCATACGCAATACATATAAAATCACACTGTTTTACATTTAAATGGCTTTTTAATTTCCAAATGACGTTGGCTACACTAATTTCCCAACACTGTATTACAAATGCACCTGCAGTATGTATAATATGCTATGTAACAAACACGCATTGTCTCGATTTAATCATCAAACTAAATGTAAGGCCAAGTTTTATTAACTGGCTCTGGAAATACTACGAGGACTCAATATCAATTTAAAATCAGTGTTAATGTTATACATTTGTTTAAAAAAAATTAAGAATATGTTGTTACCTTCCCTTTAAACACAGGTTCAATATGCAGCTCAGTGGTACACAACACACCAGGGACCTCCAACAGGCACAGTGGCATCTCCTAGAACACACAAAGACAGAGCAAAGTGTGGTTGCGGGTGTACTACTTAAGGCACAAAAAAAAATAAGTAGAACTGCAAGTATGTCATATCTATATATGTGGGTTACAGGTAGTTAGTTCTATGCCTTTATGCTTGTGGAAATCTATGTATACGTGTGTGTGTGTGTGTGTGTGTGTGTGTGTGTGTGTGTGTGTGTGTGTGTGTGTGTGTGTGTGTGTGTGTGTGTGTGTGTGTGTGGTACCTTCTTGTCGAATACAGAGGAGTAAGGCAGGACTTTGTCCATGTTGAGAGACTTCTCATAGCTTATTCTGTACAAAGAGCCTGTGTGTGAGTGAGAAAAAGAGCGAAAGATTGTACAGTCAGACTTTTATTTTATTTACGGTTATGCAGAATTATTATCTTAAAATAACTACAAGACAAATGAGGCACCTGAACCAATGTCCCACTAATATCATTTTTGTGAAGGGGGGGGGGGCACTGCATGATATCAGATTTTATATCCTGCAATGGGCTATGCATCTGCTGTTTTCCTTTGGCTCCCTATTCAGGTGGTACTGTCGTGTTCCAAACAATGTTATCTGGTACCCCTTGAAAAAGCCCCCTGACCTTGATAATGCTTAATCATTTTATAATTAATTTAGTTTGACATATACATTTGATACATGAGTACATTATATAGGTTATATAATTCTGCAGTTGTACTACTGAGACTGCATTTTTTTCACATTACAGGTAATTGTATTGCTGAAAAACTAGCTGTCAGATGTAGATTTGAACCCACAGCTCCAGGGGAAACTGCAAACTGAACGCAGTGCCTTAAACCACTCGGCCATCATGATTGTATATGCGCTCTAGTTAGCGGAAGTTTTGCAACATCATGACTACATTAACTCTATGACAATATAATTTAGTACGCTGTGTCACGTTATGACCCATTTTTCGCTGCATTGTCATCCAGAAAGGTGCTGATTTGGTCAGGAAACAAAGTCAAAATTTTTCACTTGACAAATTATCTGATTATCAAGCAATGAATATGTTGCATTCTTGCTTAACATTAGGTTCTACTGAAATATGAACTCAGATCACCGGATTCAAAGTCCAGAGTGCTAACAATTACACCATGGAACCACACAGAGTTACTGGGCAGTTTCTTACATCTATACAGAGAATAGAACATAAAAGTCATTGGAAAGCTGTCGGGGGTTTCCGAAGCAATTTGATAGTTCTTATGGAGAATACTGGACCCTTCATTTTGAGCACTGTAGACTCAAATGCAGCAGTCTGAGTTCACAGCTCAGTGAAACCTCATTTTTATGAGAACAAGACAGAATTCAAGGTGCGCGTTCACCTCCTTCAGACAGTACTATCAATTTTGGAAACAGAGATTGTTAATGTGGATTGGTCCACATCATGGTTGTTTCATGTGTCACTGCTACCTGAAACAACATGCCCCCACCAATGCAGCCCTCCGTGCTGTTTTCAGTCTGAATGCCTACAAAGCCTTACCTGTAATTCTACTATAAATGAAGTTCGGAGTTCAGAGTGCTACTATTACACTACACTATTACACCATAGAACGTCTACACAGCTTCTAGAGACTGCTGTGGAACAATTTCGCACATGATATCAACATTTGTGTAAGTTAATGAAGAATATGAAGTAGAAGGCAGGCAACAATACCAGTGACACCAGTGATAACATGTGAAAAAGCAACCTTTACCGGCTGACTTAATCAGCTTAGTTAGCTAAGAGTTCACAGACAGGAGGGGATGTGGGAAATGGGAAATTAAGCCATTGTTTTTAAAGGCTTCCTAAAACAATTCATCTAGCCAGTAACAAATGTGGACAACTGCATAATAAACTAATTTTAGCATGTTAACTTTACAAAAGGTTACGACCGCAGGAACTTAGCCATCAACACATACTGACTCAAAAGCCAGGATTGTTTAGAGAGCTACTCATTGTGAAAAGGCTTTGGCGTTGAAGCAACTAGAGGTTCAAGAGCGACCAGAGATTGCCTACTGCTTTAAATCTGCTGCTTACGCTGTTGGTGCACTACTGATATTGTTTTTATCATATAAAGAATGCCTGACTTTCCCTCACATTGTTACGCTTCTGCTGAAAGTGTCATAAGAGGGATTTGAACTCATGCCTCCAGGGGAGACAACAACCTGATAACAGCACCTTAAACCGCTCAGCCATCTTCCCTGTATACATTCTGTATTTAGTGGAAATTTTGATATATATCATGATAGAGTACATTAACTACATCATGATATACTTTAGTACACTATGTTATGATGTGACATATTATAGCCCAACTTTTGCCCTCAATATCATCCAGTAAGGTGAGCAAACAAAGTCAGTCTGTGGTTATCCAGCAGTGGAAAGGTTGCATTCTTGCATAAGCTCAGGTTCCACTGGATTCAAAGCTCAGAGTGCTAACCATTACACCATGGAACCACTACAAAGCTAGACATTACTGTACTGCTTTTAACGCATTTATCTGTGGTTAACCAACAGTAAAGTTCAATAACACCAGCCTGGGTAAGGTGATCCTGATGTGGGTGTTTTATGAATATTCATCCGTTCTTGAGTTATTTTTTTCTGACAACCATTGAGGGACATAAAAATGTGTTGCTGTGTGTCTACTAGGACTTGGTGTGATCATATTTTTTCAAACTGTTTTGTGCGAGCTACAAGTCTCCAAGATCTCTAAATAACTACATTCATCCTCCAATCTAGACTCTCCAGACCTACGTTGGATGCCTGGCAAAAGTCTATGAGGCAACATTTAAGAGCCAAACAGACTTCATGAAAGAATTCAGTTTTGTGTAAACAAGATGTAAGCAGTCTCATAAAAAGGCAAGAGAGCAGCTCGACTCTAAAAGGAAGAAGAAGTGGTACTCAGGAGACTTGCGTCCCCCTGCTTCAGCTGCCACCGACCTAGAATGAACTCCTGGATCTGATCAAAGGATTCGAAGGCGTTCACGTTGTCAGACAGCCATTCAATAATCTAGAGGCAGGACAGAAACACACAGGAGACAGGTGTCAAAGTGGTGAGAGGGCAACATGACAACTGTAATGACAATGTTCATCTCTCTATCTTTATATCTTATATCTTTATAAATGGTTAGTCCACTCTGCAATATTACTATAACTTTAGTTCATCTTCTATCCTTTAAAGAAATAGTTTGACATCTTGGGTAATATTCACTTTCTTGCTGAGAGCATAAAGACCGGAAACAGGGGGAAAGAGGTGGACATTATATCTCATTTATTTAATCTTCATAGAGACTGAAGCGAGGATGTGATGATGGACTAATTCTTGGCCGAGGAGTCTCTGCTGATTGACTGGCAACCTCATGATGACAAAAAGAGTGTATGGATTAAACAAATAAGATATAATTTGATATTTGAATGTGCTCTAGAGGTGCTAGTACCTGTTAGTTAACTTTGGACGAAGCCTGGCTAGCTGCTTCCAGGCTAAGCTAATCATCTTCTGGCTATATCTTCACGTTAAGCACACAAACATGAGAGTGGTATTGATCTTCTCAGTGAAAGTAATTATGTATTTTTAAGTATTCATTTGTATGTATAAGTATGCAGTTAAAAACTCTCTTTGTTTTATTTTATTTGCTTAAAATACATAGTTTTAACCATGCTAGTGACATGGCTCCAGGGGTCATTTGGTTCACCACTTTGGTATAGAGTTCAACAAAATATCTCAACAAAGATTTGATGGCCATGAAATTTGGGCCCCTGACTTTTCTTTCCAACTCCACCAGCTGGTCAATGCTAGCTAGCATGCTAACACACCAAACTAAGACAGTGAATGAGGTAAAGATACTTGCAAAACATGCAAGCATGTTGGAATTGTCATTGTGAGCATGGTAGCATGGCTGGAGACTCTTCAAACAGTGGATATCTTTGGTATATATTAAAACAGTTCAAGTGTTTGGGGTGATGTAACTTTGATGGGTGCCCTGTGTTTACATTACAGAAACATGAAAAATAAATGATATCCTCAAAGACAGTGCCTGCAAATCTCACAGCCACAGAGCATCAGAGTGAAAACTAATTTTCTGTTGCCCATTTCTCTGCTGTTTGAAGAAATATCTCCTTGCCAAAGTCAATTTGAGTCCTATGTCCACAAACAGAAATACTGTGTAATAATCAGAGAGGAAGACAAAGAAACGATTGTAAGAGTAAAAGAACTTAATTTGCACTATTCCCTTGCAGTATTCTCTTAAAATTACACACTGCTGTGAATAAAGCAGAAAATGTTAACAAGCAATCACCTTTATTAATGCCACTACTTTTTGTGCTGCTGACCCCATTAACACAGTCTACAAAGAATACAAACGTTATGTGTGGTGTCCAATTTCCCAGTGCTAGCTGCACTAATGAAGCTGGTGACACATTTAACCTCTAAAGAAATAATTTATTACAATCTATCTGTGCAGATGGAACATCTTAATTTAGATGTACTATAATAGAGTCTGAGTCATAGTCCGCACTGTGTCCAAACAAAATATCTATCCCTTTCTTTCTGTCTTTGTTTGACTCAGTTTGATCTCTCCGCTTGTCTTCTCTCCTCTCCCGTTCTATTACAGCATCCAGTCTTTTCTTTCTTCCTGTCCCTCAATCTGCTCATTTCCAACTCAAGGTTGACACCTACCCAATTTACAAAGAAGTGCAGAAAAGCTGTCATCTCTATCATATCTATTTCTTTTTACTCAGCTATTCATTTTACTTCGGAGAAAGAACCTTACATTTGATTAATAGTGACTGCATTCTTTGTCAGCTTTCCCCACTTTTTTGCTCCTTTATCCTCCCCTCACGTCTGCATTCAGATATGTTGTTGATGTTGTGACTAAACATTGATAACAAGTGAAGTTATTAATTCCTTTAGGTTCTAAAAATAAATAATGACATTGTGTTGTATAAAAATGCAGTGCTGGTGTAACTTAAAATAAAATAAAAACATTACTTGATCCCCAAAAAATGTTGTGTTTGATGTAAGTTTCACGTAAATTTGCTTTAAATGTCAACACTTTTGTCCTCCCAACTCCTTTTCTGCTTTCGTTTGTACCTTCAGCTCCAGGTTTGGGTCGCTTCCCATGTAAACCAGCAGGCAGTGGAGGGCAGCCAGACGCTGAGGGTCAGTCTTACTGCTAGGACACCTTGGATGGAGGTGGCATAGAACAAATTTACTTTTATTTTTTATTTTTCTGTTTGAAAACATAAGCATATAAAAACACAGAGACACGAATGCAGATGCATAGGTAGACATCCAACAGTCAGGCACTGAACGAAGTGATGTATGTGCTGTTGAAAAGGTGGATTGAAGGAAAAAAGACAAAAGAATGAATAAATGAATTAAAGAATAGAACAAAACACTGAGCAAGGGACCACTGATCCATCTTTATTGATCAGGAAGGTTGAATCCAAGGTGCTGGCTGGGATTCAAGTTAAAGCTGTTCTTTTTTCCAAAAAGGCTCTGCAGGTGTACGCTCACAAAAATAACTTTCAAAAGGTAGGTTTCTCTTTCTATCTGCCTGCTTCCTGCCTACCTGTATTCTCCTCTGCTCTCAAGAGCCGCCACTGTGTAAATGAAAACCATCAAAATAATGACCCAGATATACTTCCTTTCCAACGAGTTTTGAATCACTCTCACCTAGGAGTGTCTGATCGCAGTATCTGCAGCAGGTAGGCTGGGCTAAGCTCAGCAGTGTGGATCCTCCCACTGGCCAGGTCCAACAGACCACCACTAGACTCTTCCTCCTCATGCAACACTATAATGCTAGATGTTTGACACTGCAGGCCCAAGTCCACATCAAGACCTCCAAGTTATTGAGAAACACAGACAGAATAAGACAAGGAAACATCATATTGGATTGGATTAATATGAGGAGCCCCTTCTCTACATTTGTACAGGTTTTGTTGTTTTAAAAAAACATATCAGGAAAAATTAGGAGCATGTGCTGTAGCTGGCAAAAGAGGGAAACAAACTGCTTCCCAGCCATCACTCAGCTTAGACATGATTTGTCCAAAAGCCTCGTCTTACCTGAGAGAAAGAGGGAGTGACAGAGCATCTCCTGCTGCCTGGTGTTGATACAATGAAGGAAATAACCCTGCAGGTAGACCAGGATGTAGTAACCTACATACAAAAATAACACAGCATCACTGTCAGAGTATATCTTAGCATGCTGTACGTACAGCAGACATTTACTGGGCTGCATGAGGATACACTTACAAGCACACACACTAGGTTGAATTTAAAGGGATTCTGGTGTGTGTGTGTGTGTGTGTGTGTGTGTGTGTGTGTGAGTGTGACTATGTGTGTGGACTAACCTATGGGAATGAAGAGTGGATGAAGCTGTGTGGCTTTCTGTGGCGACTGGTCACTGCCCAGAGAAACCCTGAATGTCTTGCTGCAGTCTGCAGAAAGTCAGAAAATCACAATTTGTCACCATGTGCCTTAAGATAAAAACAGTAACATAGGACAGCAATAGCAAGACAAAGAAATTAGGTATTATACATCCTTTGAATAGACAGCAGTAGATAGCATACATACCTTTGTGAACTAAAACAACAGTGTAGACCAGTTCCTGTTTGTCTTTAAGTGAACGGCTGTAGCACACGCACATGCTTCCTAAAACAAACCACAGGACAGTGTAGTAATCAGTAAAATACCATGTACATTAATGACAATGTTCATAATAATTATTAAATCAGTTGTGATTTGTTTGGATGGGAAATCTTTTCACATATCAACATGCATTTTTTTAAAGGTATCACAATAAATAATAGGACAATAATAGAGGTGAGGAGATTGTGTATTTCATTTAGAAATTCTTCTGTTATTATTATAATATCGTAGTTGTATGCAATAATTTGACTGGATCTCTGCTGCTCAAAAACACAATTCACTCATTTTGTGTATATAATAAAACATGTTGTATCATTATGTTCCATAGATTATAAAGTAGCTTCTGAGTTGTGGCAGGGACTTACTTTCTTGTTTTAACAAAGAAATGCAAAACACACAAACATATAGGATTAGTCACGTAACTGTAAGATAATATATATGTGTGAAAGCAGATTATTCTTTAAAGGATTTATGTGTGCGTGATTGTGTTACCTATTCTGTTTGTGAACACTTTCATCCTTACAAGCTCCTGCTCTGGTCTCTCTGTGTGATAATGGTCAAAACCCAGATTTACAAACCTGTTAGCCACACACACACACAAACAAAAATCCCAGTTAATTATGAGCATGTACAGCAAACAAATACGTTGCACAGCACAGGAAGTGTACAGGAATTCATTTTAGTGTCTTTTATTGCAGGTACATGTCAAAAACATTTAAAGAAATGCAGAATACAGAATGAGGTAGCTACTGAGAAAACATATTTCTATATTTATACTGAACTAGTAGTTGTTGCCTTACGTGACTGTGCAGAAAGGATTAGCAGGCAACTCTAATGGGAGTTCCAACTGTGGGACAGTAATATAAAGCAAGACAATTATATGTTATTATCAGGTCATTGTGATTATGACAGTATGTGCAAAAGACTGGTAATTTATTACATTCTAAGGCATAGAGATGACAAACCACAGTTTCGCAGGTATTGTAGGGGTAAAACTGAACACATCGGATCAGGAACTTGTCCTGTGAAAGACACGCGATTTTTTGTTATTCAGTGTAGGTAGTCTAAAGAACATAATCTATAGCTTTCTTTTTATAGATGAATGTAATTCAAAGCAAAGTTCTCACAAGTATAGTTGTACATGTCAGTGTGTGTGCGTTACGTTATGAGTGAGGTAGTAGAGTCTTTGTGTGTGTCCATCCCACTGGACCCAGCAGAAGTCCTCTACTATTGTCTCTGCTGTTTTGGACAAACGCTCAGGATTCACCATCACCTGGTTCACAGGAACACATTCATATTCAGCTTTGTAGACACACTGAATTCTTAATGCAAAGCTGCCCGGGAGGATAAGGAGCACACTATATTTTATGGCCTGAGAATGAGGTTGAAGTAATATTTTCTTTACACTGAGTTATGTTAATACATTTAAACCTTTTTTGCTCCTTAATTACTAAATATGTACAAATAATTGATTTACCTTACCTTAAAAGAGACTACACAGAACCCACCAGCCAGAAAAATCGTCCTTGCAGTTTATACTGTAGTTAAGCTGAGGCCACTTTCCACAGACAGTTCCTTCAAAAAGAACATAAAGCCCAACTTACCACTCTATAACCCTCCTGTTTTGTCAGCAGAACATGGTAGAGATCCACATCTGAAACGCACGGAAGGATAAGTATGCATTACTACAACTATATGAAACTTGTGAAAAGCCAGATTATTTCCCTCTAAATGTGATGATCTGTTTTTTAACGGATTAAAGAAATTTAGCCCGCACACACACACACACACACACACACACACACACACACACACACACACACACACACACACACACACACACACACACACACACACACACACACACACACACACACACACACACACACACACACACACACACACACACACACACACACACACACACACACACACACACACAAGCATAAGGGCACACAGACTCACATCCATCCTCAGCCAGCAGCAGCAGGTGGCTCTCCAGCACTGATGTTCTGTCAGCTTCTGAGCAGAGGAACTACAGACAGCCACAGAAAAGACGAGTCAGTATCTAAATGATTGTTTTTTTAACTGTTACCACATGGAGAAATCTATTTGCTGATTTTCATATTTTAATGCAGGCCTCAAACATTCTTAGAGTGTCTTTAAATTTGTGGTTTGGCAATAAGGGGAACATATTCATTAATAATTTCCCTCTGTTGTTTACAAAACACAACTGAGAAAGAGAGCCAGATAAGAAATGACAAAGTGAGTAAGAGTGAGAATGGCAACTAGAGGCCAATGCACTTTCAGCAAGCCTGTAAAATAAATGGTCCCTGGCACACGTACACTGAAAACCCCGATTGTCCATAACTGCAACATCAGCTCGTGGCTGCAGTAAAACCTGCATGAAAGTGGCTGATACAACACACACACACACAACCCCTACCTGCACTTTGACCCTGCAGTCTACTGCTTTGAGAACTTTAGTGTTGTTGATGGGATGGATCTCAATCAGGAGCGTTAGACACTTGGATACTACACAGACAGAATGTGAGAAGAAGGATTCAAAATGCAATTTGTTGAATACTTCAGGAAGCTGAAATAGTCCATGTCATTTAAATGAAATAGAGAGAAAGAGATCTTGGGTATTACTTGGTTTGAGGCGCTCCTCTCCTCTGGTGTTTTGTGCCAAGCTGACAGCTGAGAGGGAAAAATGTGTCATTTACATATATATCACACATCATTTGGCACCACAACAGTCAACAATCTGCACCCAAACTTTGTCTGTAGCCTCGTTCCTGTGGGTCCCCACCTTGCAAAAAAGTAATATTATAGGGATAGTGCTGAACAGTATTCAAGACACTGACATTTAGACCGGAATTTGGTGGCTCAGATCAAGCTGAACTTCTCTTATTGGGGGTTAACAACACAGTATTATTCACAGTATATTATCTGCACGCTACAGAGGCTCACCTAACAGCGTCTCCTCCTTGTTCAGGGAACAGCTGCTGACACACACCTGCTTGTCAAACGTGTACAGGAGCTGTTGGAAAGAACACACAGCCACATGGGAAAGGGTGAGTACAAACACGCACACACAAAAGCAAAATCTGCAGCACTAAAAGAGAAGGAGACACAGGACACACACACAATACCTTGTTCTGTTTGGTGTTAGAGTCATATTTCCCAATCCTGGTGGTTCCTGTTGCTCCCTATCAGAATAGAATAGAATCCACTAATTAAGTCATGTGTCTGTAAATCAATCAAACTAGTGAGATGGATAGTCTTAATCTGTCCGGATGGAGTAGACCTACTTTCCCACTGGTGTCTTCCCCTACAATGATGTGTGTGGAACGTTGTGCTTGACCTTCTCATTACCTTGGCTTGACCTTGCTGATTATCCTGGCTAGACCCGCTTCACTGCTTTTTTTGGGTCAGAAAATTTAAAATAAAAGGAGGGCTACTCTGAAACCCAAGGCACAGCCAGGCATGCATAACACTGTGAACCTTGCACTAAAAATGAGATGATTTTCTCTTTGCAGGCTGCACGTTGTCTTTAACCTCCTAAACCCACAGACTCTTTGGCGGGTCTGTCATTAAAAATGTATGCTGTGTACACACACACAGAATTTTATTTTAAAATTCCTGTAAGGATCTCAAGGCTTCTAAAAAAAATACTGAATATGTCAAGCAGAATAATAAAGAAATCTGTACAAAAGAATTTATAATTTTTCATTTGATGGCGTCCATTTGATGATGAAAGGTGGAGACATAAAACATGGCATCTGGGATTTCAGAATTTCACTCACTATAACTTCAGTGAAGGACAGGGACAAGCATATACCAGAATAGTTGTCAAACAATGTGCTGATAATGTTATATCTACATTCACAGGAAATTATAATTAAATGACAAACTTGGTGATTGTTATGTGTGTTTAAGTGTTATTTTCATATAAATGTAACCCACGTCCCCAAGTTAAAGAAATATACAGTATATTTGTATAAAACAAATAGTAATCCATGGCTTAAGTCTAACAAAAGAGACAAGACAATATATATAACATGGTAATGTAAAGAAGTCAGACCAGTGCAGGTTGTAACACAATTAAACTGGAAAGAATACTGGATTAACAAGGTTTAGAATAATTACACTTGCTTAATGAGCATACTCAGCATTATATATGCTTAATATGCAGAGCCTTCACTATAGACTTACCTTCCAAGAGTAAAGGACGCCCCCATCTCTCTCAATGTTCAGGATACGAGTGTCGACTGCTCCAGAGTACTCTGCAGACACAGCATCATTACTGCGGCCCCATATATCTTATCATGTCTAAAGGCAGTCTCAGGCTGAACATACTGCTAAATGAGAATATATTGTTTCCACTGTACAATTAGGACGTTCACAGTAAAACTCTCATACAGTTTCTATTCCTTTTAATGCAGTAAACTTTTGATTGCTTTGTAACAGCATATTACTTAAAGTCTTGCTGTGATATGTGGATCCTGCAAAAATGAGAAGCCTTTCTTTTCAGTCTTGTGTAAAAACAATAACTTGCACTGAGATACACTGGAAATAAAACAATCTGCGATCCATTTAGTTCATTTATATTTTCCCTAATTAAATATAGGATCTTAGGTAATGGAATCATACAGCTCCAGATACTTTTAGAGCATTCAGTTGTATTTTCTATAAACTTTTTCTGTAGTTTATCTTGGTAATTTGACATGCTGCTCCATATTTGAGACGCTTTAAATGCGACTGCTTTAAAGGAAATTCTTTTCTTTATCATGGTATTGAGAGAGGAAAGATGAAGAGTAAATTGCACCATCTACTGGACGCATTAACATTTTACTACTTAGGGATTCTGATTTAAATTCTATAATAATTATTCTATTATAACTTAACTTTATATATATAATAATTTAACTTTTAACGGGATATTACGCAATTTTGTACTAATTCAACAAATGTATAATCCAGTTGTATCCACTGAAGGTTTACTTAAACCTGACACTTTTAGCTAACACTGTTAGCCACCTATTGGTCAAAGCTCTTCAACTAACTTATGCATACGTTAGAAACAGTACACTGACGGACCGCGGACACCTGAACGCCTCACCTGTCACCCTGCAGACCGACGCCTCCTTCCTGAGGATATCAGACACCACATCTGCCTGCAGGTCAAACTTTGTCTTTAATTTGAGCATGTGTTCAGTCTCCTTGGCTTTCAGCACAAAACCCCTGCTTTTAAAACACTCCGGAGTGTTTTGTTTCCTTGAGAAGAGGCAGCAGCTGGCAGCTGGAGTCTGAGGCTTGTCATCATGTGACTGAAAGTCTACATGTTAAGCACTTGTTGAAGTGAAAGCAGAGCACTTACGTACATATCTGCAATTTCTTCCCCTATGCTTCTTCCCCTTGACTCACATATTTTTATTGACATGCGGAAATGTCACGTCCTGCAGTTAGCTCCTCCCTCCACAGGGAGCGGATAAGCGGGAGAGTGGCTTCCATAGGCCGAGGAAGGCATTTGTCAAGCGGGTTGGAATCTCTCACCGCCCCGCTGAATGAGTGCGCCATTCAGGCGTAGCCAGGCACGTCACACTGGTGTCATATATCTGTGACTCCAGTGGGTCCTAAAGTATGGATGGTTGGTATCAGGAGGAGGACTATCAACTGTTTCTAAATGTATGTAAGAGTTTGAGCTCTACAATAGGCACGATGTATGGAAAGTGTGTGATATGTGTTATGGTTTTAGGTTAAAAGATTTACTTACGTTGAATTAGCACCAAATGAAAAAAATTAATTAATTTATATTAAGCCTATTTAAGTGATGATTAAAACGCATAAATATGAGGTACAAACCAATAACATGAGCAGAAGAAGGCTCATGGAAAAAAAATTTAAAAAGGAAGGAGAAGAAACAACATACCAAAATGTGTTTCAGATCTTTATGATTAGTCAATAAATTGATTGACAGAAGATGAATGTGCAACTTTTTAATAATTGATTTTTCCAATTAAAAACTCCAAATATTTCATGGTTTCAGTGGCTCCATTTGGGGATTTGCTGCTTTTTCTGTTTTAAAATCATGGTAAATTTAAACCCGCAACCCTGCACACAGGATAAAGTTGACGATGAATGGATGGTAAATTTAAACTAGTTGGATTTTGTTTTTTGTTTTTTTAAACTTCTCATTCAGTAGACTAAAGTGATTAATTGATAATACAAGTAGTAGATTAATCAATAATAAAAAATAATCATCTATTGTTGCCCTGTAGTAGATTTAAATAGTCACATAGTAGCAGCATGTATGGATTTTGCTTTATCAGCCATTTTGAGTTTGTTTTCTTGACGACAACTGAAGTGAGACTTGTAGTGAGCTTCTAAAAGACATCGTCACAAAATAAGGAAAAAGTAAAATCGTTATTGTTACACAGGTTGGGTTGATGGCAAACAAAAAAAAGAAGGACATAAAATGGGAATGCCAAATAAATTATTCCATATCCCTGTATTGGAGGTAGCATTTAAAGTGAGAAATATGCTGGTGTTGGGATCAAATTGTTAAAGTTTCAGAAAATACATCCAAACACTGGTACAAAGCCCAGAGTCCCAGGAATCTGATTCAATGTGCCAAACTGAACACTCCAACGCGTGCCAAAATATTAGGTTAAAAAAGCATATTGAGCAAGCTGAGACCAAGCATATCAGTTGGCACTGGTCTTGGCCGTCCTTCTAGGCTTTTTACCAAGGCAGTAAATATCTATCTTGAATTTTTCAATCAAGGTAATGTTGGTTATTTTGATATGAGAGTCCTTCATCAAGTTTGTTTTCCTCTGTATTAACCTTTTTACAGTGCTTTAAAACACACTCTGTACTTTACAGATTGTGTTTGGAAAAAGGTCAGTTTAAAATAATGGACATCTGCTTGTAAAGATAACCAACTCTGAAGTACACTAAAACCACAGGATGTTTTTGTGACCACTAAATTTGATGCTGTTGAATGTTATTACTACATCAGCTTCCTTCCAGACAGAGCTCATTAAAAGCTGTGCATGTCATGACGCTTGGAATCCGTCCAAGAAGCAGAAAGTAATGTAGGTTTCTTCATCTCTGCACATTTTTATTGCAGTAATACCACATGCCTCTCTTTTCTTTACTGTTACACTGTAGACACTCTCATGCATTTGTTGAGCGCTCTGTGATAAAAATAACAAATGTTGCAGTATACTTATTCACATGTAAACATCATCCAGATAAGATTTTAGTAAGAAGAAATACTGTCTAAGAGTGAAAAAATGGAAAAGGTTGGTTTATGGAATGAACCACTGTTTGGGTTGCCAGGGCAACCGGGGTTTGAACCCACAACCTTCTTGCTGTGAGGTGACAGTGCTAACCACCGCCCAGTTAACTAGATGATTAGGAATTTTATAGAAAGAGATGTTTCTCTGCCACGTCTTCACAATTAATGAATTATTAATTCTGTCTTATGTGTGAGTTTCATGTAATTTGTCTGGGTAAAACTATCTGATGATCATCTTACAGCCCCATTCACTTGGTAAACCCACATTTTAGACCTCTTCTCGGGACTGTATGGGCAGTTGATTGACAATTGACATTAAAACCTCATTAAATATCTGAAAGATATGGGATTAATGGAGAGGATATAGGTTTTTCAATTTTTGTTTTGATTTGTTGTTTTTTTTATTTTAATTGGTTTTGTTTGTTTATTTGATTTCAAGTATGTTAGTCTGCAAATCATCTGTTCCACACTCCAGTCCGGTAGGTGGCCGCCAATCAAATCAAAAGAAGAAGAAGAAGAAGAAGAAGAAGAAGAAGAAGAAGAAGGATTTGGTGACGCCCCTTCCCCCGCCCGGGTCTCTCCTCTCGTCCTTCCCTCTGACAAGCTACACTACCAGGCAGGAGTCCCCGGCAGCAAGGCGCGCAACACAACACTGACAGCTGCGACTGAACCAAGCGGGGAAAGATGGAGCACAGAGACGCCGGCGTCAACATAATGTTAATGACCGATTCATACAAGGTAACGTACCCATGTTGGTTTCAGACGGAGGGAGGCTGGGCGGGTGGGTGGGTGGGAGGGAGCGGCTGATGGATGAAAATGTATAAAGTCAAGGTGGCTTCATCACCAGTCCCGAGGCCATCACACTGCTCTCTGTGGCCAGGGTCTCCGTCGTTTTACAGCAGGCCGAATGGGACGGAGGAAGAGGAGGAGAGGGCTTGTAGAGCAGACACCATATTCAGAAAGCAAGCATCCCTCTTTGAGCTAGCTAACTTACACCAGTTACCCACCGGCTCTGCTGGGCACAGTGGTATCAAGCTAGTTGAATTAGCTAACTTGCTAGCTCACAGAGAGAGCAGAAAGGGGACAGGGGGGATTGATATAAAAAAAGCTAATATTAGCCACTTGCTAGCAAGTGCAGTGGGGATTGCCCGGTGAACTGCACATGTCTCATTCAAGAACCCAGCTAAGCATAATGTTAGCCTGCGTGGAGCTAGCTTCTACCAGTGCAAATGCGTCACTCAATTTACGGAAAATCAAAACTGAAAGTTAAAAAGAGCCGGGGACATTACCCTCTGTGACAGTAGTTATGCGAGACCAAAGTGTTGCATACAATTGACACGCCTTCAAACGTTATTTAACAGTTGACTGCGGGCTTTTTAGCACTGATATATAGTCTCAAATGTAACTGTAATATAAAAGCACCTTACTGCTTACAATGTAAACAGAGAACAAATGCACTTGCGGCGAATGTACTTTCGCACGTAGCACGTTGGTTGGTTGCCAAGTTAGTTGCAGGGGTCATATGACAGCAAACAGTGATGGTGATGATGGGACAGAGAGGCAAAAGATTACAGAAAGGAAAGGGGATGGAGGTGGGGACAACAGCAGAGGAGTTTGAAAGACAAAATACAGGCATCAAAGAGGAAACGTTCAGACTGAGATCACATAAAAACGGCATACATGAACAATAAGTCTGATCTGAATAAAAACAAACAATGAATGTATGGTGAGGAAAGGGAATATGTGTGATAAATACAATTGACTGTGCACTTTTGCTGGAAAAATGACAGTCGATATATAACAATAAAACATTTATGAACCCACTCTAAGCTTAAATAAAATAACTGGGGCACTTCCTCACAATAATATAGGAAACACTCGAGGTAATAGGATGCATTTTTGATGCAAATAAAGTTTACTATTTTATATGGATTTTTTTCCTTACAGGGTGCTGTAAAGTTATATTTTAACGATCCTGTGTCTACTAATGCAGTCTTTTTGATTCTCAGCCAGGCTCTGAGAGTGTGAGCTTTGGGTTTAAGGTTCTTTAGAGCTTTACCCGATAATCTCCTAACAACATGGTTAAGGTATCGTTTAAAAGTTGGTGTTTTTTTATGTAGCAGTTAAGAGTCATGCAGGAAATACATTTTTCTTTGTGTAGGTGAATAGTCTTCTGATTAGCAGGGTAATTATTGTTCTATTGTTTATAAAGTAGTTGTGTGCCCTGAATTTCCAGTATATCCCGTCCAGGATGAACATTTCATTTCCAAGATACAGTTTTGGTTTTGATTTCTTGGAAACTAGTAGTTTTGCTATAATTTTCCATTCTGATATATTTATTAGTTTATTTCCATCTTAGTAATAATTCTTAAGATAATGCTCTTGAGTTTAAATTGCTAATGTTTCAGGCACTGCACAGTGTATTGATCTTAAACAGTCAATATTGTGTGCTTGATGTTATTGGTAAAACCCCTGCTGTTTAGTCTTTAGTGGTTGTGGAGGAAAAGCGACTTTACTGTTAAGTTCTCCTGGAGGTGTCATGGGCTTAATGAAAAAAACCCAAAAAGCCTCTGGATGACAGTTGGTTGATTTATTACATAAGTGACATTGCAACCATTCCTAACCCAGGAGTTATACCCTTTGTGTTGTAATTTATTAGGTAATATCATCGTAGCTTACGGGGGGGCGTCATCACTAAATATACAAATATTCTTAATATAAATATAGATGACTAACCTTGGGTTACAACAAATTTAGTTAAATCAAATGTTAAGTATCGCCACTGACTGGCACAGTAAAGGGCATACTCAGTCATCCGCTACATTGTAGCTTAAATATGAGCTCTAAACATAGACTGTAGTCAGCAGCAAAACATAACATTTTCATGAAATGCTTCTGGATAAAATGTCACCCTATTTTTCATTGATTTGAATTAATTGAACCTTATTAAAATAATAAGCCTTTTCTTAGTAAGTGTAATAAAAACCAAATATTGTAGATCTCGGTGAAACACTTTAATATAATTTCATATTCGGCTCATTTGCTCCACTTGGGGAATAGTGTCTGATTACTGATGATGTCTTACTACTGAAACCTGTTTCAGGAACAATCTCAATATAGTTGATACCTAGTAATGAGTTTCTTTTTATAAAAATTGGAAATGTATTTTCAGTTTCTCAAGAAAGGCACTTTTCCCAGTATGATCCTTAAGACACAGAGGAAGGCTGCTTGTGCTCTTGATAGCTACCAGGTGTGAGTGTGTCCAATCTAAAGCAGAACATTGCTGAGTAAATGTTTGTTTCTTGTTATGTCAGGATAGTTAAAGGTGCAACATGTAAGTTATGCCCCCCAAGAAAGAAAATATTCTTACACCTGTTTTCCTTTTCAAACAGAAAAATACAACTGTACTAGAGATGCACAGCTCGATCACCGGTGACCAGTATTGGATGGTTTTCAGCTTGATTGGCCTTGATCAGTGACTGGGGCCAATCAATTTCACATATCCGATTCTGCGCTGCACGATAGTGCACGTCATGTGCACAGTAGCACAGACACAGTGACTATTGCCACACAAACAGACACTTAAACATGTCATCAGCATGGATGTTCTTCACTGTGAGTGAATTTGTAATACATGTAAGGCCAAAATATGCCAAGTTTCCCACACAGACTTGTGCCCAGGTATATTAGCGGCCGCCAACGTGTATTTGGCGAACCATTTTTAGTTCTAAACTGTACACCTTCTGAAATCAAGTTTTCTTTCTCAGAGTTTTCGTCTCACTGAACGAATTGCGTTGTTAACTCATCTTAAAACACACTTCATTTAAACTCGAAAATAAATCTTACCAAAATCGTTGGTAGACTGCTGAGCCCTGTTCCGCTGCCCGCTCGCCTGATGCCGGTTCTGGTGGTTATTATGGACTCATTCAGCTTATAGCGCCAATAAGTATACTAAATTAATAAATGACACAACATCTATGTTTGGGTGTGCGTTGTTGTTTCACTGAAAGCGGCTTGTATGTGTGTAGCTTGTCTGTGCATGATTGTGTAACAACCTTTTGTAAAGGGTTAGGGCAAAGCAAAGCACTTGACTGTTTTGCAGACCAACCAGAGCCCCAATCCACTTTGTTCACAGGACATAAAAATAAGCTGCACCTGAATACCTTTATGTTTTGTCTGTTTGGATTGAAAAGAGAAGCCCATACCTAAAGTCAAGCTTGCCTATTGTGTTGAAACACACACACAGGAGTTCATTGTTTGTGTGAAGAGTCAGTCAGATTTGAACAAACTAGAGGGTGGAAGTGTGTGTTTTTTCATTGTTCATGTAAATTTTATGTGACAGCCACAAAACAAGTTTGTCCGCGTATGACCTAACGTGACATTTCTGACCCTTAACTCCAGAGAGAATTACACTAAGTGAATAGGTAAGGGTCTAGGATTTTGTGGGGAAAACATTTTTCACAGAACACAATGGCTACAGTGAGGGCTGATCTGTGACATTTAGGTAATGGGATGGTCCCATTATGCCACACTACCAGCTGCTGCATGCTTCAGATGTTGTGCTGTTTGGAAAGGCACACAGCAACGGAGAAATGCCCCTTCTGGTAGCTAGAAACACTTAATTCTTCCCACAAGAGCTTTCACCACTATCTCATGTTCACAGCAGTAAATCCTAAATGAGCAATAGAGAAATAATTGGCGTGTTTCAAAATGACATAACTGTGCACCAGGAACTTGACTTTCTATATTTCTAGATAAATGCTGTGTGTGGCGTGTGTCTGTATTTCAGTCTGTTCAATATATTTTGGTAATTTGAATGATGGTGGTAATTAAGAATGCAACTTCAGGGACTTAAATATATATTATATAGTAAGCTAGTTTTATAGTATAAGCATGAGGAGGAGGTTGGTTTAACATGTCAGTGAAAATCAGATCAGAATTGAACTGTTCTGATAGAACTGAATATTAATCAATAGTCAGCTTCACTCTAGGCAAAAGTGAAAGTTGTCTAGGGCTGCAATTAATGAATATTTTAATTAACGATTAAATTTAATAATGTATTAATTATGTCCATAAATTGTCAGATTTTTTTTAGAAAATGCCACAACCCAAGATAATGTCTTCAGATATTTTGTTTTAGACCAACCAACAGTTGAGAACCAAAAGATGTTCAGTTTATTATCAAGTACAAGAAAGAAAAGTTTCACCTTTAAGAAGCTGGAACCAGCAAGTGTTTAGGCTTTTTTTTGCTTTAAAATATATTATAAGTGATATCTGTGCATCTCTAAAGTTCTACACAAAGGCCTTTCTAATTTATAGCAGCACTGATTTTATTATTTTTTCCCACCTTGGGGGCAGTAGAACAAGGTATAAACAGAACATTAACATATTATCAACTCATAAAGTTGTTATGGAAATTTATGGGGGGAAATGGCTTACACATCAGATTCTGCCAAAATCACCCCATAATCATTTTAATATGTTTAACAATCAGAGTAATGATGTCAAATTGATCATTCCCTCTCCTATATCAATATCATTGCAATATCAGTCAAAATAATTGCGATTACAGGCACCCGAAGCTCCTCTGGTAGCGCGCACCATGCTATAGGCTCCACACACCCCCTTCCTGCCCCCCCACATTTGCTGTCTTTCTTCAGCTGTTTCTATTAAATAAAGGCAAAAAATCCCCAAAAATGATCAAATCAAATAATCACCATTAGATTTTTTTTTCAAAATCATCAGAGAATAAAACTTAAAATCTTCCTCATGGACTTGTCACATGCTGAGAAACCTCTCCCCATCTGCATTTTAATAAGTGTCCATCAAAAGCAGGGATTTCCGTCCGTATAACATCTTGGAATTGGGGCGTAGAAATGTGTAGTTTTTGCGTAGGCTCCACTATGTTGACAGCTAGCTGCTGCCTTTTGTGGGCCAGCGGGCAGTCCTAAGAGCATCTTTCAGAACTTTTTTTTTCCGCTGGAAATGACTGACTGACTGACTGACTGACTGAATATAAATATAATGTGAATGAACAAATACAGAAAAGTTGCAGGTTGGAAAACCAGAACAATGTGCTGAAAGAGGCTGAAACGCTCTGTAGAGATAAAGGCAGCTGTAAAGTCAGATGATAATTCTCTGTAAGTTGATCACTACAAGCAACTCCTTTCAGATTACACATAAGTTATTTTATCCATTCATATAAAGAAAATATTGATTTGTTCAGCTCTAATGACTGGCCTTGATTTGCCATTGTAAGTGTGTTCATGTTTGACCCTGGGAGGATTTCACACAATGAAATATGATGATTTACCAGATCTCCTTTAATAAAACTGTATCATCAAGACTACATGCTGTATGATTTATAATCAAATATAGGTTTCCAATTTATCACCCGGTGTTTTACGGTGTCCTCATATTATTATATTGGAAAATAAATGAAGAACATCCTTGGATGAAGAATAAGGAGGTGCCTTACTGGATTTGTGATTTTAAAGGTGGTGTGTATACATCTGCATGTGTGCCAGTGAATATGTACATGCACGTGGTCAGGCCTAGTGTCATGTTGTGTGTCTTGACTCTATTTTGAGTACTCGAAAGCCCAGAGGAAAGGACAGAGACAGGGTCAAAGAAACTGAGTAGTTCATTGACATTTATCTCTTCTTCAGAAACTGGGCGCGGAGCTGTTTTGTTCCCCCTTCGCCTGTTTGCCTGTTTTTATGTGTTGCGATCTAGCCTGTAGGCCATTTTCACAGGTAATGGTAGTGGTTGTAGTCAAATGAAGGACAAGGCTGTGACCTATATTTAGCTTTTTTAAATAGGAAAGGCCCGATATTCATCCTTCCTTCATCACTTACTTATTTCTCTGAGAGGTGTTTTACTCATACAGTATTCCCCGAGGGCAACTGAAAGACTTAATAGTATTTCACCATTGGTATTTAGTGTGTGCAGCTTATTACATGGATTTGGGTCAGATTGAACCCTTGATTTAAGCTGCTGTTTGTATGAATATTGGAAGCAGATCTGTCTGAAAGTAAATGTCAGGTTGCAAAATGATTGAGCTGTAGTTGTCCACCATCTTGTCGACCTTATTTGTGGAAAATTGCCCCTCAAATGCCCTAGCGTACTCTGCTGAAATCCCTGGTCTCATTTGGGATTTTATTGATGGCCAGATGGCTACAACTGACCAGCTGACATTATCTTTTCGTGTGTGTGTGTGTGTGTGTGTGTTTTTAAGGCCCCCACACGCCCCAAACAGTTCATGCTTTCTGTGTGTTTAAGAAACAAGCCTGGACATGTCTCAAACTGTTCACTTGGGTTTTAACTGTCAGGGTTTCTGGTATGGTCAGTTGACAGTTGATTAGAAGATCTGTAAGAGCACACACAACACCAAGAGTGGTATTTTCTGAATAAGAATAACAGTAGAGTTGCAGAATAATAACAAATATGCTTGCGTGGGAGAAGTCTGACGTGCCTTGCCCAGATTTTGACATTTTAGTATCGTATTATTTGATTTAACACAATAGATTGATAGATGGGTCTTTTGTGCAGCTGGAATGTTTGGTAACATCACAGATAAAATGTCACAATGATTGTGCTCCTTCACTTAATTTCCTCATGTTATCGAGCTGTTTCAAAACAAGCTGTGTAATCCTAAAGGTGTTTCAACATTTACACGAGAGGTTTCGTGAATTCCTCTGAAAATTTTGGTGTTTTTACAGTTTGTGAAACATCCATTTTCGTAATCCCTGTAATTTCACAAGATCTCACAACCTACATATGCATTTTGGCCTGAATATTAGGGATCTCCTAGAAACCCTTGCACACACCTTGCATGTGTGTGTAGGGAGGTGGGTGTTCAACAAGAAGATATTATTATTATTATGATATTATGGTCAATTAAGCCATCAGTTTCTTTTGTATGTTTTATTTGCATTACTTATTTATGGTAAATGCCCGTGCCATTCTGTCTCATCTCTGTGGCGTGTGCTCTGTCTCCGCAGGTAACACATTACAAACAGTACCCTCCCAACACGAGTAAAGTGTACTCCTACTTCGAGTGCCGTGAGAAGAGGACAGATCCCACCAAAAGCAGAAAAGTCAAATATGACAAAACCGTCTTCTACGGCCTACAGTACATCCTCCACAAATACCTTAAAGGTACGTCCTGACTCAGATTTGAATGATGCTGTTCAAAAGGGCCCATGCTTTGTATTGTGTTGTCAGTTGAACAAAAGTGCCCTTGAGCATCACGCTGAAGTGCTGCTCACCTCCCAGTAGGAGCTTCTCAGTGACAAACGCTGCCAGACTGAATGACTTTGCAACCGGCAGGTTTGGACCTCTGTTAATGATTTTCCCCGATGTCTGTGTAAATACTAATGTGTTTTCAGTCAACCAGTGAAATAAGGGTAACATTTCAATACTTAAAGGTGCAGACTTTTTTCACAGTACACTTCACAGTACACTAATGTTGTCCACTTTGCAATCATAGCGCATCCCAAATGCCTTTTGAGATGCGTTATTGGTTGCTGTTTTTTATACTTTTTTCTTCTCCCCCCTTCAGCACAAGGTCAAAGTAGCAGCACAGTACACCCGGTGCTACTAAAGATTCAATGAGTTGCTCAATGACACTTCAGCAGGGCAGGTGTTCGCTACTGTGGGCCGCAGTGACTGTCCTTTTTACTCACTTAAAAAGCAGCAAGGTTACAGTGTGCTTCACACATTAGACTCTACAGAGCCTTACACAAAGCCCAGCAGGTCAAGAAGAAAGGAGCAAGTGAGAAAAGACAGAAACAAGGCAAAGTATAATGCACACAATATAGTCTTTGCTCTAATTTACTCAAATTTATAAAGGTGAAGTCAGTTAGTGTGACCCTGAGGGGCATGGGAGAGAGCAAGAGAGACAGAAAAAGAAGGAGTCGAAAGAGGGAAAAAAAAAAGAAGAAGAATGCATCGCCCTCCTGGCTCCTAAGAGGATTTCATGGTGGGGCTGCAGAGGTGCGGGGGGGGCGGAGAGCCAGGGAGAACAGAGAGAGAGAAGACAAAAGCACAGCTGCTCTTTCTCCGTCGGCGGGAGAAAGGCCAGCTGTCTGCGCAGAGCGTCCCTTAGAGTTCAATGATTAAGCCAACTATTAGAGATGCGTCCTTGATCCTCCTGAAATCAAAAATGTGCACCACGATTCTTCTGGACTGAGTCATTGAGGGAATTTTAATCATCTCTAACTGTACTTTAGTCAAGTGCAGCAGAAAATGTGAACAAACTGAAGGTGATTGGGAGGAAGAGTAATAGTGAAAGTGAAAGCAGCCACCTGTTTAGGTATTAAAGGAAACCTCATTATTAGTTTTAACTCAATAGCCCTACTTTAAAGGGAGACACCTTTTCATAGTTTTCCATTCAGTCTCCCATAATGTAAAGCAGTTCAGTGAAAACAAAGAACCTATTTAGCCCTGGGATTACAGCTTTTTAGTGAGCAGTGTTGTTGATATTTTAGAAACAGCATGACAAATGTAAAAACCTCCCCACCAAAGCATTTTAAAGGAAGAAAATCAAGTCAAAGGAATAGTTTTGGGAAATTCGCACTCGATTTTGAGTCGAAAGTTAAATGAGAAAATATAATACCACTAATTAGCACAGTATGTCTTGTTTGTTTAAATTGCACTTTACAATTGGTGGTTTTTACGTGGGAGTTATGTGCTCTACATTTTTTTTTTTTTGTTAGTTTTTTACATATATAAGCAGTCACTTACTGGAGTCTTGTTGTCACTTGCCATGCAACCAGCAGAGACTCCAGGAAGTCGCTGCAATATCCAAAAAAATAGTCCCGCAAACATCCGGCTCTGTAACCATGCTTTAGAGGTAGCATTAGGCGAGCCCTTCCCCCCTGTTACCAGGATATGTGCCAAGCTAACCTAACTGGCTGCTGGCAGTAGCTTCATATTTACCGGGCAGACATGAGAGTGGTGTCCATCTGCTCATCGGGCTTGTGGCAAATGAGCAAAGAGTATATTTCTCGAAGTGTCAAACTCTTCATTCTAAGTTTTAAAATACTCAAGTATCCTCTTAGATTTGTAGACATATTCCTTGTTGTGGTTTGTTGTGCGCAGCAGTTTCTGTTGTCCAGGAACTTGAATGAGACAAGGTTGGTGTGTGTTTGGACAAAGACGTCTTGTCAGTGTGCAAAGGATGCTTCTAATTTCATTATAACAGTGGACAGTTTCAGAGTTTCATTCCAGTGCCTTTTCTCCATCAGTGTGTGTTTCTCCTAACATCTCTTTCTGTACCTCCTTGTGCTTCTGTTTTCTTCTCCCTTCCCCTTCCTCCTCCCTCCTCCCTCCTCCTCTCCAGGAAAGGTAGTGACTCCAGAGAAGATCCAGGAGGCGAAGGAGGTATACAGGGAACACTTCCAGGATGATGTTTTCAATGAGAAGGGGTGGAATTACATTTTGGAGGTAAGATTGCTTTTTATGCATATCTGAGTAGATTCCATGAGTGTTACAGATATTACTTTATAGGAATGGGTTTATTGAGAAAATTACTGAAAGTTGGAACTTTATATGGAGGAGTACATAGACACTAGTGTCGGTGCGCTTTAATTTAAGCACATTAAACATTCTGAAGGTGGAGTCTCTGTTATCAGAGAGGCTAGAGGCCTGTCTCAGACAGGCACAAGTACACTGTGGGAGATACATTTTGTGTGTTCCTGATAAACACACAAAATGTACATAGAGCAAGCTTGCAATCTGGTGCTGTGCTTTTCCATAAGAGGACTATAGGAGGCTTAACTGGTAACTGCTTTTATCTTGTATTGTTTTGTATTATTGTCTCTTGGGTATTATTGTCTTTACACTTGTTAAAGCACTTTGTAACTTGTTTTTGAAAAGTGCTCTACAAAGAAGATGATTATTATTATTATTATTATTATTATTATTATTATTATTATTACAAATACAAGTCAGATTCCGCAACTATAAATGAATCACAGTCAGTTGAAATATCCAGGAAAATGTGCACACTATGTTTTTGGTTATTGAGAGGTTCTGTTTCAGCACCTTGGAGAGAGCACAGCGCTCTCCACTGACGAGGCATTTTCTCGAGTGAGGAGAAGTGTTGATAAACTCGTATTAATATTAGTCTATAATCCAGCACACATCAGACGAACATCAAGCATACAAACGTAGCTCACTTTTGGACAGATGTATGTGTTATGGTACAGGCTATGATCTGCTACTTGTAGATTGGCTTCAGACCAGGTATATTTTGCAAAATCTCTCTGCCTTTCACCTAGGGCTGTACCAAATGTCATTGTTTTTACATTCAAAACTTCTTTTAAGGTTTTCAGATAAGCTTTGAATGTCTGTCCTCATATTTCACCCTAAAAAAATAACTTCTCAATTTTAATGAAGTGATTATTGGATTAAATTAATTTGTGGGTTTTTTTGTTAAGTACAGGCAGAATGAGTAGGATTTGTCAGTTACTGTTTGTAAACATATGATTCACAGTTGGCCCCCTGCAAAGACGGAGAGAGAGAGCACAGCGGCGGTTGAGCCAGGGCGTGAGTGAACGAGGAGTGCGAGTGCCATTAGCCAGAACAAAGCAGTGAAACGGAGAAATAAAAGTTATTTTCGGATTGTTTCACAGCAGTTACGTTCTAAAGCACAAATAAACACGACCTCAACTCCGCAAAATCCTGCAGGAAGGAGCCACATTGCCGGATTTTGTATGAATGCATGCAGCTGAAGCCACGCTTCATCCTGTGCGCTGTGCTTGCTGTGGGTAGCTCAGCCCTGCCCTCAATCAGACACATAGGGAGAGAGCAGAGGAGAGAGACGTGCGCTCACACAGTTTGCTCTGCGGAATGAACAGACATGGGGAGGGAAAAAAACAAAAAACAAAAGCTGTGCAGAATTCAGTCAACATTATAAACAAAACTTCGACCTATTCGGTACAGCACTACTTTCCATATTGCGCCCATGTGTGAAGCACACGTCTGAAGGTCAAATCTCACCAGAAACTGTATTTTCTCCAACTAGTGTGTGTCACCTTTGTCTCCATTTCTGGTCATCACAAAAAAGATACAAATGCAAACACTCTCTACAGGCTACAGAGAAGAAACTGCCACGGTGTAAATCTGATTCTGATTGCTACATTTGTGTCTGTGTGTGTCTTTGTGTTAATAGAAATACGATGGACACCTGCCAATTGAAATCAAGGCAGTGCCAGAGGGGAGTGTTATTCCTCGAGGCAACGTTTTGTTCACAGTGGAGAGCACAGACCCTGAATGCTACTGGCTCACCAACTGGGTGGAGGTAAGTTTGTTTTGGTTGTCCTCTGGGCCCAGAATAGAATAAGGGGTCAATTCTAGTGAGTCTAGGGACAGGGGACTGTTTAACTAAAATATGCTGTTGGTTGAATTGTGGCAAATGTAGGATTCATTGTGTTTTGAGATAGACATGCACACAAGTCAGCTTATCTGTCTATTCTGAGTCACCCAGCTTTATGGAAGTGCAATACTAAATCACTGGAGTTCTACTTGAATGGTATACGTTTTAAGCTCTGGATTAGCTTTGTCAAGTTAAAAGCCGCTTTAAATGTACCACCCCTATGCCCTCATGTAACAGTAAAAATGTTAATGTGCTGCAAAAAGTACATTATTAAGCATATCAGTAACATTTAATGCTTAGCTTTATTTGATTATTGATTAAATACTAAATATATTAGCAACATTCAAGTCCTTTTAATTACAGAGGAGGGTTAACGGTTTTATAAAAGCAGTAAAGTATTTAGCTTGGCAGCATGCCTGACACCACCTCTTATCTCTCCTTAAATCTCACCGAACTACAGTTGTGTCGTGCCTTGTTGCTTAATCACCGCACAGAGATGTGCTGTAACTGCAGAAAAGTCAGGCTGACTGAAAAGTGCAAGAGCAGAGTCGGGTGCTGAGAGAGTCCTTGTTTGGTGTTTTTGCAATTGACATAATATTTTAAGTCCTAAATCAACCCCTTGCTCTGACCAATGTTCTGTTCCCCCGAGACATCAGATATGTGAAATTACAGTGTAAAGAATGTTAGTCAGCTTTATTCACTTTGCATTTTAATTTACTTTAAGAGTGAATGATTAAGTTCCAGGCCTTCTGTCTTTTTTTATAAATACAGTAGCTGCTTTGTTGTAGTTAATAATATGATTTGTGTTGTACTCCCATTATGATGTTCCTCACACAGAATCACCAGAATCATGTGTGTGTTAACTGTGTTAGAGGGCTGCAGTCTGGATGAATTGTTCCTTAAAAGAATAGTTCGACTTTTTGGGAAATATGCTTATTGCCCTCTGGCAGAGAGAAAATGAGAAGATTTATACCACTTTTGTGTCTGTCTGTTGAATAGAGTTTAGCTTAGCGTAAAGATTCGAAACAAAGGGAAACAGCTAGCTTGGTTCTGTCCAAAGGTAACAAAATCCACCTACCAGCACCTCCATAGCGCATTATTAACACGTTATATGCCTTTGTTTAATCTGCAAAAAATCGTAGTGGAACGTCAATTTGCCATTTACAGGGTTTAGTTGCTAAACTGTGTCACTTCCTCATCGCAACTGGTTCTAGCAAATTGTTGTTTTTACATATTTTTACACTTTCATGTTTATTGTACAGACACAAGAGTAGTTTTAATATTGTCATCTAACCCTTGGCAAGAAAGCAAATTAGCATAATCCCCAAAATGTCATTATCATATTCATACTGTAGGTTTGGTAGAGTAATCAGTAGACATCCGTGAATATAAGCACCTGTGATCGTCCGTCAAGTCACAGCACATTTAAAACGCTCAAGCATAACGGGATGTGTCTTTTGTGACAGAAAGTTCAGCAGAAGTAAAATAGATTTTTGTGATTCGAAGCAGACACTTTGTTGGTTAATACAGCCTCCTCAGTGCAGCATTTGTTACGTTGAGCTAATGCACAGTGCGACTCCTCCCTGAGATGAGGAAGATCTCATGAACTTAATGCTGCATGAACAGGCTGTCCGCAATGACTCGGCAGAAGTCAGTTCATTTACCATGAGTGATATCTTCACTCTGTCTCCCCCTTTCTCAAAACACTCTCTTTCACTTATGCTCTCTATGCACCTCTCTTTCTCCTCGTGTTTAAGGCCCTGTGATTTACACGGACAGAATCGCCAGAATTTGATAGTAAAAATGGAATCAACTGTAAAACTTCCAAAATGTGGATGCAATTTTAAAAATCAGGATTTTCCCCAGGATTATAATTGGGTTTTCACAGCACTTAAGCCAAATTAATATAAGAAAACTATGCTGCTATGTTTTGGTGTCCTCTGCTCTCTGTTTTGACGTTTCACTAAGGGCAGTGCTGTTGCAATTCATTCATTGTGAATTGTCCCCTATTAAATAGTATTATAGTATTTTAATAGCCTATTGTTGGAATACATTTATTGTGAATTGTTCGCATAAATAATTGTTTATAATTCATATATTTGAATATTTCTATATGCATATTAGCAAGATGCATCAAATCTATTGATATTGATTAAATGTTTAATATTTTCTTATTAAATTGTTGAAATTTTATTTATCCACCACATGATTAAGCCCTTTTTTGGGGGAAAAATAAAATGCAATCTGGATAAAATGTAAATGGATTTCATAGGACCTTACTTCTTTGACTTCTTCCACAGATAATCATGCCTTGATTTCTTAAAAGAAAGAAAGAAAGTTGTTTCTATTTAATCATAATTTGTTATCTACTGATGCAAAAAAATAAAGATTTTAACATGCTGTACAAAGGAACTTTTGAAGTAATTACAAATGTGTCGTTGATTGGGTATAAGTCAGTCTGTCTCTTTTTTACGAAAGTATCTCAGCACGTTTTGTAAAAGTCCAGTGTTTCCTGGATGTGACTACATTTAGATCTATAATTTGATGCACATACACTCAACCCTAATGGCAAATACACTCATTAAAGGGAAGGGTGTTTGGACATGGGTCACCCACAGCCAAGAGCACTGTTACAACACACACACACTGTGCTGATAAATTTGGATCGCATAGACACACTTAGTCTCTACGGCTGATATAAATACATGCATAAATACACACACACACACAGTCATTCTTCATGGCTGAGGTAAAATTAGCCATGGTGTTCAGTCTGGTGTCCTTGGGCTTGTTCTCTTTCTCCTCCCCACTCTTGCTGTCCCTTCTTCTTTTACTTTCTGTCATTTTCTCCCAATTATCATTCTCATTTTCTCCCGATTGTCATTCTCTCCGTCACACCATGTTCTCCTTTTTTGTTTTTCTTTTTTTTTTTTTATGTCTGTCTTGCTCTTTTGGCTCTCTGCTCCCCCTGTCTTCCTCATTCTCACCCCACTCTCTCATTCCCTCCATTTTGTTCTGGGACAGTGACCGAGAAGTTAAGTTGGTGCGTGTTTGTGTACACACACATTCCTCCTGAGTGTTGTGCTGCTGCCCCATTAGACCGCCCCTCCCCCCCCACCACCACCATTACAGACATGAGATCCAAGGCAATTAGTCTTGCTCCGGCAATCACATGACTTCATATTATGGTTTAGATTATGATTAGTCTGAGGTGGCATGTGACTCTGTGCTGAGGGTTATAGGGTGAAAAGACACACTGTGTAGTATTAGTAGGCAAGTGAGGAATCAGAACTGAAAGTTCACAGAGATGGGATTAGCTCTCTTTCACTCTGTATGTGTTGGTAAAGAGGTTTTGAAGTGCACGTACTTAACTGTCACTCCTTTTTATACTCACACAACTTCATGTAAGTTGTGAAATGTTGCAGAGTGTGTGTAATTACACGATAATAACAGCTTGAGGAAGTATTATTATTGAGTAATTGGTAATATTATTGAGTTTCCCCTCGCAGGATTAAATAAAGTATATCTTCTTCTTATAGTTTTCTAATATTCTCTTTCTAGGAATAAAAGTGAGGTGGTGAAGTTGTGATTTAATGGTGAGAATTGAATATATAATCTACCCTGCCTCTATCTTTTTCAAAATGATTTTTGAAAATGACATTAAAATGAATCACTATTGAATATTAAGGTAGAATATATATTAATGAATTTATGTATAAGAGCACACACACACACACACACACACACACGTACGTACTGGACACTTATGATGGCAGAAAGTGTGGATTCATAAAATTTCCCAGGTGGTGGTGTGGGTACAGATAAGCCACTTGTTTTCATATTGAATTGTGTGACTGGTCCAGTTGACATGAGGCATCGAGGAATGTATTTTCCCCCAGAGTTTGTCTTGTGTGAATAAGCAACCCTCTTTATCCCCCTGAGCCTGTTAGTTTGGGGTTTTAGTACCAGAAGAATACTGGGGAAAGCAGGATGGTTCGACAAGACATTCACTGGTCTGTAGAGTGCTGGCAAAAAAAAACATTTTGTTAACCTAGATATTATGTTCACATTGAAAGCTGTGTTTAAAGAGGCTCATTGGCTTTGAAAACGTTGTTTGTTAATGTTTGTTTGTGTGTAAGAGCTGAGAGGTGTTTTAAATCATAGACAGAAATTAGAAGGCGTGAACCTTAAACCTAATAAAGATCCAGTGAACTGCACTGAACTCAGCTGTCCTTCCTTACTCCATCAGACCATTCTGGTCCAGATCTGGTACCCCATAACTGTGGCAACCAACTCCAGAGAGCAGAAGAAGATCCTCGCCAAGTACCTCCTGGAGACTTCTGGGAACTTGGAGGGACTAGCATACAAACTACATGACTTTGGCTACAGGGGTGTCTCCTCACAAGAGGTACTGTATACTTCACTATACTACTATACTGTACTATACGCAGTACAGTAGATTTTGTCGAAGTGGGGCTGTATACTATGCTCATCCTAACAAAGCTGGAAACCCGAAGATTTTTTTAGGCAAACTAACAAATAGATGGAAAACAAAATAAATGTGGAAGTTCATTCTCAACTTTGGAAATTCTAACAATCCCAGCTTTCAACAGTGTCAAACGGCACTCAGTTGTCATGTAGATGGGTCTGTTGACCTAAGAGCTCAGTACCTTTTTACAGATTTCATCCATAGCACTTTGGGGACATCAGCGATACACTTGACTCCACTTACTAGCTTTTCCTGGAGCTTTCAGCCCTATCACACGGCGTGTTAGCAAGTCGACTCTAAGGTTGGATCGTTTTGAATGTTGTTTGAAACAAACCATGTCCAGTTTACTTTTAGGCTTAAATATAAGGTATAAAATGGGAAAGACTTATAATAATATAAGAAATATATATAAATAACAAATAGTTAAACTTCAACAAAATTGAATTAATGATTTACTTTATAATAGGCTGTGTTTGCCCTTTAGCTCCTATAACCTGTTTCGTTCCTATTTGCAGACTGCGGGCATTGGGGCCTCCGCCCATCTGGTCAACTTCAAGGGCACAGACACTGTAGCTGGCATAGGAGTTATTAAGAAGTACTACGGCACCAAGGACCCTGTACCAGGCTTCTCAGTGCCTGCTGCAGAACACAGGTAGACACTCACACACCTTTCTCAACATATAATGTTACTAACTGAATCTTTGAGACAGGATATCTTTCTTTGTAGCCCATGTCATTATTTAGCTATAGAGTGTTTCCTGGCTTTTCCAGAGGGTTTAGTGGCACCGTTTCCATTGTGATGTAGGGCAGTAGCTCACCACCCAATTAAATACACAAGCAGTAATACGACCTTTAAGTTATGATGGGTGTCTGCCAACACTTTTAAGGAGCGTACAAGGTCCACAGAATCGTTTAAGCAAAACATTTGGCCCCAGGAGGATGTTAAATCCCTTTGCACACTGTCAGTTAGCATAAGTCAAGTATTCACATATACCCAGAAAGTGCACGGGCATCATAGGCACGTCACTGCTCATCTCCAGTGCTGCCTCTAGTGAGATGGTCCATGTTTTCGATGAGAGCCAGGTCTGGAAGCAAACCTTTTCAGGCGCATGCCAAATTGATTTTCAAAACAGTTTGTCATCTTTCCTTTGTTGTCTGCCAAATCTGTTGATGGAGTGAAAATGCACTAATTGTTTGGCAGCGGTTGGTGTTAATTTGCTTCCCCGATTAGAGCTTGGTCACCCTCGCACTTATTATCTGATTCATCTAATGTCAGTGTGTCAACGGGGCTGTGATTGGCAGAATGCAAAGGATTTGATTGGCTGCCTCACTGACGCGCATGTCCCTCACATGTCTCTGGTGTTTTATTGCACTGATCTGTCCTGCTCAGAGCGCACGCACACGCATACACATGCGCGCGCGTGCACACACACACACACACACACTTACTTTCTCTTTCTGTTTCGCCCTCATGCACACAGTCGCGTCTTCCTTGCCACCAGGGCAGTTACTGCCGCTCCAGCTCACCTTTCTTCCCCGCACCAATGCATTGTGGGATGGTGGCAATAGTTGTCATAGTAACCATTATGTAATGGCCCGCTCCTAAGATCTGTATGGTTTCTGCCTCAGAGGGAGGAGTCACTGTGAAATTCCACTTTGATCGAGATGTAGAAGGAAAGGGAAGGGTGTTTCAGAGCAGAGTTATGTCACCTTCAGAGCTCGTTTTCCTGTAAATTTTCAATGGAACAGAAGAGTTTCATAGACTAGTAATGGCTCTGGAAAGAAACTGCAACTGAATCAGAAGTACTATTTAGAACAAGTCTGTCGTTTGTGTGAAATAGTATTAAAACATATACCGTCTCAGTTTTTTTAAAAAGTCTTGCTGGAGTGCCAAGTAGCTTAGGTTTACTCTGTGAACACATTTTTTTTTTAGTTAATAGCACTTCCAAAGAAACCAGAAACTAAATCCCAGCTACCTTGTTTGCGTTGGGGTGGGAGCGGGAATCTCAGACATCTGACAACCTCTGCACACAAAACTGAAACTGTCTTCAGGGCCAGATTTGACCAGGGGGAAAGTGGGGAAAAAAATATGTTTCTCTTTTTGTAGATTGGGTGGACTAAATATGGAGGTTCTTGAACACAGAGGGGGCTGATATGATTGGTCAGAGGATAGGATGACACACCAATGGGACGACAAACAGTTAGGGGTGAGAGAAAAAACAGATTGTTAGATTCATTGCGATGCGGACGTGGAAGATTCTGATTCGTTTAACAAATATCAAAAAATCAATTTAAATGTTAATTGATAACGTAATGTTGATGAAATGCAAAAGGCGGAACCAGCGGAAGTTCAGCACTCAAACTGTCTGGCGCGCACATAACAGAGAGACCAGTTTTCCCCCTGTATTCGGCACACCACCGGTGCGTAATAAATAATCGCCCTTCTAAAACGTCACACAATCATTAATATCAATGCGCAAGTAATGATTTTTAACTCTCACAATGTGCGAGCATTGTGACACTTAACGCTTGGCAAGCTCTTGGTGTGGCCGAGCAAATGAGATAGAGCGAGTGGTAAAACATGATGGGGAAAGTTGGTGGAGAAAATATTAGCAGTAAGTTTCAGTCTGGTAGTAAATGTGTAGTGAAGTTCAAAGTGGGTCTTTCAAAAGTCTGTAGTTTCCCCAACTGCTGGAAAAGTGAAGGCTGTTAGCGCTAGCTAACGTTAGCTAAGTTAGTAATGAAGTAATATTAAATGGCTCAACTGTATGTCATTAGTACTACTTGTCAAGGGTTGAGAACATCTGGTACAAGCGTAGACTAAACTGGTGTACAGCTCTGTCCCGTACACACTGTACATCCTGATAATTATATTTCAGTTTTCGGAGGGTCTGACTACAGGTTGTTAAATGAAGATCCTTGGAGCTGAGGATGATGAAGTAAATTAGGAATGCAAACTAGTCCTTTTATGCTAAGTTGGACAGGTTTCTTTTGGATTTTAATTTGCAAATTAAATGCTTAGTAATTATCCAGAAATCCTGTGTAGAAAAAAAAAATGATGCATCCATAATCGCATTCCAGCCTCTGAATCATAATCGAATCTAATTGTGAGGTGCCAAGAGAAATGGTTATTAGAACTAAGCAAGATGATCTTCATAAACAACACTATGTTGAAGACACATGATATATAAACAGCATATTTGTGACAATTGAATGCATATTATGCCTGCAGTCAAAGGACCAAACGTTTTAAGTAGCCAAACTCAGCTGCTTAGCTGCTAAGAGGAACAGATTAAACATTTACATGCCAAAATGATTTAACCTCTTGCCAGCATGTGGGACACCTGGAATTGTATGTAGCTCTTGCATTTACCTGTCTCATCAACAAACTACATAGTAGAGAATTGTAGTTAAAAAACAATATGTCTTTGGCTTTAAACAGTAGTACATCTGCTATCTCAGGCAGCTAAAACAGACCTATTTTAACCCCAAGATAATACAATTTGGCTCAGGTCTGGTTTCATCTAAGACTAAAACCTGGGGTGCACTGCCCTCTTCTGGACAATCTGTGGCATTATCATTTGATGAACGTCTTTGTTTCTCCCTTTCCTGAATATTGAACTGGCGGGAAGTGGTCTCCTCCCATTTATTTGTTTACTAGTTCATGTAAAAGCATGTAAAACCTACCACAGATGTTGTCCACAGTATGTTCTAGTTTTAATCATCAATATGGGAAGATAAATGATTGCAGGACACAAAATAATACGCTGAACAAAATTATAAACATAATAATATAAACTTTTATTTATTTATTTTTTTTTCCCATTCATCGTGAGCTCAACTCAAAGATCCAAGACTTTCTCTATGTATCTCTGAGTTCAGCTCATGATGAATGGGGGCAAAAACAAAAGTGTTGTGTTTCTAATTTTATTCAGTGTAACTTCACTGTTGGTCTCTCTGCAGTACAATCACAGCGTGGGGGAAGGACCATGAAAAAGATGCTTTTGAGCACATCATCACGCAGTTCCCCAACGTGCCTGTATCCATAGTCAGCGACAGCTACGACATCTACAACGCCTGTGAGAAGATCTGGGGAGAAGACCTACGGGGGCTGATAGAGAAGCGCAGCGCCGATGCCCCGCTGGTTGTCCGACCAGACTCAGGAAACCCTCTCGATACGGTTTTGAAGGTGCATTCACGTGCACAGCTTTCCTTTCAAGTAGGATCTTAAAACAAGCGAGCACATCAACTTCCCAATCTTGGTACAACTATCTGCTCTTCTTTTACTTCTGTCAGGTTTTGGAGATCCTGGGTAGGAAGTTTATTCCAGTGGAAAACTCTAAAGGTTTTAAGGTTCTCCCTCCTTACATCCGAGTCATACAAGGAGACGGAGTTGATATCAACACACTGCAAGAGGTACGGACACATGCTATTTATTCATGCATTTATTCGGACACAACACCACCATAACAATAGGTTGTATCTTTCACCGGATGGTAAAAGCTTTAAAGCAGCGGGGAGTAAGAATCTTCGCTGTCCTGTATAAACCATGTATCTCTGGAATGGGGAATATTATGAATTAATAAAATATGACAAATTTCCTTTCAAGAAGTATGACGATTTTCTCAACCCATAAAGGAACACTAAAGAAAAATAAATTAAAAACACCAAATTTGGAGATACATGGAAAATCACATGTTGTACATGTGCGTTACATTTTTGGCTGTGTGTGTTTTGCTACAGATAGTGGAGGGAATGAAGCAACACAAGTGGTCCATTGAGAACATTGCCTTTGGGTCCGGAGGTGCTCTGCTGCAGAAACTGACCAGAGATCTGCTCAACTGCTCCTTCAAATGCAGCTATGTGGTCACTAATGGACTGGGGGTGAGTGCTGGCACGTTTGAATGTAGCTATTGTGTTTCAGTGAACCGTTGTATCAGTGTGGTGTTTAAATCAGATGTGAAAATAACCCAACAGTTGTGGTAATTGCATCATGTGTAATGGAACTGTTTTTGTGGTGGGAAAAGGTGAACGTGTTCAAGGACCCAGTGGCGGACCCCAACAAAAGGTCAAAGAAAGGTCGCTTGTCTCTGCACCGGACACAGAGTGGAGACTTTGTCACCCTGGAGGAGGGAAAGGGCGACCTGGAGGAGTATGGCGTGGTGAGTTTAACGACCACAATAACACAGACATTTGTACACATTAAATGCAAAAGGAATTCATTTCACCAACACTGACCTGCCTCTTCTGTCACCTTTTGCATTTTTTGTTTTTCTTTCACTCTGCTCCTCCTTTCTCCCTTTTCACCTGTCCTTCTGCACTCCTGTTTCTTTTCTCTTTTTTTTCTTTTACCCTCCCTCCAACTTGTTATGCTATTCATCTCCAGGACCTGCTGCACACAGTCTTTCAGAACGGGAAGATTGTGAAGACCTACACATTTGACGAAGTCAGAGACAATGCCAAGCTTAAAGAGAGCGAGCTTGAAGAGCTGCTCCACTGAACGCAGCACAACTGAACCGCCACCCTCCACCCAAACCCCAAAACAACCCCACCCCCCTTTGTCTTTCACCTTTTGGCCTCCGGCGTCACCTCTGAAAATGGAGGTAGCGTGCACTTCAGATTCCACTCCCAAAGCCAAAAGTTTCCTTAAAACCTTAAAATTAACAGAAATTCACCCCTCAGTTCCAAAACCACTGTTTCTGAGGAATTTGGAAACTCACAAACCTCTGAACGGCGAGCACCCCATTAATGTGTGAGGGGGAGGGAAGAGAAGAAAATGACTGAGGGGTACTGTAAGCGACAGGAATAACTAGACGTATATAAGGAGAGAAGTTGAGATTGTGATGATAAAACGCGATAAAACACTTCTGTGCACTGCTGCCACAGAATTGGCATGTTGCAGTGATGATTGTAGGTTTTTGAATGGGCCCTTGGCGGCTGCATGCGGAGTGAGCACACTGAGTCAGAGTGAGAACAGTCATGACAGAAACAGACAGAGAAATGATAAGCCACACCCACACCAATGACCGTGCCCCGTGTATTGTGTACAGAACTGTGTAGAGAGAAAAAACATGTCTAAATCTACGTAGCTTTGTCTTTTATGTGAAGGAAGGTATATAACGGTGCACCGATAACATTGACGGACAACAGTTAATATATTGCTTTTATTGGAAGCTCACAAACACCTAAACTAAAATTATGGGTGATGAAGGAATTCATTTTCCCGTTTTCTTGCTTTTAATAGGTAGTTAAGTACTACCTGAATATTTTGTACTCTTATTCCGCCACATAAAATGTTATTGGTGCATCTCTGAAGGTTTATAAATGATCATCTACCTGCCGTTATGTTGGCCCAAAGAGCATTCACATCATGAAGGCCCAATTTTAATGTTTTTTGTTTGTTTGTTTACATTACGTGTAAACATTGGATTATATTGCTCGAGCATTTTTAAAGAAATTTATGAAAATTGCTGATTTTCCATCAGTATTGTCAGCGTTACCAGAGTCCTGAAGAAGCACCAAATCTTTACAAAATGAACTTGATTAGATTTAAGTCCAAAGTTTTGGATTGGGTCTTCAGGGCGGCGAATGCTCTCGAAACCAGCCTTTGTGTAAGAGTTGATGTAAAAAACTAAAACTAACAAAAAAAACGTCACGGAAACCGTCTTCACTGGAATGAAGATGATCTAACGTGATCTAATGTGTTCATGAAAGATTACATATGTGGCTCTGGGGCTGAAATGTATGTTTAATGTGTGTGTGATTGGATTTGTTTTGTGTGTGTACTGACATTTTCTTCCTTTTAAAGGATTGTGTAGTATTCCTTTATGCAAATGTACATGTTGATCGGGGGGAACAGAGAACACGCTTCAGTTTACTTTGCCAGCCTTTTGCTCTAAAAGAAGACACAGCGTTGTGACAAAACAGGTGGCGATACAGTAGTGAGTGTGTTTTTCTTTTGGGCAATGTACAAGAAGGCAGAGAAGTAAGACCCGTGATCTAAAAACATCTTTCTGACGGGAATGTACCGGCCATGCATTGGCATTTGGCGGTGCACATTTGCAAACCAGCAAAACGTTGCTCTCAGTATTGCTGCCCTAACTCTTGAAAAGCGGGAAAGCTTCAACAGCTGTGTTTCTGGTAAATGTGCCCAGCAATGGCACATTGTACTCTTGTTTGGATTCATTGCCCAAGTATAAATGGGATGTTGCTGCTGATGCCTTTTTGAGATAATTATCTTCCCAATCCGAGCATCTCAGTGTCACTTCTGTTTGCGGGTGTGTTTAGTCACACTGCTGAGCTGGCCCTTTCGGAGTGAAGGGATATTTTTTTGTCTCAGAGCTAGGAGGGATTGTGTAGGTGCTAGGAGCAGGTGACATCACAGGAAACAAAAAGGTTTGTGAAGACCAGAAGCTAAATATTTAGCCATGGATGGATGGACTATTGGATAGATTGTTATGAAATGTACAATTCACAGGATGAATTGTAAAAACCTTGGTGATCCATTAACTTCTCATCTAGCGCCATCATCAGGTCTAAATTTGAATATGTCTAATACTTTGGTTTTTTACCAAATACATGCAAAACTGATTGCCACTCTCATCAGCCTCAGCTGTATTTTGTGTGTTTAGTGCTAATTAGTAAAATGTTAGCATGCTAACACACTAAACTAAGATGGCAAATATTATAGCTGCTAATCATCAGCATTGCTGTACATGTTAGCGTGCTGACATTAGCATTTAGCTCAAAGTACAGCCTCACAGAGCTGCTATCATAGCTGTGGACTGCCTTGTTAAAACTTTTATAAAACTCCAGGTAACAGTTTTATTCAATGTCTGCACACTTTTCAGACCCTCAGCTGCTTCACATTCATTGCTTCACATGTTCTCACCTGGGAGCAGCCCACTGCTACCCAATTGTTTGGCCCTGAGCAGCTTCACTTGAGCTATTAGAGCTTCAGTGACCTTACCCCCGTTCCCTATGGACCTCAGCTAGTTTTCTGTGATTTCAGGAAAGACCTTGAAGAAACCTGTGATGTCACTGACTTTTGGCTCAGACCAACCTGCTCAAACAGACAAGCTGGTATACATGCTAAAACAATGTCACAGTGTTTTCTGTATTTCCTTTGCTTTTTTTGCACCTGTCGCTACTGTTACCTGTAAAATCATTTATTTTTTTCTGAAGAAAAATACAGTTCTTCTTTACTTTCTCCAAGTATGGGGTGCATTTTAGTATAACTCTGATTTCAATATTTTGATACTGTCTAAGTTCTTACCTCAGAGAAATATTATTATTTTGTATGACAAAGGAGGAAAAAAAATGCCAGAACTGTTGCAGTGAATATCCTTATTCACAAAGGATGCGGCCATACTGCCTTCTCACTTGTACATACAGCAACTAGTTTGACTAAGAGCAGAGAGGGCATGCTAGAGAGACGACCACAGTAGATAATATTATTATTTTTGTCAGAATGATCGTTTTTGTACCAACAGAAGAATATCCAAAACAGTTTGAATTGGCAGTGTGACTGTTTTTTTTCTGACTGTCCGGCTTTTAGCTTCTGTGTGTGTGTGTGTGTGTGTGCCTTGTGTGAATGCCTCGTGTAATGGATGAAAAAGTGTTTGTGAATACTTTTTTTCCTTTCTGTTGTTGTTGTTTTACTCGTATGTATATGTTGGTTGTCCCAAACTCTCTCCCAACACAACTGATATTTTAACTAATATAACTTGCTATATTGTCAACAATACATTGATTAAAGATGCCACCCTGTCAGTTTGAAATAGTTGATTTATTGTGCCTACTTTTATATAGGATTGATTTAAAGTACTATCTCACAAGTATTGATCTTTTCTGTTCAAATGTCATTAGCTGAACCCCACGTTGCCAGTTAAACATCCTTCAGGGAGTTGGAATTATACACACTACAAACCCAATTGACATTTAGGTAACACTTTAATTCATGGATCTGTAATTTCCTAACAATTTCCCAGGAAGTTCCTGGAAAGAGTTCTGTAAACATAAATATGATCTGCTCCATTTACACCCAAGAAAAGAATAATTCATTATTCAGTAGGAAAAGTTATTTTTCATGTATGATGAATTGTATCTGTAGACAAATGCTTACCTTTTTGCATGTTCAGATAACCAGCTGTGCACTGACTAAGAGTAACTCTAGATTAAGCTAACATTTTTATTGAAATGAATAAATTTCAGTATACTGATTTCACCCTGCTGCTATTTTTCCCTATGATTAGTACCAAATGACAAACTTCTTGTTCTTCACCAGCATTTAGTATCTCAACTACTTTTTACTGATTCAGCTGCAAGAAATATCTGAAAAACTTTTAGAAAGCCTGTTATTAAAATGCAGGTTGATGAATGTAAACACTACTTCTACTTTTATGTTGCATTGTAACCATGTTCTGTGTAGTTAGAGCTGCATTCAGAAAATCAGTCCCTACGTTGCATCTAGGTTCTATGGTATTGTACAAGGCTTGGTGTTGGTATGTTTTTGTTGTTAGACACATCCTGGACCAGAGCTACAGAAGACCGATATCGACCAGGACAGTATATCAACTGACTAGTATATCTCTATCTAATGAGTAACAAAGTATGTCAGTACAGATATGGCAAAGATGTCCAGAAACAGTGCCTCCAACAGAGCACTGGCAAATGTATTTTGTTAAATGTAAAATGTCTTACTCTGTCCATATTGCGCTTACAACACTGTATTAACCAAATGTAAGGGATCCTTATTAAAATGTTTGTGTTTATGGGTCAACAACTATAAGCTAATTTATTGTCAGACTTTTAAATCTCAAATGACAAAATCTCTATGAAGATGAGATTTTTTTTTGGCCCATTTTAAAACAGTTTTTCCTTTTAGACCCTTATTAAGTAGTCTTGTGAAATTACCTTTTATTCATTTTAAATGGTCATGTTACAGGTGGCCTCTTAGGTTTTCCCCTTTTTCATCGTTGAAAGACTTTTGAGACTCTGTGGTTTGCTGTGAGAGGCATATGACCCAGTCGGCACCAAGAGGCGTTTCCACACTCATTGCAAACTCAGCAAGGAGGAGGGAGCCTACTCCAACGGATGGATCCAATGAAAACCCATTAGGACTGAGATTTTTTCACTCCCAGCCCAGTAGAGGAAAACCAAAAACTTTTTCTCTTTCATTTGGTATCCACTTCCTGTATTTTGCACATCACCAAGCGGGGTGCATCACCAAGCGGGGCGCTAGGCACTCGTCTTGCAAGCTACACTGCAAAAAATATCCACCTCAACTAATGATTTTTCCGTTAACGTTTGCTGTTAAAAAAGTTCCCGGAACCTGCAAAAGTATCTTCGGTAAGTAGAATGATTTTATCTCCATGGCAGACATTTGATCCATCTGCTCTGGCGGTAAGTTGGGTTGTAAAACTCCCTTTTGATAATTTGGGCTGGTGATTTTTTTTTTATTTTTTTTTTTTGCAGCGTTGGCAGTAAAACCACGTCATTCTGTCAAACAACTCCCCTTTTTACTCCCTGTTGGACCAACATCCACAGTTTAGGAACAACTGGATAAAGATTTTGGATCACAAGCACAACCATGATGACCGGATTTCGGCTGAACTTGACGCCGCTGAAGGAGCCTCTGGGCTTCGTCAAACTAGTGGAGTGGGTAAGTTAGAGGCAGATACTGCATGTGTGTGTGTCATACCCAGAGGACAGGGAGGTTCAGTCCTTTTGCTTGCTCCTTGGGTTTTCCTTTTTCGCGGAGATTTTCACCTTTGAGGAAAAAGTAATCTGCTTTAGGGGGGATATGTTAAAAGCGCAGATGGCAAAACCACACAAACATAATCAGGACTTCATCAGGCATACACAGAAAGCATATATCTAATCTATCTAATAAAGCTGATTTGAATTGAATTAAAAATATCAACTTCAAATTCATCTCTTTCTTCATAGGCAGCTTTGAAGTTTTACACTTAAAATGTAATTTACTAAATAAAGCTCAAGATGGAAACTTATAAGCAAGCCAAAACCCAACAATATGCAGATAATGACAATAATTTAGATTTTTCTTGAAAATATTTTTACTTTATCTTATTTTACTATCTTTCTGTAAATTAAGATCTTTAAGAGTCATTGGTTGAAAGTGAGGATAAACTATGTCTGACAAAGAAAATTTGAAGCTAAAGTGAGTTCAGCTCTGTTGTGCCCGGTGCATTTGCATCTCTTTGGTGGTTGCGTGGGCCTGCACTTTCAGACCACACAGTTATAGATTAATGTATTTCTCACCAATAATTTACCTCGCAAAAACTGCATACTGGCTGCACGCACGCACACACACACACAGAGACACACACAGACACACACACTCTTGAGCACACAGTTTGTGTATCATAAGAGAACGTGTGACCTACGTGGAGTCCAGTAATCACTTCTGCTCTACGGAACTGGGTCAGAGGAATCCAGTGTGGAGTTAATGCAGCTCAGCTACAGTTTTACCTCAGCTGTTCTATTTTCTCATAAGACACACAAACACACAGACAGAGCTATAGAGCAGCAGTAACACCCGGTCATCTGACTCACGACTCAAGGCTTTGTGTGTGTGTGTGTGTGTGTTTGTGTTTGTTTTACTGTGTTGGCCTTATGTAACTGGACATATTTTGTAATTCTAAAGGGGCCTGGATGATAATTTGTGGTCATATTTATTCCTTTAATGCTGGGAATGTTAAGGGGCCCACTCAGCAGTGTGTAGTAAGGACTATATAAAATATCATTAAGCAGGTTCAGGAGGAACATCAGCAAAGTTAGGCTGGATAAATAGCAAATAGATGAAAAAACACTACTTTGCTATGTTATTAAAATATATCACTGTTAACAAAAAATGTCTTTCTTGGAAAATTATTTATTTTAATTATTATTTAATACTTGTTTTTTTAATATAGGCACCATCATTTGGTAAATAATTTTGTAAAAAGTGAAAATATATTATTTTCAGGTTTGCATCAGCACAGCTGTTCAATGCCGCATTTTATGCTTTATAGTATGGCCGAAACAATCGCTTAGTTGGTCAACAAAAGACGAATCTTGCAACTATTTTGATAATCGAATAATGTTTCCCTTGTTTCCTGTTCTCAGTTGTGAGGATTTTCTGATTGTCTTATGTGATAGTAAAATGAATGTCTTTGGGTTTTAGACTGTTGCAAGTACGAAACAAGTTAGGCTATTAAAAAATGTCAGCCTTGGCTGGGAATCATTATCATTATTAGGCCTATTATTATTATTATTAACATAATGTCAGTGGCAGCCCTTTTTGTAACAAACGTCTAACTGTTTATTTGTGGTCTACAATGTAACGAAGAGCAGAATTTCTGCACACCTGTATAGATCGACAGGTGTATAGGAGAAGAATAATACAGGAAAAAAACTCCTGCACACTTCCCTCTTTGCTTGCAGTCAGAAATATTTAATAACCTTTTCACTGTACTGTACTGTACTGTTTCAGTACACAGACCATCATCAGGTTATTTCCTACAACATAACCAAATCTCCATCCATCCATCCATCTTCATCCGCTTATCCGGGTTCGGGTCGCGGGGGCAGCAGCTCCAGCAAGGGACCCCAAACTTCTCTTTCCCGAGCCACATTAACCAGCTATGACTGGGGGATCCCGAGGCGTTCCCAGGCCAGTGTGGAGATATAATCTCTCCACCTAGTCCTGGGTCTTCCCCGAGGCCTCCTCCCAGCTGGACGTGCCTGGAACACCTCCCTAGGGAGGCGTCCAGGAGGCATCCTTACCAGATGCCCAAACCACCTCAACTGGCTCCTCCCAACACAAAGTAGCAGCGGTCTACTCTGTGCTCCTCGCGGATGGTGGAACTTCTCACCATATCTCTAAGGGAGACACCAGCCACCCGCCTGAAGAACCCCATTTCGGCTGCTTGTACCCGCGATCTCATTCTTTCGGTCTCAACCCAGCCTTCATGACCATAGGTGAGGGTAGGAACGTAAATTGACCGTTAGATTGAGAGCTTTGCTTTATGGCTCAGCTCTCTTTTTGTCACAACGGTGTGGTAAAGCGAGTGCAATACCGCCCCCGCTGCTCAGATTCTCCGGCCAATCGCCTGCTCCAATCTCCCGTCACTCGTGAACAAGACCCCGAGGTACTTGAACTTCTTCACTTGGGGTAAGGACTCATTCCCTACCTGGTGTTGGCACTCCACCGGTTTCCTGCTGAGAACCATGGCCACAGATTTAGAGGTGCTAATCCTCATCCCAACCGCTTCGCACTCTGCTGCGAACTGATCCATTGAGAGCTGGAGGTCATGGACCGATGGTGCCATCAGGACCACTTCATCTGCAAAAAGCAGTGACGAGATCCCAAGCCCACCGAACCACAGCCCCTCCTCGCCACGACTACGCCTCAATATCCTGTCCATGAATATCACAAACAGGATTGGTGACAAAGCGCAGCCCTGGCGAAGGCCACCCCTCACCTGGAAAGAGTCCGACTTACTGCCGAGTACTCGGACACAGCTCTCGCTTTGGATGTACAGGGATTGGATAGCCCTGAGAAGGGCCCCCCTCACCCCATACTCCTGCAGCGCATCCCGCAGTATCTCCTGTGGGACCCAGTCATACGCCTTCTCCAGAACTAATAAGCACATGTAGACTGTATGGGCATACTCCCAAGCCCACTCCAGGATCCTTGTGAGAGTAAAGAGCTGGTCAGTTGTTCCACGAGCGGGACGAAAACGGCATTATAATAATAATATTAATAATAATCTTTATTTGTAGAGCACTTTTCAAAAACAAGTTACAAAGTGCTTCAACAAGTGCTAAGAATGATAAGATAAGAAATGCCATCTGCTGGGACCCGATGACCAGGATTTCTGTTTTGTCTGAGTTCAGCTGGAGGAAATTATTTGACATCCATTTACCATTTAACTTCACAAAGGCAGTCGGTAAGTGAACTCAGCTTAAGTAAGTAAAACACTCTTGTTGCTGGTGAGGGACCTCTGAATGAGAGGCCCTGGGGGTAATAGAGGCTCTGATTGACACCACCTTATTGGTAAAATAAGATAAAAACAATTCACAGTCATCATTACTTCCAGCTGAGGCACAAGGAGGGGTTGGGTTTACCAGCTGATCCACAGTCTTAAACAGAAACCTGGGATTGTGTTTGTGTAGTAATGAGTTCAGAAAAATAGTGTGTTCTCGCATCCTTAACCATGTTATTGTAGTTAATTAATAAATCCTTCAGACTGAGGTAATGGACTTGGAGACCATCTGCGCTCTGCTTTCCTGCATTCCCTTTTTAGGTTGCGAATGCTGTCATTTGTCCAGGGTTGCGTACTAGCTTTAGACGTAGGCCTAACCTTTAGAGGAGCAGTAATATTTAGTGACGACAAGCAGATATGATTGAAGTGATCAACCAGATTGTTGGTGTTGGAATCAGACAGGTGTTGGCTTTGGCTCTGAAAGAATGCGCAAAACTTTGAAACACTTTGTTCATTAAAGATGCAAGAACACACGGAGCTTGGTGAGGCGGCATGAGTAACAGGCGAATCACAGCTAAAAACAATACATCTGTGGTCAGATATGGTCATGTCCACTAATTCCACCGAGGAAATGCTGACACCCAGGGTAAAAACCAAGTCCAGTGTATGACCACGGTTATGTGTTTGCCCTTTGACATGTTGTTTTAAGTTAAAAGAAGTTGCCATATTTAAAAAGTCAGTTGCATTAACATTGGTGGGGTCATCAACATGAATATTAAAATTGCCACAAAGAACAATTCTGTCATAATTTAAAACCAGAGTAGATAAAAATTCAGGAAGTTCTGATAAAAATCCTCCAGGCGGTTTTGGGGGACGATAAATTATAACAAATATGATAGGTTGCAGCAACTTTAAGAGTGAGAACTTCAAAGGAGTTAAATTCATCACAGCGTACTTGATGACATTTAAAATTTTTCCTATACACGCTCACTAGCCCACCACCACGACCACTGACCCTCGGTTGACTAAAACAATCATATTGAGGCGGACACAGTTCAGCTAGCTGGCTATAGTCATTCATTTGCAACCATGATTCAGTTAAAAACATAAAATCTAGATTTGCAGACAAGATAAAATCTTTTAAGATTAGTCTTACTTGAAAGTGATCTCATATTGAAGAGGGCCATTTTAAATGAGTTTGTTCTAGGTGCTGAAGTTGGTGCAGTTGTCCTAATCCTTATAAGATTACTATGATTGCTGTGTGGGATGTGCACTTTTCGGTTTACTGGTCTATGCGTGATGATGACAGGAATAGAAGTTTTTGTAACAGCGCTGGGAGCAGACGGCTTTACATGCCAGCAGGTAGAGACAGTTGTTTGTGGCAGTGAGGCAGAGATCTGTTCAGTGACCGGCGGTGTGTCCAGGTGTGCTGCATGAATGATTCCTCTTCAATCTGAGGTTCGGTATCGGCCGAACCCTCCATTCCAGCACCCTGGAGTAGACTTTTCCGGGGAGGCTGAGAAGTGTGATACCCCTGTAGTTGGCACACACTCTCTGGTCCCCCTTTTTCTACAGGGGAACCACCACCCCAGTCTGCCACTCCTTGGGCATCGTACCCCACGCAATGTTAAAGAGGCGTGTCATCCAAGACAGCCCCTCCACACCCAAAGCTTTTAGCATTTCTGGGCGGATCTCATCAATCCCTGGGGCTTTACCACTGTGGAGTTGTTTGACTACCTCAGTGACTTCCTCCAGGGAAATTGGCGAGTGTTCCTTCCACCGCCCAATTACCTCCCCAGTTGAGTTCAACAGGGTCCCATCCTTACTGTACCCAGCTTGGACGGTTCCCCGCTTACCCCTCCTGAGATGGCGGACAGTTCTCCAGAAGCACTTTGGTGCCGACTGAAAGTCCTTCTCCATGTCTTCTCCGAACTTCTCCCACACCCGCTGCTTCGCCTCTGCCACAGCAGAGGCTGCAGCCCACCCCTTGACCCAACTCACCACCAGATGGTGATCAGTTGATAGCTCCGCCCCTCTCTTCACCCGAGTGTCCGAAACATGCGGCCTCAAATCAGATGAAATGATTACAAAATCGATCATTGATCTTCGGCCTAGGGTGCTCTGGTACCACGTACACTTATGAGCATCCTTATGTTCGAACATGGTGTTCGTTATAGACAATCCATGACTAGCACAGAAGTCTAACAACAAACACCCACTCGGGTTCAGATCAGGGAGGCCGTTCCTCCTGATCACGCCGTTCCAGGTATCTCCATCATTGCCCACATGTGCGTTGAAGTCTCCCAGCAGAACTATGGAGTCCCCTACTGGAGCCCCATACAGAACTCCATTCAGGGTCTCCAAGAAGGCCGAATACTCCGAACTGCTGTTTGGTGCATATACACAAACAACAGTCAGAGTTTTCCCCCCCACTACCCGAAGGTGTAGGGAGGCGACCCTCTCGTTCACCGGAGTAAACTCCAACGTAGCGGCGCTCAGCCTCACAGCTTGAGCAACATGTGGCAGCGCACCCGACCCCTGCGGATCTTCCGATGGATGGTGGGTCCAAAGGATGGAGAGGGGGGTGCCATGTTGCTTTTTCGGGCTGTGCCCGGCCGGGCTCCGTGGCAAACCCGGCCACCAGGCGCTCGCCGGCGAGCCCTCCCTCTGGGCCTGGCTCCAGACAGGGGCCCCGGGCTTCCTCCGCTCAGCAAACCTAAAAATTATGCATGTAATAAATTGTATATTTTGCTCTCAGGCAGCAGCAGTGAACGTGTGTCTGGATTTTGGACCTAAATTCAACATAGCAGTTGAGTGAAAACAGCAAGTTGATTATATCATATTTCAGTTCTGACAGATGGTTCATCACTACTTCTCCATGAAATTGGAGGTTATCCAGCAACACTTGTGTCCATCCATTTACCCTGTAAACCACTGAGTGATCTAAATAAAAAGGAATTTACTTGGCCTAAACACTCATACCTCCCTAGATATTATCTTCAAACACAGTAGTAAACAGGATGGAGGGTTCGTAGTAACAAATGCTACAAGGCTGCCCCGCTCACTCGACATGTTGAATAATGATGATGAAACTATTTCTCTCTTTTTTGGACTTGTGTGGATGCCAGGTGTCCCTGCCAAAAGAGGGAAAGCCAGGTTTCTTGGGATTTTGAAGGAAAACCCAGTGACAAAATGGCCACATGCTTTGTTGGCTTGGGGTTTTTTTGGGGGCAGACTGACCTGAACTCAGTGACCTCTCTGTTTAAGAGGGAACACTGCCCGTTATTCTGTTTCTAACAAGATATTTCAGATAGATGAGTATATGATGACAGCTATGGTCAGATTACAGGTCATTCCCATTAGAAGCAATATTTCTCTCTCCTATAAGTTAACTTTTCATTGTTGCCGTCGCATACATGAACCTGAAACTTAACTTCTATTATATGTGAGTGTTTTCTGTGTGCAAATTACTTATCCTGTCTCACAGCTTGGTTATGAGTAAAGACTTCCTGTAGTTTTATTTGATAGTCTCTGGAATGTATATAAATTGGTACTGTGTGGTTTGCAGATGTCTGGGATGCCTAAGATAAAAACCTGGCAAGGAAATGCTTTGTCCACTTACTTCGGCAGTTGTCATGTTTGGAGAAAAAACCACTTGTAGCCTTAATTGATATTGGAAACATGACAAAATGCCCAACTGTCACACAGTGTTTGTGCAGTGTAGTATTTATCCCCGGTTTAAAAATGTGAACATAACCAAAATAATTCAAATGGCACTGGCTGTTACCATGCTGAGGCTCCATGACCTCGTAGTGACAGAGTAGGTGAATCAAAAATGTGCGAGAAGTAGCTTACTGTGGGTGTGTAGCCAGAAAAACAGGAAGTGGCAGCCAGTGACATCTGGAGAAACATCTGGAGCGAGGCCTCGAGGTGTGTGTGTGTGTGAGTGCGCGCGTGTGTGTGTCAATGTACTGTATGTATGTGTGGGTCTTGTGGTGCGAAACCAAAGGCTAAAAGTTGAGGTGGCCTGTCGTAAGCATTTTTCAAGGGTGGTAGTATGTGTGATACAGTTGTGCTGATGACACAGATTTTAAAAGGTCAGTTAAACGTGTTTGGGGTTTTTTATTACCTTTGTCACATGATGTAATCCACTTCCTGTCCATTGCATGATGTCTACTGCAACAGAAATACCTTTAAACATTCTCATATGTTAATCTACACAATTTTATTTATTTCAGCATTATTTGCAGGAATTTCCGTTGATCAAGGCGCTCTTTCTGATGTGTTCTGGGCCATATTTCAGCCCATAGAGATGCAGTACAAATGGGTCAAAGATCATCTTAACCTTAAAGCTGCTGTGATCAATGTTTTTGTATTAATAGATTAAATGGCTATGTAATATGAAAGGGGTCATTTGTATTAATGAGTCAAAAGAGAATTCTCACCCGACTCTGAAGGGTGCTTTAGAGTCTTTCCGCGCATTGTTTTGGTTCTCAAGCCAAAACGGCGGTTTTGCTGTTGTGGTTTACGCTCTCCGCTCTCATTAACATTGTTTTTGGCCACAGCAGCCAGCTTCTTTCAGTGAGAAAACCCGCTCTACACTACCTGTCCAGCACCAAAAAGAGGACAGACAAAGTAAGCGACTAGCTAGTAAACATAGTGTAGCATTTAGCAGCTAAAGAGAGAGACATGTCCCTCAAGAGTTGGTGGAGAGCGAAAAACAGCTAAAAGGGTAGTGAATATTAGTCTCTGAATGCTAATATTGGCCTGTGTCTGCCACATGTGCAAATAAGTCATTGTTTGCAAACATGTTCACCACATCCACTTTGTAAGGCGATATTAGAGCAGTTTGTGTTTCCAGTTTATTATGCTGCCCCCAGGTGGTCAAAACATCAATTAATGCAGGTTTAAGTTGTTTTTTTTGGCAAGTGGTGTTAAAACATTAGTCTGCAACGTTCTGGATTCTTCAATTTGTTTACAACATTCCTTTACTGCAAGACATACAGTAGCTGAGCTAAAAGCCTATTTGCTTTTTCAGCTACATTTTCTGAGTCCACATGATGATCAAAATGTCTGCTGGGAAGCAAGACAGTTGTTCTGTGGCTTTGCTCTATTCTGTGTTGTTAGATCTTTGAATTAGTGTCGTACTGCAGCACAGCTGTCTTTTGAACTGGAAGGCTCAGTCAGGATGTGTGAGGTAATGACGGGCGAGACATGAAGCTACGCATGTGTGAAAACTGTTCAACAAAAACTTCCTCTGCAGTATATTGTGATGTTCATGCCAGATGCTCATTTCCCATGAAGTATGAGTAAAGTGATATCAGTGAGAGTCTGAATGAGTTCAATACCCACAAATTATATGAGCATTGTTTCGCCTGCTAAGGTTTGAGGGTTAAGCCTAATAGCAGCCACTCTTGACTAAAAGAATTTAGTATGTGTTGGTTTTAAGGAGAGTATTAGTGTCACATGGCCTACACGCTGAGTCAGATGCTTTCTGCCTCTGCAAGAAAGAATGGAGCTGAATAGCAGCAGGCATTAGTGCTGGCATGTAAGCCACATTTTATTGTATTTTACAAGATGGCAGTTTTGTAAGAGGAAGTAAAAAATAGTACAAAAAAGGAAAAGATGATTGATTTTTTTTGTGTGGGCCATTTTCTTTTATCTAAAAACAATGAGAAATTGTATTCAGAGAGGGTGTTTCCATCGAGCAAGCAAAAGACTGATCTTGTAAAAGTTTTGAGTAGTGAGTTTTATTTTCAGCTGTTAATAAGAGTAAGTAAAACGCTGACCATCTGTTGGTACCTCTGGCTCTTTACTGCTGACGTTATGTTTCAGACTGCCAGCTTTCTTCTGGGTTTGAAGTTCTGGTGACATTTCACTACTCTTTCAAACTGTATTGTCCTAGAATACATGTATGTAGGGAGGATTCCAGTTAAACTAAATTATGATTGGTTATGGTTTCTTGAAAGGATATACCAAACATCATCCCCTCCCATTAAACAAATCTCAAGCATCTTACTGTAAGTTTCTTGGTTTTGATATTACATGCCTAAAGCTGAACAGGGTTTTTCTCAGTCTCAACTATTCCACTAATCTCTCGCTCTCTCTTCTCTGTCCAAACAGCTCACGGCCATATTTGCTTTTGGAAGCTGTGGCGGATTCTCAGGGAGCAACATCATAACTCTCCTCTGTGGCGACGGCAGCAATGAAACACTCAATGCCAACTTTCACTACCCGTTTAGGTGAGAAACAGTTTTTTGTGTGATTTTAGTAACTTTCAGCGGCAGACACAGGTTTGAAGTGATAGCTAAGATCACTTAACTGGTCAAATAAAAAAACACACTTTTGTGGAACAGTAAATCACGATTTGAACCTTCTGTCTTGTTTTGTGGCCAGGTTAAGCCAGGTCCCTCTCGTCAACGTAAACACCACTATTTGTAACCACTCTGTGACGACGACACACATGGTGGGAGACTCGGCCTCCTCAGTGGAGTTCTTTGTGGGCATCGCCATCATCTGCTTTCTGTACAGCATGGTGGCTCTGTTGGTGTATTTAGGCTACATGCACGTCTACAAGGACTCTGACTTTGGACCCATTTTTGTGAGTATTAACTTTGCTGGTCAGCTTTCCAGATAGACCTCCAATGGACGGACTTAAATCAAGCTGTGAAAATGATGACATGTCACACTAGGGTTTGTGTGTCACTGAAAACGAGAGCTTCTTCCTTCAGAGCTGATGTCCTCCTCCTTGTTTACAGGACTTTGTGGTCACAGTGATCCTGGTATTCCTGTGGATGGTGTGTTCGTCCGCCTGGGCGAAGGGTCTGCAGAATGTAAAGGATGCAACAGACACTGAAGGGATCAGCGCCACACTGGCGCTCTGCAAGGGGGGCAACGTCACCTGTGAGGTCACGGAGTTCGCCAACATGCGGACCCTCAACATCTCTGTGGTGGGAAGAAATACACAGAGGCTTTACAAACATAAAGATTTTTATTACATTTGCACCAGTCTCATTCTTTATTCAGTTACTGAGACTGTTAAATGATAATGATAAGTGTTTCTAATGTCAAGTTCTTTGTTATACACTGACCCGTAAAATACAACTCTTTGGCCAATAGAGAGGAGATATATATATATATATATAATCAATCAATCAAAAGATCTAAGTAATTCATTTTGGCAGTGTCCAATGCCCCCAATTTATATAATACTTTGCTAAAAGGCTTGAGCATAAACATTAAGCAGCCTGACTTGCAGTCATGAGACTCAGACATTGTTGCTGTGGTCTGCTCAATATTTTCTGTCTCTCAAGTGCAAAGCTAATTTCCATCAAATTAGCTTTGCACTTGAGACGCAGAAGTGTCCTCAAACTGTCCTAGAATGTGGGAGTTTGTGATTCATAAAACTCGCAAATATACAAACGAGGATGTGAGGAAGTCCTCCTATATTAAGTGTTTTCTAGTAGAATGAATTTGTAATTTTTGTATTCTGTCTTCATTCTTCCAGGTGTTTGGCTACCTCAACATGTTTGTGTGGGCGGGCAACGCATGGTTTGTGTACAAGGAGACCAGTTGGCACTCCCAGAAATTCTCTTCTCAACCCAGACCAGGAAGGCAGCAGGTCCCCGCACCCATCTAACCTTCAGTACAATATAAGGCAACACAAACCCGCAGTCACATACAAATACTCACAGACACAGAAATCAACATGTACACACCACACCTAGATAAGACTCAAACAGACACAATTTGAGCACATGTGCATGAAGCCATTACTATACATACACACACAAACAGATGCTCTGTGAAGACAAAATGAAGGCTAAATTTACAGATGGTCAGTTTAAAAGCTGATGGTTGGGATGTATTGGAGTTTGTGCTTATCAATACAGGAGCAGCTGTGCACATTAATGGCATACTTGAACTGAGAACAGTTCTAACAGCAATGTAAATTTCCCAAAAGATTTGCTCTGAAGGTCTAAGTAACCCTGCAGCAGTAGAAGGCAGGGGGAAGAAAAAGTGCCATAACTAAGGTTTCATGTGTATTTTAGCCTTATCTTTCATTTTATTTTTCACTTTCACCTGTTTCATATTCTATAGCAACACCAATGCAATTAGTAAGTCAAATCATTTTCAACGTGCCTTCTTACAAAACTTCCTAGAAGGTTTCTTATGCTTTCATAAGCACATACATGCACAAGCAATGACCAAATGTGTTACTATTTTATTTTTTAAACTTAAGTTTTATAGCAGCATTATGGCTTATGAGCTTTCCTTACTTCTTTGGTCCCATTTTAGGATACTGGTTGGATTTATTATGTTTAATTACATACTGATGAACTTAAAGTACTTTGAACACATCAGTTTGCCTATGACATAAAAGCAACCGCAAGGGGCAAGATTAGATTTTTTTAACATCTGCAGTAATAAGGATAATGTGATTGTGGTTGTCAGGGTAACAGAAAGGGGTAAGGTGGTTGTCTGTGGAGCAATATGAAGCTTAATACCATAATATTAGCATATTACATTCATTGTAATTTCTTGACATACAATTTATTGCATACATTTGATACTGGCTTTGAAATTGAGCCATGCATATTTTATATGTTTTTAGATTTAGAGCACCTTGGGTATCTAAAAAAAAAAGTGACTCACTCAAATATTAATTAATTCTTTCATTCATTGACTTTCTCACAGTTAGCACATTTGCCCTCTAGTGGTGGCTAGCAGGTGTAGCAATGTCTAGACAAAAACCAAACAAGGGTTATTCCTAGTAGGTTGATGAGGTCAGACCATTTAAAAGTCTTTTTCCTGTTCTATATACAGGTTGACAGGTTAGATTTATTAAACACACTTCCGACATGAACCGTGTAAAATGGCCTCCAGCCAAAATATTAGTGCACCAAACATGCACAGTGCGCTCATATGGTGCTTGAAATGCTTTCATGATGTCCTTTAAAGCACTGTGAGGGTGTAAATCCATAAATAATATTGATTGAGAGTTGATAACTTAATTAGAAAATCCTGCCTTATGAGTGCAGCCAAAATAAATACTGTCTGAAGTCTTTAATCTTTATTAAGGTACCAGCTGAAGGTTAAACGCTTCATTAATTGTGTCATTTTTTGTTGCTGTTATGATTTTGAATGTAGTTGTTAGTATTTGAATTGTCATTCCTCACTTTCTTTGCATCACTTTTTTCTTCCCTGTTGAAGCTTATTTCATATCTCCCTGTGATGTTAAATCAGTTATTTTGTTGTTTTCTTGTTTTTTGATTGTCTAGGGGGTTTTTTTATCCTCCATGAGACACCAAACCAAGTGAGCTGGTGTTATTTTTATAAATTTGTCACTTTTTGTCTTATTTTTCATTTTATTTTTCATTACATTGATGATTATTTGAAGGTATTTCTGATTTTCTTTTTTTGTTATGTTGCCTCTTGATATAGTAAAATTGTAAGTGGAATGATGTGAATTCATTTAACTTTGCCGAAGCACAAAGTTAAATGAAACAACAAATGTGTGTGGTATACTGGTTATGCCTCTGCACTCTTGTAATCATCATCTAACTGACTATAGCTTTGTCAATGATTCCTATGCATTTAACCTGCCAAACTGTCTTATTCAAGAGACATTCATTCACTGTGTGACATGCACAATTTCAATATACCATTGTTTGTTTTTTTAAATAAAAATTGAGGATTTTTTCAATAATCTCTTTAGTGAAGGTCCTGTCCATCTGCAAATGTGTATGTGTATGTGTCTGTGCGCAGTGCAGATGCAAGCACTTGGCTGTGACTGTGCCTATGAGTGTCACTTTTTTTGTCATGCCCCCATGTGGAAGGAACTTTGGATTCAGCTCAGGTGAGATAAAGACCTTACGGACATAGAAGGTTAAATAAAAGAGTGAAAGCATTTGAAGAAGTTGAAGAGTTTGTGACCCAAAACCATTATTATGACCCTTGGAGGGACAGAAAAATAGTACCTTGTGTTTCCTGATTTGTCCTGTGACCTCCTGATTTGTCCCGTGAACTCAGTGGTCATTGTGTCGGGAAACAAACACAACATTGTGGTTGAGTCATCCTTTGGGTGTGTGAGTGTGAGTTAAAGAGAGAGAGAAAGAGGTGGGAGAACCAAAAAAGAATAGAGAAGTGTGCTGGTGTGTCAGAAAGACAGGAAGGATCGCAACCTCAGATTAACATATTTAGTGTGTATGGACTGTGTGTGTGGATTTGACCTGATTTGACATCATAAACTAATCAGAATATTTCCCTGCCCTCATTTAAGGCTGCCATTTCCTCTGTATCTCCACCCTCTTTCTCACTCTCCCTCTGATTCAGCTAAAAAAGACGACTTCATGCCGCGCATGTGATCACAGGCTTCTAGCCAAGCCTGACGAGAGAGAGAGAGAGAGAACTAACTAACTTAATCCTACTGAACCCTTTATCGGAAACCCCCTCATTGAGACAGGGAGCACACTTATAAACTGTGAGAAGTTGTGTGGATTTGTTTTGGATATTCTTTGACCACAACATGTCATGACTTGACTTGTGGTCATCATCTGCATCCAGGGACACTTATGTGAACATTTCCAAAAGATTTCTTAAGGCATAACTTTTCAGCTTTGCTTGTAGGTAAGATTTCCATGTGGTGCAGTACATTTTAGAAGCTGTGATAAATATCTAAGCACCATGAAACTGTCCCCTGGAACTGCAGTTGAATAAAAGTTGGATTTAAGCAACCAGATTGTTACTTGAAAATGAGACAGTCCATGCGTCCATCACCTCCATCTAGCCCTGAAGTGCACTTTCTGTTTTCAGCCACAAGAGGTCAATGTAGTGCCATGAGCTTGACCTACTGAGCCACTTTGAGAAACAAACATCCAAGGGCAATTTGTTTCATTGATCAGAAACTTCAGACCTATTTAATCAACGATGGCCTCTGTTACATTTTTTATAAATGCATAATGCCAATGAAACTCCCTCTGGACTTTAACTTTGAAAAATCTCTGCTTTTAACCAGTCTCTGCCTCACCCAAGTTAAAGAGAAATGACATAACTGATTGCAATAGGCTACAATTAAAATCAAACTATAGATTCTGCTGGGGAAGCCTTGTACCTCTTTGAAGGCCCTTGGTTGTCCCCCGCTTCCCACTTTGGGAAATCATGTTATGTAGGTGTTTTATTGCAGCGGTGTCTAATGTTGAAGAATTATTGTGAGCCAGTTGTCAGGTGCAAGGAAGAAGGTTTTCGGAGACCGATTAAGTTTTACACAGCAAAGTTTAATGAGACTTAGCCAAGGACAAACAGTGTCAGCATACAAGTTTTGTGTGCACAAAATGTTTATAAAGCCACAGTAAAGCTGTAAACTCACAATATAGTATGAGCTACTAACACCATAATTTTAGATAGTAAAGAGGTTTGTGCCTTATTCATAGTTCTGACCTCTTTCCAAAATCCATTAAACCCATTGTTTTGCAACTTCCTGGCAAGCCCTCAAAGTAGTCAAATTTCTTTTAATGAAGCAGAGAGAAGATTTGAATCTAGCATTGGTACATTTTTAGGTTCAGACAAGGGCCTAACATTTCCAGCCTCACCCTAGAAAAAGGAGTCTAAGGTCTAATATTATAGACTTATTTTGATATTTAAAAAACTCACAATCGCCACCATCAGTATAGTGTAGATGGCACAGATCACTTGTATATTAAGTAGGTTGGCCTGACAGACCAATCCTATCAGAACAGACAGTAGATAATTAATAAGATCTCAACATTTACTTTATAAATGTATCTGAAACTGTTCACACTCAGCAATATTGGGTGGTGGATAAGGTTATTTTCACTAAATTGTTTTAAATGTCTGGTAAATAATAATAACATTAAAATGAAAAAAATTATATTGAATGAAAAAGCAGCATGGAAATCTCCTATAACATAGGTGGTGCCCTCTTTTTGATATAATTTAAACGCCAGGCAGATATTAATAGTCATATTCATTATAATATTACACATATACATAATTCATATTCTGTATTAGTAGCTGATAAGCCTGTCAATTCACATTAAATAACTGACACTGTTACATGACACAATTGGCGAGCTGTCCAGGGTGTACCCCGCCTTTCATCCGATGTCAGATAGGATTGGCTCCAGCCCCCCGCGACCCTGTATGCAGGATAAGCGGTTGACGAAGGATGGATGGATGGATGTTACATGACACAACTTGGACTGTTTCTCTTTCTTCCGTTAGATTTGCCAATGCTAAATAAAAAAAATATATATTTGTAATGTTTTGTAATGCATGTAACCGTCCCACACTGTAATAGGCTTTGGGCTGTACGTTCACAAGCTGAACTTTTGAACTCGTGAATAGTTCTCTCTGTCTGTCGCTCAACCTCGCAAACCTCCGACAGGTGCCGAACCCCGCCGAAGCTTACCGACCACGACGTCAGCATATCTCGTTCTTTCGTTTTTCGCCTGCTGCGTGCGAAGGAGAGAGAGGAAAAAACGGCTCTCAGCAAAGCAACAAGAAGGAAGAGCAATGGCGACACTGGATCGCCAAATACCAAGTCTGGATACCTTCCTTTGCGAGCCTTGGTCTTCCTTCGTCAGTGCGGCTAAATTACGTTTTGTTGACAGTAAGTTCGCACGTCGATAGCGTTGTTGTTTTTGCGGACAAAGTGTCGGGAAGTGCGTGGTCCAACTGTCTGTGATTGAGTTGAGTAAGCCCCACCACCATGCAGGGTCTGTCAAAGCGCAGCAAAGTAACTGTCAAAAATATTACTAGAAAATGCAATATTAATTGGTTGCACGGGCAGTCGTGCACAGGCGAGTGAGCAAAGCTAACCGTTGCATTTCAGAGTTGTACCATTTGGCGCGTGCAGTCAGCTGTCCAGCTGTAAGTTTGTTAGCTTTGACAGCTTCACTTGCTTTATGAAGCCAGCTCAGGGGCTAGCAAGCTAATGCTAACCAAATAGCCAGCCTCGGACCAGCATGGCTCCACGCATGGCCCCAAAGTTTGTTTGTGAATGCCCCTGCGTGGTTGTAAGTGGCTGTTGTGTTTATTCAGACGCAGACTCGAGAGACGAAGAGCTTTACTGCCTCGGCGAAGCCCTGAAGCTCAGCAAAGAAGGTAAGGGAAGTTACAGTGACGGTTATTTAACGCTGCACGCACACCATGGTGGTTTGTTATGGTTTTGTTAAACGTGCTCTGAGGCATTAAGGATGCCAGCCTATGTCTAGTATTAACCTCTTCTCACAGAAATGACCATTAGTGGTCGTCATTGATGCTACGTAAATACTAAAAAATACACATTTGTGAGGCCAGAACCAGTCAACATTTAGCATTTTTTGCTTGAAGTATGATAAATTATCAACTTCTAGACTTCTGGTAAACTTGCACTGTTTGAATTATGCAACTCATTTAATTGCACTTTTTTATTACCTTGGATGTCCTTGAGTGTCCTGAAAGGCATCCCTGAAATAAAATGTATTGTTATTGTTATTATCAAGGTAGTTGCCAATTTCTTTTCTGTGGATTGACTAATTGATTAATCAGCTAATCATTTCAGCTCTACTGGTATCATTAAAAAGACAAAAGAGGACAAATTATATTTAATAAAGATAACATCAAATATGACCCAATACATCTTGTGGTGCACTGGGACACATCATCAGTGGGGTAACCCGAGGTCACTGGAAAATTGCTGTTGGAAAATAAATTAGTATAGCTGGAGAGCAGGTGCTTTCAAATGTATTTTTCTGTATTACCTGAAGACAAACTGTAGTGGCATAATCTGGATATGTTGCCTATTTGACAGGCCTACATAATCAGCCGCTTTCAGCTAGGAAGTGTTATATATATTTTGGATGTGGAGGGGGTTGTGGGTTTGCCCCTGAGCAGTGAGTGGGAGCCAGAGGAGTTCCTCCACACCTCACCACGTATAAATACCCACGGGAGCACGCGCTGCACACTAACACACTTGAGTCATTCCTGAAAGTTGGAGCGTGCTGCAGCCCTCGCTCAAACACACTAACGCACAGACACACAGCTGGGGAAACTCTCTCCTCACTCTCACTGGTCAAATCCCCCCTCCCAACACACACACTCACCCACTGACATGCCTCATCTTCCTCTCTCAGCGCCAAACTGGAGCAGTGTTTCCAGAATTGCTGGTCTGTTGGCAACATGACACCAAGTCCTGCTGAGAGTGATATGCACGCACTAACACACACTCTCGCAAACACACAGGGGAACACGTCTTAAATGCTTCATTTGTAAATTTGTATTCAACAGGACGTAGTGTGATTCATCGTGGATTTATATATTTCATGTTTACTCACTTGACACTTCAGTGCACACACACATTTGTAGACGGCGAGGCCAGGTTAATGGTAATTGTTGTGTGCAGTGCAGGACATGAATGTTATGCGTCTCTTTCTCACTCTTAACTCGCACACACACATACACACAGTGGAGATGATGACGACCAACAGCAACTTAGTGGGGCTAGACTGGCAGCCACTGTCATCATCTCGCTAGAAATAGTCAGTGCTGTAATGCTGCTATTTGTACGTTTACCGTGCTGTCTTTAGTAGGGATGGGAATCCTCTAGAACATCATGTTATTAACTGTGAGGTACAGTACGTTGCCTAAGAGACTGACATGATGAAGACATCTCTGCAAGCATGCTTTGAGAATTGTCCCATACCAAATTTGCACAGTTAAAAAAATTTCTTACATTTCTTTTACTTCATGGCGCATTTGTCTTATAAAAGGAAGCCTGACCGAAAAATGTATAAAAGCAAATCCATGTGACATCTGCATCAAAAACCTTAAGAAGCTGAAATGATGAGTGAAAAATGAATCTGCAGCTATTTTGATATTTTGAGCACACTTCTAAATTGTGTGAAATTTGATAGTAAACATATATTATTAATATATTTGGGGTTTGGACAAAGAGAGCAAATTGAAGAATTTGGAAATTGTGACTGTGAACATTTTTGATTGTTAGAGTAATTAATTCTTAATTAATTAATAGAGAAAATATTCTTCAGATTAATTGACAATGAAAATAATTTTAAGGTGTAGCACTAAAAAGCCTAAATATATATTGTCAGAATTTAAGTACAGTCTGAAATAAAGAGAATGTGTGACAGAAAGGAGCAAATGAATCAGGCGTCGCTGCCTTCTGAATGGCTGCTGGAGTGGAATGAACTTGTCCTTACATAGAAAAGTGAAGTGCTGTAGAAGTTGATGTATTTAGCACAGACGTTAGATTATAACTTTAGTTTCATCTCTTGTGATCTATCAGTTAAATTGTTCTTTTTGTTTCACAAATGGCATAGGCATTCTGTAATAGTTTCCCTGGCAGGAGTTCATTTTTCAGCCTGGCATTTATACCTGATGATCAGTTGATTCTGACCTTGGAAACGGACAGTTTGAAACGTAATATAGTAATAATTTTGGATGTGTGGGTTTAAATGATGAATTTTTAATCTTGACAGCCCATTTGTTCAGTTTCTCCTTGTGGCATTAGGTCTTTACAGCTTTATTGCTAATATAAAGAGGTGTACTTACAAGAAAAAGGGCTGCCTCCTATTTTTAGGCGCAAACTGAAAGTCTAGCTCTTTTATTAAGAAAAACAAATCTGGGACATTTTTTTGTAAAAATTGACTGAATAGTTGAGTTTGCAGCATTTGCTGCCAGCCAACTACTGGTAAGCTTGTTTACTCCGTCAGACATTTTGGTGTGGTACCAAAGATTATCTGGCATGTCTGTTCAGAAACTCCAGTTGAAGCTGTTGCTGTGGCCTGTGCCCTCAGTTGAAACTGTTGTAGCGCAGTCATTACTCAAAAGTGGCGCCTATCCCCAAGATTCCCCCGAAGTTGGTTTCAGTTGCATTATTTCTTTGGTATTCGTCAGCCAAACCCGAGTTATCTGGACTAGACCTGAGTAACCTGCTGTTCTCTTTCTTCTCATGTTGGTACTCCCTGCTTTCCAAACCCTAACACACCAATGGGAAGATGATTTACTTACTCTTTAAATGTTAGTGTCCAATGATATACTGTTTTAGTAGCTCCAAACATGCTTATTCACAAGTGGCTCATGGTTTTGTAGTTCATTTTCTGGCCTGTCAGTCATTTGGCAGCCTGTGGCAGTTGGTCTGAGAGACACACACAGTTCAGGCTGCAGAAATAGGCTACGCGCTTAGTTTGCATTTGACTTGGCAGATGCAGAGGAAATTGCATTCTTGCTCCTTTTTTTTTTTTTTTTTTTTTTTTTCTTTCTTTCAGTACTCCCACTAAATTCCTTTTTTGTTAGCATAAACAAATTAGGTGAATTTGCCAGAAAACATTTTCCCATCATATTTTTTATATTGGCTTGGCCTGGCTTGGCTGAGCTGATTTTTGAGTTTTTTTAACAAGAAAACGATCACACAGGAAGAGAGACAAACTGGTGATGCTGATCCACTTTTTGAACAGAAACCACTTGGCAGGTAGAGCTGACCTGCAGCAGCGTTTCCAGCCTCACATTACAAAGTTATTAATCCTTACCTGTTGACTACAATGACAATATTTAAAAGTTGTTTTCCACATGTAGCCACACGTTTCCATTTGTGTTTGTATTGTAGCTCGGTTCCGGCCACTTTCAGTTAAGTCGAAAACAAACAGTACAGTTTATTCGCTAGAGAGGGAAAGCAGTTTGGTCAGCAAACACGGGAATCTGAGAGTTTGAATTGTGGCTTAAATCCAGGAGCTTGCTTACAAATTATGGCAATAGAAAATGAGTGAGAAATAATCTCCCCCTCCTGTATTAACAAGGTGAACTTGGGCAAAGCATCTTAACTGCTTCGGTGCAGCTGCTTGGTATCCGACTGTAGGTGTGAAATGACAGCCTCTTCCTCAGCAGCTAATAACAGTTTATTTTTCCGCTTTGTTATGACTGTCTTGTCCTTCATTTGATTCTCTCTCATTACTCTTCAGTATTTATCCTACAGCAATCTTCAACATAACTGAAACATTTCTTCCAGTGATCATGATAACCTTAGTGTGTGTCTTCGAACACTTCATGTATGAGTAATAAAGTCAACTCTGACCTTTTTAAAGTATTACACAAAATATATGTATACAGTGTAATATGGCTTTGACCTTGAGTGACCCAGAAGATCTCTCTCTCTCTCTCTCTCTTTTTTCCCTCTGTCTGATGGGCACAAAGCATGGCTGCAGGTCTTGCCAGCAATGCAAGGTCATGACAACATGTACCCATAGACTTTCAGAAACCCACATATTTTCCAATTTTTTCCCGTGCGAGCTTACACACCCCGCCTCCCCTCAGCAAGTCTGGGTTAAGCACCATGCTAATACGTTTAGACAAAATAGATAATATCTATTTCCCATTGGACATTTTTACTCTATTTCGATTAATCTTCAGTTTTTGTTGAGTGGGAAGGGGTATCTCTTCTAACTCCAGACACAATGTTGCGGTACGCTAACAGTAATGTTGTATGTTAGAGAAAATTGTGACGACTAGCGGTATCTGAATTTTAAGTGTATCGCTGATAAATGCTTTGGTAATAAATACAGAAACTACAATGTACTGTTTTATTTTTGTTCAGTCACATTTTAATTAAATTGTGCAGAAGATATACTTTTAATAATCCCCCGTAAGGGAAATTCAGGTTGTGGTGATGCTGTTTTAATTTGTGTATTTGTCTTGGCATATTTTATGTTTTAAGCTGCTGTTTGCTTCATTAAGGTGTCGTACTTAAACTGTGTGGTGCCAGCTGCCTCAGCACTACTTGGTTTTTCACGCATGTTGTAGACTACTGGTGTTGGTGTTTTTGCTAAATCTAAGCCGTGTAAAGTCCCTCAGCAATCCGGGCATTTGACTCCATCCCAGGTCACCCTGTTCACGCAAAGCACCAGAATGCTAATTTTGTAGACTATTTGTTGTGTACCGGCAGAGATGATAGAAGCAGCGCACAGAAGCTGTTGTCATGGTTACTTCTCATATAGCGGTGTCTGTCTGTCTGTTCACATGAGGAGCTCAGAGCGAGCTCTGAAGAGGCCTTGAGACACACATGCTAAAACATGTAGCCAGCTGCATGGAAATTCTTAACACCGTTGTTTTTAAATAAACAATTTGAAAACATGACCTTAGAAATTATAATGTGTACATTTTTATTAGATTGTAACATTTTATAGACGAAATGATCAATAGGTTAATCTGGGGAAAAAATTGCCAGATTGGTAATTTAAAAAATTGTTAGTTGTTGCTCTAAAAAGACTGCATGAATCATCATTGTTCTTTTTCTAAAATGCGGTCCCTACTCTTGACATCTTTTTCAGAGATGCTTGTCTACAGCCAGTTTCCAGCACTGGGGGATTTTTGTCTTGTTGTCTGCCATGTCTGCAATCAGGTGGTCACTCCTCAGGGCATCCTCACACACTATGGTAAGAGACAGACACAGACACCCCTCAGGGCGTAGTCACACACAAAAACCTTTAGCCATAACCATACACTTCACCAAAGTACGCATACAAACGCACCCCTCCTGGTATCTCCACACAGAGGCACAGAACAAACACACACATAGCTATTCAGATTGATACAATCATCGTTTATCCCTGCAGGGCATTTTAAAACATGTTCTCCCTGCACTTATCCTCCACACAAACAAACACCACTTGGTCACACCTTCTAGTACCCAGCAGTGAAAAACAATAAGTGAAAAACAATGAATAATTTACAGAATAATGGACCAGATGTAGCATTGTGCACAAGCTTTTTTAACCAAGAAATAAGTATATGGACGATGCCAGTTCTGCTCTTTAGATAATGCTTTTAAAATAGGCGGATGTGTTTTTTTTAATATTCTCGTGCACCTGGACTAAAAAAAGCATTCAAGCACAAGGATGATTTTACAGGGTGATGGGTTGCTTCATATGTTAAACCTCTAGCTGCAAAGGTAGAGCTTTCCTGATATCAGTCCTACAGAGTTTTTCATGCAGGGTTGGAAAATGTTGAAAAATTTATTTGAAAAAAGGAAAGTTGTAGAAAGGACTTCAACAATGCTTTTAGGGGCCAGTACACGTACGATACACACATACACTGCTCAGCTGCTTTTGCATTTTACACTGTAGGCTTTCACAAAAAGCAATATTTGTTGGTATGGGGACTGTGATGAAGCAACGAACCCTATGTTCAAATTAAAAGTATGGATTTTAAAAAAATGTGGAGAAAGTAGGCAGTATGCATTCACCATTAAGAGTATTTGTTGTTGGGAAAAGTGGTAGCACTGTTGATCCCGGCTCTCATTGGCCCTCCACCCTGTCTACTTTTTTTTTTTGTTTGTTTTTAATTGTGGCTCCACTGAGAGCAATCACATCTGCCCGTGAGCTGCAGCGTCCTTCTACTGGTGGCACGTGCACCAGCCTTTTTGTGAGGTGGGGGCACATGGTCATGCTTAATGAAACACACACACACTTATCATCCCTGAGAGATGAGAGGCCAATGAAGTTGCACAGGCACACACATTCTCACTTTCGGTTTCTCAGCAGAAAGAGGTCAGTGGTATTGTGAGACACACACAACTTCTGGCAGGCACTGTTGTTTTGCTCCACACCACCCCTCCCCAAACCCAGCAGCGACTCCGCTTGCTGACACTCACACAGAGTCTGGTAACAACAGGTCTGAAACACACTCGTGCACACGCAATCAAGAGTGGGAATCTCCTGAGTGCTCTACATAAAACAAAACACTTCTTGGGCCACAATACGATAACAAGCAGGCGTTGTAGTGTAGAGGCCAAGTTACATGCTGACTAATAGAAAAGTTGTGCGTTTCATCATATACTTGTGTTTACAGTGATTTTAACTGTAGTGCCGTGACCTAGAAGTCAAATTGTCCAGCCACTATAGTTGATTCATTGACTTCATTGTTAAAGTTGAAGCCTTTTACACACAACTCCTCTGTCACGACATGAAAAATGCTCCTCCTGACCTCTGCTGAGTGGATTGCTTCTAGGAACTAGCCCTGTCAAGATATTCTTATGATGTTTTATGCATTTCCTCCCATTGTTGTTCTTTCCCACCATGTTACCGTAATATCCTCAAAAGTACAGCGCCATTGTTCCCTGCTAGGGATTCTACTTTAAATATTCCGACCCTGAGAATCATTTCTATTCATTGCAGTGGCCTTGTGTTTTTCTTTGCGTGTGGATCCATCATGGGATCTGCTTTAATGCTTGACCTGTGCATTGGATCAGCACTGAGGCCTTACATATACAGAACTGCATGCATGCACACATTCACACAGGCCCACACAAAGAACGAGGGGGGTTGGCTGCCTCAGGGGTCAGTGGCTCCAAGTTATACATGCCCAGTTTGCTGCTCAAGATTTGCTGCGTGTCAAGAAGAGAGTGGTCACAACTAAAGCTAAGACCTGTACTGGATATATGTTAGATATATGCCACGTCTTGTGTTCAAAAGGGTTAAGATATACTGTGTTTAATACATCAGAGACATGCTCCATTTAGTGGATTTGTTTATTTAAATCTCCTTAGAGTAAGGCGAGCATGTATATTCTTAGCGTAAGTGGCCCCAGTGGGATATCAAATAAATCCCTCACACTGGCAGTGTTGGTACCAAACCCCATCCAATGAGTTTGTGAAGAGAATATGTGCAAAGAAGTTGTTTTCAATGCTCTGCAGTGAACCTCAGAGGTTATTTTGGACAGACCAGGATGTTGTAAAGAAATTTTCCCAAGAAGATATATGAGCTCTTTTTAGGCAATCTGTGAAATGTAATGAAACGTACTTTCATATTTAAAGCTGGTGTGGGATTTTAACTTATAAATGAACGTTACATTCAAGCCCTCGCCAAACGAGTTCACACGATGTCTCTGAAGGTTTTCAGTCATCCAGGTCATAGTTATCCAAATAAGGTTAAAGTATACGGCAACTGGACTTGGTTGAAGATACTTGAAGACATTTCGTCCGTAATTCGACAGACTTCTTCAGTACTGAGTGACCGGGAAACTCAGCTATTTAACCTCAGTGGGGTCGTTTGTCAAGATGATCGATACAGCTGAGTTCACACAATGCCAAATTAGAACTATCACCGCCAGGTTAATCTCTTTGTACTGGCAGTGTCTGAGTGTCGTGTTCATGCCAACCTGCAATGATTTATTTGCCAGAGCTGAAGGGGGAATATGACGGCGCATGCAAATTTTTCCCACCACATTTTTGACAACTCCTGGCTAGTACTTTTTGCTTCTATTCAGTCCTTTCCAGGATTTCGTTGGCCTTTTTTGTGTTTGTTGCGACTTACAATGCTTGATTTTGTGGCAGCTTTTCTTAAATATTGGGATGAAGGTTGTGATGTTATTGGGTGGTTTTTTTTGTTTGTTTTTTTTTACTTAAAGATGAATCTCTAAACAGTCTCCCTGGGAGTTTGCGGTACTAACTGTAACCCTAACCCTGCATATTTAAGTATCTTATAAGTGCTGGTATAATTAGGAGTTTATTTCAAAGAGCATTTCATATGTTGGTACATTCGGGCCCTGAACACCATGATAAATTAGACAATTCAAGAGCCACATCTTTGGCAATATTGTTGCTCTAGATTCATGCCAATAAATCTAATTTGAATTTGATAAGATTTGTGTGTAAGTCATGCTTTTGAAGCTGTGTTTGGATAAATCAGCACTCCATGCCGTGTTTAGATATTTCAGTGTATTCCTTCTAATTCTTTCATCTACTATGATTTCGTCTCTCCACTCCTTCAGTGTGCACTCACCCCCCTCCTCCCAGCCCCCACCCCCTCCTGCTGGTGGCCTGCTGTGTGTGAGTAAGTCGAGTGTGTGATGAAAGGGTCATGTTGTTGCCGTTGGTGGGAGCGTCTGCCTCTCTCTACTCGCCTTCCAACTTTTCTCTGAAGTGGTGGATTAATTGAGCTCTGAGGCAGGTCAAAAAAAAAATCCTCTTGTTTCCTTTCGGTTTCATTTCGCTCCTCACTTAACAAGTGTTCGGACTGCTCTGTGTTTCCGCGTCTGACTTTGTTGTTGTGTAAAAGTGTGTGTGCCTGGGCTGTGGTGTAGTTGTTCATTTCTCATGATGTTTGTCTGTAGTTGTTAAGTTAGCCCTTAACCACAGAAGCTCTGCTGAGTTTCCTTTACTTGCGATGGTGTTCCTTCCACTGTGTTATTGTTATTATGGCTTGGCTGTGTGTGAACCATTAGCTAAGTCTTGGCCCAATTAAAATGCCAGCTGCTATTGTACATCAGCGATAGTTCCTAGGCTTTTTTTCTTTGCACTTAGGTTTCTACAGTGTTTACTAAAGCAAAGGTATCAAAATAGTCAGATGGTATATTTCTTCAGATGTATTATTTACCTTAATCCTGCCTTTGGGGTGAAGAAATGCTAAAATCAGGAAATACAAAAACACCTGGTACACAGAAGCATACACACGCACAGTTTTCCCACTCCATTCGTACAGTACAGCTTCACTGAACTGTACATTTGAGTTGACTAAAATGGTGCGCGTTTGATGTGTGAAACTGTGAATTAAGGAGAGATTTAATGTGTGAAATTGTTTTGTAACTGCATACCTGCACACATAGTTTTACCTCATCTCAGGACTGAAAGGAGAGACATTGCTCAGAAATCATGATCTTTATACATCTGGAGGAAGATACATCTACAGGTAATAGATGAAGGCCAGGTTACTGAGTGACTGAGAACAAAACATTTGGTTTGGTTCATGTGGCTCCACTAAAGATCCTGTTCAGACACCGTAAATAATTTAGGAGGCTATACTATTCACTGTACACAATAATAAATGAAAATACACTTTTTTTTTACTCTTATATGCAGGAATGTTTCCATTTCTGTTTGATACATCTAAAATCATTTATCAATTTATTTTAGAGTCTTAATGCATCATAGTATCTATACAACAGAGCAGGAGTTCCCAAACTTTTTTTAAACCACTGCTCCCCTTCAAAGTGATTTTTCTTTTCACGCTTGCTGTCTTGATCTCTTTTTGGCCAGCTAATGTTCATCTCAGGTTGTATTGAGGGTTAAAATTTTCACCGTCACTATCAAATATTCTTTGAGCTCTATTCACATCGACAAATCTTCCCATTGCCTGCTCTCACAGTCGCTATTTCTGACTCCTGTTCACCTGGAAGACTTGCTTACCAGAAAGCATGTTGCATTACTATGACAACCTGCAACTGAGAGCGGTCTTAGCTTCTACTACCAGATTGCCACGTGCTGTTTTTGAAACAGCAGGCCTAGTTGCCTTTTACTCTGTACTTCTAGATAACCTGAATGAATGAACTTGTTCATAGATGCTTGTCTTAATTTTCCCATATCTATTTCTCTCTCCCGTCTTTCCCCTGGTCCTCTCTCAATGTAAACAAGCCCAGCTGACCCCCTGCTTCCTCATCATGCAATGGCTCCACCCACAGGATGAGTCAGCAGCCAATTGGCTGGGCTCTCAGCATTGCCATAACGACAAGCAGGCAAGAGAGCGTAGTAGTGAGGGTGCCCTTGTGGTCGAGTGGCTTAGTGACCTTGGCTGGGCAACTGTCCATGCATTGTAAATCAGTATGGTTTGCTCCAAACCTGCTCCTTACTCACAGGATGAGTTCTGTTAGAGAACAAAGGATATCTTAGTCTATTTTGGGAGGAAGTTAAGTTCATTATTCATTATGTCTTACTGCCCATATAAGCATACATAAAGAGGCTAATTTTTGTTAGCCAACAATTTAAGATGCTCGTAGTTGTTGTAACTTGTATTTTGTTGTTTTTTGCAAAATTAAATTTTTCATCTTGGAACTTATAGCATTTTTAAAAAAACGTTTTTTTTATTTGTACTCCTGTTCATTTTTCTGTTTAAAACAAGAACAAAGACAACAAAGCGTGTAGCAGGTCGAGTTTGACCTTCAGACTCAAAAGTACAGGGTGTATTTGGCTTGACCAAATAACCACAAAGGCATATCAGATGGTATATTTCTTCAGATGTATTATTTACCTTAATCCTGCCTTTGGGGTGAAGAAATGCTAAAATCAGGAAATACAAAAACACCTGGTACACAGAAGCATACACACGCACAGTTTTCCCACTCCATTCGTACAGTACAGCTTCACTGAACTGTACATTTGAGTTGACTAAAATGGTGCGCGTTTGATGTGTGAAACTGTGAATTAAGGAGAGATTTAATGTGTGAAATTGTTTTGTAGCTGCATACCTGCGAATGTAGCTCTGGACTTTGATCCTGCTACTCTGAATACAGCTGCCTCTGCTTCCACTGGCCTATTTACACACCTGCTGCGCGCGCGCACACACACACACACACACACACCCTTAAAAAGTATCTTGTATATACATACTGCACACTGAGTACACACTCTTACTATTCATACAAACTACTTATAGCCCGTACCCTGGACAAAAACACTTCCAGTATATAAGTTCACAATGTGGTATCATACCCACACACCTCTGTTATATTTAGCATGCAGTGGTTAATCTCTTCAATAAACACAGACACACTTTGCAAACACATTGTATACACACTCTCGGTCACCTGCAGAACACTTTGATGTGTGTTCATGCACTCTGAGCAAACCCACAGGTTCGGACAATCTGTCTGCTCTGCCCTTTTGTTCCAGCTTGCTGTTGTTAGTAGACTACTACTACACTCATTAACCATGTTGTACAACATTGTGACGCACATAATTTATACACACGCAGAATATCTTATTGTTATGCTGCTTACTTAGTAAAGCGTGACATCAGCACTATTCGGTCAGGACTTTGTTGAACACTAGTCAATCTACCAGCTTGTCAGTTGGCGGGGGGGGGGGTTGACGAGAGTTCTGGACTGGAGAGTTGCCTTCAGGTCCTGGGTTGTTCACTCACACTGGATGAGGGGACCAGGAGCATTGCCTCATCAGCCGACCTCTACAGGGGCGTGTTGTTGGAAGACATTGCCTGGCTGCTTCACGGTCTCCCATCTGTAATTTTGTGCTGTCATGTCTCAGGGAGACGGCGCGTGGTGTAACATCTGTGGAATGGATTTATAAACGGGTTATGTTTTGGCTTCAAGCTTGGAGGCATGTTGGGCCCCCAGGCTGGCAGTGCTCAGTGGCCATGCCACAGCGAGTATATCGCATCCCTAACGACCTTTGCCTTCAGTGGTTACCAATTGTGAAACCCTTTAACTGCATGCCCAGCTGGGCCCTTTCATCAGTTGTTAGCTGAGCAACGAGTGCACTGGTGTTTTTATAGGGCATGCATGCTACCACCTTATAAGGCTGCAAACATACTCATAGAACTGGAGTTCCGTCCAGGTAGCATCTATTGTGTCTGGCTGTCACTCTGTCACTGTGGGTATGTTTGTGTTTTGAGTGTAGTTGTATTAGGGAGCTGTTTTAGCTGACCTTGGCATGCACATGTCAATATCTTCTATTTAGCAGTTTATGTATAATATTCTACCTGAGCTGCTGTCTTCAGGTATATTTCATCATTTCACTGCTCTAGTTAATGATTTGCATCTTATAAGCAGACAGGAAGTTGAGCTAACCACAAGGGTCTCATCCCAAAAATAACTAGCTAAATCTTGCTAGATCTTGCTGATGTTGGTTGTTTACCTCTTGAAGGAACTAGTAGATTAGAATAACTTTGTTGAACTGTGAACATAATATAAACTGACTTGCTTTTAGAGCCAAATGTTGCATCATTTTAAATACTGTTGATACCATTGTTAGCAATTGAAACTACTATTTTACTTTGTGTGCGGTGTGTATTCCACACCTCATTTCTCTCCATCTTTATCTTTACCCCTCTGTTTTCATGCAGGTAGCAGGGGTGTAGTTTTCCTGTGAGACAGTCAAAGAGAGACACACTCCTGGACCACACCCCCCCATTCCCTCCCCACCCTTCTCCCACAAAGACATGCATAGCAAAAACCGTAAGTGTGAGCTCTGCTCCTCTCCTACTTTTTTCACCGCTGCCTTGTGATTTATTCCCCTCTGTTTCTTTCTGTGTCTCAGCATCCTTTCACTTCTGCATTCTGATCAGATCTGGGTCAAAAAGTAAAAATTGTTGCTCTTGTTTGAACTTCACATAATAACAGATCGGTGGAGTTTTCACACAAGGACACTTCAGATGGTGTCAGGCAAGTTGCTAATTAGAGATAAGTACACTTAATTGAATTGTAAATACTTCATTCTTTTTGTGGAAAGGTTCTGGCACAGATTTGTCTCTCCTGTGTTACAACACAGCCATCTGGCACCTAAGCAGGGTAAAAAAAACAACAAAAGTTGGTGTAAATGTGTAAAGATGCAAATTTAGATCCAAAAAAGTACCCAGATCCAAGAAGTACCCGCTAGCAATGCATGATCCTGATAGTAGGAGTGTGTCTTGGTGTGTTAAGTGTGTTTTTGTGTGACCTTATACATAAGATCTTTGTCTCTGCTGTCTTGTTTCAGAGAAGCGCCACGTCTCCCCTGTCTCCTCCAGGAGCCCCGTGGCCCCAATGAAGCCCAAAGCACCTGCAGTGGCCCCGGCTGTGACTCCCAGTCCTGGGGACACACTGGCCTTCAGGGTCCCTAAAGATTATCCTCACTCCCGCTTCAGCAAGGCTCCACTTGCTGTCTACCCACCAAAGGGGGCACGGAACAAGACTTGGTGGGCCCTTTATTTTAATTCAAATTTTCTTGGTTTCATAAAAAGCAGCATACTAATTCTTCTGCTTCCAAATCTTCCAGTTATACAATGTTTTCACTGCTCTTTTCCCCTCTTCAGTGTTTCCCTTCCAGTGGTGAGCCTGGAGAAGATGCCTTGCCTCAACCGAGCCGGCTCAGCGTCACATGTACGCATCACCTCCTCCTCCCCTTCCTCCCTCAAACCTCCATCCCTCACTCCCCCAGCCTCCCAACGGTCCAGCGAGAAGCTCACTGACGGTCGCGGCACCAGCGGTCCATCCACGCCACGCTCCACCACGTCTCCATCCTCTCTGGACGGGCGGCCCAGTCCGGCACGCTCTCCGCTTGACCGACGACCGCCGTCTACACCTTCTCCTTCCACGCTGGACCGGAAACCCTCCCCGTCGCCTTCCCCTTCTCACCGAGCTGGTGCTTTGCTGCCGTCGTCGCCATTGCAGAAGAAGCAGCAAAATGGAACGAAGACTTCCTCCAGGTCACAGAAAAGACTCTCAGGTCAGTCCTAAGATATCATTTTTTTTCTGTATTGATCCAGGTGAAGACCTTGTGCATGTGTGTTTTTTCAACTTCATATTTCACAGTGATACTCATTTAATCTTCAGAGCTTCACAGTGCAGTCACGATCCTCTAGTGGAGTGTAAATGTTGTTAAATAAGTGGAGAACATGTCATTGTCATCATTGTGATTGTCCTCCCTGCGTTTTCATGGCTGGTTTGTGATTTGGATCCATCACCTATAGGTCAGAAAACATATTCCTGTGCAGGAAGAGTCAAATATATCTGGCTTTGTTCCTTAAATTTACATTTACTACATAAACATACATGCATATGCTCTCACGAGCTCACACACTCCCTATTTCTTATCCCCATGTCCTTTGGAAAGCTTCCAGCCTGAATGTTTGGCTGCAGACTGGACAGCGTTGGACTAACACTAACACACGTGATTTAGAATGGGAAAGGGAGTATTCCTTTTTAAATTAACATTGATGCACACAAGTTAACCTAGTGGCCTTGCATGCAAAGTGATGAAGTGAAAAAGGTTTTGTGATGGATGCTTCAGGGTCTGGTTATTGGTATCATGTCTCTCGATCCAGCTCTTCGTCTTCCTCCCCTCCTCATTTCCCTCTTCTTTCTCCTTGTTTGTGCTGTGTCTCGCTGTGCTCCCAGCCTCTGATTTACACCCTCTAATTCACGAGCTCCCGCTGCCAGAAAGCTGCTTGTCTTCTTGAGAGATTTCCCCCACCTCCTGCGTGCCTATTTTTTTCATCTTTTCGCTCTCCACCTCCTGCCTCGACCTCCTTGTTTCTCTCACACACTCCTACTCTGGCCTAATTTTTTTCTTTCTTTCACAGACTCCTATCTACTTCTGTAAGCTTTGACTATGTTCATCACCATCTTGTTTCTCACTCATCTTGTTCTGCTTTCTGTGTTGTTTGGTTTCTCTTTCCACCAGGGTCTTCCTTCAGTCTGTGTTAACACTACCCAATTTTCTCGCTCTCAACTTCCTTTTTTTTTTTTTTTTTTTACTTTGTGTGAACTTGTGAGTGGGCATGTCATGTGACTTTGTTTATGTCTAAGTGCATGTTAGTTTCTGCATTCGTGTGTTTGCCTGTCAACCGTGTCTATCAGAGCTGTCTCATACTGCAAACACAAAAAGATTATAGGGATTATAAGAAAGGCCAGCACTAGATTACAGCCCTCTGACAGTAACACTGTTTAAGATAACTTGCTGACTTGAGGTTGTTGTTGGCCGGGTAGTTTGTGTGGGGCAACAAAAGTCTGTCTGTGTTTCTGACCAATGCATTTGCTATTTGTTTCAGTATAGAACATTTACAAAAGTTTGGTTTGAAAGGTCTCTATGGCTTAACTTTTAAACATTAACCATTTGACTCAGGATGTAAAAAGTTTGCATCTAGTATTAGCAAATGGTTAATTTAGAAGAATTTGTTTTAGGGAGAGTAGTAGAGAGGAGCTCAGTGCATCATGGGAAGTCTCCCAGCAGTCTAGGCCTATAGCAGCGCAATTAAAGGATAGTTCAGGGCTCACCTGAGCCAGCCCTAACTATATGTTTTTTTTAAATTGTAGACCTGATTCCACAGGAGCGCAGCGGAATAGGGTACTGTGAGCACTTTTTAAGTTGAGCTTTTTAAGTTCCTGAACATTAAGGAATTCATAGGTGAGGAGAAATATTTTGAATTCTAATCTGGATTTTACAGGGACCCAGTGCGGAGAAACTAATACAGGAGAAATATGATCTTTTTTCCTGATTCTTGGTCGTACAGGTGTCTCAGCATTCTGGATCAACTGGAGAGTCTCAAGGGACTTATTCAGGCAGCTTAGGCAAACGGTAACAATCAACAAGTTTAAAAGAACGGTCTGGTTTAACCATATCTAGAACTCTTATTTGAAAGAGAAAATGAAGATGAATGTTTTAAAGTAATTGCCCAAAGAGTCACTTGTAAACATCAATTAGATGACCCCAGTATTCACAGTTTTGCAACAGAGTGGATCAGTAACTTGAGATTGTGGTTAACTGAGGATTTGTTTCAAATCTGCGTTGTCATTATGTTCTCTTGTTGCTGTGTTATTTGATGTTAGGGGCTGAGCAGGACTTTTTTTCCCCAAAAAGGCGGCTTTATACTTACTACAAATAAAAGAAATAGGGAGTACAACAGAACTCAACAACTTACTGAGACCTAACTTAATGAGAAAGAGGGGGAACATATATACTGGCTGGCCCAGCCTTTAGCAAAACATAATAACCAACACAACTGCAATAAACGTTAGACAGATGGCTGGCTAACAACTCAATATTAAATATAAGAAAGAACAATGTTAATATGTGTATGCAAAATCAAACTGTCTTGGCTGTTTAGCCATATGAAAGTTAGCTGTGATTGAGCATAAACCAAAACGAAAGATAAGTTAACCCTTAAAGCCCCCGAAAACTCCATGCTTCTTAAGGACAGTGTGGATGAGGTTTGATCCATTTTGATGACAGCTGGTGGGTCACATGAAACACATTTTGCCGTACGAAGAGCTCTTCATGGTAAACATCAGAGACTTTGACTGCAAACTGACACGGTCTTAAAAGTTAAGGCTTACATTTCATCCTTAAAGTACAGTTTCCCCCTCAGATTCTACTCATTAAAGCAGGAGAGAGTTTCTTGGGCTGTCAGTCACAGTTGACTCTTGTTAGGCTGCTAGTACATACTGTCATGAACAATTTGTCAAAGCGTGCGGGATCTGTACAGTTTATCTGTTTGAAACTGGAAGCAATGCTAATGATGTCACACTGAATAGTACTATTAGATGACAGTAGATTAGACCACGATTGAATGATTGAATGGAGCAAAGGAATATGTGAATAGACAAAAGAGACAAATGACTGTACTTGTGGTACTGTAAGGCTCCCACTCCCAGTAAATGTGATTTTAATACTTGAAGGATGGAAGGAAGAAATTACTAAATGATAGCCTTTAATACCCATGTAATTTGCGCGTGTGTGTGTGTTCATGTTTTACAGGGAGAGTGTTTGATCCTAACAAGCACTGTGGAGTTCAGGACCCCGAGACTAAACGACCCTGCACGCGGTCTCTCACCTGCAAGGTAACTCAGATATGCCCACAGGATATGCACCCACCTCTTTAATTTTTGTTAGGAGTCGATGATAGTTTCTGACCCTTCTTCCTGCTTCCCCTCTAAGGCGGTCAGACCAGGAAAGCAGCTTTGTTTGTTTATTAGAGTAATAATATTGAAGTGTGCACTAACATCACTACTGTAGGACTCCAATCACAGCTATGACCCCCTGTCTGCCGCCCTGTCTGCCTCCGTGTTTCGTCTGCACTTCCCATTTCTCAGTTAATGTGGGGTAGCAGTGCTGAAGCATTATAGAGCCTGCACTTCCCTTGATGAGGTAATTATAGATGTTGGATAAGGCTACAACATCTTTCAGCAGTAAAACTTGTATTTTACTGCCCTTTAATTACTTCTAGCAAGCTTTACTAATCACTTCAAACTGGTTATTAAGTAATTAAAGATGCATCAAGCTAGCATGTTGATTTTAGTTGAGTGGTGGGTGAGAATAGTCATGTCTACATCTGTTTTATTTTTTTTATGAAACTCATTGTTGATGTCTAGATTTATTCTGGCAGTCCCAGTGAGAACCACAATTTCAAGAAAGGGACCCGCACCCTGTTTCCCAAAAGATGATTGTAAATCCCTTTTATAAACCTTCTTAAGCTTCAGAGGTGTTTTCAAAAAGCATTGTAACTCAGATTGCTCTTAAAAGTGGTTATAGATTACGGTGTACATCCTACCGGCTTATAGGAGGCAACGAGTGTCTTAAGACGCTCCTGAACCTGCAGGAGAAACCCGAAAACGAAATGTTTTACTGGAGTTTAAGTGATGTTTCGTGGAAAGTTTTGCCCATACCCGTTGGCTTGCTCTGTTGAATCCAACCGTTGGTCTCTAGTATGGGTCAAGCTACAATTCCCATAATGCATTCGGATAGCGTCTTTCAGTATGTCCTCCCTGCATGGTTATTGCCCATGTCTTTCCAACTCCACACCTCCAGTTTGTAACTGTTAGTTGTTTCTAAGCCCAACCTGAGGTAACCCTGTTATCCTCTCAGACTTAAGAAAGCTTTGTACAACTGTTTTTATAGGCTGAGTAATACTCATGAGTAAACCAAACCCCATGTAAAATTGGAGAAGTGCCTCTTTAAATTGATGACTTAACCACAGTTACTTAGCAGTCATGGTATTTATGGGTATATAAGATATACCTACTGGGATTTAAAGCATTTGAAGAGGTCCCTCCGCTCAATATGACCTTTGAGTGAGTACAGGAAAGATTTTTCCTTTCACAAGCTATACTACCTGTTCAAACCAGTTTTTCGCCAGCCTCACAGACACATTTATATTGGAAAACCAAATGTTTGGTAACTGCCTACCTTCCAAAGAAGTTGGAAGGGTTGAGAAGCTCACCATGCACTGACAATATTTACCCGTGATAGTCTGGTGTGACTTGAGCAGCAGCATAGTGCAGGGATTATGGAAACTTTCCTGAAACCAGAGCACCATGTTTCAAGCCCCTGTGAGTGCAGCCATCAGCCCTGCTGTTTGAGCTACACTCTGAATTCTTCACTGATCAATACTTTAAAGTCTGTGTAGAAATAACGTAATACCTGATATAACATGTGGTGCTTATTTTTTGTCTGTATTTGTTGGCTGTTACAGACTCACTCTTTAACCCACCGGCGAGCCGTCCCGGGCCGGAGGAAACATTTCGACATCCTCCTGGCTGAACACAAGGGGCGAGCGAAGGAGAAGGAGAAAGACAGGGATGCAACGCTGGGAGGAAAGGAAGGCAGCAGCCAGAGTATAACATCACAAGAGACCCCATGTCCCAGCAAGCCTCAATGCCAAAATGGACGACCCCTGTCCACACTGAAGCTAAGGCTGGCAAATGCACACATACCCAGGTAGGTCATAAAAATATTGTCTGAATAACTAACTTTGAATTTGATCACGTGTCTGATATTCAAAAAACAAATACAAAGTTCAAGTTGTAATTGTTAGATCTAAAAATGTATGCCAAGTCTAAAAGTCAGGTTTCTCAAATTGAATGAATTAAGACACTCAAAAACATTGAAACCTGAACACCCAGCCTACCAAAGATCAATCAGATCTCTGTCCGTATTTCAAACCAAACGTAAACTATTTCAGTGCTATAAATGGTGAAAGTATTTAAACCTCAAAATTGTTCATTGAATTTCACAAATAGATATGTAGTTGCTTATTACATTCAAAATATCCCAATTATTATCCTATTCCTTAATTGCTAACTTTTACGTTGACTTGTATTTAAGTAACCCAGACATAAGCTCGAAGTGTCTTTAAAATAGATTAGAAAATCAAAAAATGCATTTATTCCAACTTATTTTGTATTTTTATGTATCCTGTTTCTTAATGTAAATCAAGTTAAGTTTAATCTGTACTTTTAAGGAAAAGCAACACTTTCTGAATTAAAATTCTTATTTGTTTATAAAGCCTTTTTTACGTGTACTTGTTTATTTTGGATACTTTTGCACATAATCTACCCAGTGGTAGATGGTTGGTAATGAGTGACTTTTAATTGTCATTTTAAAGCAATTTTACTTTACTTTACTTTTACTTAAATATGAGGATTTTCACACTAGTGGCATTTTAAATACACTGGGCACCAGACATGGGGTGCATGGGAAATCCTTGTGTGTTCTTGTTTTTTCCACCAGGGGATGCTGTAAACAAGAGCGTAGTAGGGAGAAACAATGCCTGCCCTTGTGAAAGTGTTGTGAGAAACTGATTTCCTCTTTCTGCTTACAAGATGATGATCTGTTTGAAAAAGGAAGTTATCTGGGGTTTTGTCACTGTAGCAAACATGTTGGTTTAGATGTGACATGAGCTTTTGTGTTATCTGTTAAGACTTTTCTGTATTTTTTTCTCCCTTTACTTTTTCTTCCGCTCTGTCCATCAATCTTGTTTTCTTCCCCTCTTTTTCTTTTCTCTCTTTCTTCTTCACTCTTTTCCTCTATTTATTTGTCCTCTCCCGTTCTCTCCCCTCATCTCCATTACTTTTTTTCTTTTATCACTTCCTTCTCTTTATCGCTTTTCTCTCTCTGGTTACCCCCGCTCTTTCTCATGTTCTCTTCTCCTCATTTCTATTTCCCTCTCACTCTTTCACTTTACTCCCTCACCTTTTCTTTTCTTTTATTCACCCTTCTCTATTTCTAACATGTACTCCCCAGGGTTCCAGGCTCCTCCTCCTCCACCTCCAGTCCTCTGCCCTCAGCACCAGCTCCTGCCCCGGCCCCTAACCCAGAGCCGTCTCCCCACAGTTGGGTGACAGCAGCAGGTGACGGCAGTCGACTTTCCAGTGATGAGGGAGACGCAGAGACTCAAGAGGACACTGACAGACCTGCCTTTCGCTATTCCAGTCACCACCCACAGCCTTTAGGGGTAAATTCTTTGACTACTAATGCTGCACTAAGAGACATCTTTCTGGTCCATAACCTTGGGGCAATAAATGCCCATTTGCACAAGTTTGAGGCAACATTTTCCTTTTTTACCCCGCAGGTAAACATATAATATGCTATTTAGAGAAATTATTTTTGTCAGTGTCCAGACTCAGGTGTAGCTCGTAAGTGTTTCCAGTACAAAAAAGAGGTAAGGGTAGTGTTGTATGATGTCAGTATGTCGCATTGTACAGAAATTTGCGTCTTCTACTAGAAACTAAGGGGCAAGCTGGACTTGATTGTAGATACAGTTCTGAACTGAAGAAGCTTCAACGATCCTCAGCAAAGTTCACTAGCACTTCATAAAACCTTCCTTGGATAGTTGTGTTAGATCATCTTTCATATCAGTCAGTCTTAATTTTGGTATTTTTCCATTTCCTCTCTGCTCTGTCTTGGTCATCTGTTCTTTTCAATCTATCTCTCTGTTTCTGTCATTCGACGCCTCTTTCACTCTACATCCTGCCCTACACACCTCTTACTTCCTCCCCTGTTTCTCTCTCACTTTTTTTCTTTTGTTTTTCTCTGCGTCCTCTACATCTGCCTGTCTTTTTTTCTTTTACCTCTCCATGTACCTCCCATCTCACGTGCCTTCTCCTCTTCTCCCATTAACGGCTCTCTCCATGCCTCACCTTACATCCTTGCTGTCCCAATCCCTTTTACCCTCTTTCTTCTTTCTCCCTCCAGTTTTGCATGTTCAGCAGTAGGCTCATGGGACGGGGCCACTATGTGTTCGACAGGCGATGGGACAGGATGAGGCTGGCGCTACAGAACATGGTGGAGAAACACCTTAACGCACAGATGTGGAGGTGAGTGCGAATGAATATACACTCTGGATAAATTGTTTCAACACAGAGCTCAGGATGAGTAAAAAGTAGATTTATTGTCACTATAAACAGATGTAAATATGAGAGGAAGTGACATGTGTGCCAGTCTGCTTTATGAAGGAATGAAAAATATAATTTAATACATAGCCAGGAAGTGTTTGTTCATGTCACTTGTAAATCAAACAAGACACCTGTTAATATAAATTAAAGCGTACTAGAGAGAACAGTACAAATACTAAAGAAGACAAATCCCACCCCCTCCCTTCAGGCTACTTCCCCAAAACACATTTTCATTTCATTCAGACCATCTTTTGTCATCTGATTGATTGATTGATTGATTGATTACTGTCAGGATGTAAAGAGAGTTTCATCAAATATAACAGTAAATGCTTTTGAAATAAACTGCCTACCCTATCTTTTTAAGGTTTATATGGGCAGTGAAGCATTTCTCATTTAAAAGATCCTCTTCCTATTTCAGGAAGGTGCCTCTGGCTGCTGAGAGCCTCCTCTCCTCCTCTGGTACCTCCCCCGTCTCCTCCGTCACGTCGCCTCTGCTCTCCTCCCCCTCCAACTCCCTCTCCTACACAGCCACATTTTCTCAGTCTGCATCGATGGCCGGGGTGTTCAGCATTCGAGACGCTGCGCAGCCCATTGGCCAAGTTTCCACACCGGGTAAAGCCCGTAACGGCACGCATAAAGCCAGCCGCCCATCCAAAGACATAGAGGACTCTGTGGGATCTAAGAAGAGAAAAAACTCTCCCTACTCCTCCTCAACATCCTTTCCTCCTTCTTCTTCTTCTTCCTTGTTTCCCACTGTGGATAATCATAAGAGGAACGGCAGCAGCTATCATCCAATATTACAAAGTTCGGGGGGGATATCAGCAACAACTCCAGCCAGGAAAAAGGGACTTGGACGTGGGGGAAGCACACTTTGGAGCAGCAGAGACGACTGGCTATCCAGAGCAGAAGGATCTCAAAGCCACAGCTCACAGAACAGGTGGGGACAGGGCTGTTTAAAGTTTAGACATTTATAGGAATTTGTCATCAGCCCTGAACTTTTTTTAAACATTTATCTTTGTATGCAGGCTTGAATAACAGTTGTTTAATTACTTATGCAGAATTAAGTCATTATTAAAGATCCACTGGAAGATACTGGAGTGAGAATCTGTTCACTTATTAAAGTCCTTCTGTACAAGAGCATCAGCTAAATGTGTTCAACATAATGCCCTAACATAAAACATCAGTATCTTTTATTGGTCTAACAAAGGACATTTTGATTGTAGCTAGGATTAGAAACAGCACAAAACAGGTTCAGCAAGCATTACATATTACAGTATGTAGAGAAACACTTGAGTGGGAGATTTATTAAAAGTAGAGGAGTGTGTAAATAGAGAGGACAGTGCCAGCAGTGCAGAAGCTGTGATGACAGGTGTTTGGCTTTCCTACAGCCCTGTAAAATCTGCTGTGATGATTTTACACCAGCCCAAATAGATCCCACTGTGTACTATATATCATTAACAGCAGTTTTCCCTCCTCTTCTGGTCCTCTCCAGTCGGGAACTTGGCACAACCAGTATACCCCACTCACCCAACAGGGAGCCTGCCTCCTCCCCCCATCAGCCCCTGCCCCCCCCCTCCGGACCTTTGGCTTATGGGGGAGGAGCAGAAGGGAGGAAGAGGAGGAGTCCCAGCTCTTACAGAGGGAAGGCCAGCAAGCTGAGCAGGCCAGGCGGGTTGGAGAGCCTCTGTGGCAGTGGGAGCGACAGCGGGGGAATACTGGCTTCAGGGCCCGAATCCCCAAGACAAGTAGGTGTCACATGCAGGCAGTGTCTTTAAATTATAGTAAGGGGATAATAGTGTGCTCAATTCTGAATTGTCAAAACATGTTTACCACCTTTACATCCATTGCATGGAAGAAGTTGAAAATACTACTTAATAGCTTTCCTCTGAGCTTTTAACCATATCTAATGGTCTTCATCAGGTGATGGACCAGCTGCCATGGAGATAGCCCAGCTGTCATCACATGGCCTAGGTATTCAGCTCTGGCACATAACAGGCGGTCCTTGAACAGAGACACAGGTTACGATGATGATAACTGAGCAAACTATCTACTAAAGAAGATCATAAGATGTGGCTGAAAGCTTGGACAAAGACGCTTTAAACACAGTAAACCTGTCATTGAACCAGTAATAAAAGAAAGCCAATTAACAAGTCTCTGTCTTCCTCTCCCTGCAGGCCAAGTTGCATCACTGACAGAAACCTGTTTCATGGACTGAATGTTGGGCAGCTGTGCAGGCCACTACCGTTTGTGACCTTTGACCTCACTGCTCTTCCACTGAGAGCGCCAATCAGACTGCTTCATCTCGGTGATGTCACCCCTATTTACCCAGTGACAGTTCAGTACACCCACTGTGACATTGGGGCTCTGGAGTCTTTACCCCCAGCCGGCTGGCAGTCAATTCCGCTGTCCACCTCCGTATTACGGAAAAGCTTCCGATGGAAAGCTGCTGTGCATCACTGTGGCCGCGGTCTGTTCAGAACAAGACAGTGGAATCCAAAAACTCATCCTCTGAAAAAAGGGAATTTGCCTCGCACAGTTTTCAAGGAATTGTCAATAACATGACAACCACTGTAACATTTTTGGGGAGACTATGTTTTTCATAACCAGGTGATTTTCTGGTTGTTGTGACCATTTTCCTGGTTGCTGTATCCTGTCAGCTGACAAGGAAAGAGGTCCCTGATTGTTTTTTGGGAGTTAGATGGTTGAAGGACCTACGGACACGACTACTGTAGGACTCAGCCTTTGGCTATGCCACGTCAACTGCCCCACCCCACTCCCATTTTCTGTCTTTCTCTTGATTTTTGCTTTTCCTCTTCCTCAAAGATGGAAGGGACAACAGCAGTTGTAGTTGGGTTTTATCCAGCCTTTTCTCCTCTTTTAACCTCCTCCTTTTTCTTTATTACTCTCTGTCTTTCTTTACTACCCTTTATATCAAACAACTTATCCACAATTCTCTTTTTTCCTTTAACCCCCCCCCCCAATCCATCCCAGCATGCCTGTGTTCAAAGTGCACTTACTGCCCTCACTTCCCCTTGCTTCCCTCTTCACTGACTCCAGAGCAGTCTCCAGCAGTGCCACACGAGGACCTGTTTGCACAAGGGAAGAAAGTCGCCTGTGTTACGCCGCCGCGTCAATGCATTGTATTTCAATATAGGAAGAAATCAGATTTTATTTTGAAGAAGTTTTTTCTTCATTCTGGTTTTAAATGTTGCAAGAAACACAAACTCCTGTCTGTGTGTCAGGACTTGCATCCAAAAAGGAATTATTACTACGGAGTTGGATCGTTTTGTTTATTTGTTTTTTGTATAATAATTTATCGTTTTAAAATGATGTTTGTTTTCTAACTGACCATCAAGGTTTGAGCTACAGTGACTTTTTGAGCAAAAGATAGATTTCTATGGTATCTTGAAGAAATGTTGAAAGTATTATGATTGTTCATAATGTTGAAAATGTGTACATATGTGTTAGTATTTTTGTATTTATTAATAATTGTCCCCTTTTACTAAATATGAGCTGAAGAGAGGGAGCATTTTGCCCTTCTAGCTTGGTCCATGTTAAATAATATTGATGAGATTGGCCTGGTTTCTCAAAATCTTCAAGAATTTGTTCATTACCATGTTTTTTTGAAAATGAATATGTATTTGTGGCCAGTTCTGCTCAAGTTGTGGTCAATTCAAAAAATGTTTTTATTCAGGCCTGTTCTAATAACTACTAACTAGTTAAGTCTGGCTAATTATGTTGCCTAAAAAAAAATATCTTGACTCAAGGAACACTCGCATAGCTTTCAACCCCATCTCACCATAAACGTCCATAAAAGTTACTAATTGTAGAGTATGTACTATTTACTAATCATTATAGTGTACTTTTTTTTGCAGTTGGTATACAAGAAACAGCTATTTTAACAGTTTAAAGAGGAAATTACACAATATATCCACCTACAGATGGGAAGCTACAAGCTTAATAGTGTTTTTTGTTTATGTTGCTACATCTTTCTGGCAGTGTGAGCACATTACATACTCAAACCTGTACAGAATTAGCGTGTAGTTTGAAATTGGGACTGAGCAACAGCCGTCATCAGCAGATGGAGTTTACTCAGTTGCCATGGAGATGGCTCAGGTGTCATCACATGACCAAAGTACTTTAATGAACCTCGATCATCACTTTGTCAAGACGTCCTCCTCTTTAGATCTTGTCAAACCTAGGAGGGGATGGTACAGAATATCAGTTGACCAGTATTTCTCTTCACATTTCTAATAGCTCTGCGCCCGGCAGCACAATTCATCTCTGGCTAATGAACAAAGGTTAATTTTGTGAAACCAGGCCCTGGTTAGTATTTTCATATAAAGGGCCCCACATTCCTGTTTGCCTGTGGTTCCACCCTTTTTCATACTTCTTCCAATGTTCAAAACTATTGCTATATTTTTTCCAGTCAGGTGTAGTCTCTGTTGTGTATGTAAAATCAAAGCCAGGTCAAAATGCCTTCACTTATCAGCTTATACCCATCAGTGGCTCACTGCACTGGAAATGCAGTATAGCCATTCCTGTGAGCCTTTAATAATATAATTGTCTACAAGATGCACACATACAGCAACTGGTGTACCAAACTAGTGCTGATTGGAGCGACAACATTGAAAGGGGAAATTCATGATTAAAATTCAATCACAGCATATGTTTTCTGTCGCAGCTCATTGCCACAACTTCACGTCCAAAGTGACACAAACATGGTTGGAGGTACAAGGAAAATGCTGAAATCATAAAATGTGGGGCGATTTCTTTGCTTAAATCGCAATGCCATAATATGTCAAAAAACCAAATAGTAAAGACCTTCAAACTGTCTGAAACGTACCCTGTGTATTCATCCAGTGTTGCTGATGAAGCTAAAATAACTGAAAGCATTTTGATTTGCTTGATGGCAGAGAGAAGCCGCTCCCACCTGGTACTTGCCAACTGCTTCAATGGACAGACCTAGGATTGGTTTGTTTGTTTTGTTCTGTTTTGGTCTCTAAAGCATCTGAGCACTAACAATGAATGAATTGTACATAATCATTTGTATTTGTGTTGTGCTTTTCCCAAGTGCTTCCCATGATGACACTTTATTCATCAGTGTGTGAGATTGTGTAGCAGTTTAGTGATACGGGCTCAGTGGTTTTCATTTGACTGTAGATACACATGGTTTATTGGTTAACTGGTTAACATGCCTACAGTTACATTATAAACTTTTTCCACTATGTTCTCTGTTTAACGCAACATACCAACAGATGTACTAGTGTATAGATGTTTTATGTGGGTTTAATGGCTGAAAACCATGGTTGTGGCGGGAATCTATGTTCAGGTGACAAGATTTATTTTCCACTGAGTGTCCTCTCACATGTATCTACAAATGAAAGATAACTTAGCGCTATGATGTTTTTGGGCAATGCCACCCTGGCTCACTGTTTATAGAAATGGGAAGTTAGTCTGTTGCAGCTAAAATTAAGACAAAGCTCATGGATGTTGATGTCAGAGTTGTATATTGGCTTGAAGTTTATGGAGGTATTTAACAGTTGTTGTTTTTTTTAAACCCTCCTTTCTTTTTTTGCACTTTGTCATAATGCCCAGATTTTTAATCAACTTCTATTTATATAAATATCTGAAATATAAAAAAAATCTACATCTATATATTTGTAAAAGTGTTTCTGGCAACTACAGTAATAGAAGATGAAGAGTATATTCATGGTGAATGGGCCCCTAAACCAGCAGACTGTTTTTGCTGATCCACGCTGGTGGTGAATGTTGAATTTCTGAAAATGCCTTGTTAGACTTGGGGTTGATTCACTCTCACTGCAGTTGGTTCAGAAAATGTATTTCACATCAAAACAACTGAACGCTTGCTGAAAAAAAAGGTCTTATATCTAAGCTTTTATTAAATGATTGAAAGTGGATGTTGTGTTATTTGTAAATCAAAGATGCAGCATGTGAAATGGAAGGCAAAGTCCCACTGATGATGGATGTTTGTTTGGTTTGCATATATTCTTGTCATTATTGCAACTACCCGTTCAATGTTTTCACATGATTTTGTATTGCTGGACAAGAGCAAAAAAGTGTCTGTGTTTCATGAAGGAACTTAAATTATATATTTTGTGCTTACATTTTATCAGATACGTCTGTAATTGCCATTTTCAACATTGAAAACCCTGAACTGTGCTGAAATCTAGAAATACTTTTTCAAACTTTTGTTTTCAGGATTTTTTCCTAGCATCCTGGCTCCAGTGATGGTGATGCTGATCCACTATTTGGATCCGTAGATACGGTTTGATGAAAGGGATTAGTCCAACGGTGGCGATCTCCTTTCTTTTTAATGTAGTGCCACCAGCAGGTGGAAATTTTTAGCTTTTCGTGAAATGTTTTCCAACCATTACATGGATCCAAAACATTTTACATATTTTAATGGTCCCCAAAGAGGATCGATTCTAATAACTTTGGTGGTCCCTTGATTTTCATGTAGCAAGATCATATGAGAAAATTTAAAATTTGTCCAATACTGTCTTAACTGGCCTTAAACCTTTAAATCTAATGGCATTCCCATAAGCCTCCGCTGTATTTTGTGTTAAGTAGCCAATGTTAGTTGACTAACATGCTAAACATAAGAATGTTAGCATGCTGACATTAGCATTTAGTCCAAAGCATTGTGGTGCCTACATACAGCCAACATTTAGTCTTTTATATTTTTCTTTTATGATCCGTCACTTGTTATGATAAAACATAAATCACGTAAATTAAAGTGACTTGCAGCACCATTTAGACTCTTTCAAAGTGTACGTGGTATTGAATTAAAACATAACATGTTATTAACTTATGTTTCGGTGTAATCTAACCAGATTTTTCTTAATACTAAATTTAGAACGAGGATCTTGGATTGTGACTGAAGCTTCTTCTCTGTAGCAGGATGACTTGTCAGGTTAAGGTCCAGCTCTAAAGGCTGATAACACAAAAGCACAGTGTGTTCTCTCTTCACAGTATAGCTCCTGGGGCAAAATACTTCTGTTGGCAAGGAAATGAAATGAAAAACAAATTTTGTGGAGCACCTAATTAAGTGCGTAAGATCTTTGGGAGTCCCTCTTGGTTCTGGTAGTAGGAGCTAAGCTGATTCTTTATTCCACCCTTTATCAACCATTAAAACACTGCTTATTAGTTAGAAATACAGTCTTTTAACATGGCTCAGTCCCCCTGTCTTGGTACACAGTCTACATCTTGGAGCGTTTTGTTGAAGACTGATTATTTCCCTTTGGTGGTCAAACTCTTTCATTAATGCTGCAACGTCCGCACAGACAAAATCCTCTTTGATAATGTCCATCTGTTGTACTGTAAGAAAAAAATGAAATGGGAAACCATGATAAAACATTAAGTCAGACATTTTACTGCCCTTCTCACTTTAAAGCGCTGGTTGTATGTTATTGTTTATAGTGGCAAGATCCCCACTCTGATAAAAGACGCTGTCCGATATCTGCTCAGCGCTGAGCATTCAATCTCTCTCTGTCTCTCTCTCCTGTGATTTGTTGAACTTTTCCTTACCTGTGAAGCTTCATGAAAAGAGATCAGGAAAATGTAAATAATGCATTTTTGTAATGATACTAACAGTGAGCGTCATATTCCTTCTGCTCATCTTCAGCAAGCAATGTGGTAAAGAATGCCCTGCCAATGCGCAAAATCAGTTTGGTATACAGTTCACTTATATTGTTTATTTTGCTGCTTCGTTTCTAGATCAAACCCAGTGTGTGTCGTGTGGTAGGGCTCACACGTCATTCCTAACATATTGACAAATGGGAAAAATCAATAACATTTAACATCAACCTTGAAACAGAGGCTGGCTTTGATAATTTTCCTGATTACATAAATGTTGATATGAATTGTAACTCACAAAGGATTTAGCAGGAAAATGGTTTCACCCAAATTTACAAGGCTAGTAGAGCCTTATTAACCGGCTTTTCTGTCTATTATTATGTTTAATGCCCATTTCATTGATTGAGAAAGGGAGCACAGCTTGTACCTGGATTCAGCTACTTAGCCATTTTAATTTAAAAGGTGTTAGCCATGTCTTGTCCATCTAGTCTGTATCATCAGGATCATTTATTGCACACTAAACCATATACATACAGTGAACAAAATTATAAACGCAACACTTTTGTTTTTGCCCCCATTCATCATGAGCTGAACTCAAAGATCTAAGACCTTCTCCATGTACACAAAAGGCCTATTCCTCTTGAATATAGTTAAAAAATCTGTCAATCTGTGTTAATGAGCACTTCTCCTTTGCTGAGATAATCCATCCACCTAACAGGTATGGCATATCAAGATGCAGATCAGACAGCATGGGTATTGCACAGGTGGGTCTTAGGCTGGCTACAATAAAAGGCCACTCGAAAATGTGCAGTTTCACTGTATTGGGGGGGTCCAGAAACCAGTCAGTATCTGGTGTGACCACCATTTGCCTCAATCAGTGCAACACATCTCCTTCGCAAAGAGTTGATCAGGTTGGTGATTGTGGAATGTTGGTCCACTCCTCTTCAGTGGCTGTGTGAAGTTGCTGGATATTGGCAGGACCTGGAACACGCTGTCGTATATGCCGATCCAGAGCATCCCAAACATGCTCAATAGGCCTTTTGTGTGCATAGAGAAAGTCTTAGATCTTTGAGTTTAGCCCATGATGAATGGGGGAAAAACAAAAGTGTTGCATTTATAATTTTGTTCATTATATTTGTATTCTAGTAACATGACTATATCTGGGCATGCAAAAACCCAGATTCCATAACACCATATAACATTTTCTTAGATCTTTTTTCCAACATTTTGCCTGCAGTGAGCACTGATAATTGTCTTGCCCTTGCAAGTCCTTCTTGCCACTGTTGCGGAGAACATCTAGTTTGTCCTCATGTCTGAGTCAGATGTGACTGTAGACCCTCAGAGTGGAAAACACCAAAAAAAGAAACTGTGACCGCAGAGAGATCGCAGCTAACAACAAAAAGAAATACTGTTCTTACATTGCCCCATTTTAGTTGTATAATATCTGTAATAAACCTTAAAGCAAGACTATAAAAATTTTGCTGAACAGCATCCATACAAGGAAACATGGGATGACGTTAACGTTACATTTATTCGTTTAGCGGTCGCTTTTATCCAAAGCAACTTACAATTGCTATACATGTCAGAGGTCGCATGCCTCTGGAGCAACTAGGGGTTAAGTGTCTTGCTCAGGGACACATTAGTAGATAGGTCACAGTGGGGAATTGAACCTGGGTCTTTCACACCAAAGGCATGTGTCTTATCCATTGCACCATCACCACCCTACTTTAAAATGTTGTGTAACATTACCACAAATATAGAGGAGTCAAAAAGTCAGCGAACTGGCTCATTTAATATTGATTTAACAGCATCTACCTTAAGTTTACTTTCCCTCGCTAACATTAGCAGCCATAAGCTAGTGGTCAAAACTTATCTAATCCTCAGGTTTTATTCAAAGAGTTATCCTCATAAATCAGTAAACTTCTTGGAAGAGGCCTAAAATATGGATGTAATGATAAAGGTCTCATTAACTCGAATGTTGATGTTTTTCTCCAGGCTTATGAGAGGTTAGCTTGGGGATTATGTGGAAAATGTCAATAGTAGGCTGCAAACTAAGCCTTTTTATTGATATTACAGTAACAGCAAGTCAAATTGTACTTAAGGTCCTTTAGTTCAAGCGAGCTTAAGCACCCATTTGGCCCTTTTCATGGTAATTCTCTTATCTAAGAAAAGGAGACAGCATGTGACAGAGGTCAGGAAGAAGCAAAATCTCACTTGGCAGGGAGGGAAGAAAAGTTAGATTACACATGAAAACATAAAAGCAAAAAAACTGTGGCCCTGACTCACAACACTGTACGGTTATGGTTGGTGCCTTGATGCGTAGCCCCACTGAGGGCGGCTGGCAGTTTGAGAGTTTTTCAATAAATGGTGCTGCTGCATTATTTTTTCATGATCACTGTTATGCCTACACTATTTCCAAACATCTTTTTGTCTTTTGAGAGGACAGATTTGGCATAAAATATACTGTGTGTATTATATACTGTTAACTATTAGGTTGGGCAGTTTTAGGATGTTTTTAAAGAGGCTGTGTACGTGGAAAGTTTGAAATTCTGAGGCCTGTGTGAAAACCACTTTAGCAAACATATTAAACAGCACTGAAGCAGTGGCTGTAGTTACATGTACAGCTGGCTCTACTGCCATCTATTACCGCTCTCCAGACAAATTGCTACATCCAATTAGATTTATTTGAGCATGACATCCAGCAGGCATTTGCTACCCACTGCTTTCCTCTGTGCTTTTTACATTAATGGACTGAAATGACAGAAAAACACATTCCCAACAACATTGACACCTTGTGGTCAGTTCCCTCTAACACGACCCCAAATCAGCCACATATGAGATCAAAAGCATTCAGGAAGAAATGCAATGCAGAACAAATGATGTTAACCTTAAAGTGAGGAATTGCTCTTATTTAGTCTTCATTTATGCAGATACTCCTGCTGGGATGAACAGTTACTGCACAGGTCGTCTGCTGAATTCATAATCACAGCAGCTACCAATGCCACCTCCAAGGGTGTCAGATACTAATATATTCAAGGACGTAAATATAATGAAAATAGACTTTAATTTTTCACAAATGGAAAGAAAGTTGAGCACAAATCTGATTACACTGATTGTTTGGGGATTTTCATAATCTGTACACATTTGTCAATCATAATATTTGCTCCTATTAGAACGCCTAATAGGGGAAAACAAAATATTTGATCAGTCTAATCTGTTCATCTTGTTTGTCTTTTACCAAGTGGATGTCACTGGAAAATGAAGTTGTACCCCCAATCTCCAGCATCTTCCGAAGTCCCTCCAAACAAGGCCCACTTGTAGCCAATGCTGTAATTATAAACAGGCTATTGAAATTACCAGCGCAAACTAATTATTTGTCATGCACAGAAAGTGTCCAAACATGTCACTAGGTGGTGTGAGTAAAGCAGCCTGCATGTAATTGAGAAGATAAAAGCTCTCGGCTCCATTCGGCGACGTCCATGAATGCCGAGGAGTTTCTCCCCCCATTGCAAACAGCATTCTTATGATAATGGAATAATGCTGGTGCTTTAGTTAATTGTGTATAGGCGATAGTGGTGGGCACCTTTTGTTGAGAGCTCTCGTGAGCCTAAAGGAAGGAGCTGGCAGGGATTATAACTCTTTTAGAAGTTCTCAAATTCCCCCCAATGACCACACTTTTTACCCATTTTGCATTCAATGAGCTGAGTGTTTTATTTGATTTGATTTGATTTGGTAGGGTGTATAGGTAGGGAGGATTTTTATATTAGTTTACACATGTGATATCTCTCAAATACCGCCTGACCTCGTGGCTACATGAAATATTATTTTATCATTAGCTCAAGATCAAAACGTCATCCTGTTATGGGTAAAGTAGGATAGCAGTTTACGTTCAAGTGGGACACTTTTCTTAACTAAACTCTAATGCAGTCTCTAACTACAGTGTTACAGTTTAATGGGGATATCTGTTTTAACATTTTTAAGCCACATAGCTGATACACCTATTTTTTTTCTTAATATGAGTTGGGGTTTGACAGTATCTTGCCTTCCATCCTGTTGATGGCCTTGCCAACAGCTGAGGACATCCTACTGTCCTGAATCACTATTGATAAGCCAGTATCCTCAAGTTACCAAAACAAATACCATAGCATACTATAGAAGTATGACAAAAAGGTAATAACACTTAAGATACTTAAGAAGAAAAACGCAACTAACAACTAGTTAGTAGTAGTAGCCTAAGCCTACATAACACTATTTCTTTTACAACTTCTATTATATTGTAGGTCTAATACTATACTTTCAGATTGGACAGAAATATTAAGTTACTGCTTCCAGAGTAGAAGCCAAGTGTAAATACTCCAAACGTTAACCAACTTTTTTTTCTTACTACAAACTATACTACAGAGTGAGCCCCTTATATTACATAACTAGACCATATTGCTTTTGTTCAAGTAATATAACTGTAAAATTATTCAAACTACAATATTATACTGTTGAATCACTGTTCAATACCCTGATATGTAGTAAATGTTTAGTATTTGTGTAACAACTTATTTCACTTACAGTAATTATCTGAACAGTCATCCATGAGATGCCTTTTTTACACTCATGAAAATGACCCATTGTTTCTATAAAAGGGTGTTAACACACATTGCACTAATGCTCTAATAAAGATTTATAAGCTATATTATTTCACCACAGCATTTAAGCTAGACTGCACATTTTTCCCTGTCATACTCTCTTACTGCAGATCCCCTTTTCTGTGTAACTATTCCCAAATCATCTGAACATAAACCACTTATAACCTCCCTGTCAAATGACCTGTACCCTGTATGCTCATACCCCCTCATCCTCCTCTCCATCACCACCATCCCACACCTGCACCATACCATCACCTTTGATGTACAATGTTTGACCCAGCTGCCCCTAATTAGCTTTAAGCAAGTTGATCATTTCCCATTAAACACAGAACACACTTAATTCATTAGCTACCTAACTTTAGCTTATTATCTTGGTTGCTCTGGAGCCTGTGTACTTGAGAGGGTGAATTCATGTGTTCAGCTATATTGTTATGCGGTCAAAAGTGTGCATCTCTTTGACATTGAAATTGCATTTATTTACTTTCAGCTGATATGAACTTATTGCCTAAACAAAGGGGTTTCTGCTCAACGATCTGGAAACAAGGTATTTGCAATTTTAGCATTATGTTAAGTTACATTTCCTTAAAAACAGCTTTGTGTAGACCATTACTGTAGGTATTTGTTTTTTAGAAAATATATAATTAAATAGCTGAACTGCAGCTACACCTCTCATTATAATAATGAACGCTAATCTAAGTTAGCTGTATTATGTTTAGCTGTTGCTGAGCTCTTGCAGTTAAGCTAACGTTAGCTAGCTTTGGTGAGAAGTGACAAAAAGTTGAATTTATCCCACACGTCATTTAATTAAAGTAGAATATCACAACAACATTGGCCTTCTTAATGGTTTAATTTCCCGTGTTGGTTATAAGAAAGTTAAGCGTAGGAAAGTTAATGTAAGTGGGAATTAATTGAGGCTAAACAGTTATTTGACAGACATTACTTAGCTAACACTAACGTTAACTTAGTTATGATACTGCGAAATTAAGTTAACGTTACACTTTACATTAGCAGAATGGCTAGCCAGTAAATTAACTTAGGCAATTAAGTTAGTTTAGTAGAATTCACTTATTTATCAATATATTCTCTTGGCAAACAATAGAACACATTTAAGTGTGTTTTTCAGTGTTATCTTTAGTAACGTTAGCTGTCCAACATTTTGTTAAGGGATACTAGGGAGCTTTAGTGGGACCAAATGAAGGATTGTTCATTAGCAGTCTTTACTCATTTGAGTAGTGTAGGAAGTTGTTATATCTCGGGGGAAGGTTTTACTAAATGTAACTTAGGTACATGGTCAAATGTGTCACTTTGTGAATCCTCACACACACATACACACACACACACACACACACATATATATATATATATATATATATATATATGTGTGTGTATATTTGGTCACATATTTTTGAACATCACTTTTAGTTGAGTCTTGTAAATGTACTCTGGCGAATGAGCAAGTGTTTTATTGTAATTGGTAATAACCTATAAAGCATTTTGAATTCATTAATTATTTGAATATAAGTCGTAAGTTTTGGGAGTTGCATCCAACCCTGTTTTATTTTGCGTTTGCGTCGTGGACTGGTGTGGAGAGCTCTGTGTCCTCAAAATGTTGCGCGTTTTGGGAGATAAATCTGCACTACATCCGTGGCCTTTGGTTAAAAGCTGGAAAATTACAAAACTTTTCTTAATTGAAAGAGGTCAGATCCTTCCTTTTTTCACAGTGTCGCCCTAAAGTGCCGGCATTTCCAGCTGAAATTGGACGTAGAGGGTGCACCTTTGCGCAGAGACTGGTTAAATGCTGAGAGGCTCCTCTGGGTGCACAAAGACAGCGGCTCGCAGACGAACTTGTTCAGAGTGAGCCGGGGACGCTGGGAGGCGAAATAAACAATCTCCGGACTCGAAGTAGCCACGACCGCGCAGTTTTACCTCTTCAAATACACTATTCTACCACCTATCCAACAAATACAAGGTAGGGATTTGTTTTTAGTACGTTTCAGCGGGAGTAGAGTGCTGCGGAGCGGGTTAAACCTCCTTCGCTTTGGCTTCCCGAGCATGGTTGTTTTTGCAGAAAATGGCGTCATCGCCCTCTTGTTTCTGCCTGGACGCGGTGGGGAGAGGAATAGTTTCAGAGAGTTGTAGCAGCCTTTACATACAGCGTTTACCTCCTTAAAGACGAATTCGCCTACTACTGTGTGTTTTATTCAAAAGTGAATCGCCAAAACATGAGATAGTTCGTGATTTCGCTCGGTAGAAGGACGCGCAAAGATGGAAGGGTCACCGGTCCTGTGCGCCAAGCTGCTTCTTGGGAAAGGTGGCACGGAGCCGCAAAACGCAGCGTTTTACTTTCATAATAATGCCATCCTCCCTGGCTCTAGGCGAATCCGAATGACCAAGGATGGTTTAATGATATTACCCGAGTGGTGATGGACGTATTTATGGGAGTACTGCACCTTGTCTTTGTGTGTATTTTATTCGGGTTTGCTCGTTTTTACGCCGCACTCCCCTGCCATGCTGCAATCGTTACGAGGGGCCTCTCTTTTACGGCTTGAAAGGTGCATTTTGTATTTGGCTTTTCCTTTGATCAAGTCAAGCTGCCCCTTTGTTGCTCAAAATAGTGGCGTTTTAGGCTGACAATATAACCGTGTAAAAAGAGATTTTCGGGGGATAATGGGGGCGATGCAAATCGTGCCATGAGAACGGCGACTGTTCTGCGCTCTGGTTCGCTGCTTGCCAGACGAGGACAGCCTGAACGAGATAAAAATAAAAGTCTTTTGGACGAATCACATAGTTTGCACAAAACTGGGGAAGTCCGGCGCTGCGCAATGATTGTGCTGCTGCTTTGCGCAGAGCACAGTGGCAGCTGCTGTAACCGCCGCCACCATTTCGCCGCGATATTTTTTGTGTGTGTTGGCCAACCTTTTGTAAATAGTTGGGGACTCTAGGATAAAAGAAACACAATAGTATTCATGCGGGCCCTTTATGGCCTGTGAATGCGGTCCTAAGTCCCACTCCGGCTGTCCTGTCGTTCCCCGTCAGCTACGTGCATGCGTCCTAGCACTGGCCACCACACATCCACCATAGCGAGGCCACTCGGTTCCCTGAGTATACGCTCTGCTTGGTTCCTCCTGTGGCCAAAAGTCGAGCACTGATCGCGTGCTGAGTGTTATGATACAGGCCATCACGATCAACTCGAAAGAACGCCAAAACATCAGCCATGGAGACTGCACATCATTCGTTCTGTGCACATTTTGATTAAGTTTCCTGAGTTATGCAACCGCATCCCCGTAGAGCGAACTGCTCATCCGCCTGTATTTACTCGTCACACACCATCGGGTGGATATTTCTGTGTGTAATATCTGGTGAATTGGACCAGTCCCTGCGGCGACGACACTGATTGAGGAAGATATGTCATTTGCAAATCACCCAGTGCCATTTGCGTCACAGCCCGCGGCCTCGCACGCCCATGGGGGGCGATGGAGTTGCAAATGGAGACTGTGTGTGTGTGTGCTGACGCTGCCCCAGCTGAAAGGGAACCAATAGACGCGGACCCGGGCGGCAACAATCGCCGTGCGCTTCCACTCTTCAGTAGTGCACCGACTTGGGAGTCTGTATCAACACGGAAGATCGCGCAGTTTATTCGGGATGGTTAGGTTTCCTTCGCCCTGCCTGGGATGCGTAAGTGGACTCGTAGCCTACACACACTGGTTAAACCTGCTTTAGGGCTCGACAGGCCCGCCGGAGAGGAGTATATCCGTCCGGTCCTTCCCTCATGGTGCTCGGTGCATGTGGCTATTGTGGAGTCGCTCATGTGTGGATAAATGTCTTTCCTCTGGATCGTGATGATATGACCGTAAAACCTTTATAAACAGCGCAGAGAATATGGTTGGATTATGATTCGGACACTGGATACAGTGTACAGTCGTTTTTGTTGCATCCATAGCGCGCCACGCGTTTCTTGTATGGAGATAAGCAGGGCGTTTTTATCCAGGAACGTTTTATTTGTTGCTGTTGCGCTTTTGGGCACTGCGCATGGCTTCACCCACCAGGAGAACTTACTCACGAGGCAGAAAGTCCTGAAATTCTCAAACTAGGAAGTGCAGATTCTGTCGACATGGAAATAATTTACAGGTTTATATTGTTTAGGGAAGATGTAATTTATAGACTATTTGATCAATTACACTAGTTGATTGGTAACACACTGGTACCATACCACTTATTCTGATGATATAATGTAGCCTGTAGTAAAAATTTAATGGCAGTGAATATGTTAAACTACAGCATTATGGGAATATTGCAATAAATACTGTTAAAATTGTCCAAATATATATATCATTTTGATTTGTGCTGTGTAATTGACTTGGACACAGTCTAATCTTGCCTAAAGATGTCTTGTGTGACTAGGCTTAAGCTATATGTTTGCATGTACTTTATGGGTTTTATTTATGACAGTTTCCACCTCCTGTGGCTAAAAGGCTAGCTAGTCAGGTAGTGTATCAAGTATTGTTATAGGTGCTGTTAAAACCCAATCAAAGAATTGAGAAGTTCCATACAAGGGTCATTGGTGCAACTTTGAAGCTGCATGTGGCTGCATTTTGCATTGCATATTGACAGAGAACCTGGCTCAGATGAAGTCTTCAGAAGTAGCGAGGAGTAGTAGTAAAAAAAAAAAAGAAGAAGTAGCGACGGTTCTACTGTTCATGCATTGTGATGTTAATTAATCAGTTCAGATCAGGCCCATTACCACCACCCCCTCTAAAAGCTACAATGCAGTACATGTGTAACTCTGGCACAATAGAGATGGGCAGTCTAACCTTGAGGAGGAATATGAACGGCTAACTAGGACAAGAGTATAGGTAACAAAGTGGGTTATAAGGAACTAAAATCAAATGGAAAGAAAGAAAGATTGGCCTGAAGTTGATAGAATGGCCCTGCGTTTTTTAAAGACTATATTTGTTGCTCCATATATACAATATTGTTTGCATTCATCCCATTTGCAAGTCTTTTGACTGCCTCAGCTGGCCTCCCATCATCTCATGAGACTTGGGGTTATAGCAACCTGAGATTAGTCTCTCCATGGAACAACAGCCAATACTGCTTGGCTCTCCTCCCCGATAAAGATTCTCAGATATCAATGGTTTTTACCAGAGTGGCTGCTGACTGCAACAGTTTAATGATGTCACTGTATGATTCAGTCAGTGTAATGATGTAGTTCTGGGCTTAGTCACTGAGTCAGCTCATCAAACCAATGTGAAAGTTAACTCAGTCAACAAACCCATTAACCTGCCAGTCATTCATCAGTAAGGCAAACAAAGAGACAGACATTAAGATATCAATTCAATCACACAACCAGAAAGTCATTGTCAGCCAAACAAATAAGTCAACTACAGCAGTTATCCAGTAAGGCTGTTAGTCAGTCTTGTTACCTGCAAGACAGGAAGAGTCCACAAACCAGTTAGTAAGTGGCCCAGCCTAACCTAAACAGTTGTTACTGTGTCAGTGGTGAAGGTGAACACTGAGCTTCCAGCACAGCTCGGCCTGTCAACAAAGGCCTACTTTCTGCCCATTGTGATAGAAATACTCAGACTACTTGGAGAAGATCAGTTCAGTAGTCTGTTCAGTTATTATTATCATTACAGTGTTCCCTTATTATGGAGTGGAATTCTCAGTTGAAAAATGTTTTTTTGGATGGGCCTTTTTTCTTTGCTGTTTCATGTTGACATCATCATTATACAGATCTTAATTCTACATTTACATGTGATTTTAGAGGCTTGATTTAAAAGATAATAGGCTGCAGATCCACACCTGGCCTGAAAATGCCCATTATGCATCTCCCATGGCTATATTTATTTAAATATGTGTCTGTATTCCTTTTTCACACTCTGCTGCTGCATCTCTTTACGTTGCTCATGTGCTGTGAGCCTGCTTTGAATCAAGACTATACACTGTACTGTGCAGAGTTTCTTTTATGTCTAGTTTTGAAGATAGCAGTAGCAAATTTAGTCAAATCTGACTTTTTAGTACCTGCTGTCCTGCCACCAAGTGTGATCATGCTTTATTGGGTGATGAAAGTTATCACAGAAAAATAAGTGGCCCTTATTGCAGACCTTAAAACAACATATGTTGCAGTCTAGTAAACTTTGTTGAGCAATGAAATCTGGGTAGAAAGTGAACTAGTGGCATTTCTAAAAACAATTGGGGTAATCTGGGTATGTATATGAACCCCTCAGGTAGTTCACTATTTGCAAAGGTTTGCAAAATGTGCAGAGAATGATTTGTCACCACAGTGATTTATATTTGGGAGTTTTTCTAATACAGTTGCATGATATTTCCACACTTCAGACTAACGCGTGGGTGTTTGTATGTGAAATGTCTGTCCATGAATGTGGTCATATCGGATATTAGAGTCACCGGCAGTAAGACCAGGCAATCATATGTTTGTCAAGTGTGACTTCATATGCCAACAATGAAAAGATGACGACAGGACAATTGGCTTAATTTCCCGAATTGTCAACAACAAAAGGTCAGACCGATAGAACATGAACTCTGTCATTCAGTAATACTGTGTGTAGAAAATGCCCAGAGGAAAGGTATACTTTTTAGCAAGGGACCTCTGTCAATAGGCCACATCATTGTTCCCATCCCATCTTGTGGTCACATGGCATCACTGGTGTGTCTGCCAGCAGTCAGCATCATGTCAGTGAGTATGGAGTCCCTCCATTAGGAGGAAGTCCTGTCAGACCGCCTCCACACAGCCATCGGAAATAACTGAGAAGGCAGTGGTGCTTGCAGGCACACATCTATTGGCTCTAGAACCACACCCACATTGAAACACATCTATACATGTACATGATGAAATGTCTTTATAGGCTTCACAGAAAGGAAAGTGACATGGATGTACTTCAGTTGTTGCCTCTGGAAGGGCAAATGAGGATTTGTCTCCTAAACTGAAAGATTTTCCCAAAAGGAAAGTGCTCTGATAAATTGATTTCTGGCTGGCACAAACAAAATTCACTATAGAATATTACTGGAGATGAAATTTAAACATATGTGCTTATAACGGATGTAACATTGGAGAAGATATCATCATGTGTATTTGTAAAATATTAAGCACGAAGGATGCAGAATTTTAGCTGAGAATGGTTAGTGTGTGACAACATTTAAATGTGTCTGGTCCATCAAACAATTTACATTTAGAAATTATACAGTAGGTTTAGTGAAATGGCTACTGATAAGAGTGAGTCATGAAACTTCACTTTCCAGGTAGTCGGGGGATGTGTGCAGGGTAATAATTGTGTAGCAGAGGAGAAGATAATGACTTGTGTTTGGAGTTTTATGCAGAAGTGATTTGTTTGTCAGTCTCAAATACATGTTGGTCACACATCACGCATTCATTACGAGGCTCATATTATTCATGTGTTTATGCAATATTAGCCATTTTACCGGTGTTACCCTGATCAACAGTTGTTTATCAAGTAGTATACTGAGGAGGAAGGAATAAAATCTGTTTGTTTTTTCATTAATCTTTTGAAATTGGTCTTTCAGCTTGTGTAGAGCAAGGAATCACTTTGTTTCTCCCATTTCCACATTTTTCATAGGAGAACCAGGACAATTCAATTTTTCCTTTTTAGTTGTTGTGTGGATGTGTTGTTTCTTGAAGTCAAGGGTCAGAACACTACTGAGCTCTGCTTTTGAAATATTTTACACCTTAAGTGAGTTTACTTTTAGAGCAGGATATGATGGTCCTCAGAAGACTTGGGCATATTTTGCATTTAGTTTATAGAATAAACTTTTTATTTTCTTATCAACATTAGAAGCACCCAGTTGTAAGCAGTAGGTGTGGATCAGGAGGTTGGCCCGTGGATGCCAACAATCAGTTTGAGCCCAGGACACATTCGCTCTCATTACCTGAGTCAGAACAGGAGTCACTACTCCACAACCATGTCTGTCTGTTGCCACGGAAACGGGAGAGTCACACGTGTGAGTGTGTGAGCATATTTTTGGCACGTGTGTGTGTGTGTGTGTGTGTGTGTGTGTGTGTATGTCTAGATGTGTTTTGTCTTCAAACCTTTTTGTAGCTACATATAGCCTCTTCAGAAGTGAGTGAAAGTGCTGTATGTGTTCTCAGGTGGTTGTCCACGCTGGGGGGTTTTAAGCCTCGGTCAGCACCGGCAGACAGCTGCTTGTCAAGGTTTTTATGAAACACTTCTCAACTAACAGTAATTAGGCTGTTGTTGGTCTTGGTTAGGGATTTGCAACTTTCCTGGTGCCATGGCACACTGAAATGAGACTCCAGGAAAAAGCTGTTGATTACCTTATACAGTAAAATGCTATTGTATGTAAATGAAGGTAGTGAAGTAACTTTTAATGAACAAGTGATTTAAGAGAATTTCTGGCATTCACCGATTTTCTCATACTGAAATCACTGAAAGCCAAATTAGAATTGTGGGAAACCATTACTGTGACCTTAAATCAAGTGGTCCAATCCTGTTGTACAGATCAAATACAGATAGTATGCCTTTTTTCACAGGGGAAAAGATTATAAGGCCTTAATAAATGCAAAATTAATATTCTGCTCCTTTTATATAATAATTTTGGGTGCTGTACCTACTGTAGGCTATAATATTCTCTCAGCTAACATCTTTGTGACTGTCACATGACCACCTCTCATGTTAGTCATGACAATCAACAGTTGTTTATCAAGTAGTATGCTGAGGAGAAAGGAATAAAATCTGTTCATTTTTTTTCATTAATCTTTTGAAATTGGTCTTTCAGCTTGTGTGAGCAAGGAATGCCTATGCCTGTATAATGCTGCTCTGATGATGCGTTGTTGGCAGCTGTACTATTAATACTTCCTAATTACACAAAATATTTTAAACAGCAAAGTGTTCCTCTAATATGACTAATGAAAACTATACATTTGTTTTTCATCTGCTAATATCTGACTGCAGGACTTTTAAGTTTGATGAATCTGACTTGGAGCGCTTCAAACAAACCTCACAGAAAAAAGTAAGAATGGTTTAGGATTAGAATTTGAAAATGTTCTGTTTTACTGAGAAGCTCCCTCAGGTTTTCATTTGTAGTGTCATACATACATACATACATACATACATACAATTTCCCATATCTTACTCCTGTTCAGGTTAGACTATCCCAGCCTGGATTAGGTGAAATGCTGGGAAACACCCTCAACAGTTCATCAGGGGCCACATGACTCTCTATGATGTGCTAACAGACTAACACATCATAGAGAGTCAATTTCACTCAAGCTCACACTTAACACCTAAGACCAATGTAGAGTCTTCACCAGAGCAAGATGTCTGTAGACATTGGAAGGGAAATCCCACCAGCATGCAAACTACACACAGCTTTACCCAAGGAGATCTTTGCTCTGAGAAGAGAGGGGTAAGAGAAGGATAAATCCGCTTGAGTTTGAAAGTAAGTCTCATACCAACAAAAACTGACTTTATTTAAAAAACAACAAATAAAGGAATAGGACTTCAGTAGTCGGCAGGGTAGACAGACTTTCCGGTCATAGTCCTGATTTCCCATTATAGTTAATGGCTAGTGTTAATCTCCCTCTCTCTCTGATATAAATAGAACATGGAAAGGTACATAATGCATTATTATGCCTGCTCTTAATTTTGCTAGACTATAAAGTATTTTGATCTAATAGCTCTATTTGAAATGAATTGTGTCTTCATTACTGTTAAACCTGTGCTCGGAAATGGTTCAGGAATAAAGTCCCCAAATCATACTCCACCTGTAGCATCCTGTGTCTTCACCTTTTACACAGAATTTAATCCAACAGTGTTGGTAGTGCTACATCTCAGATTCCTGTTGAAGCTTATTTAGGATAGAATTTAAAACATTTTAATGTAGTATGACACAAACTTTCATTACCCACATGTGTTTTGGACCAGTACAGACCAACGTCCCTTTAATTGAGGCTCAACTCCAGTTGTGTTTAAGCAACAGCTCCATCACTGTAAGTAGCCTCTGCTGTTATTGCAGAGTCCTTAATTTGCTCATCCTCAGTACTAATAGCAGATTGTTTGTGTCCACCCGGAATTTAAAAGAAAATGGAGAGTTGTTGCAGGGCTGGAAGTCTGGAACCTTTTTTTTTTAAATTCAGTAACAAACTACAACTACAGTTTAAAGTCTGATTATAACCTTACAGTCAGAAAGACTTACAGTCTGTTAATGTGTGGTGCTTGATGGTCTCTTGTCTGTATTTGTGACTTGGACCGTATTATGTCACAATAGTATCAAACAAGTTTGATCTTATGACTGCAATCTGGGAAAATCATGGCTTTTATCCATGGAAAATGGTTCACTATGGTCTGTGCTTTTTTTATATCCATCCAGTATTTTAAAAATGTCTACACCAGGCTTTCCTGAATATCTGCAAAGATTCTGAAGAATTAATATTGTTGTTCCAATAATAGACACTGCATTATGTATGTAATTGCAAATTCACAATGATTTTACTAAGTGATGTTTGCAGTTGTCAGTAATAACTGTCAGCCATGATACCTGTCAAACTGTCATGTTGAACTCCAGTCATAGTCATCCAGTCATAAGAAAGGGAAATAGGAAACTCTGGATTCAAATGTAGGAACCATGCCATCTCCAAACTCAGTTTTAAGCAATGTCAAGTGCTACAAGTGACTGACATTGATGCTGATTGAAACATATGTGCAACCAATAATTGGGTCCAGATTTGGTGCTTACAAAACACAGGTGCAGAATTGTATTTTTTGTTTTTAATTCAATGCAAAAACTCATCCTAATCAGTGACACTTCTCTGCTGAGGAACATACATGTGTGATAACATGATTTACACAGCTGTTACCTTGCAAAGTTACATTTCACATAACAAGGCCGTAAGAGCAATCTGACCTTTGTCTCTCCATGTGACACAGTGGCTTCGTGTTGACATTGTTCTGGCAGATAATTGAGTTAGTGAAGTTGTGTAGTAGTCGTTTCAAAATGTAATCATCTCACCTGCTGCTCTTTGCATCGGCTACTTTAATTACCGGGCTGAGCTGAATCTGTGTGCATGCCTTAGTGAAATAGTGCAGTGAAATCACATCCTTTGTATTAACGCTGTTTTGGAGCAACCCCTCTGTAGCAGCTTGTGTGTGTGTGTGTTGCTCTGTGTCATTTTTGGAGACATCACCAGTCTACAAAACTTTTCAACTAGGAAAACGTTTTAAGTACAAGCTCTCTCTCCCTCTGCTGGAGTTTCTGTGGAACTACAAATACACCCAAGTGGATTTATGCATGCGGATTTGACATTGACTGTTATCAATGAAGCATGCATTTCACTTTATTGTCATATAACTTCACTGTGGCTGCAGGCTTGTGCTCTGCAGTTCAATTTTTAAACCATGAGCTTTACAGGGACAATGTTTCCATTACTGTCAGATTTTGATATAACTTTGAATCTAAGTTTCCACTTACATGTAAGGCACGGTGATTATTTGCCTTACATCTATAGGGTATTAATATTTTGTTATAGTTAAGCATAAAATCACAGAATTAACTAATGTGTGTCAACCCCAGGTTTAGAAAAGATGTGCTCTTGATTTTAATCCTCGATCAATGCTTTTCCTTTTTCATGTTCTGCTCAGTTGTTTGTTGCTCAGGTGTAGTCTTTCTCCCCCCTTGTTGTCTGCTTGTTCAAATTTCCATTAAGTCTAAGACTCCTGTGCCCCAAACTGCATTAAGTGCCTGTCACTTGCAGCTCATCTAATCAGTCCACTGTTGAATCTTGAGGCATTAAAAGTTTATCCACTGTCAATATCTTGAAGTCTGGAGCTTTCAGCTGGTACGCTAACCTTGGTGATAGCTAATGCTGGACTTCTGTTGCCAGTAGGTGTGACAAAGGATAACAAATGAGAAAACAGTGAGGTTGTTCAGCATGCCACAATGCAGCTAAAGCATGTTATGCTGAACCAGTGCAATTAAGCACTAGTGTGGTGTCGGGTGCATGTGGGTGACTTGGACCAAACAGTCTTTAATGTAGACCGCCACTAGAGGGCAGCAACAAATCTATTATTTCATCACTGATGCTGTAATATAAATAATTATAATGAAATAAATTGCTTTTTAGAGGCCCTTGTCAATAGCCATTTACATAGCCGTAATAAGTGGGGGCTCATAGACTACATTTCAGATTTATTGCCTAGTAGGGGAAACAACATAGACAAATGAAAACTGGTCATAATATTCATCCTGACACTATGTGTCTGTCTGTCTGTCTATCCATCTATCTAATTTACCAGAGTAATATGCCACAAATAAGGAGATGTATGTCTGCTACCATTGTGTTTCTGTGCATAGTTGAGTCACTTGGCCTTGTTTGTCAGAGGTATGTCTTCCATGAAGGCCACTTCTTACCAGACTTCTCCAGACAGTAGATGGGTGTTGCAGTGTTTCACTGTTTTCTACAGCTCTGAGCTGATGGCACTGCTGGACATCTTCCGATTGCGAAGGGAACTAAGCGTGATGTGTCTTTCATCTACTGCAGTACGTGCATTTGGCCAACCACTGGGTCTACAATCCTCAACACTGCACGTTTTTTTTGTACTTCCTCAAAAGAGCTTGGACAGCACATCATGTATCAGCATTTTCCCACACCTGCCTAACACTTTTGTGTATCCATATGTTTTTTTAATGCAGATCCACATATATATGCAGTGTTTATATATACAGTGTTTCTAGTATTGTAAGGGTCTCTGGGAAAAACATATAACCATTAGCATAAGCTATGTTAGGAAGTCCAGACTAATCATTTTAAACGCGCAATGTGATAGTGTCCATTTAAAATGGTGCAGGTAACATGGGTTCAATTGTCCTACCAGCAATGTGACAAGCAGCCAAACTAGCATTGTGGGAAACCATTACCATGACCTTAAAATATTAAATTCTGTTTTATATTTAGATCCAGTTTGTTGCGCGGTGCACTCAGCCAGTAAACACACAAAGCCGTCTTATTTACTCTGTGGTTTCTAATGCATTATACATAAATATCAGTGTCACAATAAATGTCTGCACAGGCATGTGTTGTGGGTGTACAGTTTGGCAACATAAGTAGAATTGTTGTTGTTTTAGGATAAAACATTTTAATGTAGTATGACACATTGTTGCTAATTGTTTGCTTCTAGCTTAAATTAACTTATCTTTTAGAATAAAAATCTATCCGATTGGTGCATTTGTGGATGTCAAAATATAATAGTGCCTACGGTAAGCAATTGTATTTTGAATGGCAGTGTGTACATGTACATGCTCACCAACTTTCCGGGACATTCACCCATTTTGTGATGGCTTACAGATGTGTAAGATGTTTGGCAAAATTAAACCGGGTAACATTTTCAATCTATCATGTTCAGGTTCTGTGCAAAGCTGCAGATACACAGTAACACTTTTATGTTAAGAAAATGAACACATTATTTTTAGCATTTACATTGCTTTTTAGATGGTATAAAGGGCGTCTATATGGGGCCTGATTGAAGGCATGTCTAACCCTTGCATTATGCTCTTTTCCTTAAATGTTTAAATATCAGTGATGGAGCATGTAGGCTGTCTGCATCTAAATGTAATGGACGTGACAGTTCTTAGAAGAAGTTTTGTTGTTGCAGGTAACAGCTGGCTATTAGGTGTAAATCCATCCATAAGCAAACATGAAAACAGTGCAAGGATGAGACATGAGAAGCCTCTGTAATTTCTTTTGCTAAGCCTTCCTTGGCTCATGTGGAGTGTTGTTGCAGGTTACAGGTGTGTGCTGGTAGTGAACGTGTGGTGCAGCAGGCCAGTCTTGGCAGCATGGTGAAGGCCCAGAAGTCAACTGGGAGGAAGAGCTCTCACTGTCACCGCAGACAGGTACTGGAAAAAAAAAAAGATAACCAATGACTTCCTTGATGTTAAGACCCAACTCGACTCCCACCTGTGCAGTCTGTCATTTGAACAACTATCATCATGGTCAAATTTTACTCTCTGTGTGTCAGTGGAGAAAAGCTCTGTATACAGTATAGCCCACTTTATAGTACACAATTCAAATTATTAAAAAGGCACCATCTGAAATCTTGATCCTAGTTTACCAGACACTGTACTTTATTATTATGTGAAACTACCAATGTGTAACCACCAAACTGTTCTCTTAAAAGGTATTCAGAAGAACATGTAACCAATTTTCTGGATAAGGATTAAATTTAGTCCTGATCTAATGAAATCTAGACTTAATCCCTGTCCTGGAAACCAGCCCTGTGTGCCTGTTTGTTTATGTTTTAATTTATTCATGTCTAACGTTTTTTGTTGTGTTTAGGGATAGTCCCTCATGCAGGTAAAGACCTGCACGAGGGACATACAGTTTGTGCTCAAACACCAGGCAATACAAGAAAGTCATTGTATTGTGATAAATGGTCTTGTATAGCGCCTTTCTTCTTCTTCCAACCACTAAAAATGCTTTATTTGCCCCATTCACACACTGATGGCAGAGGCTACCATGCAAGGTGCCAGCTGCTCATCAGAAAGAAATTAGTCATTCATACACACTCACACACCGATGGCACAGCCTTCAGAAGCATCTTGCCCAAGGACACTTCATCATGCAGGCTGGGGGGAGCCAGGAGTACAACCACAGATCTTTGGATTAGTGGGTGACCCACTCTAACTCTAACCCACAGCTGCCCCTGTGTAAATTCACAGGCTCCTTTATGCTCATCACTTCCCAGTGAAAAATAAAAATGAAGCATGAATTGTTGATAATTGACTGATAGATTCAAATGCTAACTGAATGGTAGTGTTCACTGATATTTCTTTTTACTTGTGCACTGCACAGTGAAGATGTTTTCTTTTCCTGCCATAGAAATATAGAAGTGTTAGATTAGAGCATGTGTAACAGTTTTGTGGTAATTTGATTATGCCATGGTATGCAAAGTGTGTTTGTATGTGTATATAATGGTGACACTGTGTGCGAGTGGCCCACTTGGCCAATGGTGATGTGCTGTAATGTGCCTGAACGGTGGAGTCATTTATTCGTCTTCAAGGGCAGCAGGGACACGGGGAGTGAGAGACGCGGACGGAGAGGGAAAATAAGGATAAATAGGTGGGTGGGAGAAGAGAAAAGATTGGGGACTTGGAGAGAAAGGTCTGGTCAAGAGACACAGCAACACATTCGCACAGACAGATGTATATGCGCGCACTGAAGTCTTGGGGTGGAGTCACTTATCTGCTGAAGGGTGTCTGTGTGCGACAAGGTTAATGTCCCCCTAGAAAGATTCTGGACACTCACGGGACATGACAAGAGAATCTCTCTCTTTCACTCACTCACTCACTCACTTACCCGCTGTGACCCCTCATTCTGCCCAATAACATGCATTTTTGTCAGCAAGGGAATGATAGCTAATTTTATTTGTGATGGGCACTATTTCTTCTGTTGGATTTATGCCAGTATTTATTTATCTCTTTATTATCAAGTTTCAAGATTTTGTGTGTGCGTGTTTTATGTATTAGTTTTCTGTAATAGCCGGTAACGCTTTCCTTCTCTGACAAAGGAAAATTGTTGTGATCTGGATTTAGAAGATGATCTTAAAATCGGGATTAAGTTAAAGCCATGTGAACTAGATTGTCCATGTCTTAATTTCTTAAAGCCACTATCTATTCAGTTTGAACATTTGTGACTTTGGCGCCATCCAGTGGCGGTCTCAAAACAACCACAGATTCCACCCAGGGACACTGAGATTATTGGATAATTAAAAGCAACATGTTGACTGCACCATTTTCTTGTAATTCTACAAAGATGCTATAATGACATAAACATCATACACATAATGGCTTTGCGTGTAATTTTAGTCCTATTTACACTTGTATTTGTTGATTTTTCTCCTTTTGGTTCCGCAGAGTGGTGGTCAGGCGGAGATGGAGGAAGGCCAGCTCCAGTCAGACACCCAGCGTCCTCACCAAGAACAGCCCAGAGAAGGAGACCAGTCCCCTGATCAGACCCAGCTCCAGACCTCTGTTTCCGTTGAGGCTCTGTCGGAGAACTTGGACCAGGGGGAACCTCCAGTGGATGGCCAGGAAAAAGGCGACTCTGCTGCCCAGCTCCAGGCCAAGCTTCTGTGGAAGCCCATTCCCCCTCTGCTGCCTGTACCTGGGCAACACAGGAGCAATACCACAGAGGTCAGGGACCAGAGCTGCCAGACTGAGGAACGGCTTCAGCAGACCTGCGCCGGCAGCCATGGTCATAACACAGGTGAGGAATGTTTTTTATTCCTTTTTGCACATCCTGCTGCTTTGATTTATCCACCCAAAGGCTAAATCTGTCAGCCTGCTGTGTAGCTTCACTGCCTGAGCATCAGACAATTTCTGGTTGTGCACGCCAAATAAAATCAAATGGTGTGTTCTCGCAAAGGAAATGGAAACAAAAAGAGGTGTGGCATTTATTGTGCACTGCTGGTTAGCCTAACATGTCAAATATTTATTTAGCTTTATTTGAATGCTGTCAGATTGACAGCATAAATGTGTGATTTTTGAAATTGGGCTATACGAACCAAATAGACTTGATTATTTGGAACTTAATTTATTACACTAGCCTTAGTATAACTATTGTAATGTTTTGAGGAACTAGCAAATCATGTTTACTCCAAATGTGTAAGCTGTGAGATGACTCGGGTCACCAACTGAGTAGAAAATTGGTCCTACTAAAAATTCACCTGGAGTAAAACTTGTCATCAACCGTTCAAAAGTAAACCTATCCCTGCCAGGATGTTGGACAGCTTTTGGTTTGTTAAATTACATGAATATAAGCACAGCCTGGGAGGCATGAAAAAGGAAAACATCCATGGTGTAACCACTGACTTATCCTGAAACCACAAGCACCCTTAGCTGCCAGTTATTGTTTCAGTTGACAGCTAGTGTGTTTCATGAGTCTAAAGCCAAGCTAACCCATTGATATTGGATTAGAAAATGTACTACATGGCTGTTAAAGCTGTCTTTGTGATGATGTGATGTTTTCTGCTTAACGCTGACATGTTTATTTCCTTCCTTCCTTCCTTCCTTCCTTCCTTTTGGCTTGGCTGTCCATGATCCTCTCTGCTTTTCTTCTACCTTAGCTTTCCTCCTTGCTTCAGTGCTTTCCTTCAAAACCCAACATAGATGTCTCGATTCAGATGTAAATCTCGCTTGTTAATTTCTAACTGCAGCACAGTTAGAAAACGACTCACAGTAGCGGACAAAGGGTTTCACTACTCAGAGTAAAAGGAAGCTGTTTACTTCAGCTGATGTTTCTGATTGGTTGATCTTTGACCCTCTTGCAGAGGGGGGTGTGGAGGTCGGCGGGTCACTGACCTGCCCCACTGGGATTATAGCAGCTTGCCTGGGAGAGGTGTGGGGGGATGTGAATGAGGAAAACACATTCTGTCACACATTAGTACATAATCTCCATCTCTCTCTCTCTCTGTCAAACCGCTCACACAGTTGTCAGTCACATTTCTCATTCTCTTTATGTCTGCGTCTTTCTGGGTGTGTCTGTCTGCTGGCCTTTTTGCCTTCTGTCTGTCTCTCACTCACCAGCACACAAACACAAACACGCGCGCGCGCGCACACACACGTTGCTATGATGCACTACTAACCCAGTAGTATGGGCTTGTGTGTGTGCATTCCAGCATATATGGTGTCAACAAGGTTTTAAACATGCAAGGTCTCTGTTTGTAGTCTTAAAAAAACTAAATAGACAAAAACTCCTTTAACATATATACAGTATGTTGCCATGAATTAGCAAAACACAGCATTGTCCTCTGATTGACAGTGTGCATCTTTGCTAAATGTAAAATGTAGTTTGCAGGCTGTAATTAAAGTGCCTGCTTCAAAATGGAACAAACAGTGGACATTTGTCATGGCTGGACACATTGATAGCGTTTGATTTAGAGCTTTGTCCCAGCCATAGCTGTTACAAAATGCTGTTTTTGCAGAAATGATGTTCTCCCTGTGGACTTCTCTCGCATCAATATATTGTGAGAAGTTAGACTTAAGCATTTGAGGTGATTACAGGGTCTGCGGTGGAGTTGGTAAATGTAATTGGTCTGCTGTCCTGGCTGTTTACCCCTATATGTGTATTAGGGGTGTAACTATACACCAAATTCACTGTTCGGTTCAGACCTTGATTTTTGAGCCAAGGTTCGGTTCATACCTCGGGTTTTCCTCCACCCGTTTTTTTTTTTTTGGACATATACTTTACTTGGACGGGCCGGACAGATATATTAGCACCTGCCAAAGTATATTTGGCGACCCATTTTAGCATTTTGCAGTGAAACACAGAGAGAGATGTTATCAGGTATTACATTAAGGGAAAGGCAGGAAAAGTTGCATTATGGCGCAACAGTGAAAGTCCACTGCAGATGTCAGTCACTTAGTTTCGGTTTCGATCTGCCTGACAGAAAGAGTCGGAGCTAGCCTGCGTGTTTGCCGTGCAGAGGGCCAGGTTAGGTGAGTGCGAGTATGTCAGTGTGCGGAGAAGAGGAGAAGGCTCAAGTAGAAAATAAACACTAAACTAAGATGGAGAATGACCTACAATAACCTACTGTCAATGCAAATACAATGTACACCGCTACCGAGCCCACCCCCCACTGTTGCTCTGTCTTAATGAGAGCTTAACAGTTCCTGGAGTGGATATGTCGCGGTTCTGTCTCTCGGATCTGCAACACGAGACCGTGGACTTTTGTGTCGCGATTCCAGTCTCGGTTTCAGAAGCGTCACAGCCCTAATGTATGTATGCCCTTCTCCATGAAACATTATTAAGATAGTATTGATGTAAAACGTATAGAATGAGAGCACTTCACCTCCACGCAGTACATCTCAGTAGCACTGTGGGTCATTTAACCAGTGCCCTATTTCATACAAAGGAAAAATAAAGTTCGCTGGCAATGAGATCAATAAATTAAAAATAACACCCCAAAGGTGTATTTATAAAGAAGAAAAAAAGTTTGTGTTTTTCTGTTGCAGGCAGAAATGTGTTTTAAACATCCTTTGTGGTGTCTGTTCACTGCTGTATTTTAGTCAGGATTGTTAAAGATGTGGCACTTCACAGAGATTTTGAAGTTAAAAGAGATATCTCTTGCATATATTGTACGGATTGCACACATGTAAATATTGTACCCATTTACCGGACACTGTTATTTACAGACACTCGAGCACAAAGTCCTTGTTAGTATTATTGTGGCAGCCAAATGATTAAAAGTAATGAAGTGAAGATAATACAAGAACAGGCCTGTAAATCAAACAAAACATTAAATCTCTACAAGCATCAGGATCGCTGTTCTCCAGCTGACCCTGCACTCCTGTTGATTGGGGTCGAGCAAAAGAAAAACCTCTTCCAATCTACGTCAGTACAGTTACTCTTGGTCACATTCCTGGTCTGGCGATGTGAAGTATCAGAAGCTGCACTGGCTCCGAAAACTGCTGGACTAAAGCAAAAAATTTGTCATCAGCATGCCTCTGCCCCCCACTGCATGTCTCACTTGAGCTATAGTCCTCTGAACAAGTATCACAGAGAGATTGAATATGTAAGAAATGTTTTTCATTCATCCTTTTGTCTGGTCCCTGTGTTTACTTTCTGATCACATATTTGATAAAACTAAGGAACGAGGGACATATTTAATCAGTGTTTCCTCTAGGATTTTTTTCAGCAGCGGGGGCAGGACAAACGGCAGGAAAACCCTGTTAATATGAATCATATAAATCATTATAGAGACTGTTCATGTTTGCCTTTTGTGTCTTCATTTTCATTTCATTTATCTGTAGATATTAATATAAAAAATAGGCAACATGAGAAACCTCCTCCCTTCTGAGGTGCATTTTATTTGCACATTAAAATCCAAAAAGAAACGTCTCAAAAAAGGACGTCTAAAAGGACTAGTTTGAAAAATTATTGAATCAGTCTGTACAGGACAGAGCTGCAGGCTACGTCAGTTTAGTCTAAGTTTGTACTTGATGTTCTCAACATTGGACAAGTAGGCAGTAATAAAATGCTGATTCCAGTTACTTTCTACAAATTGAGCTAATGTTAAGTTACATAGCAGCTGTTCAGCTGCGCAGTCTGAAGGGGAGGGGAAATGTTAGCTAACTTAGCGCTAACCGGTTTCACTTTTCCAGCAGGTGGGAAACAACAGACTTTTCTTGGTCTTGAGAACACACTGTAACAGACACCGTACATTTACTGCCAGAATATTTTCCTCCGCTCGCGTTCACCGTGACTTTCTGTCGCTCGGACAATCAAACACTCGCTATGCACCTCCTGATTCAGAGTCACGCTGCTCTTACAACCATCTGTCACGTATGTTCTGCATAGAACGAGGAGAGGAAGCGAGCAGAGGAAGCGAGGAGAGGAAGCGAGGAGAGGATCGAGTGCTGCCGTGCTCGCACAGTGTGTGAGTGAAAACATTTGCAGCGCATAGTTTAAAGATCGTGGGAAATTTTAGTAGTGGCGGTCGTGATTCAGAATGTCCTGAATGCATATAGAGAAAACACTGTTAATGATATACTGAGATTAAGAGAAAAAGATAGATTACCTTTTTTCTTAATCACTCTTTGGTGTGTGTGTGTGTGTGTGTGTGCAGGCACCCACATGTCAAAGGAGGTAATGAGGTCAGAGTGAATCACTATCCCATACAGACCTCATTCTCTGACTGTGATTGTGTGTACCCATCAAGCACACTGCAATATGCTTTGTTTCTTACCAGGTCCCCAGAAGTCCCAGGTGATGGTGTATTTCTCCAAGACTGTCATACTCATATGTAATTATATGCTGCCTTTGATCAAATCCAATCCTCTCTCTGTCTCTCTCGCTGTCCAGGTCTCTGTGCGGAGCCTGGAGATCCTCCTCTGCTCCAGCAGCCTCTGCAGACCTCCAAGTCTGGGATTCAGCAGATAATTGAATGCTTCCGTTCAGGTTTGTGTCTGTGTGTTTTCTTACTGTCCATTTATTTTTTATTTATCATTATTTATGATGCAGACAGAAAGGACACAGTTGCTTGGTTGTTCCTTAGATTGATAGGCGCCTGAATTTTGTTTTTCTCCTCTACACAAATAGACATTTCCACCATAAAGTGATGCAGAAAAGGCACACATTAGAGCATATAAAATTCAACGTGTTGCAGGAAATTAAGAATTTGACGCTCAGAATGTTCTTGGGGGAGGAATCCCAGACCCCAATGCTGACATAAAACCTATGCCATCATTTAGATTGATGTCATGTTTTAAGGTTCATCCAACAAAGCTCACTTCTGTCTGCATCTTTATGCATCTGTCTGCTATATGTAAAACTGAACCACCAAGAAAAGAAGATGAATGTGCAAGAATGTACATCATGTAAACCAATTTCCATCTGAAAATAATGTTAGCAGTCTGCTGCCAGCACTTCCTCAAGCAGATTCACAATCAAAGCTTTTCAGTGGTTCATTGGTGGGAAGCATTTCATGTAAAACAGTAGCAGGAAATTCTAGCTTTGGATTAACACAGCAGCAGGCTTTATTGGCTCCGATAGCTCCATTTCCTTATACAAGAGCTATTGAAGTATGCAAAACAGAAAATAGCAATTTAATAATAATAGCTTTTTTCCCCCCTTGTTGTTGACTTCAGCGTGACTTCGAAAGCTCCTTCAAGGGTTGAGACACTTCTCTCAGGCAAGGCCATAATATTGTGTGTAAGCACCATTATCCCCTACTGTTGTGGTATACAATCGTACCACAACACACCACAGTTGCATCTTTATGGAGCCAGTGGCAAAAGGGCATTAGATGCAATTGAAATTAAATATGTGAGTCAGCATGCTGACGACACTGACTGAAAACGGAAAGGGGGTGACAGCAGTGACACACAAGTAGCACTTGATATTAATCGACAATTATCATTTTCTTCTTTGAAAGGTCCAGTGAGATTTTTATTGGGATGAGGTAAATTTATCTCACAGGCCTTTTATACAGACTGGAATTTATAAGCGTCTTTTATCTTGTTTACCCATGTTTTTGTAGTAATATTGATCAGTGTAATATAAGATCATATGAATGATCATGTTTTGCAATGTGCAGTGTATTTATCAGCCTGAAAGGGCTCACCACCAGTATACAGCACTGCAGATTAGGCTTGGGCGGCATCACAGTATTACAGTATACCAGTAGCGTATGCCCTCTGCATAGGTGGGTGGTGCCACATGAAACTGTCTGACATCATCATCAACAACGTGACAACATAACCCACTTCACTTTTCCAGCAGCTGGTAAACAATTCACAAACTGGAACTAGCTGCACCTTTCATTCACTGACAAACCGTAACCTACACTGTACAGTTACTGCTAAACTTTGCTGCTCACCTTTTCCTCTGCTCTGTTGCATTCACCTGCTGCTCGCTCTCTCTCAGCCACAAACTCACTATGCACTCAAAAAGGAGGGACTCGTCAACCCCACCATTCGCACAGTCGAGTTAATGTTACCAGACTAGGAAACAAGAAAAAAACCCTGGCAGCTAACACTGACAAAGCTGTGTGCATGTCATTTACGCCCACCAATGTGTCTGTATCCACTGCAGCAACAGCTTTTCACGAGAGACCCCTGTTTTTCATTGCCTTCTTCTGGTATCCTCCCGGGGTCACAATTTTTGCAATGTCCCAAATTTGTCCCGATCTATGACAAATGTTCACTTAATTTTCATTGCCTTCATTACTGTTTTTGGCACTGTACAGCACATAGAGGCCCCACAACTCTCTCCCACTTTTTAACACAAATACCGTCATATAACATATACCCTATGAAATGTCAGGAAGGTATGAAAAAGCAAATACCGCCCAAGCCGATTGCAGATTTCTTTCTAACAACTACAAGACCGCAAATATAATGTAATTTAGATGTTTTGCAATAAATTGTAAAAACTCAATGGCCAGGGTAACCTGGAGCCATCAGGTCTTGGGCATTTGCTAGGTGGAGCATCACAGCAATGTGACGCCGGTGGCAACAAAAAGTGCCGCCCCTTTGGCTTATTTGTAACACTACCATGATTAGAGGTTTGATGATGTTTTACAATATTCTGTTATAAATCTTTTGTAATTCTCGCTGAAATCACTGGAAGTAAACCTCACTGCTTTTCTTTTGGCTTGCAGGCACCAGCCAGCTGAAACACATGCTGCTGAGGGAGGTGGACACCATCTTTGAGTGTAAACTGTGTCGCAGTCTGTTCAGAGGCCTGCCCAACCTCATCACACATAAAGAGTACTACTGCCTATCACGACTGCCTGAACCTGACGGTTAGTGACACAACACATTGGCATGCAGACACGCGCTCAGAAACACATCCAGAATACTTACACATACACATTTTTAAAACTTAGCTGCACCCTCAAAGTCCTCAAATCAAAGCACAAAAAACATAAAAGATAAAAAAACAAATACCCATTAAAAAAAAATAATAACATGGATTGGCAGTACAGGTCAAACACAAACTCCAAGACCCCGGTCCAGAGCTTTTATCTGCATGCTGACGACTTTCAAATGAGAACTTGTACAGATCACACAAACAAATGGAGACTCCCTAAACAGGGTAGGGATGAAGCTAGGTACCCATACACACCTAGCTTATTTAACACACACACACACACACACACCGATGCACACAGTCATTGATTACTTCAACGTCTCCAGAGGTGTCTCCACATTTCACTTTCACGTTCTGTCAAGGTTTCTTCTCTCTCTTTCACACCATCTGTCTCCTACTCATTATTCTCCTCTTATCTCTGTGTGTACACAGTGCTCTTTCATTCCTTTACTTGCGCGCGCACACACACACACACACACACACACACACACACACACACACACACACACACACACACACACTAGCACAAACTCCCATGCACATTGTAACATGTTCAACACATCAATCATTTCTCTCACTCAAAGTGCAGTTTCACGTCTGCTCCCCTGTCATGTCACTAAGGAAATTGACTTTGATCTACTTATCTACTTCTCATTAGCCACACTGTGTGTCCATGACTCAGGGAAAGAATGAAGCCTAGGAGACTCTTCAAGTAATGTTTCTGTTACCCAACTCTCATCTCCCCCTAAAAGAGAAATCAGTCTCAACACAAGCGGTCAATTATATTGTTCCCAGTTTTATCCGCTGCAATCGCTGTTATAAAAAAGAACTTTGTTCCATCACCATCTCTATCTTTTCATGTGTGTGTGATCTTAATGAAGTTGTTCCTTGCAGCAGTGACTTAATTTTTCAAAAGTCCATTACCAGTGGCTGAAAGTGTATCGTATTGTTATTTTGATGAATGGTTTAATTGGTGTCTGTTTTTCAGCATTGAGACACTGGGCATTAATTGTGTGGTTACTGGATAAACAAAATGGCTTCCTTTGAAACACTTAATTTTTCACCATCCAGCCTTGACAGTGGACCTATACAGTATCCAGTCATGATTTAAAGAGCCTAAAATAACTCTTTCTATCTTCTCTTCTCTCCTGTTGTAAAGACTTTTATGAAAGAAACTTGCTTATATACTAAAATAGGTAAATCCACATTAAGGAGGCTTTAGAGAGGCAAAATAAATGTATTCACCATGAAAGAAAGCTCTGTGCGGATAAAAACGTGCCAAAGCAAAAGTGCACAAACAGAAAATGATTTGTAGCCCTAGACCCTCATCTTTTCACTGCATAAATAGAGTTACACAAACCCATCCACGTACTAACCATATTAAGCGTTTTTCTTTTTTTTTTATGGGCATTTTGAATTTCTTCAGCAACACAAAAGAAAATTGGAGAGAAGGGGTGACCGGCCTCTCTGAGATGATGATGATGATGATGTCTTTTTAGATTTTGGGGCTTTTATTTGATGCCCATGCACAATTTACCACAAGTAGTAGGTAGGCTGGGGTTCAGTGTCTTGCTCGAAGACATTTTGAAAGTGCATATTTGTTCACAGGCTGCTGATGCCCATGCTTTGGCTGGTCATTTGGTTAATTGCATGATTTTACCTAACCACCAGGCCGAAGTTCCAACTGTCAGATGATGACTTCACAGCTAAAAGAACATACACTGTACAAGGGGGATATACCTACTGTCTAATATCAAGAATAAATGTATGGCTCTATAGTAACATCTGGTGAAAGTAGTGGTAGTTGAACTGTTTTATAAAAATCTGTATTTTGAGTGTGGTTGAGAATGTTTCAAAATTTTACACTTGGACCTCCACTAAATACAGTTACGTTTGTAAAATACCATCAACAATTATTTTTATGATTGTTCTTCTCTAGGTCCGTCGGGTGACGACAGACAGAGTGTAGCCATGAAGGATTTATTGGACGCCATATACCCCAGAGTCGACAGGCCGGACTACGTTGTCCGACTGGAGCCCATTCAGACCACTACCAAGGCTGTGTTCCAGTATCTCACCACAGAGGAGGAGCTGGCTAGATATCCATCGCACACGCCCAGGTAGGTGGCTTGCTGATGGATTAAAATGTACCTTATTTGGTTAGTTGTTCACAGAGGACCTCTACATGCTTCAGCAACACAAATCCAGTTTGTGCAATGTGGTTTCTATAGATTTCTATAGAAGGCTTCTTGTCATCTAAGGCCCAGGCTTCCCTTATCGCTAACTGTTTATCTCAGCGTCCTTCACAGTGCCAGAGAGAGTCCGGTAGCATGGGAAGGAGAACCAGTGGACGGTGTGGACAACAACCAGCCGAGCCAGCCAGGAGGGCCAGAGAGCCTCAGTAGCCCGGGACAGGGGCAGAGGAGATGGGAGGCTGAGGAGGAGGCTAAAAAGGAGCAGCCACAGCATGAAGACGAGGGGTCCACTAGTGGGGTAGGTGACTGGACGTGTCAGGAAACATCTTTAAACTGATTTTAGAAATACCCATTGCTGCAGAGGTTCGTTGCTTTTTCATATGCTCACTGATAATCAACAACCTCTCGCTTGTTCTCTCCCTCCTATCCAGGTTGAGGATGTGACAATCTCCTGTTGTCTGTGCGGTCAGGACTTTAACTCACGCCGCAGCATCAGGCGTCACTGCCGAAAGATGCACCAGACCAAACTGGAAGAGCTGCGGAAGTTCACAGAGACGCGTACCGTTCCCACAAGCCTGCTCTCTATGGTGAAAGGTGAGAGCTGATACAAATTGTCATGTTGATGATTTTTTTTCTTGGTTTAGCTGAATAGTTACAGTGTAGAACCAAACCAACAAACCTCCTGGAATAATCTAAATCAAAAATGTCAGTACTCGGTTTTATGCATGCACGTTGGACAAGTTATTTTTGTGTAGCATATAAATAAAAACTGCAATTGTCCAAGTAATCAGTGTTCATTTTAGGCGTATTTAGCTGAGCTTTAGTCGGCAGTATGTAAAATGTCAGCTTTTATAGCAATAGGAGTAATAAGTAATACTAAGCAAGTAATTTTACCTGTTGTCAAATAAAACTGTGTGTTGTATTTCAGCTTTGTTTGTTTGTGTTTTTTTGCTTTTTAATGGAAACAAATAAAATAACAATTATTGTTGTTGTTGCTGCAGGCCGGCCGAGGACTCTCAGCACACCTACTGGAAAATCCTGCCCAGTGTGCCTCAAAACCTTTGCAACTAAAGCCAACGTGCGCCGTCATTTTGACGAGGTGCATCGCGGCCTGCGGCGGGACACCATCACATCCAGCATCGCCTCGCGGCCCGGCCAGCCCTTCTCTCTGGAGGTCACCCCCCCCCGGAAGAGCAACAATGCATCTCCAACACGTAGCACCAAGTCCACGCCCGTGAACTCTAAAACAACGCCTTCGAGCCAAACCCAGTCCAAACCTCAGAGTCAGCTCCCAGCCTCTCCACAGGCGACCCCGGCCTCATGCCGCTGCACGCTCTGCAAGAGGAACTACAGCTCTCAGGTTTGTTTGTTGCACTACTGGCAGCTTCAAGCTTTTCTAGCTTTTGGTGTCTTAATAGTCTCAGGTGTGGCAGCAAGAGGTACTCTGAAATTGTTCCTGTCAGTGGTGTTTCATAATCTTCAGTAGGTTGTCCTAACTGTGGGAATTCCACACATGGAGAGGGGTATCAATAAAACCAATAAATATATGAAAACTATGTAAAATGTATCAATTGATCTTATTATTATTATTACATATAACTTGTATTCTTTTCTCTGTATTTCAGCTCATGTTGAAGAGGCACATGCGTATTGTCCACAAAATATACAGCATCAAAAGTAACAGACCTGCTGCCATGTCAACCTCCTCTACTACAGCAGCCACTCCAAGTAGCAGCGCTAACTTAGGCCCGAGGAACAATGTCCGAGTGAAAGAAGAAGCTGTAGAGCCTTCAGATGACGAAGAGGAAGAGGACATTGACAGCAGTCCAGCCGCGTCTCCTAGTGACAGCACTGGGACAGCTAAAGATGTTTCCATGGCACACAACGCCATGAAGGTGAAGGAGGAGGAGGCCCCGTCGAGCCCAAAGATGACGTCACCCTCATCTTCATCATCCTCGCGTGGGGGCAACGTGTGCAGCGTTGGCGTGCCCGCCAAAATGACCAAACTGTCGGTTGGTTTTGACTTCAAGCAGCTCTTCTGCAAGCTGTGCAAGCGTCAGTTTAGCTCACGCCAAAACTTAACAAAGCACATTGAGCTGCACACGGACGGCAACGACATCTTCATTAAATTTTACCGCTGCCCCCTCTGCCGCTACGAGTCGCGTCGCAAACGTGACGTGCTGCGTCACGTGACTGTGGTCCACAAGAAGTCATCTGCATACCTAGCCAAGATCATGCCCAAACTGGAGAGCAGGGCTGTGAAGAGGCTGGCTGAGGTAGTCCTCAACAGCACAAACCCCAGCAAGAGGACAAGTGGCAACGTCAAAGAGGAAGTGAACGGACGTCACGTGTCTTCATCCTCCTCCTCTCCTTCACCTCCCGTCACACGCAAGCAAGAGTGCTCCGCCGCTGCCCCAGTCACGTCGGGCTCCGCCCCCTCTTCCTCCGCCCCGCCTCCTGCCCCCGTTACACGGAAACAGCAGGACCTGTCATCGTCAGCGCTTGCCCCGTCCCCTCCTGTCACCCGTAAGCAGGAGAGACAGCAGCATCGCCCCATAAGCCCGCCGCTGACCCGCCGCAGTGAAAAGCACACACACCAACGCAACTCCTCTTCCACCGCCTCGCCCAGCAGCCAAGCCCCACACACCCGACGACATGACGTCCATTCGGAGAGCAGCGCTACAGGGTCGTCCTCCACTGAAGTCAGAGTGACCAAGAATTTCTCCCTCCACGCCTGCGACCAGTGTGGACGGGCCTTTGCAAAGAAGGTACTGGATTTTAACTCTTTAAAAAAACACTTTGTAGACTTTTCCCAGTGCCCGTTGTTACATTAAAGAGTACTTTAACTTCTGTAATGTAACTGTAATGAAATGTCAGCAGCATTTATCTGTATCCTGTGTGGATTTAGTGTTAAAGAATTCAAAGTAAGTGATCTTCTCTTTAAATTGTTTTGTCAGCTGTACCTGGAGTCTCATAAGCGAAGTCATCGTAACGCAGCGACGGCAGCAGCCAACAGGAGGAAAGGGGTCAACACCCGTTCCAAATCCCTGGTCTGGTGAAACACACACACGGTAAGAATAAAAAAGGGTTTACCTAAAGCTCGTGTCCTGTCATTATACGTTTTTTCATCTGAGTTGCACTGGATTTCCTCCTGTCCTGTTTTCCCCCTCCCTCTGTTGGTGCATTTAGACACCACAAAGAGACGCCAATGTGTGCTGTGCACTTGAGCAAAATTTGTGAATGTCTTGTCTGTTGTGTGTGTGATATATGAGTTTCCGTTGTGGCGAGAGAGGTGTGTTTTTATGTTTGTGTAGAAGACAATTCCCTAGGGTAAAGATTGGAAACACAATCATTCTGCAAGATTTAATTGACCGCTCAGCAATTTGCCAGCTGTTTCCAAGCTTCTCCCTCTCGCATATGTCTTTGTGTATCACTCTGCTCATTAGAAATCTTCCTCTGTCTGTTTTTCCCCTGCCTTTTTGCTTATTTGTTACCTCTTTCATCTCTCCCCTTTTCTCTCTTGATCCTTCCCTGTACTCTGTATTCCCTTCTTTCTTTTGTTGTCCTCATTTCTCATCTCTCTCTTCTTCTCCTTCCCCTTTTTCTTCCCTCTCTCACAGTCCCCCTGGGATAATGGACGGGCGAGCCACTAATAACGAAGAAGAGAATCAAAAGTTTCATTTGGGGAGGGGGGAGGCTGAACGGAACAAGCACAGAGCAGAGATGAAGGAAGCAAACAAAAGGAACAACGGTGCACGATGGAGGAGTGAAGTACAAAGGATTTCCACCTTTTGCTTTATAAACAAATATATATTGTTGGGATCTGACCTTTTTTCTGTATAGTTTGATTATGAAGCCACAGAGCTTGCTGGATGGTGGCAGTGAATTGAAGATTCACTACTACTGTATATATCTGTATTTACAACAATGTGTGTAAATATAGATCCAAATGCAGATATCTGATTTGTGCTGCTTTGCTCTCGATAAACCGCCTTTAGCAGAAGGATGAAGGTACAAAAAGTGTGTGTGTCTGTGAGAGAGAGAAAGAGAGAAAGAGGTAGGGAATCAGAACTGGATTGTGGTATCAATAGAAAATAAACTGGAAACAATCTTTTTTTAAATTTGTTTTGGAGAAAGCATAACTTGATTTGACCCATGCAGTCCCACAGACATACACACAACTTCTTTGGGTCCTTGGCTGTTAGCTTTTATATTCACACCTTATATACTGTGTTGAGGATGTTAACAATTTGATATAGTCAAGACCTCTTGCTTAACACTACTACAAATTATCACCCCTTACCTTTTCCTTCCCCTTGATTTCCCTGACATTTTCCCACTGACAATTGGAGCTCTGCTGTGTCCTGCTATCTAACAGAGAGAAGCTTCACCCAAAGTGATTCTGCTGTAAGTCTTAAGGGTTAGAAATTTAAAATTAGCATTTCATGTAAATGTTGCTACTGAAAGATCAGAATTCTAGTTTTAATATTCTTCATGCAAGCAGTCCACAGTCTGATTTAATAGCCTGCTGGATCTGCTTTGCAGTGACCAACAGCAGCTGAGGTCTTGTATTACAGGATGAAATGCTTGTTAATTACAGGGTATGGTCAAAGCAACGGAAACCCCAAAGTTTTGCAGTTTTCCTTAGAAATTGTGTGTGCGTTTTAAAAACAACTCTATTAATTTCCTGCTCTCAATTGTGTTTTCTTAACTATCACTGTTATGTTCTGTCTTTTTTGTTGGACTGCCAGTGAAAAACATTTGTGAAGGGTGTTTGCTTTGACCGCACCCTGTTTTACCTCTGTATATTAATTTATTAGTCCCAGCAATAGTTAGCCCGTTGGTTCTCTTATAACCAGGCTATGTGAAGCAAGGCTTCAATGAGACGACAGTCTGTGTACTGAGGGAGTTCTGTTCTGAAATAAGGCAAATTTTTAGGAAAGAAAGTGCCACCTTCACTCACAAAATAACAAATTTCATAATTATAATGATATGAAACAGGTGATACAATGATAATATAACACTTTTACGCATGCTTAATATATTAAATCCCATTTGCTTTACATTCAGTTGCTTTCAAATACGAGTTATTTTTTAATATAACAGCTCAGTTTGACTGTTAACTCCAAGGTGTGTTACCACAGGCGAAACATTCCGACTATCAAATTAACACCATTATTACCCCCTACATGGTAAATCACCTGTGTTAATGTGGGAGAATCCAATTTTGAGCGAGCACGAAAGATAAGCCTGCACATATTGTTAAGGAGAAAAGTGTTTTTGAATGAAATAGCTTTGCAGACAGGTTGCACTGCTTTAGATATTAGAAACCATCAACTGGAATACTTTATTTTCTATGTTAAGTTCAGAAATCAGTCCTCAAACCTAGCGATTTATTGCAAAGCAGACATATCTCAGTTGTAGTGGGGCCAAAATGTGGGAGCTGTAAACATGGAGGAGGGGGGGGAAAGAAAGCTATAATCCCTGTTAAGATAAATAGCTCAATTCTCCAAACTTCAAAGTTTACGTAAACTTTTCGTTCCATTACCAAACAATGCAGGGGCTCATTCGAATAAACTTTTCTTTACACACTTTGAATCAGTTTCATTCAAAGTGTGCTTTCATGTACTCAAACTTAATAAGGGGGCTGCATTTGTTTAACAGCATCCAGGGGTAGTCTTTGAAACACTGGCATGTGGGTTGGAAGGAAAGGATTGAGGAAGACCAAATGTAGATATGTCTTAATGTTCAGAAAGCCATGAAATGGAATAAAAACCTGAAAAAAGTTAAGACCAAACTTTATTTTTATAGCAGAAAATGCACACAGCAACAAGGTCTTGTACATATGCATCCTACCCAGATGGTATAAATAATAGTTATAATAGTCACAATAGTTATTGACTTGTACTTAACTGTTGGTTGACCATATGCTTCAAACATGTCGGACTAGTAACTACTCTGTCACTGTTTAATACTGAGGCAAGTTTGTGTTGTTCCACAATGAGTTGTTTTTTTTTGTTTTGTTTTTTTGTATCTTATTCCTTTTGTTTGAAGGAGGTTTTGGTAAAATAAACAGGAATCAAACCTCAAGAGACTCTTAGGACTTTTCTTTTTCAATACTTTCATCATCAGTTGTAATTTAAGCTCACCTTCTAGATAACCTGAGACGAGTTAGAGAAGCCTTTCAGTTGTGACAAGAATGTTAAAACCAACCACTTCATAAATAAAAATGTACTGCTTCAAACCTCAGAGGGGGTGTTTTGTGTTGCTTTGTTTTGTTTTTTTGTCCTCAGATGTGAGTCATATACTTCCATCAATCATGTTTGTTTACTGTATTTGCAGAGCAGAGCTTTCATTTGCCTTTCCAGGAATTGCTTCTTTGGACATTTGCATTTTCAGTTATTTTTTGAGATTTCCAGTTCCCACTGTCATTTCTTGTGACGTAGGACTTAAGTCAACAAGAGGTCGTGTTTAAGTGCACATTCATCCACATATAGTGAAAAGAATCAGTACAGGTTATGCTTTGAGCTTTGAACTCACAAACATCTTAAAACCACAGGCTTTTATTAACTAAATGTCCGATTTGAAAGGATTTTAGCTTAATTTACTGCGGCTTGCAGAATGATGATATCAGGGTTATTTCTGCTTTGGCCTTGAACAAAAATTCAACTGAAAGGTCCACCTGCTATTTTATTTATTTATTTTTTTACTTCTCAAATGGACATATGTTTAAAAGACATGGTCAGGCAAGGGAGGGTGTGAACTAAATAAAGAAATTAAGTGACCTTTGTTCTGCTGGGGGCCCTCTGCAGAACCTCAAAGGACCCTTGACGTCCCCTGGTCCAGACATTGGAAGCCAACGAAGCAGTAGTCCCTTAGACCAGTCCAGTTGGAGATATACTAAGTGGTTTACTCTACATGCTGATCTCCAGTTTACAGTGGTAGAGGAAGTGCTGATCCTTTACCAAAGTGAAGTAGCAATACCACGCTGTAACAAGTAAAGCTACAGCATTGTAGCAATAAATAAAAGTACTTAAAGTTCAGGTTGCCTTGCAACTGTACTACAGTACTTGAGTAACTGAATAAAGTTACATTCCTCCACTGCTGATTTACCTGCTGGGAAAAATGAAAAGACAATTCCTGCACTGTCATTTTCAGGCAGCAACACTTTGAGGACCCCCCAGACCTGCTCTTTTTTCCCTCTTGCATTTACGCAACTGTCGCCACGAGATGGCGCCATTGCTCCGCGTCCCTTCACCCTTTCGCCGCAGCGGTAAAGCCACAAATTGGACATGTTGCGCACATCTTCCACATTGTCACATAAGAGAACACCCTGGTCTGTTTCGATTGCCTGGTTCCTCACTCCACACAAGCTTATCAAATTGTTATTACACAGCAGATGGGATGCGGTTCATTTATTTAATTCCATTCACCACAAAGAGCCGTGGCGCCATGGTTTTTACAAGGGGGGAATCAATGGGCGCAGTGAAACTGGATTGAAGTTCGGGCAATTAAGAGCGTGGCCAACGCCTGTGTGAGCATATTTTGATGACTTATTAATGTGTTCAAATAACCAAAGCCCTCTACTGTGGAAACTATCGATCCGATTGATTGCTAATAAACTTGATTGAATGGGTGCACTCTGCTGGACGACAGTGGCGCTATTAGACGATGATTTGGTGCGGGCGGACTGAGCAGACTCCTCGATGCCTGGAATACATGTGTTTCATGTAGAGTGGGGTTTCGTGCTTCACTTGGCCGCGTCGTGCGCTGTCCCTTTCAGCACCGACAACACCGGAGGAGCCGTAGAGGGTTGTGCGCGCGTGCGTCCGTGGAGCGGCACGAGTGGACTTCACGGAAAAGGGGGGATCGTGCGCAAAAGTACTACATGTTAGAGAGGACTGTGGATAGAAATCAGGTGAGTTTTTTTTTTACATTTTTCTTACCAACATTATCGATCATGACTGACACATTCCGTGCATGATGAATTCCTCTGCGCTGTCCCTGCCGCCCCCCCCCCCCCCCTCCTGTATCTGAGGCTCATTCTTTGGGTATTGACTTCATCACAAGCAGCCTCCCTCTATTGTCACCTTAAACAAGTGCGGGTTTAACAATTATTGCATTTTCACCAACAACATCAGCTGTGCTGGTCACGATGGAGTACTTTTTTTTTAAAATATCCGCTACGTATATAGGCTAGGCTATATATATATATTTATATAGGTATATTCTTCTGCATGCCTTGCGGATGGTCTTATTGTCTTTAAATCCGTTTGCTGTTGTGGAAAACAAAATCTCACTCCAGGAGGACTGATATTTTGGGGGGGAAAACTGCTGAGCTCCGCAAGGAAGTTGCCTGAGGCGAACAGGGACCCCAAAGGAGTCCGCGGAGGAGGCTGGAGACGGTGCTTCTCACCCTTCACACACAGTCGGATGAATTAGATTTTCTGAGGTATCTCATATACTATCATATCGGGGTTTTTTCTCCATTCTGACTAAATTCTGTTGCCTACCCCCTCCCCTGTTTTTCTGTGGGTGTTTTCTCTCTCTTCAGTGGCATCCTGACATTCCTCCGGTGACGGATTTTGGCCAGTCTGTCTTATTTATTGTCTCTATCAGTCTTGCTGCTTATTGCTTGTGGGATTCTATTGATTTTTTTTACTCATCATTTTCATTTCACATGGATTCTGTGCAATAGTGGTTAGGTGAGTAAAAGAGAGGTATGTTTCACTAAGTAACTCAGGATTGCGTGGGTATTAAGAAAAACATGAAAGGCACCTAAAGATATCATTGCAACGGTGTTTCTCTGCTTTTACTGTGGATGGCACTGTCTTAATTAGAGTGTCATCAAAATGCCCCCACCGCTGTACAGAAAGAAGCCTATGTGGGGCTGCATAATGAGCATACACCCAAAGACTTTGATCTCACATAGTCTTATTTCTGAACCTGTGGCCTGTGTTTTATCTCCAGACACATGACTTAACCATATCAGAGGCATGCGTTTTTAAAAGTGATGCGGTGAGCTGTCTCTTAGCAATGTAAGCTGGGATTTTACGCCTTTATCCATACATGGAAACAATCACAATATGACAGAAAATGAGGTGAAAAGTGGTTTCACTTGTAAATAATGTTAGTGGGAAAATATGATGTGTTTGCAGATGAGTCCAAAACACAGAATTTTAATATATTGCATGGATGTCATGCATGTATGGATATGTCCCTATGTATTTCACTTATATTCATTAATTTCTTTGCATACACGCTGATTTGAGAGGGTGAATCCAAAGAGGGGTGTGTGTGTGTGTGTGTGTGTAAGAATAGGGAGGTGCATAGATGGGAGGTCACCATTTGAGTGCCTCCTTGGCCCGCGATCCTGCTAAAATAATAGGACGAATGCTGCTGGAAAGTGCAAGAGATGCTTGAGATTGGAGCAAAGGCAGAGATAAAAAGTGAGGTATGTACGAAAGGGAAGACCAAGAAGGAGGGGACGGAGAGACGGAGGGAGAGACAAACCGCAATTGTTGAACAGGAGACTCTGGAAAACACCTACTTTCGAGAGAGGGAATGAGGAGGAAAGGATGGGGAGAGCACTGAAAAGAGCAGCAATAAGAAAATGGGAAAGGGAGAAGAGTGAAGAAGGAGAGAGGCAGATATAGGAGTTGGGGGCAGAGAAGGGAAAAAGAGGAATGGTAAGGAGCCATGGTGTGAAGAAGAGAAGAGAAAATAGCAGGGATGAAACTGGACGCAAGATAAAACCAGAGTAAAACATGGAGTCGGCACCACTCACCTACACAGCCAGCCGTGGGTGTAAATTAAAAAGAGCGATGAGCAGCCTGTTGGGGTTTAACCCTCTTCATCACAGGCACAGGAAACCTCCTTCTTCAGGACATCTGCTCTCTCATGGGAGCATAGGACTAAAAGAATAATAGGAGAAGTAATAAGATCAGGCGTGTAGTACCTGACATACAGGCAAGATTCTCACTGCTTGTCACCTCTTCGCAAATGTGATACTCAATGAGTGTAAATGAGACATGGAACTTTTTAATAACCTCAGGGCCTCAGTTCAGTCACAAAACTGTCACACATTGCACCTATATGATTTTTTGGTGCCCCTCTCGGGAAGTTTGCGTGTAGTTACATCTCAAATGAATGTAACTAAATAATAATAAAAACTAAATAATGAATGTGGTGGATCCCTGTTTGGGAGGTTACAATTTCTGCCAACAGTGGACCCTGTCAGACTGTAATTAGACTTAGATATGACCGGCAGTTGTTAAATTCTATTTCGTAAGATATAACAGGGTACTCACGGCCTCATCTGGACCCTTTCTGTGCCTGAGCCAAGTGAAGCCTGCATCCACAGAAAAAGTGTTGAATAAACAATATTGCGGTGAGTAGAATAATGACTAACCTATATAAAAAGCAGGGATTTTAATCATAGCGGGGGCTTGGCTGTGTATGCGTGGCTTTGACCTAATTCCATTTAGAGAGGAGAGAAACTGATGAATTAATTGGGACAGAATTGAATTATAAATGGATACATCGAGAGAGCGGCTCACACTGTGATGAGATCTGAGCCCGAAACCTTTTGGGGGCCCTTGTGGGTGAAATTAGGCAGATCCGCTGAATATTTTGAAAAGTTAGTAAATGATGCTTTGCTTTCAGTACAGACAGTCCTTTTCTGTTGTCAGTAGGAGCTTATGTAATACGACATAGGCAGGGCTGGATAATCTAAAGATCAGGTGCAGGTGCAGGTCATTTTAGTTTAGAAAGTGCTTTAGTGATACAGTATTAACACATTTGCAATTAATTATACTACTACAAACTAATTCCCTCGGGGCAGTTGCCCACTTTGCCTGGTAGGTATTTCAGCCTTGAATATTCATATTTTCATTCATTTTCAATTCATACTTACATATATTATTAATGCCTGCGATGGACTAGCAACCTGTCCAGGGTGTACCCTGCCTTTCGCCCGATGTAAGGTGGGATTGGCTCAAGCCTCCTGCGACCCTGTACGCAGGATAAGCGGATGATGATGGATGGATGGATGGATGGATATATTATTAATGTTTGAAAATGGAAATTGAATGTGTCTTTGGCTCATGTTTCTGTGTTGTGTTCTTAAAGGAATGGTTTGACATTTAAGGAAAAACACTTTGTCGCATTCTTGCCAGGAGATAGATGACATGATAGATTCCACTCTCAAATCTGTCCATTATAACACATAAGGCTACAGCCAGCAGCCTAGTGTAAAGACTGGAAACAGGGAGAAATGGCAAGCCCGGCAAAGTCTATATTTTTTTGGTAACCTCACGGTGACAACAAGACTCCAGGAAGCCACTGCTCCTGGACAAAAAACAAAACCCCACCCAAAACCACAATTGTCATTTTTACACTTTACACGGATTTAACAGTCATACAAGAGCTGACCGTGCTTTTGAGGTGCTGGTAGGCAGATTTTGTTACTGTCAGACAAGGAAGGCTAGATGCATACCCCTGCATCCAGTATTTATGCTAAGCTAAACTAACTTCTAGCTAGCTGTAAGCCTTATGTTGAAAGTACAGAGTGGCATCAATATTCCCATACAGCTCTCAGCAAGGAAGCAAATAATCTGTCACAAAATGTTTAAACTGTTTAAACATTAGGATACCACTCAGTAGTCTATTTGTGCTGAGAAATTATTCTCTGAGTGAAGATAAGTAATGGAATTAACTACAAGGCTAATTAATAGGCTAAATTGTGTGGGGAAAAAGACCAACGCTTGTGTGTATTGAGGTAAGCAGGACATCTATAATAAAGAGAAGTGTTTCAGAGGGATGGCCTGAATATGTAGGAATGATGTAATGAAATAAATCTCGACTAAACAGTCTTAAATAGCTCCGAATGGTGCTGAATCTAATGCAATATCTGGTGTTATTCCTCATGCAGATTTTCATTTCTAGCAGCATAACATCCTTACTAAGAGCTAGCTATCCCTTGCTAGCAGTATAATGAATGTTCTGTTTGTTAACTACAGATTTCAAGACAAAAGTAAGGGAAAAAGTAGAATGGATTGACTCGCCTTTCAATACTTATTTAGGGAACACAATTTGAACAAATAACTGTCTCCCTCTAAACAGTCTCCATGCAAAAGAAATGAAATAAAATTTGGGATCAGGGAAGGCAAATGGGAAAATAAATCCCTAGGGCCTCAGCTAATGAAAGCACATCAGCACTTGTATCATGTAGGAACCAACCAGTTTGTTACAAACATTTTCACTTCTGGCCCAAACCAACTTATAGCACTGTTTAAGGATATGGGTGCTTAATGTGCAGTGGGTAAGGCATGCCATTTTTACTGCCAGGGATAAAGGTGCAACCTAACTGCAGTGGGTGAAAACAGAAATGGCATATCAACATTTAATACAGTTAATGTGAAGCAACATTCAACTTTAAATCTACCTGTTGTCATTTTAAGCTCTGTGTGTGTGTATAGCAGGGTGTATTGGATGTAATGTGTTCATTTAGCTGCAGCAGAAACAGCAGGTGTTTGAATGATGCAACACACTTGCTCCGAGGCACTGCTCTCTGTCTTTTCATAGCTGTCTCTGTTTCTCTCACACTGTCTCACATGGTTTCTCTTTCTGTCTCCCCTCCCTAGTCTCCCCCATCTCCCTTTTCTGCCCCTCACTCCCTCCCTACCTCCTGTGTGCATCTGTCTCTTGCTGTTCCTCACCTCCACTGCAGCAGTTAGTCTGTGCCTCTGTGCGAGCCCGCCAAGGTTCTCTTCTGTCATTTTAACAGCTGTTGCTCTCATCGATATGCCAACTGACGTGTGTGTGTGTGTGTGTGTGTGTGTGTGTGTGTGCAGGTGATCACAAACTAACTTTGGGTTTTCAATTATAGAATGGCAGTGCAAAATTTGACAGGTCTGGTGGAGACTATACACATGTGAGAGTGTGCAGGCAAATGAGCATGTGTGTTTTTGTGACTTGTTTTTGCTTGGCTGCATTTCTGCCTCGCCCGTGAGTGGTTTACACATGTTTGTCAGGTGGACCGTACATCCCTGCAGCAGCTTGATGTTCACATCACACTGGTACTCAGACATCCTCTCTCCCTCTCTCTCTCCCTCTCTCTCTCTCTCTTCAACAGGCTCCTCTGAAGATGTGACTTGTGGATTACAGACTCAACTCCCGAACTAGATTTCTAATACGCTGCTGCCATATTTCTACGCTACCGCTCTCTTTATCGCACTGCCTCTTCTGGAATGTGATTCGCTCATGGGGCTTGGCTAGCTCCACCCCTGGGGTCCTTTACCCCTCCCTTTTTGACCAATAGGAAGGCTCTACTTTTTTTAGTATTCCCAAAACACATCCCCAGTTTTGGAATACCCATCTGAAAGCCCCCTTTAGGATCACCTTGGCTCTTGTTTGGTAATCATTCGTTGATCATGGAACCACAGTGGCACCCAACTTCCTACCCGCAGTCGCCTTCTGTTGTCTTCCTGCTCATGGCTACTTCCTACACTTGGCTCCTTCCAGCCGCCTCTCCTCAGCGGATCCCAACAGACCCCCAGGCGGCGCCTGAGTATGCCCACTCCATCCGACTGGATGGAGACATCATCCTTGGCGGATTATTTCCTGTGCACTCTAGAGGGGACCGCGGCACGCCATGCGGGGAATTGAAAAAGGAAAAGGGCATCCATCGTTTGGAGGCCATGATGTTTGCCATTGACCTGATCAACAAGGACCCAGAGCTGCTGCCCAACATCACACTGGGGGCCCGGATCTTGGATACCTGCTCCAGGGACACGTATGCTCTGGAGCAGTCCCTGACTTTTGTGCAGGCCTTGATAGAGAGGGACGGCTCTGACGTCCGCTGTGCTAATGGAGACCCTCCGATCTTCACCAAGCCGGATAAAATTGTAGGGGTGATAGGAGCCGCGGCCAGCTCGGTGTCCATTATGGTGGCTAACATCTTGCGTCTGTTTAAGGTAAGATTTGACTCCTTAAATCTCCTCCTTCTTCTCGCCTCCTCTCTTTTGCATTGGTGTGAACATTTCTGTGCATGCTGTTTACACCCTTCCCCTCACTCATCATCGCTGGCGAGATAAAGTTAAATGATGACAACCAATTAAAATGTAGTCCGTCTTCCTGGAGTTTTTGACAGCGGCAGCAGTGCCACCTCATCCTTTACTGATTGGGAGGGAAACAGGTAGATCTTTGCCAGTGAATTTGCCTTTGAAGCCTGAAGTGTGATTTTATCTCTTGTGTTTTGGTGTGTGTGTGTGAGGAGAGATGTGTCAAGTGATGCTTGTAAGGAAGGGCTTGTGTATGTGTGTGTGTGCGTGTGTGTGTTTGTGCTGCACAGCTTAGATCATTGCTGGCTTGTGGCTGAGCCAAATAAAATGGCTGCCAAACACGGGTATCAGTTACCGCTGAAATCTGTCAACAGCCACTTCATTCACTGCAGCGTACATTGCCGTGTGTAGATGAGTGTGTGTTATCCAGTAGGCCATCTCTTTGTGTTAGTGTGTTTTCTAGTACACGTGTGGGCCTAATTGAGCATACTTAAGAGCCCTCATGTGTATGCATGTGACAGTGTTTCTTCCCTTTGTGCTGCTCATGTTTTGCGTCCTTGCAGAAGCTCTCATTTCTATGATAGAGAACACTTGTGTCTCTCTAGGTGTGTACGAGTGAGCTTGCTTGTGAGTGTACGTGTTGGCGTTGTCATCATTAGTTGAACAGCGCTGATGGATAGCCATATGAAATATGAGTCCCTTAATGACGGCCGTGACATTTCACATCCACATCCATCCCACGCACTTTCACAGCAAGCGTGTGTGTGTGTTTGTAGCCACACCTTTTGTGTTTGTGCCTCCTTCCTTTCGAAAATCCATACAGTACGCGCATGTGGGAGCATACGAGATTGTGTGTGTGTGTGTGTGTTTGAACACACTTGTTAACAACCAGCTCGTGCTTTGAATGGAAGATTTGCACATTAAATAACTACAACAACTAAACGTGATTTATGCCAGGATCTGTGACAGCAACAGCACTCGAACAGAGCGCCTTTCTGTCTCCGCACTGCCTCGTTCTCATTTGCCTAATGCGATTTAGTACATGTGTGTGTATTGTCAGTGTGGGAGTGAATCTTGTGTGTGTGTGTGTGTGTGTGTGTGTGTGTGTCCACCGATATATATAACAGTATGTTTGGGTAATTGTGCTAGCGATTGTTTGTGTGCGTGTGGGAGTCTTAGTATTTAGTGATTGTGTGTGTGTGTGTGTGTGTGTGTGTGTGTGTGTGTGTGTGTTTGTGTGTGATGATATCATCCAGAGGCCTGTGGCAGTGGTATTATATGACATAAGACTGTATCTTTCTCTGCATGGTTATGCAGCATGCATTACAGTCTGAAAATAGTATGGAGGACACACACACACACACACACACACACACACACACACACATACATGGACACCCACTAACGTGCTGCAATAAACATACGTCTTTTTTAAATGGGCTAATCTGACAGTGCCAGTCACAGCTAGCCGCCTACTCAACACAAGGAGCTCAGAAAGGAAGTACAGCACGGAGGGAGAGTTTGTGTGTGTCTTTAATCTAGCATCAGACAAAAGAGATTCAAACAGATTGTGTAAAAATTCCACATCCAAATTCCCAAGAAAACAGACGCTATTTATTTATTTTTCACAGCGTTCAGCCTCAGAGGGAACCGCACGCTGACAATCACAGAGAAATCAAGTCACACAAAAGTTTCTGGTGTTCCTTTTGTTACTGGTTCCTCTTTTGAAGATTATCTGTAACCGGTGCTGCTTTGTGGGATGATACAGCGTGGAGAGTGGGGATGACATAAGATATAATAAGATGCAATGTTGTTAATCCTCGTGAGGAAACCAGGTGGTCGCAGCCGCACATTTCAGAGGAAATTCCAAAGGAATAGAGCCTATAAAAAGAACAGAGCAAATGGGGGTCATCTGAACACACTAAGCTGGCAATTTCAACACTGCATTCAAAGGAAATGTATAGATCACAGTGTTTAAGAATAGTTATGGGTCTTGTGTTCTTTGTTTTTGAAGAAAGTTGATGCGTAAACACTGATATGTTAAAAATGAACAGTTTTAGTAATAACTGCTGTTTGTCTTCCATGTTATTATGTTTGGCTAACTTTGGGCTCATCTGATCATTTGACTGTTTTTGTCTCTTGCCACATTCCCAAATCTAGCCCAGAATGAACCTGATGAGTACCATCTTATTACAATTGAATGAAATGATGCCAAAACAAAAAAGCTGTAATAAAATTGCAACTATCATTTAAACCGTCAAAAATGCAGCATGGAAAGGATGAGTGGAACTGCAGCTGGGCTCTCTAGTGAGTTCTCAAGCTCAGACAAAGCTCAGCTTTGTTTTCAATGCGCATTGTTCCTTGCATCTATGGGGAACTGAATTAATAAGGACTACTATTGAGTCATATGATGAAAACCAGATAGATGCTGCTCTGGGGTTTCACAAATTGCAAGTTTAACATGGAGGGCACATATCTGGAGCCTCTCCATCACTAACCTGCACTTGTTTCCAGTTTGCTGCTCCTCCTCTGCTCCTCTGATCAAATAACACTCATGCAGTGTAATATTTTTTTTGTTTTGTCCTATTTTGTCTTTATTTGCTTTGTAGCTACTCACCCTCAGAAAGTAACTGCATCATCCTTGCGTATTGAATGTGTTTATAAGCAGTTGGTAATTACAGATCTTATTTATGGCTCGGTGAACCCCAGAGACTTTAGGTCACCTCTCAAAGCATCTTGAGGCAAACCTTAGCGACAGCTACCAGAGTTTTACCCACCAATGTATGCACTGAAAAACCTAATAACACATTTAAACACCAAAACTGTGGGTTAACTCTATCGATTACGGACACTATGACAAATTGTACTTCTTTTAAAGAGCCAGGATGTGAAAGCTGCCTTCACATCAATGTTATCACTAATGGACTCTGTCTGTGTGTGTGTGGCTTTGTCCGCACTGTTACCAGGAAGTCCTCACAATGAGGTGAAAGGCACCTTTTACTCAGTGACACTTGCACGCTGTGTGTTGGAAGGAGAAAATGAAATTCATAAATTGATAAGTGGTGGCTGTCCCCCAGTGAAAGCAAATGGAATGACTTTGCCTCAGGGAATTTAGGAAACACTGCTATTATGCAGGCACCACATACACACACACACACACACACACACACACACTCTAGTCTCTAGTCTTCGTTCAATCAGCGTCAGCTCCCCTTGATTCGACTTGATGCTTTCAAACACACGCACACACACACACACACACACACACACACACACACACACACACACACTCCCTTGTTTTCTCTGAGGAGACAACTTGTTATCCGTGTCTCTGCAGGTGGTTTTTATGAAGTTGTGTATTCCAAGGCCAAGGCCAAAGCAGAAGTCTTTCCCACGCTCTTGCAAACTGCCTCACATACATCAACTTGCGCATGAGCTGTGTGTGTTAGCTGTGTGTGTCGTTACTCAAGTTTTGCATCTCATTAAGGTACGCCTTACATATACGTATGTGTATATCCATATGTGTATGTATGTATGAGGAAGAAGAGCGGCTCCAATTGCTTCCATAATTCAGCCACAGCCTCCTTTCCTCTCTGTCTGTCTGGGGAATTAACTGCAGCACTGTGTGATATTGCTGATATATTCATCTGCCTGTGTTATACCATTGCCATATTTGTTTTCCTGAGTACCACTCTCTTTGTTGTTTGAGGTAGGTTTCTGCACCATACATTGTATGACATGAGCATCCCCTGCTCCCAGGAGGCACGTGTGACACAGAGAGAATAAGTCCACAGTATATGCATGTATAAAACGATGTTTTTCTGTGTGCATGTCTTGAAACACAGGCACACATGCACGTGCAAAGAAAATCACACACTTTCGAATTTAGTGTGTTAATTTAGCAAATTAACAGGAGCAAATGTTTGCTCAAAGCCTTGGAATGTACAGTAGGCTGGAGCTTTTGTGCGCTTAAAAGCTGCACTAGAACAATCTCCTTTTTCAGGCACAGCAACACCCTCTGAATTACAAATCAATTTGGCGTTCAGCTTCACAAGGATGACAATAGCTGCATTAAAATGCAATTAACAGGAAACGCTGTAATTTTCATTCTGATGTCAATTTAGATTAAATTCCAAACAGATTTGCTATTATTCTCAAGGTCAGGCTGAGTTTGGTCTACAGTTTTGTCCTAATCCTGCAAACTGTTTTGGTAAAATAAAGACAGGCAAAGCGGCAGAGAGGGGACAGAGTGTGAAGGACACATTGGGAGGAATAGAAAGAAGCATTAAGACAGAATAAGGGCGAGCAAAAGAGAAAGGATTTAATGAGAGACAGATGGGCAGAAAGAAAGACAGAACGAAGAAGAAAAAAAGACATAGGGAAAAAGACACAAGAGAAAGATAAAAGATAAAAGATTAAAAAAAAAATATGGCAAAGCGAGTAGGAGAGACAGAGAGACCATGGTATCCTTTAGAGTGCAATGATGTGGCGTTGATTTCTTTCATGGAGGCATTAAGAGGGTGATGATAATGAAGCCACAGAGAACACTGAACAGCAAGCAAGAAAACTCATTAGGACATGAGTGGGTCTGGGTTTTGTGTTGACTTGAACGCTCCTTGTTTCTGTCTGAGCACTTGTGTATGTGCGTTGCATCACTTCAAAATCGACTGCAGCGAGGAAATATCATGGCCACTACAGACAGGCAGGACGGGGTTCATCCAACCTCTACTAACGAAGGCAGCCCTAATGAGCAAATGGTTAGTGAAGGGTGACTTAATTGTCCTTCTGAAATTCTTTATTATTTCATTTGTTGAGCGTTGCCTGGAGATGATTAATTTACAAGAGCCATATGTAATGTGTGAACAACAGACTAAATGGGATTTGTTAGCAGCTGAATAGCGCAAATTTGAATTGGGTCTGAGAATGACAGGGAAGGTGGGTTTTTCCAGGTATTAGCGTGCTTGAAAATGTGTCAGTGTGAAGGTGGGCATTATTTTATTCAAAAAGCGTGTAATTTGTCAAACCCTTTCCTGGATAAGTCAAGTCCGTACAAAATATATAATCTTTACAACACAGACAGCCTCTACTTTTAGAGCCTTGATTCAGATGAGGAAAACAGCAATAGCAGAATATAAGTACAGGTTAAACACATACATGCAGTATAAGTTACAGTTACTGGATGAAGCAAGGAACCTTAGACTATGTTTAGTGGTTGCCCTATTTTTCATTCATTTCCTATTACCTGAAGTATTTTCTGAGGTGTGCTAATAAAAAGAAGACCTCTTTTATGGTAAACTATGGTGATCAATGTCCTTTTGCAGTCGGAAACTTTTGGGTGCACAGGTATCAAAAACCTCCTAGTAAAATAGTGGTAAAAACAAAAAACTGAACGCACAAACATGTTCAGCAGACCAAACTGTGAAGCTGCTGCTCTTTTGTCTCAGCCTTTACCAATCTGCAATGCGCACACACGATCACAATCACACACAAACACTTATATATTCCAATACACTTCCAGTGTTTGATGAAACAGGAATGTAATTTAAAGTTTAATCAAGTGCTTTGATGAGAAACAAGAGGTCATTAGAAATGTGTTTAAGGAAACTGCTGACTGTGTGTGTGTTAATGTGTGGATTTATTTGTGCCCACTTGACCATGAATATGTGTATGTGTGTGTGTGTGTGTGTGTGTGTGTGTGTTTGGGATGAGGGGTGGGTTGGCATTAATTGAATGTGTGTGTGTGTGTGAGAGAGAGATGGAAAGAGTAAAAGACATAGAGACTGTCATTGAGTATTATCTGCATGTGCGGAGAGGACCAGTGTATAGAGCATTAAAGTGGAATGAGATGCTATCTCTCCTCTTCCTTTCATCGGGTCTGTGGCTGAATAGGAGCCCAGATAAGGGACAAGTGAAGCCATTACACACAGGCAACGGTTTCACACATCACAGCTGGATAATGCAGGCCATTTTGACTTGTCATAGCTGAAAAGGCATAGTTGTAACTAATAACATTAATATTACAGACCTCTCCCACGGTGGACATTTTGACTTGTCATACAGGTGTAGCTAATAATATTAAAATGAATGAAATGGAAATTTCTGCTGTGAGAATTCACTTTTGTCAGGGAACATTTTCTCTGCTTTGAAGTTGGCAGCCATGGTACAGGGAACAGCTCCAGCTCTTATTTTGTTGCTCCGGGCAGGCCTATTCTTAATGCCCAACATGCATCATGCATTTTAGGGTGCAAATGTGAACATGGGGATAACTTCATAAAACCATGGTGGGATTTGGGGTTCTATGATATGCCAGTGCTAACCACTCAGCCAGCACCCATAGTAATTTAGGTGTGAAGCTGTGCCAGTGAGCCAGCGTGCGCAATACCAGGACCTGCTGGCACAGTTACATAGAATGCAGACATTATTAGTGTTATTTGTCACAATTATTTTCACAAGACAGCAGGTCTGCTGTGAAGATGGGTTGTTTGCTAAAGCAAGAACAGCACAAAAATATAGATAATTATTCACTGAAAAAAATAATACATGGTTTCATAATTGTTTGGCATTTATTCTGTGTGTTGCTGCAATTGCATGTCTGTTAAAGTCTTAATAATCATGCAACAGTGTGTTTAGCTCTATCAAAGGGTACCATGGTTCAAACACTTGAATGAAACTCAACTTGTCACTCCAACATGAATTCATGTTGTAACTTTGGTTCCCTGATGAAATGTTTTCAGCATGCATGATTTCACCACTTGCTCCAGAAGACAGTGTTTCTGCATTGGAATGCAGCAGTAATGGACTCTCTCATTTGAAATAAATGAACTCGACTAGGAGAGAAAATGAGATTGAAGGAGAACTCGCACAATGGTTTGAGAGCACGAAATGAGATGCCATTTTTCGATCTAAACTTAATGCCTGCTCTTAGTAAATGGTTGCTGTCATGTAAGGAAAACACATTGTAAATTGTTATTTACAATGACGTGAACTGTGACAGTAGGTTGGTTGGGAAAGCAAGCCCTCGCGATAAAAAAAAAACTTTCATAAAAACGATTTAATTTCATTTGTCAAATTACAGTTCCCCTTCGAGGGAACTTGAACTGCGTCGGTGACGACACTATGGGAACGCCCCTGGGCGTGGCAGGGCTGAACTATGAATGAAACTACTCCAATCCTATTGGTGTTACTAGAACGGTAGTGTGTGACGGTGTAACCGGAGGGGGTATAAAAGCACTCCGGCACATAGGCCCCATTAGCCCTTTCTATGAAGCAAGGCACTCCAGGCGGGGTGAGGTGTGGTGGACCGACGCAGTGTCTCGTTCCCCTTCTCGGGGAACAAGGGTTACATACGTAACCCGAGACGTTACATGTTATTTTGTTTACTTGTCACTGTTCTTTGAGTTTCATTAAATGAGTGAAACAGCGCCCCCCTGGGTTGTAATACGCGGCTGTGTGGTAAAAGCAATATTGCACCTTTACAGTTGAGGCCCGAATCTGCCAGGTGAAGGTAATCAAAAATAATAAGTATCAAACGTTTAGATGCGTATGCTGTCATGCTACATGTGAACTATTAACAGACATGCCTCTAGAAAAGGGACTCTAAAGTGAATTGTGAAGTCTTCCTACTCTGGGCTCAGAACATGAAAAGTTAACCGTTAAATTTATCGCTAACTGCAGGAGTTAACGTTAGCTAAGTTAACGCTAGTTGTAGAGGTGTAACTTAATGACATTAGTTGCTTGTCTGTGTAAGTAACTAGTTAGGTTAGCTAGCGAGCAAACAAAACATGACCATAACAGTCACAAGTAACGTTACCATGGGACATTGCTGGATATTGAACATCAACCACTTCATCTCCGTGAAAGAAAGGAAAATGGACTTCGAGGTCAAATCGCGCGAGTCAGATAACGTTACATCACCTGTCTGTCTGTCTGTCTGTCTGTCGAGTTTCACCTGCGAGCTGCCTCTTTTCTTGGTGGTTCAATGTCTTTCTTTGGCTGTCTGTCTGTGTGGATATAACTCCATGGTGTGTTGTTGCTGATGTTACTGATGTGCTGTAAGTTACCTTGCCACTGAAGCTGTTGTGTTTTAAGGTAACTTAGCTGCTTAGCTTTTTATTTTATTTTTATTTAAGTTGAGCACTGGAGGATGACAGTCAGGTCAGGGTCTCAAAACACAAACTCAGATCAGGTCTTGAGTAAGGGGGAGTGTGTCATATTTGCTCAGTGAGAGAGTGCTGTGTGTTACATCTATTTGGGTAACCTTTCAGTCCAGTTAGAATAGCCTGAAAAGGCACACACAGGATTATGCAGCTCTACAGGTGTGAAATTTGGGGGCAGCCTGAAAATTGGGAATGGGAAAACAGAGATTCTGTTGAATCTTTTACCTCCAGTACTGCATATTGACATGCACCCCCCCCCCCAAAGGGATTTGTTGGTTGTTACAGCAAACCAGTATGTGCTTGGCTGCTTTTGTTATCACAAATTATCTTATTGGTTGCTCACTGTAATTGATCTGTGTGTCTGATAAATGATCTTGTATACATAAGCAACAGAAAGAACAACTGGGTGATACGTTCAGCACTGTCGATGTCTCTGTCACCGTGATGTGGAGCTACATGGGTGGAAGTTCAAACTGTTACTCGCCTGTTAAACAAGATTTGCTGCTTCAAAAGGAAAATATGTTGCGATTAATTTACGGTTCCCTGTGTAAAGCAAAAACAGTAGAAATTCTTTAAAATTGAATGACACATTATTCATAGATTATGTCTCAAGTCTGTTACTAGGGCGTAGACAGGAAGTCGACATGAAAAAATACAGCATTTGAATACATTTTTAATATTTTGGAGGAGGGGTGGGGTGGGGGTGTGTGTGTGGGGGGGTGCTTCATTAAGTCTGCCTTATCTTTCAAGCAGCCTTTCCAGTGTCGAGGCTGTAGAAGACTCTGGGAAGTTAAAACAAGAAGAAGAACACCCCGAATAGTTCAAAGATTTTAAACCATATTCCAATATACAGTATTTTTTAATAAATGTGAGTGAAAGTAGGACAGATAAGGAGAGAAAATGAGACTGGGGGGCAACTCTTAGGAGGGGGGTGAAGTGGCTTTGAGAAGGGAAGGGATTTTTAACGGAATGAGATGTGGACCAATTTTTGGCTGCTGGTATAGAGCTAAAACTAAATGGATAAAATCATGTATCTATTTTGATATGGAGCAATAAACACCAGCTTAGAAGGTTTGTGGTGTATGGCAATGAAAGTAGCAGATATAAAACAAGCTATGGAGACAAAACGGTTTGCTGATTTTTGTCATATTCCTGCATCTTTTCGCCTCTTTATTACATGGATCACACTTATACTTAACCTGTTTTCACTCTACTGTAGTGTCATTACCTGGTTGTCTCTCCTCCATATTCTTTTTTTTTTTTTTGCCTCAGCTTCTTTTCCATCCCCTAAAAGAAGACGATGAGGACAGTAAAAAGTGATAGGACAGAAAGAAGCAGGGCAGTAAAGGTGATAGATAAGAAGAGGGAAGGCAGTAAAGTGGTAATCGTCAGAGGAAAAGAGTTCAGTAAAAGAGCAGCAGAAGACTCGAGGGATAAAGATGGGTTGCGGGAGGTGTTTTTACATCTTGCAGCGATGTTACATTAGATCAGAGAGAACAGGTGGGTGGAGGAAGGAAAAAAAGAAGAGTTTAAGTGTTTGGCATATCTCTCCTTTCCTGCTCCGTGGCGTGCCTCAGTATATTTTTCCTCTTCTGCTGCTGCTTTCTTGTCTTCTGACCGACTCCTGCAGCCTTTTTGGACTGTGTTAATAGCAGCAGCATATTATTTATGAAAGAAACGCGAGAAGACACGGAAAGAACATTAGCAAGAAGCCAGGGTCCTGCTGCAGAAAGCAATATCTTTGAGGGGACAATGAGGATTTGTGCATGCTTGTTTGTGAGTGTTTAAAATAGATGTCCTCCTTTGGAGATTTATATAGAACATGACATATACTGGATAGGACGCTCCTTCTCTCTCTCTCTCTCTTTCTTACACACACACACACTCTTTCCATATCCCCTATATCGGTTTGACTGTTCAAATCAAATGGAAGTGGTCGATATAATTGATACTGATTGACAGAGAATAAAATAGTAAATGGGAGCTTATTTGTTGCATAATGGTTTGCGTTTGTCTCTATGTTTGTGTATATTGGGCTTGTGTGTGATTGGTTTACTGAGACTAAGGAGTATTTGCATGTGTGTTTGCTTGTGTGTGTGTGAGAGGGTGAGGGAGATGGGGGGAGAGAGAGAGAGAGAGAGAGTGCATTACTTGCAAAGTTTTGCCAATTACCCCCCAAGCTGGAGGTCAAGGAGGAGAGAGGGAAAAAATATTTCTTTCTTTTCTTCCCTTAATCATAATTCATTGCCTGCCAGGAATAGTCTCCTCTCCTCTCCTCGCTACTCTGTCCACATTCATTCCAGCGACACAGTGAAGTTGCCAAAAGCAGGGGGCTTCATCAGAAAAGCGCGCAGGGATGTCCAGGAAATTAGTTGAATCTGGTTCAAAGCCAGCATTGTGTTGTGTCAGATACGTACAAGGCACATTCCTTGTAGGGAATGTGAATGGCGTAATTCACTTGTGGACGTCGATGATAAATTAATTGTTGTTTTGGTAGCTGTAAGTTTCTGTCTCGTAATATGAGAAGCCACTATACCGTGTTTTATGTAACATACGTAACTTAACTAAAAAAAACACTCTTTTTGTTTCACACAAATTAACACTGGTAATCCTGGGTGAAAGTCCGGTTTCCGACCCACCTGTCCACCCCAACCACCTCCATATACTTACTTTTCTGTTATTTATATTCTACACCTTCTTTTAGCATTCATAAATTACGCTACAGGGCTTCCCCCAGTGTGTTGGACTATGACGTTAAGGGGGCTTCCCAGTGCGTTACAAACTGACACTACAGGGACTTGATCATGCATCCATATGTGACAATTTGGGAGCGAGAACGGATTGCCGTTTCACAGAGCGGTCACACCTGAAAAAACTGACAAACCACAATTTGAAGCACATTTTTTTATAAATAATATTGTATTTGTGTCTAAGTATGATTTGTTGGCATCACTTCTGTCTTTTAAGATATCTGTTGATTTTTCTAATTTGGAATTCTTAGCTGATTAAGCCAGAAGTTCACAGACAAATGTGTCATTTAGCCTGGCCTTCTTGGCTATTGTTAGAGCAATTAAGGTGAAGGATTTAAGCCGCTGTGTGATTTGTGCACAATGATCACCCAGAAGAGTGATGGATGGCCCAAGAGGGATGCTGAGGCTTGCGTAGCTTGTTCACTACCTCTGACGAAAAGGACTGAGCTTGCATACAGAGCCAGAAATCAGTTGTGTTTGGGTAATGTGGACATGTGTTTTTAAAACCCATGTGGTACATTTTATGGGAGGTGATATGAACTCTATGCTAGACCTTGTACTATTTTGTCTGAGTTTTAGGATTACAGGTCATTGAGAATATGTTGTTCACCTAATAAATCAATATTGAAAGGTCCGTGAGAGTAATGCCGCAGAACATGCTGGAAAAAGGACATTTCTAAATACAACACAGTAGTGTTGCTGTTGGCCAACCATGCACATCTGTCAAAGTTGACCTGCGAGTACGCCGGAGCCGGGTGGACAGCAGTTCATGAACTGCTAGCTTGAATTTGTTTGTTCTACACACTTAAATTGAAATGAATGGAGGATGAATTGAATATTTGTAGAATGGAAGTTTGATTTGACTGCACCTTTATACTCTTCTTGTGCTTACTTGCTTTTACTCTTTTGCTCCAGCTTATTCATCTCACCACCCACTGTCATCTCTCTCTCTCTCTCTCTCTCTCTCTCTCTCTCTCTCTCTCTCTCTCTCTCTCTCTCTCTCTCTCTCTCTCTCTCTCTCTCTCTCTCTCTCTCTGCCCTCGCTGTCCTAGCCCATGACGCTCCTCCTCCAAGGTAAGGCAGCACTAAACGGCTTCGGCGCAGTGTCCCCATGTATTTTTAATGGCCACGCCCGTCATGCTGGAATCTCAGCTTGAATTATGCATAGAGGATAGGTGATAGAAAAGAGAGAGGGAGGACACAGGGAGGAGAGATTGGTGGTATGAAACAGAACAGAAGATGAGGATAAAAGACGACAGGGGATGGGAGATCATTGAGGACAAAAAAACATTGGAGCTGAGAGAGTGAAAAAGATAGAATGGGAGTGAGGCATTGAGAGAGACAGAGATGTGTATTTTGGAATAATCACAGCTCTGACAGAGGAGAGGAGAGTGCCACCTCTCACCTCCCTCCATCAAGCCCTCATTTTATCTCTCTCCACCCCTGAATCTAACTTCACCTCCACGCCCCGCATCCCTTCATCTCTCTCTCTTTCTCTCCAGGGCTCCCTTTCTTCTCTGTCTTACTGTTTCATCACCTCTTCCCCTCCCTCAGTCGCTAGCTCTCTTTCACATCCCTCGTTCCCTCTTTTCTCCCCTAACTTAATACTCCTCTCAGTACTCAACCCTCTCTCTTCATTTTCTTTTACTTTTTTCACCCGTTTCATCTCCCTGTCTCTCTCTCTCTCTGTCCACTTCCCCAAAGTATTGGCGTGTGTGTGTGTGTGTGTGTGTGTGTGTGTGTGTGTGTGTGTGTGTGTGTGTGTAACTGTGGTAATGTAGCGCTCGAAGGAAGAATGGGTGAAGAGAAAGGTGGTGAAGGTGGACAAACAAAGAGAGAGGGAGTAAAAGGCGGACAGATGGAGAAAGTAAAGGGTGTGTGGCTAAGACTTTAGACTATTGATTAGGATCACGGACTCTTTCCTTTTACCTCCCAAAAACGCACGCACGCACATCCAATAGATATTGCAGGATGGCCGACATGCTCACTGTGAGATAATGGAGTAGATCTGTGACTTGGCTATTTCTCTCCTTTATTACTTTGTCTCCATCTTTTATTTAAAGCAGCGGAAGAGTGTGCGTCTGTATGTCTGTGAATTTGGAGCTTCATATGTACAGAAAGGGGTATGCATATGTGTGTTTTTGTCTAGTTTTGTCATTAGTGAGTCCAACAGAAGCCATTAAAGTCCAAACAGTTTGTCTTCCTGCCTCCGCAGTCTAAGGGAACGCCAGATATTGTGCTGGTAGGTGGTGCATTTAACTGTGCCATGCAGCCGTTTACACAGTGCTATTATTTTATGTACATTCATATTAGTTTTATTAAGACAATATACTGCTAAATGGTTCACGGCTACACTATATCAATGGTAACAGATAAAGGGATAGATCACCCTGGAATAAAGAATTCAGTCATTATCCACTCTCTCCTAGCTTGCAGAAAAAACAAACAAACAGTGAGTTAACCCCCACGTCTCTATCGTAATCTTCTCCCACCCTATTGCATTTAATGATATTTTTTCATAAATCCCAAGAAAATAAAAGCCTAAAATCATTTCTCTCCAAACAGCTCATGTAGAAGAATCATTCCGTTTTTGCTCTCAAAAGTTCACACATTTACCTCATTATTCCCTCTCTGACAGTTCATATTTTGTAGAACACACAGCCCTGTAGAAACAGCTGCAACAGACATTTTTGATTTATTTAATGGAATTAACAGCCCTTTCTTTGTTTTGAAAGTGGGTTAGGTGTTGTAGCATGTCTAAATTAGCTATGAATTTTAATACATTTATGAGAATTAATACCCAATTATGAATTTTAATATTCAGAAAATATCAATCCATAAAAAGCTCTCGTTAAAAAAAAGGGCACCACCGGAGTTGTTATTAACCTAGAGTCTCCGGACCTCTAGGTAGCTTTTAATAATTATACAATTATTCACCAGTGATCAGTTAGTTAATAATCGCTCAATTATCTTAAATCAATCAGTCAGTCTCATATCTAAAGGGTCAATTCTCTTGGCAGGGACGTAGAAATAGGCAACACACACAATTCCTTGGTTACAGTGAATTTATTAACTAACTAAGGTGATATAAAAAGGTGGTTAAATACATCAGGGAAATAAACAATGGCTAAACGATGAGAATGGAGGTTCGATTGTGGGAAGCATTTGACTCATATGGCAGAGGAGACTAATGAAAGTAAGCTATGAGTTTAGGAGTTAAAAAGACAATATTAACACTATGGGACCTCCCTGCCACAGAATGTTTTGTTGGTCTTACTGCTTATCAGCGGCCTGCTTTGGCCTGTTGCACAGGTCCCACGCTAGCTGCCCGATCCTGGCTTTTTGCTAGGGATTCTCCAAGGTTCTCTGTGTCTGATTGAAGAAAAACCTCAAGGGTTGAGCCGTCCTCCGTCTGGCAATTCGGCTGTTTTCAGGTTTCCTTCGTTGCCGCTGGCGAGACCACGTGTTTTGGTCTGACCTCGGTGAAGTTGGCTCGACGAAAAAGCTTAAAAGGGGAACTTGGTCGTTCCTGAATTAGACCAGTGTAACTTAACGGACTGATAACTTTAACAAAACAAAAGAAGAAAGAAAATAAAACAAGTAAAGTTGCTGTTAAACGAGGGAAAAATCGATGTAAATGTTCCGTACTTGTATAGCGCCTTTCTAGTCTTTTCGACCACTCAAAGCGCTTTTACACTACATCTGCATTCACCAGTCACACACATTCATACACTGAGCCTAAGTGCTCAAACGGAAACTAACATTCACACTCACTCATACACTGGCGGAATAGCCGGTTTAGGGTTTCCTGCCCCCTTTAAAGGGGAGTTCTGATAGGCTGTTCAGAGAAATGCTAATCGCTGGTTAATGTCCCTTTTGTCAGTTTAACAGTCAGGCACCGCGTTATCAGGCTTCGGAATCAAAAGTGCCAGTTTTACGATCAGGCTGCTCAGGAATAGCGCTTAGAGAAAGTGACCTCTCCACCCCCTTTCTTTTGTTGGGGTCTCTTCAGCCGTCTGTTGAAAGTTGATCTCCACCTCCCTGTTTCTCTCTCACAGGAAGAGAAGAATAGTTTTGAGTAGTTCAAATTTATTTAATATAAAATGCACAAATCCACACTGTTGTCCACAGTCTACAGTGTTTTCACTAACTCTGCTGGTTACCTATCCAGTCAAGTTGAGTTTGGGCAGAGGAGTTGGAGGGAATAGACTGTCTTCTTTCATAGATTTTGACTTGTCATGGTAGGAAAAGGGTGTAACTTATTAATGATGGCTTTGTTACATTTAGCATCCCAGCAAGATATGCAAGTGTGCCAGCATTTACAGGAAGTGCAGATGTTATTAACAGGGCTCTACGCTAAGGTTTGTCCCAAGGAGCACACAAAGAAATTTAAGAGCACAGTAAAAAAAATGTTCAAGTAACACAGAGTTTAACAAACTATTTATTATATACATATTTATACTACGTGTGTGCTCCTTTGTGTTCAGCGATGGTGTGAAACCATTAGAGGACTATCGAAGTGACCCTGGTATCTGTATACTCGACATTGGCCTTAAAAATCTGTTGAAGCTTTTGAAAATATTGAAACAGATGTTTAAAAAAATTGACATTGAAAACAGCTGATCACTCATCACAGAAAACTTTACTGGGATTGTTGCTTATGTAGTTTTTGAACCAGGGACAGATTCACGATACACCAGCAGCACCCACACAACCCACATCATACCTAATGTAAACAAGACTGTGTGGATGTGGTGAGGCATGTTTTCCACCAAAGGAGCTAAGATGGTAGAAATGTGTTTGGCAGTGTTGTAGGTGACAGAGTTAATGCTGCTGATAATCGGCCTGAGTGGGGCTCCTTCTTTGTGTACCTTGGGTAGTCCATAAATGCATGGAATGGCTTCTCCAGGAGCTGAAGGGGATGAAGAAAAGGTCAATGCAACAACATTGTGATTCCATACGTGTCTGGAGTATCAGAGAAACTCAGAAAAACACAACATCCCTGTGTTTTTTAAACCCAAGAACACACTAAGACAGATGCTGGTACACCCCAAAGACCGCACACCCAAACACAAGAAAAGCAATCTAGTGTATGCGGTCCAATGCAGTGAGGAATGCACAGACCTGTATATTGGGGAGACTAAACATCCACTACACAAACGCATGGCTGAACACAGAAGGGCCAACTCCTCAGGTCAAGACTTTGCAGTCTAGTTACATCTGAGAGACAGAGGACACTCGTTTGAGGACCACCAGGTGCACATTTTAGACAGAGAAGATGGATGCTATGAAAGAGGTGTCGAGGAAGCCATCTACACCTTTCATCACTTCGCAGGAAACTCAACAAACGAAAACTACTGGCCTCAGGTGAACATGCCAACGATGGTCGTTCAGTCTTGGCCACGGGTAGTCCTAATGACCGTAACGACTGTCGTTACAACAACCAGGAACACTAACGAATCAGCAGTATCGACGATCCTGGCAAACGACCCCACTGAGGTTAAATAGCTGTTTCCCTACTGGTCAGTCAGAACTGAAAAAGTCCCTTGGATGAGGGACGAAACGTCTTCCAGTATCTTCAACCAAGTCCAGTTGCCCTTGACTTTAACCTTTGTTGGATAAACAAGACTACTGAGCAGTATTAACGCATAGGCTACGCCATCGATTCGATGCAGAAGTAAAAATCACAGTTTACAATCACTTTAGTAAAACAGAACAAGGGGAACATGTTGCTCTCCGGAGGAGGCTAGAAGCACATACTGGCACACAGTGCAGAGGCTTTTTCTAGACCATGGAGGAGAAACTAGTTTAAATGAGTATATTAGGATTTATATTATAACAACATTAGATAAAAGTTCAATTTTAATCTAATAGTATACTGTTAGTATGTTAATTTATTAATGATTTAATTTTACTATATGCATTGTCATTTTATGTAATAATATACTATATAACTCACCATAGGTATGCTATTTATTTCAGTCGGACAGCAGTTTCACATTTTTGAGTTGTTTTCATTCATTAAATCCTTGTGCAAGAAAAATGGCCTACATTGGTCTTTGTTAATGCTACTAATGTTATCTCATCAAAAATCAGAAGCATTCATACATGAGGAGTTCAACATTTTAAAAGTTTCTGTAGCCCGTCAAACTTTTTCTATGTCCCGCCCCATCCAGGCGGTGAAAAGCCAAGGATAGGTTGTACAGGGTGTCCACGGGGTCTTAAAAAGTAATAAATCAATTTTGCGAAAATTAAGGCCATTAAAAAGTCTTAATCGCCATTTAACAAGGTATTAAATTTTGAAGATATTTTTTTCAATGTGAAAATCCTGTTTGTCCAAAAGTTTGTTTGCTAAAAGTGTAGGTGAACGTATTTATTTATAATGCATAGCCAAAAATACTAGACAGGCAGAGAGTAGCGGCTGTGATTCGTTTCTGTAACGTGAGGCGCAGGTATCTTTCGAGCGCCTATTTCACTCTTAAACGCTCCAAAAAATAGATCCGAGCAAACTGGAAAATGATTTACGAATACAACCAACCGTAATCTCCCACCCCGCCGGACCCGCAATGTTAATCGTCCAAAACATAGTCTGAGTGGTGTCACGGAAAGTAATTCCTTCCCAAAGAATACGGAGTCAAATAGATGTGTTGAATCATTTCTTTATGTAACATGGCCTCGGAGAGAACGCACGGTTACTCTCCCGAACTCAGCATTTCCTCTCCTTAAGTACAGAACACACAAGTACAAATCAAACAACAGCCAACAAATGGTAGATGAAGGAAAACAAATGGCAGAGTATTAGCATACACTCAGAAACTCTTCCTGAGCTAAGAATGAACATGCAAATGTATGTGGCATCAGTCTCTTGATTGGTCTATGTTAAAACTCTCACCTACATGCCAGCAGACGTTTATCGTAAATCAGCCTTTGACTGGTTTAAACCAACTAAAACACAAAATTACACTGTGGTTCACATGATTTGCTGTAATTTTGCGTACATAAAAGTCATAGCTTATGTTATTTTCGCAGGAAATCTGACCAGTCCTTCCCATAGAAAACTGTTGGCCCATACAGGCTCTTCTAGGCAACTGAGAAAGTTGGTGAATGCCTCAATTTTTAGGTGGCGTTACAACCTGATGACATATAGGCAATAAATGTTATGAATATACTTAAATTCCTTTTAAAACCTCAAATGTCCATTTTAAAGGTATGTGGCTAATCGGTTACAGCTCAAAGTGGCTCGGCAGTCTTAAAATATGTTGAAAGGGTCTTGAAAAGGTCTTAAAAAGGTATTGAATTTTACTTCAGGATTCCTGTATATACCCTGTTGTAGTTACTCGCACATTGTGCTCGTAAATCATTTTTCCAGCTCGCACATATCGATTTTTAGGGGCATATGCGAGCAAAATGGTCGCACTGTAGAGCCCTGATTAAGGGTTGTTTTTCTGATATGACATGTGAAAATGTATGCCACGAGAAAGGTCCTGGCTGTGCCCAAATTCATTCGTTCATATACTGTTCTGTGTGTGTGTGTGTGTGTGTGTGTGTGTGTGTGTGTGTGTGTGTGTGTGTGTGTGTGGAGCAATATATAATGTCACTTGGAACATTCTCGGGTCATAACTGTCATCAGACATACTTACTTCTCTGCTCAGTACATGATAGCAGTTAGAGCTCAGATAGTGACCATTAATTGTACACTTCTTTTACAATGCATTGTTGGATAATTTGAGTAAACTGGGGTGTAATCATTCTCAGTGGATATACACGCAATGGTATAAATTGGCATACACACTATATAGTGGACTAGAGTAAATAGTGAAGAATTCTGGACACAATTATAGACTTGTTGCTGCCTCACATATTTTATCAGTACAAGTCCAAGTGTTTGCAAGTTTGTAGCTCAAGAGCCGTCTGTGGCATGCCTGTGGCATGCTATGCAAGCTTTAGAGTTATCAATCAGTCACAGTCTGTACACACAGTCCTGAGAAGAGGTCTAATCAGGCAGATTAAGTGAAAACACCTGTGGGGATGAGCCAAAGTGGCTTTAAATCTGTCAAACTATTAGGTGGCGGAGGCAGGTTGAAATCCCTTGTTTTGAATTTGGTGTTAAAGCTACATTTTTCTTTAGTTACAGCTGCCGCTGGCTGCCATTTAGTGTATATTAATTAGGGCTGAAACGATTCATCGATTAAATTGATTAATAAAATGCATCAACGCAAATACTTTGCGTCGATGCTTCGTTTGTCGCACAGACATTTATTACTTACGCTGTGAACACGACGTAATTATAATGCCGCTGTTTGCAAAGTGGAGGAAGAGAGAAAATAGCGAGGGACAAAGAAGAAAGTGTCCAAAGTATGGGATTATTTCAAGCTAAAGAAAACAACAACTCTGTAATGTTAACGTCCGTCCACTGTAAAACGAAATTTACGTCGCCTCGGCAACAGCATGACGGTGCCTGATCAGAAAGCACCCGGTGTTCTGTCAGTGGACCACAGACAAGGTAACAGTAACAGCACTTTAGTATTTAACTGAAATCATGATTAATTGTTGAGTTGAAGGCTAGCCAAAGTAAGCCGCAGACCACAGCTGAAAATGTCCACACGTGAGTTTGTTGTTCTCCTTTTTGGGCCGTGAGTTGTAACCTCACAGTCATTGGTTAACTGGGTGTCGGGGAGCTGCACCTTTCAACTCACCTCCAGCTCTCTCTGTAGCTCAGACAATCCCCTGCTACCTGCGTGTGCTAATCCATCCTTTCACCCAGATTCTTTGTCTTTATAATTGCCATCTTTATAATAACAAACAACAGCTGTTTTGTGTGCAGGATCACTCATTTCCCGTTTCATTTGTTTTCTTGACAAAACGTGGTTTGGAGACCGGCCTTGGGTGACACAGTCGCTGTCAGCTCGTGTAGTGTGTGACCCCCTGTCACCAATCAGTCACGTAGTGTGAACGCCACAATGACTTCAAGACTCCCGTCACAAGACCGCAAGTTGTGTAGAGTGAACGGCACACTGAAAGTCACGTAGTCTGCACGAGCCTTTAGCATAACTTGTATAGCAGTCGGGTGATGTTTGTGTTTGTAAAGCAGCTGTCTGGTTGATGGTCTGATGTTTGCTGTATGACACACTATGAATTTCCGAAAGGACCAATAAATATCTATCACCTATAAACGTGCACAGCTGATTCTGTTACCGGGGGGGGGCGCCGCCAAACAAAAGTACTTCTTAAACAATGCATCAGTGAATTGTTGAAATAATCTATAGAAGCTTCGAATACTAAAATCATCGTTAGCTGCAGCCCACATATTAATTGAGCAGTTCCTGTTAGTGATTCTGCCGGTTATGTAAATCCAGCTGTGTGAATCCCCATCAAGGATAGGTCCCTCCGGAGATGCCTACTTCCTGGTTGCTGTTGTATGAACTGACTGAATCTACTAATCAGGCCAATCAACCCCAGCTGCATCTTGAAAAGTTTGTGTCCACACAGTTCAGGGTGCCTGTGAACCAGTGATCAGTTTGTCTTGCTGCTGTTTGGATATCGTTGTGTTTAGTCTAGAGTATTTAGAGTGTTTGTATTCCGTAGTGTTGCCTGTCTGTTACCTGTCACAAAGTCTTCAGTTAGTGCTGAGAACCTAATTCACTTCGTTTGTTAAAGTGTACCAAGTGTCGGACACTTCCTTAGTGTGAGACCTCAGAGTCTATGTTCGCAGAATAACCGCTAGTTTGTTTTCTTTACTTGTCTTTTGTAAGCTGATGGGTGCTTACCTCTTTTTGTTCTTTAGTGTAACTAGTGCATTTTGAGCCAAGAGCTAACTTAATGGTCTTTGGATAAGACCCTCTTTTGTTTTACTTGTTAATGGTTGTTACAGTACCCTGTATATCCCTCTTTCTGTTGTATTCCTTGTGCAAGCACCCTCTTGGTTAATTAAACACTTTACATTAACCAGAACTATTCCAGTTTAGTATTCTACCTCATTTTCAATCCCAATCATTACTGCTCTCCACAACGAGCCAGGTCATTACATAAATGGGGGCTAGAAATGAAAATTGAACATTGGTAAATTGTAAACTGACGCTGGAATCTGGTCTGTCAGTGTTGAATTGGTTGGTGAGAGTTTGCTGAGCTCCTTTGACTGGTAGATTGAACTCATTAGTGGATTCAGCTGTCTGTCTGAGTGAGTTCCACTGGCGACTGAGCACCATGGCAGAAAAGTTTAATTTGGAGAAATTTGTAGCACATCCTACTCTTGCGCAAATTCAGTTGTAGGAAGGGTGATTTAGTGAGATAGCGAATCACTTTAACATTCCTGTTATCAGGTCCTTGCTTAAAAAATAAATTAGAGAACAAGTGATTAGTGAATTGGTGGAACAAGGTGTGATTATTGTGACAGAGCAGTTGGAGTCTGTGTCTCTTCCAAGTGGGAAGCTTCCGGTCAGCGATCTGATGTGAACGCAGAAGTCCCTGAAACCTGCATTCTATTGAATGGCCAGCACGGGGCGACTCTTCTTGTTGCAAAAAGAAGTCCGGCTCCATTAGAAATTATGGCAAAATGACCCTACTTCTCAGCTGAATAATTACCTCTGTAAACACTTTCATAATGACTTTATGGCCTCATTTGCTAGTTTCATGTCTTCTTCAACAAAGCCTGAAGTTCATTTATTAAATAATGGTCCCATTTATTTTAAAATGGACCATAAATCAGAGTATGTTTCAGGGCGGGATTATCTATGATTGACAAGTCGTTACCATGGCGACCTGTCAATCAGGCTAGAGCCGACTAGTACCCATGGCACTGTGTAAATTTAGCTAGGCCGTTGGCTCCACCGTCTCATCCAAATATGGTCACGTCCGATGCTGCTGGTTGCAAAAACTCACCACTCAACATGGCGGCGCCCTATCGGCCAAACTCGAGGCTTCAGAACCGCAGTCCACAAACCAATGTGTGACGTCACGATGACTGCGTCCACTTCTTATATACTGCAGAAGCAGAGTGGTCCAAGTGGTGAGACACCCTCAGACCTCTGGGGAGGTCTATCAGGCAGGTGAGCGAGTGAAAATCCCGTTTACTCTGTGTAAGAGTATCACAGATTAAATAAAAATCTTACACTAATGCAGGAGCAGTATAGTACTAGCAATAAGCCTATAGCGGTGGTACCAGTACTGACAATAGTCATAGTAGCTGTAATATTAGTATGATAGCAATGTTTAGAAGCAAGCCTACTAGTATTAATTATGGTGAAATATCTTACCACTAGCAATGTTAGTACAAGGAGTCCTAGAAGTAACTATTCTTTGAAGTCAGCAATGTTTACTTTTGGTCAACGCCGCGCTCTGTCTGTCAGATGTGACTCATGGTGAATCACAGACACAGCATGACTTGCTGTTGACTCCTCTCCAGTTCTGATATGGCTTTGAGAGCTGAAGATAAATTTGAGGGGTTACGTGATGAGAGAAAACCTTGAGGCTTTGGTATTTTGGTATATTTTTGATATTTCAGCGCGGCGTCTGTGATAATTAGGATGACATTTAGAAAAGCTTTGATGTGTTTCCTCTTGTCTGTCAGGGAGCACTAAGAGAGAAACACACAAATGTGTTTCCTCGTTTTCTTCTGCTCTGCACTGGCTACTCGAAAATATCTTCCAGTCATTCCAGTGTCAGCTTTATGGGCATGAGTGCAGAGCTGGTGATTAATCACTAATTTACATGATCAATTGTGCAGTGTTTTTAACAATACAAAATATTAAAGGCCCTTAAATACGCCTTCTGTCAACTAAGTTAGTTACTCCATGCAATCTAAACAGCAGACTCTCTGTCTGTAGGGAAACATTAGCAAAAATAATAAACACCTGCTCCTGCTTTTTTTAAATTTGTTTTCTAATTTCAATTAAATGAGCTTAAGATCCTAATATCCACACCAGAGATACAGCCATCCCTGGCGTCAACTGTTGATGTAGAGAATCTCACAGAAGTGACTGCAAAATAAAAAAATAAAAAAAGATTGTGCCAGGAGAGCATTTAGCTGCTTCATATGACCTTCTGTAATTAATTACAGTTTGTACTATTAGTTCATACTGGGCTATGTGTAGATAGGACAGGAAAGCAGAGGAAAGGAGAGGTGGAGTGGCAAGAATGAAGAGCAAAGAGGAAAGGACGATGCAGTAAAAGACTTGCTGAGAGACAGATAACAAAGAGTGAGGCACAAACAGTTTTCATTAAGTTTGCTCAGGCTTAGGACAAAAATAAGTGATTTAATATTATAAAAAAAATACACAGCACCAATTTGGAAAGGATTCTGTGAAACAGTGACGCCTCTAAATTAGATGATGCATCTGCGCTTTCAACCATGTACACACGCATGTGGCTGAACTGCTGTTTATGAACTCATCAACAACACATTCTCACACCCTATGAATTCACACTTAACACACCCGCCAAAAAGCGCTTTCACCCAATCAACAGCATTTGCATCACAACAACTAATCTGCAAATTAACCTTGTGTTAATCGAGTAGAATTCTCACCAAAGTATTTCCTCCCCCATCCATTGTTATACTAAATGTGAGTCCCACCTATTAAAGGAATGAGGAAAGCATTAAATATCCCACATGGATTTTACACTACAGACATGTGGACAGGAGCGGATCTGGCCATTGTGGCATTCGGGAGCAATTCCGAACAGCCGAACCGGCCAGGGGTCAGGAGTTTTTATTTTTCAGTTTCTGTTTTACTTTATGATCCGCGTCCAGTCTGCCGCAGCGAACGCTGTCTGTGTGTCTTGACTGGGCCAAACCAATACTTTCAATATGGAGGGGGTGTACAAGCGGCCCGTGCCAACTTGGACAGATCTTCGTTTTTGCTGAAATCTGATTGTCTCAACAGGGCCGATCAAAGAAGTTGAAGAGTTGAAGCTGCTGTCCACTCTTTGTGAATCTCCCCCACATTTTTGAATGGGTTTTGTTTCACAATCCTCTCCAGGGTGCGGTTATCCCTATTGCTTGTACACTTTTTTTCTACCACATCTTTTCCTTCCCTTCGCCTCTCTATTAATATGCTTGGACACAGAGCTCGGTGAACAGCCAGCCTCTTTAGCAATGACCTTTTGTGTCTTGCCCTCCTTGTGCAAGGTGTCAATGGTCATCTTTTGGACAGCTGTCAAGTCAGCAGTCTTCCCCATGATTGTGTAGCCTACAGAAATAGACTAGGAGCATTTAAAGGCCTTTGCAGGTGTTTTGAGTTAATTAGCTGATTAGAGTGTGGCACCAGGTGTCTTCAATATTTAACCTTTTGACAATATTCTAATTTTCTGAGATACTGATTTTGGGGTTTTCATTAGTTGTCCGTTATAATCATCAAAATTAAAAGGAATGAGCACAAATATATCAGTCTGTGTGGAATGAATGTATACATTTATACAAGTTTCACTTTTTGAATGGAATTACTGAAATAAATCAACTTGCAAGTAATTATAAATTATATCTGTGTGGAATGAATGTATACATTTATACAAGTTTCACTTTTTGAATGGAATTACTGAAATAAATCAACTTGCAAGTAATTATAAAAAAAATAAAGAAATGGCCCACTTAATTTATTTTATCAAAGTTCAGACATCTACACAACATGATACATTACAATACCCATATTTAAGAACATGACTGCCAGATATACTGATAAAAGCAACAAAAAATACAAATAAAATACTCATTCGCTGTCTATATAAAAGTGTGAGGGGATTATTTAAAATACAATTTTTAATTTTTTTTTTAAATGCTTCAAAACTGTGAGATCTGCATTAGTGGAAACCAGTGGTTCTCAAAGTGGGGACCAGGGACCCCCCAGGGGTCCTTGAGAAGTTGCCATGGAGTCCCCAGCTAAAAAGGGAATAATTTATTTTCACTATAATTCTATCCATAATTAACATACTGACATAACATATGCTTACTTTGGTCATGGGTTTCATACACTTTCTGTAATAAAACATCTAAAAGCAAAAATCCTATGGATTGTAGAGGAGGCGCTGACACCAACACAGAGAGCAGAGGACAGAAGCAGCATGCCCGTAAATGACACTAAAACACAGCAACATAGTTTTGTTCCCGTTCATTTGGCCCAAGTGCTGTTAAAAAGACGCTAGGGAAAACCCCCATTTATATCAGTTGCATCCACATTTTGGCATATCCCATGATATTCTGCGTAGTTTATTCCATTATTATTATCAAATTTCGCAATTCCATCTGCGTTTTCCACATCGTGGAAATCATAGGGCCCTATGTAGGCTCAGTTTGTTTGTGTGTGTGTTGGGCTGGCATCGTTCAGAGTTAGCCTACTGGGAGGTAGATCGAGGTTTGTCAGTCGGTCTACCCCTTTGGTCATTGTGGCGTTCGGGAGCAATCCCGAACAGCCGAACCGGCCAGATCCGCTCCTGTCCACGTCTGTTGTGTAAAATCCATGTGGGATATTTAATGCTTTCCTCATTCGTTTTAATAGGTGGGACTTCACAACTACTGGATGAATTGTGATCAAAATTTGAGCAGAAATACACATTCCCAAGAAAATGAGTCTTTGGTAATCCACCATGAGGTTGACATCAATGATTTGGATGGATTGCTGTAAAATTTGCTACAGTTAGTCAAGGTCCTTGAAGGATACATTGTGATGACTTTATTGATCCTCTGACTTTTCCTCTAGCATCATTGTAGTGGATCAGTTTGCTTAATTTGGGAGTGTGCCTGTAGACTCATTGTTTTGCTTTTGAGATAATTTCAATACATTTCCTCATATCCAATCCGCACCATGGAGACTTGTATAGGTGCAGCAGCATTAGTATTACTTTTGGGCTATCAGAAATAATCAATATTTATATTGAATAACAGAATTTAACTGGCATTAAATTTACCCCAGGGCACCACCCTTAAAGAAGGGACAATGATAACCCATTAATTGATTAAGTCTCATCAGATATATTAAACTACCAATTTAGAGCATCAGAATGTTGATTAAACCAATGTTTGTATCCTCTTTGTAATGTGAAGAAAACTGACACCTCTTTGTTTAGTGCCAGGACTGTTTTGTTTTAACTGTTTCATTGACACTTAAGATAGGGTGTCAACCATTTTGTAGACAAGCCCTGTTGTTCTCTATGATTAGTTTAGAGCAAAAGACTGTTTATTCCTGTAGATTGAAGGGGGTTTCACATCTGGGATCAGCGCTCTTTTATCTGATCAAAGGTAACTCTGAATACAATAATGGTACACCCTTCCTAATTGGGTGACGAAGAAACCAACCAAACGACCAATGACTATGGACCTAAGCCATGTGGAGGAAAAAGGACCCGCCCACATACCTGGAGGATATAAACAACTCATTTTGAGATAATTGGGACTATAAGCTGAGAATCTGAAAAGAGGAACAACTTTCCAGTCCATTGCAGTGTTTTTTTTTGTTTCTTCTGTAATGCCATCTTTTATTCACCTATTTTTTAATTAAATTTTCTTGTTAATTTTCATCGGATCCAGCCTCTCCTTTCTCAAAATCTGAAAAACGCAACAATACCCAGTAAAGTTAATGTTATCAGTCCATATAGGGAGAAGGGTTGGAAGGAGGAGAGGTGCAGCGGGTGACAGAATGGCTTTCGTTTCAAAATAAACTTTCAATTTAAGTTACACAATGAATGGATTAATATATGGAGTGCAATAGTACCTACACTTAAATGCCGAGGATTTGTTGCATTTCAATGTGGAGTGATCCTCCTATTGATCATCAATAGGCGTGGTCTTTTTCTGTAAAATTCAATTCCAAAGTTGCAATAATGCAGCATGGTTTCATTTAGTTTCATTAAGTCAGAGACTAAACTGGGGTTTCAGTGCCTTGCTCAGTGGAACTTGTAAAATACAGGACTTTTAAATTTTTTTTCCCAGCCAGGTTGACTTTTTCTATACTGTTTTTTTTTTTTTTTTTTTGTAATTTTTTTTTTTTTTTAAATCCATTCACTTTGTCTCCTTGTCCTTCTGACTTTTTTGTTTTCTGATATTATATGACATCATGTCCTTTCAAGTGGCATGCTACCAGCTGCTTTGGACTGGTGACATTTCACAAGCTCACTCTTAAAACCACAAAGGTACCGACACCCCCCTGTTGCTCATTTCAAATCCTTCTAGTGCTTCAGCCTCTCCTTTAGTCAGCCTTGACCTTCAAAGGGCATCATTCACAGTGACGACTCCCTGCTAAACACCTGAGTTCTCTTTCACTCTCTCGCGCACACACACACACAGCCTGAAAGTAACACCTTTTACACCTGTCCAGGTGTCTTTAAGGCTATTCTCGGAATACTCTTGTTAAAACTCTTGTCTTTTTTTTTTTTAAGTAGGCTGACTTTTGTTGCCCTCAGTCTACTCAACCTGTCCGTGTTCAAAGACTCAAGCAAATCTCAGTTATTTATTGTCACATATAGATTAAAACTGCCTAGTGCTGGTGATGTGTTGTTTAAAGGTCCAAAAAGGCCAAAATGTGACCTTTAAATTGCTCCAAACATCTTGTGCAGCATGGGCGAAGTCTTTGTAAACCAAACAATTTGCTCGATCAATTGTTCACTCATTATCAGAGAGATTTTCTCTCATCACAAGTCCCCCTCAAGTCTTGCTGTTTGAATACACTCCTTGTAAGCTTTTACTTCAGTGCTTTGAAGTCTAAAATATAGTTTGCCATCATCAGCTACTTCATAAATAACAAAATAGACCCTAAGCTATTTTGGTTCCATGCCTTTTTGGTAACTTTTTTTTCCTTTTTTTTTTTTAATGGAAACAAGTGGCCCTGAGTAACTTTGTGCTGCAGTGACATAATGAAGAAAATATCTCTTACCTTATTGATATTTTCTTTATGGGCTTTAATTAATTTTGGCTTTTTCAGGAGGAAAATGTTGCCATCACTCTTCAGGGTCGCACACTTCCCCTTAGATAAGGTTTTACACCAACAGGATAAAATTTCTTTCTTGTATACCCATATTTATAAGCTCAACTTTTACAGAGGAGCAATAGAAGGCATCCGGACTGGAAACATCACCATCTGGCATGGGATGGGTGATAAAAGCTGCCCAGAAGATCATTGGTACCTATCAACCTGTTCACCCTGCTGCTGTTTGGCAAAAGATACAGTATGTGCTATCATACCACCAGACTGCAGAGCAGCCTTTTCCCCAAGGCTGTGAGATAATCCTCAGCACTACACCTGCAAACTAGTTTATTTCTGTATAATTTTATACTTTTTGTATATATCGTTTGCTTGTAGTATAAAGGGAACTACAAACTACATCTCGTTTTACAACCCTGTTGTAATATGACAAGAAATGTACCTTGTAAAGTGCCATGGTGACAAGACGCTAGCTAACAAGATAATCTTCTCAGTAAAATGTAGCTAGCTTACCTCCAATTCTCTGCAAAATGGACAAGCTATACTGTCCATATCTTCCTAGCCACCTTGTCCTATATACACTTCCTATTTTATTGAGAAAATTCAGGATACAGTGTGACACAGATGATCAAGGCAGCACAAGCTACCTGCCTCGGAGCTTTCAATCAAATCTTTAGTGACAATTGTCAATAGCCAGAACGGGCCGTTTTATACACATACAGCGTGAGCACTCAGGTCGTGGCTTGACCATCGGACTGTGCTACATGAGCACGTAAATGGTGAGCTTTGGCTTTACATCATGATTTACTTGTACAGTGTGAGTATGAATTAAACAACAAGATTTCTAAAACTGTACAGTGGATGCTCACCTTAAGGAAAAACCTCCTCCTTTATATGTATTCTGTTAGTTGCAGAATAGCAGATGGAGTGTTTTATGTTTTTAGTCTAAGTGGAAATGTTACTAATGTGATCTAAAATGTCATTTCCATAATTGCAGTTGAAATTTGAATAACTGTATGCTAATAATTGAACTGGCATATAACTTGTAGATAGAGAAATAGATCTTTTATTTAATTTATTATTAAGTGTTTTGCTCATCCAGTTGTATTGTATACATATTTAGTTTAATGGTAATTGTCTAATCCTCTACAACAGTTGACTTAGCTTTTCTTCTGATGGTCTGTCAGTGAACCTATGCCTGTGTGTCATAATAGCTGTTGGCAAGGCGATTGAGAAAGCCTTTGGGGGTGCTTACCACTGCTTAACTCCATAAAAAAGCATCTTCGCAACAATACATAAAACTCACAGCGTGTTTCATTCGCCGTCTCAGAGGGGATTTAACTGCTAAGACAAGACTAGTCTTTCCCTTCTCTCACTGAGCTCCGTCCAAGTGGAGCTGGATACCTGCCAAGGTTTATGCACGGAAAAATGAGTTTTGTGCGCGAGCACACACACACACACACACGCACGTACACACTGGGATGCACTCTCGGGCAGGGAGACACACACCGTGCAGACACTTTCACACTGTTGCTGTTTTGTTGTGGTTCTGAGATGGTTTTTATAGAGAAGTGTGAAACCTTTTGGTCCTGCTCCAGAATCTCCACCAGGCTTATTGTTAAATGGTTCACTCTCTAAACCAAAAAGTCCTGGCTGTCATTTTGCAAAAACCTTCCCACTGATTTTGCCTGTTTTGTGCTGCAGATGAAGGCAAAACGCAATTCTATGATAAAATCACATCTTCCTGCCTGAGTTCTGAAACAAGTGTTTTCATTATCCAATATTTTAAAACTGTAGATCAGGACTGAAGGGACTCAAACGTCTAGGTACTTAGGGAAAGATGAACACTTCATTAATTCAGTCAAGGTTAAATGTTCAGTGTTATCTTACTAGATAAGGACTCTTTCGCATCTAAGCCCTCTATTCTGTGAGGATATACTCAAAAATAAAGCACATAAAACAAACACAGCTGAATGAAAAAGACAGGTCAAAAAGTTAAAGCTAATAATAAAACTTCAGAGAAAGATCATAATTGGCAACAGATGGTATATTTTAGTGCATTTCCATTTTCTGCCTCCACACAACTGTGCTGCTGCCGTGAATGCCGTCAACTAAACATGATTTATTTTGAGGTGGGAAAACAGATTTATTTATCTTGGTAGCATGCCTCAATGTTTAAAAACAGGCCGTAAAAATTGCAACAAACACACGAATCGACACACAAATTAAGCTCGATTCAAGAAGCCACAGGAATAATCTAAAAATTAAAATAAATTCTGGTTTGTGGATGTCAAGGTACTGCTCCATGTCAGCTTAACTCCCTTATTTAAAACTGCGTAAAAACTACGTGTCTTCAAAGGACAGACACTTTGCTCTGAACTCTTGGGGCTCAGTTGGAAAGCTGAACTGGAATTCGTGTTTCAAAAAGAAGGTTTGTTTGGCTTTGGTGTGGCAGATCTTGCTTTATTTTGGACATGGTTGTATTATGACTGGACAATAAAACAAGAACAATAATTATAGCGATATATTTTTTTTCAATAACAATATTACAAATGTTCAATAAATAATTAATTAAATAATAATTAAATAAATGCTTGATTTTATTCACTTGAATCATACACCAATTAGGACGTAATTTTTTTATTAAGAATATTTATTTTGTTGGGAAAAAAGGACTGAAAAAGCATTTAGCATTATTGTTTTGAATGTTCCACCTCAGAAATGTGAAGTTATCCACTGTTTGGCATCAAGTGTTTGTCTTGATCTGACCATATAGAAGAGTTTAAACCACAATTAACCACCATGTTTCTTCAACTTTCACTCAGGAGCAAAAACCAGCCTTTAAACTTGAAAGAAATAACGATTTGATAAATACTGTGATTATTATCAATACTGAAAGATATGAAACCTTTTATTGTGATAACATATCGTCCAGCCATAGGTTGTATGTCTTTGTCCTACATTGAGCCTTGTGTATTTAGTCACTTGATATTTTGTTTCCATTTCATAAATAGACTATTGTTTTTATTGTTCACGTTTGAATTACGTGGTTGGGGAGACAGTGATCTTTGAAATAAATGTGTGGTGCTTCTTGAAAACTTTGATTCCTCAGTCAGCCTTCTCTGGAAACTGAAACACTGCAAACATTGATCAGCTGTACAGGCTGGAGAAAATGTCTGTTTTTAAGGTTGTAGAGTACCTTTGTAGCGCCATTAGAAGGGCCTGATGCCGCCAACATGCATCATGGTATATAGGCTGCAAGAAATGTTAGCAGCCTGCTTGGTCTGGTTCTTGTCACCTGTTTCTATTACCTGTATTGCTTGCAAATAAAATATAGACCAGTATAAATAAAGGCTCAGTAAGCTATAAGTATTTTAGCAATCTAGCAACCTACCATTTCTACTGCAAAATATCTTACCTTGTAAATCTTGTGAATCCTGTGTTGTGGCTGTGCAATAACACTTAGGTCCTTTGTTGAACTAGAAGTCCATCCCTATGTCACAGTACCTTTAAAAGAGGGTTATACTTTAGCTTTAATTGTCCAGCTAAGGTGTACATCTTATGGTCTCATTGTAATGGTCACTCATTTAGTCTGAGGCTGTCTACATATGGATCTGTATTTCTTTTGTACAACTAATGGACTAAGCCCATTATGCCTAAGTGAAGAGTTAACAGTTGAGGAACCACATGGTCGTTGTAAACAACAGGGCTTTAATATGAAGTATACTGAGAAAATGTCTGCTATTGGCACAGGAGGAAACAGAGAGAAGGATTGTGTGGGGAGATTTTCTGTGCAGGTAGAAGCTCAAAAACAAATGTATAGAAAAAGTAAATTTTATACTGAAAAGACACATAAATAACATATCTAGGGGTGTGACAAGATCCAGTGCCACAACATCTTGCAATTTTAAAACAGTGTTTCCCCTATTCGCTGTGCCGCTGCTGAATCACGACCGTTGCTACAAAAATTTCCCACGATCTTTAAACTATGCGCTACAAATGTTTTCACTCGCACACTGTGCGAGCACGGCAGCACTCAATGCTCGGCTCGCTTCCTGTCATCGTTCTATGCAGAGTCTATTTTTTATATTAATATCTACAGATAAATGTCAAAAGCTGTAAAATGAAGACACAAAAGGCAAACATGAACAGTCGTATCTATAACGATTCTGAGGTCATATTAACAGGGTTTTCCTGCTGTTAAGGCTTAGGGGTGATGCCCAAAACATGCTGTGCCATAAATGTAAAATCACTGTGGAGCAACAGAACCAACCAAATTACTTTCTCCAGATCTAAAGGTTGCAGTTCCTCCAGTAGACTGATCTTTGGGTGTTGTTTATTTATCTGCTCTAGCTTTTCCAAGTATTTGTTCAGAGATATGGTGAAAATAATGGCCCAATATGATGTAAAATTACATATTTTTCATTGGAAAACATCAAATTTTCTTGGGGTAGGACCCCCAAACCCCCACCAACACTAAACATTCATCTAAAGCTCACATTAAACTGGGAAAATACATTTTAAGCTATTCTAAGGTGCATCACGTGCTCATGGACACAAGAGCAGTGTTGTGTTGGGGTTTTATATTCAGACAAAAATTTGGCTTCACCTCCGCTGCTACAACTCCATCCTAGGGGAAACTGTTAAAACATGACAATATTTCTCGTTGAGGTGAAATCTGTCTCACAAGATTGCATGACGGAGTGTGAGGAGGAAATTAGCATAGAAGGTGCCCCTGAAACTTTTAAATTATTTGTTTTCCTCCATAGATTATAAACCCAAGTTTCCTCTCTTTAGTGGTGCACTGCCGGAAAGTTAACTTGTTTCCTTGCTACCTTTCTTTATTATGTGTACTCCTTTCTCTTGTTTTAGAAAGAAACAGCAGTGCATGAGTTCACTCAGACACATTGAGTGCAATAAAAACATAAACATATTCAATTAATGTGCTGAATGAGCATGTTTCTGCACAAAGTATGGACCCACTGCCTGTCTGCGCTGTCAGCTGTCTGTTGGATTTTATTTCCCTAAGTCTGCGACCGGTACCTATTTTTGCGACATGACATGAACAATATGTAAGCAACATTTTGATATGCACCTGCATTGTTTTGCATTTTGTAACTTTTAGTCAAATAAAACACTATTTTTCCAGTCATATTTTTGTCATTGAAGATTTCTTAAAAATAGAGAAGAAACTCATCTCATTCTCGTCTTGTGAGCTAAGTGTATGTCACACCCCTATCAGATAAGAAATGCAGACTTATCCATCCACCATCAAATTATTATGTAGTTTCTTATAGTAGGCACACATTTTTGCCAACTCAGCCTGAAGTGAAGATACCAACAACAGCACCAAACGAATGAACACAGTCAAACATTCAGCAAGTTAAAGACTCACATATTTTTTTCCTCAGCAGTGGGTAAAGATAGAAAGAGAGATAACGAGAGTGCGTTTTGGGCTTGAATTTGTCATATGCCCAGAAGTATCACTGAAAATGACTGTTTGTGTTTTTCCATGTCTGCTGGATGTAGTAGCTAATAGTCAAACCAGCCTTATCAACTTGGGGTGGTGACTCCATGTTTGTCAGCCTGTTTTTCAACCCCCCTCTTGGCCAAATATAGCTTTTAAATTAAAATGATAGGGGAATGTAGGTGTACATACAGGTGAGTGTGTGTATTAGGACTTAGGTCTTTTCCGTGTATATGGGAGATTGAGCAATGTACTTTAAAAGAGTGAGGAGGATGTTTGAATAGGTTTTGACTCTTTGGGGTGAAATATATAGTATGTATGTGCTTTCATACACGTGTGTGTGTGTGTGTGTGTGTGTGTGTGTGTTCGACAGAGAGAGAGTGAAAAGGCGAAACTGTGGAAATGGAAATTAGATTTACACTGCTGCAGTGCGCGTGCGTGCACACACACACACACACACACACACACACACACACACACACACACACACAGGGATTCCACGGTAATTTCCTCCCCGTGTGCCGGCAGCAGTGGCAATGCATTCATAACTAACCTAGTGACATGTATTTCTGTTCTGCACACAGACACACACATATCACGCACACAAGAATACAAAAACACAGGTTAGCAGTCCTATTTTTGCTCATACAATGTGAACAATGCAGAATGGTAATTCATTGTCTTTCTTAACACTTTACAGCAAAATAATAAACATTAGCACTTATTTTTTAACGGCACTTAACTTAAGTCATGCCCTTGCACCTGTGTATTCCTGCGTGCGTTTGTGTATTTGCGTATAAGCACTTGCGTTCTATATCTCTCACCTGGTCTCAGTATTTCTCCATGGGGTGCTGTTGGGCCTGTTTGACTCAGTGAGTGATGCCTCTGCAAATATTGCAAAACATATGATGTGTGTGTGTGTGTGTGTGTGTTTGTGTGTGTCTAGGGTCTGGTCAAGAGGCCTGAGGGGTAGCCTACTGATTCATTTAGCAGGCTATTGGTGCTAACAGACAGCCTTGAGGTACAGCTCTTTGGGTATAAAATAAACACACACACTTGCTGGTGAAATGTGCTCATACATAAACAGACATTTATTATAGCCAGAGACAGCAACATCCGCAGATAGGGAATGTGAAACATTGAAAGAAATGGACACACACCTTTGGTAGACAGTGCACCATTCACACTTCTTTGATAGAGTCGTAGTGAACAACAGAGAGAAAAAGAGAGAGGAAGATGTGTCAAGTTGAGCCCTTGTCAGGTTTCTGCTGCCATAGCGGGTTTTTGGCAGCAAGAAACAGCAAGGGTTGAGTGTGCATGTGTGTGTTTGATGGTGTGTGCATGTGAATGTGTGGTGTAGCAGCAGGTGCAGTGAGTTGCCACAACCAATATATTTCATTGCACTCACAATTTCACATTAGCTGCCACCTCAGCCTCACTTCTGCCTGGGAAGTTTGCTTAGGGAAAGAAAAAAAAAAAACAAACAAAAAAAAAATATATATATAAAGAGAAAATTCTCCAAGCTCTGTCTCTCTGAGTATAATTCTGTGTCACTTTCTGTTGATTTAAGGCCAATGCAGTTCAGTTAAACCCATTACTGTACCTATGATTTCAATTAGTTAGTTTTGTTTCTCCAATGTCTTAAGTTACTTGTTTTTCTTCTTCAAATCATCAGACGCATATAGGAAATAAATTTTATCAAGTGTTCAAAGGAAAGGCTTCTGCATAACTGTGTACAATTCTTAGCTGGAAATAGTCAATTATTTTTCACACTGCAATTACACAAACTTTAAAAACGTCCGTCCAACGTCTACTATGTTCATTAAGCAGCACCTAATGTACAGTATTCCAGGAAAGTATAAACTTTTAATGTAATTCTTGCTACTGCCTATGTGGAAGAAAAAGACGGCACAAGTAATAGGTAGTCCTTTTTATAAAAGCTGACATTTTACTGAAATGGGTGCTGCCTAATGGATTTTATTTACTGAATGCTGAATTTGAGGGCTGCACAGTTAATGTAATCGCAAATGTAATCGCAAATGCAATCGCGATGTCGTCATGTGCGATTACATAACTGCAAAAAGTGGGTAACAGTAAAAGTGTGTGACGCGCTCTTCTCTGTGTGCGCTGCAGGCTGCTCATTATCTCCGCCCACACCAGGCTCTCGCATGTGCCCCTAAAAACAGAAAAGCCTACCTGCAATGAGAAAAATGATTGATGAGCAGTCTGCAAGTATCTTTGAAGACAACAACCTACTGTAATCCCCCTCCCCGCACCACCACTAATCAAAAAATAAAACATAAAAAATAGTTTGACTCGCCACCGGAGAAATGGAACGTGGAATGGAAGGTTTTCGACAGAGCGAAGTCGGCAGCAGCTGAAGCAGCAACTGGACTTGGTTGAAGCTACAGTAGCTTCAACCAAGTCCAGTTGCCCTTCATTTTAACCTTCGTTGGATATTATATGAAATGATAATAAATGTAGTATATTATTGTTATATTATCAGTATACTGTTCACTAAACATTATACTCTTTATTTATTACACTCATTCACAGTTCCTATTTCAGATTGTGGATAGAGACTCTGCAAAGTGATTGTTCTCCCAGAAACTATGTATGAACCCAGAGACTGTTTTCCTGGGGGTGGCACTTAATAACTGGGGATCTGGGGGTCCACCTCCAGAAGATTTTCAGCATTAAAGACTTAATTTCCTGCATTCTGGTGAAAATGCTCCAATTTCTGCCTTTTCTACACAAAATTCAGGTGCCAGGTGACGATTCAAAATATGTAATAGAATACAATGCAGCGAGGCTCTCAGGCATTCTTTATTGCTTTCAAATGTGGGTACTGCCCCAGTTGAGAAACACTGCTGTAAGGGAACATGAAAGAGATGGCTAAATCATTACCAACACTTAAAGTGGTCATATTATGATAATTTTTAAGTTCATAATGTTATTTAGGTTTTGTACCAGGCAGGTTTAATTTTCAAAAAACACCTTATTTTTGTCATACTGCACATTGCTGCAACACCTCTTTTAAGCCTGTGTGTTGAATGCTCTGTTTTAGCCACGGAGTGAAGATTCTCACTTTTATTTGATCTTTGCCAATCAGAAGCAGAGAAGGGCGGGTCCTGACAAGCCAGTAAGGGCTTCGGTTCAGCTGTACACGTTCCCAAACCAGCTTAGCAACCTAGACTGCAGCAAGACGTTTCAGATTGATAAGTTATTAATTTGCAACAAATTGGTATTTAATTCGTAAAGTTTCAACTGTGCACTGTCTCTACATCACAGTGACAACTTTATGTTCATTGACTGCCTGGAGGGTATCTTAACTTTCTGTAGGGAGGGTGGGGGAGAGGGGAGTCAGCTGACTGGCGTCTCGTCTTTAATTGCACAGAATCTGAAATTCACCCAGGCTTTAGTCTTAATTGAATTGAATGATTTAGATTTTCTATTATCACCTTTTACTGCGATGGACTGGCGACCTGTCCAGGGTGTACCCCGCCTTTCGCCCGATGCCAGCTTGGATAGGCTCCAACCCCCCGTGACCCTGTAAGCAGGACAGGTGGTTGACGATGGCTGGATGGATTATCACCTATTATTTATTTATTGTGATTCATTCCTTGATTTTAATAAAAAATAAAAGTAATAAGCCCTGCATATAGGCCAAGTTACTCTTAAATCACCCCAATGTAAGCAGTAATAGAAAATGTTTCGGACACGTTGCCTAAGGAGGGTAAGCCATCAGACGGTGCATAGTAGCAGTAGAAACGCTGCCATAACATACATGGAAGGTGACAGGATGGCTTGGACTTTTTATAGTTAAGAGGAGCTGGAAGTGCTAATTGCATAAAATGTGTCTTGCTCACGGACACTTTGACAAGACTTAGAGCTATTGACAGACACATTGACCATAACTGTTAATCTGTGGCCTTCCAGTTTCAGGGCTGTCACTCCAACCACCTAACTAACCTGCCATGTTGTCTAAAATACATAAAAAAATAAATAAATTGGTTAATGTTTACATGGTTTCCTGTTGTTTGCCACATTGCAAGGATGCTTGGATATTTTTATATTTGGAATCACATCTGTCCCTGTTTTGGCTATGAAGACTGCGCTGAATGTGTTTCTGTGGATACTTATCATCATAGAAACAGCAGTTCTACACATTAGTGCTACACTTGGTTGGATTTTGAGGCAAATTTTGTTAAATCATGCTGCTTTTAAATCACAATTTACTCAGGATGAGGTAGTGACATTCAAGTATTTGCTGCTGCCTCCATTCCTTTATCCATCTTTGGTGGTTTGCAAACACATGCAGAGGTTAGATATGAAATATGTGTCAGTCATATAAAGTCCCAGTGCCATAGATGTCTGAATCTATACAGTATGTGCTGTACTTACAATGTGGCTAAACATTAGTTTATGAGATTTGAAAGATTATTCATAATATTTCCATGTTTTATGTATGTGGATTTGATTTAAGAGTGTGCAATTGGTGAATAAATGTTTAATTGTTAAGTTGGCTTTGCTAAATTAACTTCTTCAGCAACATAAACACCCATTTAATATCTGCCGCCTCCTCTTCCACACTCCTTTCCTCCGTCCATCTCGCGCACACACATTTCTGACTTCCTCCACTGTTTTCTCCTACACTTCTGCTCTCATCTCCTCCCTCTTCTCCCCTACTCTTGTCTCCTCTCCTTTTCCTCTCCACTCGCTGTCATGTTCAGGGACATTAATGCAATGAAACAACTAGTGTGATGCTGTTTTCTATTCCATCCTCTCATTCCTGTCTGTCAGTAATTATGGCTGTTTAATTGGGCCTATGGAGGCTCTGAGAGAAAATGTGTGTGTGAGAGGGACAGAGAGTTTGCACTTATGTATATAGGAGAGGTTTTGCATGACTTGAGCTGAATACAAATCTCACAGTCATAGAGAGGGTTCATTTAAAATCAAGAAGCATCTTACATCAACCATTGAGGATGAGATCCAATGAGCAGATGATGAACAATTAACAACAAGTAGCGGACTGTACTATGAACTCTTACTAATTGTCTGGAAAACTTGATGAATCCAAGGTCTTCTATAAGTCATCTAATTAGCACAGACTGTACCATTATGTTTTCTTTTCTTTTAGCTTCCTCAAGTGCTCTCTACTTGACAACTATTTATAGATTGCTGTGTGGGTGAATGGATACATGTGGCAAGGAAGGAGCGACCACACATCCTTTTGAAAAAACCATCAGTCATTTCCACGTATAGTTAACCTCATGAAACGACAGACACATGCCATAGACCTCAAGGCTTTCACCTGAGTTACTCTCCCTCACTTATTCACTCACTCCCTGGTAGGGCTGGGCAATAAAACAATTAGGGCTGAACCCGAATATTCGAATATTCGAATATTCGACCGTTGGGTACGCATTCGATTTTCAATTATGAGTTTCGATTATTGAGGGTTTTTTTCGCGCGCCTGACCTCCGCCGACAGCATCAAATTCACATCAAAGGGAAAACGAAATGAACTTGAAAGAAATAATGATTTGATATATATCGTGATAATTATCTATCGAATTATATGAAATGTTTTAATCGCTAAACATTTTTGGCCATATCGCCCAGCCCTACTCCCTGGTGTGCAGACATGTTCCCAGTTTCACTTCTGAAGGCACAGAAACATTATGATTGATTTCTTCTTAATTGGGCATCACGACTGACCAGACCTCATTAGACTGAGTGGTGTTTCAGAAATATAAGGAAGATGTTAAAAGGACATTCTGAGTCTTATGTCAAAAAATATTGATATTGCAACACAAAAATTAGTTAATGGACTTTTTCACTCCTATTATTCTTCTGTCTACTATTTAGGGGATACACATGGTCTGAATTTTGGAACTATAGTTCTTTTAATGCTCTGGGGGATATATACAAAAAGTATAATGTCGCCACGATTAACTGAGTTATGCTGTTAGCTACAACTTGATCGTTTTCATAGCCTAGATTTGATTACTTTGATACTAAAGTAAACGTTAAAAAGCGATGATTCTCATGCGCGTTCTGGAGTTATAAGGAGGATTTTCACTTATCTTTTTCTATGACTTGAAGCGGATTTTCAAGTGTATTCCTTGAACAGCAATGTTAGACTCACTACTATGTTGTTTTTCCCACCTATCAGAACTGGAAAAAACAAGTTTTATTAATAAGAACAGCGGGTAAACGAGGACACCCTAAATCATGTTTTTGACATTTTAGCTTGGAACAACACAACAAAAGTAGGAGAAATAGTGTTGAGGTCGGAGAGCAAGAAAGTAAACTGTGTGGGGGTGGTTTGGTAAGGGAAGAGGTTGTGTGCACGTACACAATCCTTCACACACACACTCTTACATTTAAACTCTCTGCCAGACGGTAGTATAAGTTGCCCATAGGCCTCCATAAAGCCAAAGGGCTGGTACCAAAACCAACCGTCTGTGACACTAGTCTGGAGAGAAGGTCACTCTCTACAGACGCACACACACACACACACACACACAACCACATTGGTATGTGAGAAGGTCTCTCGGCGCCTACGGGTTTTAATTCTCTTCTCCTGTCATGCCTGACTGGCACCACCAAGGCCAACACACAAGCAGACACACATAAACTCAGAAACACTAGCATCCAGGCCTCCTACACACACACACACACACACACACACACACACACACACACACACACACACACATATACACACCCCCACCACTCTAACACCCTCACTTCTATCAGTCAGCAATACATTGGGTGATGGTTATGAAGTCCAAACCAGTAACGGGCTTCACGACAGATGTGCAGTACAACTGGCAGACATCCACACACACACACACCCAGTCGCGCACACAGAATTTGACATTAGCCCGCAATATTGCTGTGTTCTCTCTCTTTCATACAAATTTTAACCACACACACACACACACCCACTACACTAACTCCCCAGTAAGTGTGGCATTGCGCTTTCAACCTTCAGGCAATTGAGTCCTATCAGCTCTAAGTGTCTTCATTCTGTCTTTATTGTTGCCCCAGAAATTGTAGTTAAGCTTTACAGGGGTAAGTAGATTGAGTGATAAACTTTAACTTCTGTCTCTGTTAGAAACCGTCTGAGTCTGATATGTGCCTTTATGAGATAATAGGGAGTGGGAGGGAGAAAGGAAGTAGAAACGATTGAAATCATGTGGAAAAATGAGTGGAAGGTGAAAAGAGTGGAATGTAAGATGGAGGCATAGCTAGATTCTGTATTTCTGTGTCCAACCTTCTAAAAACATAGCCATAATTTCTATCTGTTATTATGACATTGTGCTCAACAAAATAACTGCTGAGATCTTAGAAGAAGAAGAAGATATACTTTATTTGACATTGTTATAATGAAGTCCAACAGGATAAGAGAGGGGCATTCAGATGATCAGAACGATATCAAGATTATAAAAAGGCCAACAGTTGGTCTAAACTCGATTGGAGGTGAAAGTGGGTGCACTTAAACTCAGCACAACTACGATAGGTTTGGTAGGTCAAAGTTGAATCAGTAATGTGCTGTAAAGAAAGTTATACCATCAAGAAACAACCAAGCAACAGAAGTCATTTATAATTTTCTCGCACAATCATTCAACATCAGCGTGTTTTCCTTCTTTTGCCCTCTTTTCACTTTCTTCATGTTTGTGTTTGGGCTTTGTTCCCCTAACTTCTTCTCTTTAGCCCACCTTCTTTTTCCACCTCATCATATTTCTCTCTTTAGTTTGCCTTCCCCTCCACTTTCTCTCTGTCTGTCTATATCCATATAACAGAGGATGTTGGCTGGTTGTCCTCTCTGAGCTGAGTCTGTATTTATCGGAGGCTGTTAAGCCGTGAACGCCAACATCACCCAGAGCAGATGAGCCTTGAAATTCATTTTGGAAGAACAAGAATTTTTTTTTTCTTCGTCTTTATTTTCTCCTTTCCTGTCATAATCTATACCTCATACTTTGTTTGCGTCTCTCACTCCTCACCCGTCTTCCATTTCTTGTTTTATCAAATGAGAGTGCCCACTCCCAGTGATAAAAGATTTTTTTCCATTCAGTGCATTTGTGTGCGGGTGAATGACAGTGACGGCTTTTCGTGTTCCTCCCTTTTGTCATAGCTAATAAATTTAAAATGGAGAAAGAGAGAGAAATATGGAGATATAAGACAGGAGGGAAGGGAGAGAGGAAAAGGATGTATGAGCAAGTAATGACACGAATTGAAGGGCACCTCTACCGCAAGCAGGTTTAGGGTTAGGGTTGAATATGTGGTTTGGGATTTAGTTGGATTCCATCAGAGTGGCACTCGGATAACCAGAGGGCAGCTGGGGCATACTAGAGGGACATTTGGATGCACTAAAGAGGATCTTTGGTGTACCAGAAAGGAACTTGGGTACAGGAGCACAGGGGTGTACTAGTTGTCGCTTAGATGTACCAGAAGGGCAGCTGGACATAATAGATGGGCATTTTGTTGAAGTAGATGGACACTTGGGAGTACCAGAAGGGCACTTGCCAGAGGGGTATGTAAGTCCCCTATGAAAAACTCATCTGCCTATATTATTGGCCGATATGAGCTAATTGCAGATAAATTGGTATTGGTGTTCATACAAGTAGATAAAAGACAGCTCCTTCAGACAGATCATGTTATGAGTGTTGATGTTCCATAGTTTGTCCACCAGAGGGCACTCTGCAACTACCCTGTTGACAATACATATTTTTGGAACTACACTAATACACCAGCTGACATTTTCAGCTGTACTTTTGTTCAAAGTACTATTTAGAACAATAAAAAAAAACTGCATTTTGTTATGTTGGCGATGTCCCTATCCCAATCAATATCGTCTTGAAAAGGTCTTTAAAATCGTTGAGCTCTATATGCGTGTGTGCGCGCGCACACACACACCCTCTTCCTTGCTTTCTTTCTGCATCTGCAATTATCCACAAACATGCGAAAATGTCACACACATACATGTACACAAGTGCTGTACAACGCCATTCATGTAAGTGTATGTGGCCGAGAATAAGAAAGAGACGTGCGTGTAGGAGGGAGTGTGAGCGACAGAGAAATGGACAGAGTGAAGATCTCATCAATTATGCATGATTGAAATTTGGGCTTGCTGTGTACTGTAAGTGAGAGGCGAGAGAACGCGAGACAGAGTGCTTTAACAAATCTGTTATACAGTGCACATTTTAAAAGGCTTTTACCCACCCACAAAGATAAATCAAGCAAATAAGCTGAAATTGTTCTAATGTGATAAACTGTATTATTCTGAAACTCAACTGTCGAGTCAGTCATTAAAGGAACTCATCAGATTTATAGGAAGAATGTGATGAAAATAGAGACACCAAATAAATCCTCATAATTTGATCTGATCTTCCATGCAAACACATACAACATCAAATCAAGAGAAAACACTAGATAATAGAAAATGTTACAGTAAATGCCAAGTAGCCCTGAATAGTGCATAAGAGAGTGGGATAGTTTTTAAGAGAGTGATTGGTAACAAATTGCAACTACTTACAGATTTTGTTTTCTCCACCAATACTTGCAACTTCTACTTGTTGACTTTCTTTACATAATGGAAGTCGACAATTTTCATACACAGATAGTCAATTGCATATACATGTCTGTGTTAACATTGAGCTCGAGAAAATGAAGTGGACGTATTGTGTAGATGATTTCTGCACCCACGTTGATCAAGATAAAGAGAGAGATGAAAGAAAGCAAATAGGGGTAATGTAAAAATACTTCCCAGTAATAACAGCATCGTCATATGTATTAGTTGTGTCAGAGTATAAATTACAAATCATATTAAATGGTCACAATTTACTGATATTGATCCATATATCCAATTATAATTTGGTCTTCCTCATCCAATCCCACACTGTGCTTGGGCCTCTGGCCATAGCATCACCAAAAATATGTTGGTCACACTTGAGTGTGATCATGCTTTGAACTCTAGCCTTCACTGAAATCTGCTCCCAGGCTGTATAAATTTATCAACACCTATAATGTGACCTTTTTAAAATGTCACATCCAAAGACGTTCTGGATTTATATATCTTTGCATGAGCTTGCAGGCTCTAATTAGATCACTGTGGTACATCAGGGTGTTACTATACATTATATTAACAGTCTTACAGTTTAAAGCCTTTTCTTCTTAAACCATGGCTTGGGAAGGTGTAGTCAAATTTCACTCTTGATAATAGGGAGTGGCTGGGCAAGCTCCTTGTGGTTTAGTATGTATGTTTGCATTCATATGCTTGTTTTCTTTATGTAACCATGCACATTTTATTTGTGTATGCACACACACACACACACACACACACACACACACACACACACACCTGGCAATAAAGAAAGGTAATTGTCAGCTTTCTTCCACTTGTTCTTCCACTTGCAAATTTGACAGCGACCCTTTCTAAAATAGAGTGAGCAATCTTTACAGGAAAGTATCTCTAGTCCAAGTATTTGCACGCCTACTGCTGGGTTAGAAGTAAAGCTGTTCATTTCACAGGGTTCACATGTTTTGACCTCTACACTGCTAATCACCTGCAGAGAGGGAGAGCCAGAAAAGATAGAGAGAGGAGGAAGGGTAGGAAGGGGAGGAGGAAGATTTTAAGAGCGATAGAAGGAGAAAATAAAAGGCTGAGAGCACTTGATGGTGCACCCTAAGGTGGACAACCAGCAGTAAGAGCAGAAAGTGTGGGCGGGTGAGGAGGGTAGAGGGGATGAAGCACACTAAACTGATCGACAAGGAATGGAGAGCACTATAGAAAGAGAGAGCAATTAAAGTCGAGGAAGAGAAAAGAAGAAGCAATAAGGGAGATGGAATGGAAAGCGGGGGGGGGGGGGGCAGAGAGAGAGAGAGATGCAGGGGAATAAACCTTAGCTGTCAAGATCTCATCAGAGTACAGCCTCAGGGCATCACCACCTCCTACTAGTAACACTGATTAATCACTTGTGCACACGCGCGCGCACACACACACACACACACACACACACACACACACACACACACACACACACACACACACACACACTTGCACATGGGAAGTGGAAAGGTTGATCTTTCAGTACATTAAATGAGATCTGTAGGCTTATTGGATGGATATAGCCAAATATAGCAGATTTGTGTGTGTGTGTTGTATCAATTCACTGATAGACATAGCTGAACCTGTTTGACCTCCTTTCTGTCAGCACACTTCACTTAATACTTTTCTGGTACCAACCAAAATTTGTCTCTAGCTAGACTAGACTTACTCTTTGAAAAATATAAACATGTTTTTTTCTAAAATCTTTTCAAAAGGAACAATGTGATCAAAGTATGTCAAAAATGTAACATTTTGCTTGAGTACTGAAAAGCAGGTAATGTCTTGGCACTAGTATTTAAAGCATTTTTTAAATGATAGCCAGCCTACACTTATGGATGTGAGTGTCTGTATGTGAGAGAGACTTTCTGTTCACTTCTATGTTGATGTTGAAAACAACAACAACTTTTTGTTCAAGTATTTGTTTCTTACTTTCTGCCAGTCACTGAAGGTGACGTTGTGCCTGTGGAGAAGGCAAACAAGCCCAAAAACACAGAACACACTGCAACACAGCACTGCATACAGATGTGTGTGTACCTGCCCCGACTTTGTATTGTTTGTTTCCTGACACTCCACAGGCGCAGATAAAGATTTATTTACCCCCCCCACCACACACACACACACACACACACACACACACACACACACACACACACACACACACACACACACACACACACACACACCACCACCTCCTACCCCTCCACAATGGCATCCATTGGTTTGAATAGTCGAACCAAAATTAATTTCTGCATTTGGTAAACTCAGAGCTTTATGCTTCCTGATGTCTTCCTCACATCACCTCTTTATTCTTTTCACTTTGCTCTCTTACCGCCATCTGTATAACTTCTCTATCGCTTTGATTGTGTGTGTGCGTGTGCGTGTGTGTGTGTGTGTGTGTGTGTAATTGTCACTCCTTTTGAAACTTCCCACAGTCTGTTGCTGAAAGAAATCCTCTATATCTTGGGAAAGGGGAGGCGTCTGCACGCCTCCCCTTTCCTCTCCAACAGAAGTCATATTGTCACAAAAGACTTTGAAGTTATAAATAATGTCTCCTGTCTTTGATTCTCTTCACAACTGCTTGCCTTTAATTGGCTTGGTTACACCCCTTATATTATATCTGTGTGCGCACATGTGTGTAAATTATGAAAAATGTTATTTTTGCACCATTTTTCACAGCAAGAATAAAAGTGAGAGATTTAAGCAGGCCTGTCTAAACGCATCTGGTCCTGTGGAGATCTAGGTGTGGGTGCATGAGAGCTTCCTCTGTATGAATGATTGTGTGTGTGTGTGTGTGTGTGTGTGTGTGTGTGTGAGAGTGAGTGAAGGGTAGGACAGATACTGACGGTAAATCCATGTGGGTTTTGAAAGGAGGGATCTGTCAACTGTCAGCCTGTGATTTCTGCCTGAAAGTTAAGTGACTTTTCTGACTAATGTAGTCTGTCTTAATGGGAATTCCTCCTGTCCATCAATGACTTGTGTCTGCCCACCTTCTGAAAATATACAAAAGTTATATTCCCCTGCTCGTTTTGTTTGCCTATATTTCTGTAAGACACAATCTGCTCTGTGTCTCTTCAGTTGTCAATTTTTCAATAAATACTTCTGTATTTTTGGCTGTCTCACTCTCTCTGTTTTCTCACTACCAATTTGTAGAGAATATTCATCCATCTGTTGTAGCTAATCTAATTCTGCCATCCTGTCTTTAAAATATATATTCCCTATTTTAGTTGCTGACTTCTTTTTTAAAGAATCTTGTTCATATTTTTGATGCATATCCACCTAGATTTTCTTTATGTGCTCCTGTTCCAACAGTATTTGGTTTTCTTTCACATTTGTTCTGCTAAACTGACACTGTCTTACAACTGAAATCGAAATTGACGTGTCCTCACAGGGCAAAAAGCCCTGCATTGGGTTTCAATCACTGACAATAGACTGGATCCAAGAACATTATAGAAATGCAAATGGTAATTAGTTTCTGTTTACAAAACTTAACTGCAGATAAATAGGTAAAATTACCTGCACCGTTCAGGTACATAGAGAAGAACAAATGCTATATGTATTGTCCCAATTTATCATAGCTGAATGTATACAGCACAGAGTCATTAAAGAACAATAGCAATAGTACCTGGTCAGTACTTGTACTTGGCATCTTTCAGGAAGCACAGATTAGGAAACAGTCTGGTAATCATGCCCAATACTGTGTACTGTATAAATACAAAATATAGTGTTGAAGTTAGGGCTGGACGATGACCTGAAATCAAAATCAGTTCACTGACAAGATTTGTACAGTAAATATACTCAAATAATGTCCCACCCTTTAATAGTTTTGACGTAATGTTGACGTGCACATAACAGAGACGTGTTCCCCTATATATGGCACATCATGAAAACTGCTGAATGAATGAGCTCCGCTACTAAAATTTCATACTACCATTAATATCAATGTGCAGCAAATGATTTTCACAGCAGCAGTCAACGCTTGGCTATCTTTCACTCCTCATTCTTCAAAAGGACATCTACGTGACAGGTGCTGCTATAAGAACAGCGTAATTAGATCTTTAAAGGGCAGTGCAATGTGTGTGTGTCCAGCCAGTGTGTGGGTGAGCGAATGTGAGATGGATTACTTTGTAATTAATTGTCCAGTCCTAGTTGAAATACATTTCACATGCTTGAATAAATGACAACAGGTTAATGATTTTCAGTGTGATGGCTTGTTTATTAAACATGATGGATGCGAGAAAGTTACTCATTTTGGAAGATCATTAAACCTCCTGGCACATATTCACCTCATCATCCATACTCAACATCTGCAGCTGAGTAGTAAAGTAGTCTCCATTTCTTGTTTGATTTAGAAAACAAGCTTGCCATCTTCTTGACTGTTTTTTCTCCCCATAAACCGGTACCTAGTTTTAAATGTCAACTTTATTTTCTTCATCATCTCTTTCACCACGAACAAAAGTTTGGCAAGGATAGACTGGACCTTCAGTTGCAGAGAGGGTACTAACATTTGCACCCAGAACCATATTTGACAGCGCTTGACAAATTAAATCACAAATTACAGTAGCCCCTATTATTATTCTGTTTTCCTGTCTCTCTGCATGTTCACCTCCTTTTACCAGGTAATTTATCATTATTTGACTTCTCAATGGCAAATTTGCATCTTACACTAATACAGACTTTCAGATCTGCAGCAATCTTTTTACTGTTAGATGCTAATAACATCTCGTCCAGTGGTTTAAATGCACATTTTAGATTTGCATGAAAAAACACCAGAAATTACAAAAATTGCCTATATAGTGCTTGGCAAAGATGATCAAATGGTTGATGGAAATAGATGTTTCAATTAAATCATGATGTTGCTTCTTGTTTTTTTTGTTTAATATCCCACAGTGCTGATGCAGCACAGTCTTGCATTAACGATCCATTCCAATGACCGGTCATGCCATCTTAGCTCTTAGCTGTTCAAGGCCAGGCCATCTCGTCTCTCTCTTGATCTGTACATGGCTCTTTTTACAAGGTATATTTTGGTTTGATGGATCTAGCTCTATTCTAGGGCAGCTTTTAGTCAGGAATTGAACCTTTAAACTCAGTAACTAAGACTGTCACCAATTTTGATATTTGAGGATTTTGAAAAGAAACTGTCTAACTTGCAAAAATTTTTTAATAAGCTGGCAACGTTTTGGTACTAGATGGTTAAATGGTATATTTTTAGACCATGTGCGGGAGTATCTCTTCCAACTTTTGACCTACTTGACCCCTCTGACGCACCTGTCTCACCTTATAAAGGTGTAAGGTAATTTTCTATATTTGATAATTTTAAAATCCGATAGTCTTTTTTTTTTTTTTCCGGAAATACACAATATACAAATACAACAAACAAAGATATCCCTAATATTTGTTATGTGTCATTATGAGACCTCACCAAGAGAACATGACATGACACAGATTAAAAATACACTTCCAAGCACTTGAACAGGGGAGTTGCAGAGTGCCCTCTGGTGAACAAACTATGCAAAGACAACACTCATAACATGACTGAAGGATCTGTCTTTCCGTTTCTTTTTTAATTTTCATTAATTGGCTGTTATAAACACAGACACCGATTTATCTGCAATTAGCTCATATCAGGTGATAATAATCGGCACACAGATTAATTGGTTGGGTTTTAGTTGATAGTAGGTACAAATGTACTTCTTGCTTCTGTTGTATTTCTGCACAAGCTGTCCAGGCAGATTTTATTCGTGAAGTTTTTGATATTATGCACATTTAAAAAATATACCTTGAAAGAGTTTTTGGCAGTATGGGATTACTGAGAGCTCCTTATGTATCAGTCTATTCCCCAGAAAAATCAGTGTGCACAGTAATTACAGGTAAAAGACTTGGACCGCTTTATGGATCGGTTGCGCAGCCTCTGTTTGTCTCTGTGTGTGTATAGCGTGTGTATTGTCCAGTGTGTAGGAACACCTGTGTCTCTGTGTGCTGGAATTTTTTTGTGTGCGTGTATCTCTGATTGCGCACTAGAGATTTGAGCTGCAGTGTGTATGAGACAGTGACCAGATGTGCAGGAGATCCAAAAAGCTGTCCTCATGGCGTGTGTGTGTGTGTGTGTGTGTGTGTGTGTGTGCAAAGAAGCCACTCAATTAGCTTGGGCCTACATCAGATACAGAATACTGGAGCTCTGCCCTGAGAGCACCTATCAGGTAACACATAGACACAAAAACACACATCCCATCATCCAGCCACTTGCACACACTCACACAGCCGCACACACTCATACACATCTTGCAGCAGAGCTACCAGGTGCTGGGGCTTGGCTAATTGAACATAGCTCATTGATTGGCTGGTTATCTGAGATGGGAAGTGCTTGGAAATCTATAGCCACTTCCACAGGGAGATGGTGATGCGTAGCAGGGTGACAGATTTGTGGGATTTTGGACATTCACAGTGAGACAGTTGAAAGTTAGTGTGTGTTTGTGTGCATCTTGTAACAGACTCCTGTGCCAACTCTGCAGGGTTTCTGTGGACGCATTAAAAAAATCGCACAATATTGACCACAATGTTCGTTCACAGACTTTCACATTCTCAATGACTCATTCAAACCCCAAAATAGGAGTCAAACTGTTTTTCAACCCAATTTGTGCATGAACTTTTCAAATTAAAACTACTTTACAGTGATGAGGTGGCAACAGCTTGAATCTGAGGACCATCTGGTGAAAAAATGGGTGAGAGAGTGGACCAGTCAGCGTCTCCTCTATGTTATTAACTGTTTATGGCATACTCCTGCTCACTTTAACTCCTGCTATGGTCAACAATCAAATGATTGCATGTAATGGGAAACTTTCCCTTACAAAAACAGTTTAAAACCAACACTGTTCCTTTCAGAGAAATACTTCTGTTGCAGACTTTCTCTCAAAGAGTAAAGCTAGAGCCAAAACGGAACAGCATGACTTGTGGACCTTTCAGCAGTCCACCCTACTGCCCTCATTGCAGAGTGACACTCCCATAATATAACATATCTTTTAGATAATGGTGTCTCCATTATCTATCCTATTTTTTTTTTATCCCCAAGGGAAGTACAATTTAGTTTGTTCTCATGGGACTGAGTCTCAGTGGGACTCATGTCAACCCTTGTGGGAAACCCACCAAAAGTAGGTCTTTGTTCTATTTTGAAATTTCTGCCACAACAAATCTTGCTTTATTTTTCTCAGTGTCTCTAAATTGTTTGTTGGCATTGGTGTTCTTTAGTGAAACCACTGGGTACAGATTTTCCACCCAGTCCTTCCTACTCTTTCTCTCTGCATTGTTTGAGTCTGTTCTTGATGCTGTATTTTTTTTTTTTGTGTGTGTGTGTAAAGACATGATATAAGAGCCGCTGAAGGGAACTTCCTCCTTCCTCTTTGGTGACACAGTGAAAACATTCACAGCAGGAAGGACACACACACATAAATATCTACCTACCCCCAGAAGCTCAGAGAGACAGATAAGAGTATCTCTGTCTAAGTCTCCGGAATTGTGTGTCTGGGTGTGTGGGTGTGCGTGCGAGTGAGTGGGTGGTGAGCTCTGCTGATGGGAACAAGGGAATGAATGAATAGAGGGGGTGATGAGAAGCATCTCTCTCCAGATTAGGACAGATTGTTTTCCCAATAAAAAAAGAACATTCTCTTCTTTCACTCAGTTATTCTCCCTGGGAGGTGTAAGCAGACTTTGAGGGTCAGCTGTGGGAGAGGGACTGCAGAGAGAGAGTGTGTGTGCACTCGCATCCGCGTTTTGCTTTTGCATATCCAGAAGCAAAAACTTGCTTGAAGTCTCATCACTTTTCTAGTTTGACTCATGCACACTTAGAATTATTTAAATGAGCTAATTAAATATATTGACTATATGAGAGTCAAAATGCCACAGCTTCGGCATTGCTTGCAAACAACACAACACACATTCATGTACACCCGGTGTTTTAACAAACCATACGTTGGGTAATAGGCGTACAAGTCTAGGTTCCTTGGAGAGAATGGGGGAGTTTGCTCTGTAGGTATGTTTTAAATCACGTTACGATGGTAGAGGGCTCAGTGGTAGATGGCTGTCCATTGACCCATCCTGTGTGTGTGTGCGTGTGTGTGTGTGTGTGTGTGTGTGTGTCCAGTGTTCCCAGGTTTAGTATGCAGTGGTGCTTGGCTTTAGACCTCTGTAGATGTTGATTGTTCCCTCTGTTACATGCGCATGCGTACACACACACACACACACACACACACACACACACACACACACGTTTGACCTACACACTGAAATTGATACATAACACAATTAACAAATAGCAATTGTTTCTAGAACCTCAGGGTCTCTTCACACAAGGATTGACACATGGTTACAGCAGATAAACTGAGAGACTACAGGCTCTTATTTTGGAAACCTGGCAGCACGGTGGTAAGGTCAAGCAAGAAGGTCTCAGGTTCAAATCCATTTCCGGCCTTTCTGTGTGGAGTTTGCAAGTTCTCCCCGTGTCTGCATGGGTTTCCTCCAGGTGCTCCGGCTTCCCCCACTGTCAAAAACATGTCAGGTTCTTCAGTCAGTGCCATTGACCAGTGACACTGATATAGATCTGGAGTTGGTCCCCACGCGCTGCACAGCGGATGCCCACTGCTCCCTTGTTGGATGGGTTAAATGCAGAGAATAGATTTAGATGTATGTGACAATAAAGTACCTTTCTTTCTTTGAAATCAACTCAAAGGGTGCAGGAGAGGCAGTGTTGGTGTGGCTGCAGGCCCACTGGGCCCTAGAGACGCACAGGGAGACAGCGTGGGATTAGGTACAATCCATTATCTGCATTATCAGTGGTTCACATCAGTTCCCCTCATCCCACTTAAAAGCAGCAGCTCTCCTCATGACGTGCTCACAGTTTGGTAATGGAGATCCAGAGGAGCTTCTCCTGAGAGGAAACTAATAATTGCATATGGGACGTGGAGAGTCACAGCTGCAAATATTTAGCAGCCCAAATGTGCTGGCAAGGGCAGATGATATCTGCTTTTTTCTAAAAGATAAATCCACATTTCCTGACGTATTAAAAATCTGGCGGTCGGCAAATTTAAATGATAATCAAGATTTGAGAGCTTGCGGGTGCAGATTCATAAATGCAGAACACATTTTTAAGAGCTAGCAAGGACAGAATTGAGAGTGAGAGATGTTTTGAGGACAACTGTCTCCAGATTATAGCAAGCAGCAGGATGGGGGGGTTCTTTGCTCTGTCTTCAAAGTTTTGCTCTCACTTTTGTCAGTTTGATCATGAAAACTCAAACTGAGAGTAAACAGCAGCAGCTTCTGGTTCTGTGTGTTCATGGTGCATGTACTTGAATGTTAGACTGTGTCTGCGTATTTAAAGGTCAGTGTGCTCATGTTCTGTTATTCTTGTGCAATTCGGTGTTGCGCCTAGGGTTAATTTAGCGAAATGTAATGCATTGAAGGAGTAATTTTGTTACTAACTTTTATGAACAGTTTTTTTTTTTTTGTTGTGATTTCCGTAGATTCCAAAATGTATTCCAGTCCAGAGTAATCCAGTCATAGTAAAAGCAAAAATGCAAGAGTTTTTTGCAAGCCCGTCACCTCTTTGTGCTGTTGCTGCATTCTGTTGAGGCAACTGAAGCTATCTCCTCTATGATCTGTTTCTCTCTGAAATGTGAAGCGTGTTATGAGCTTTTTTTTTCTCACTGTGTTTAAAACGTAGTTTAAAGGTGAATTTCTCATTTCAATTCAGGCTTTGAGGTTTATAAAATGTTGTGAAATAAATGTAATCCACCAAGCGGTGGAAGTAACAGGCTGTGTGTGGCTTTGCGTGTATCCAGGCATTGCTTGCAGAATCACCAATGTGAAGTGGAGGCTCTATTGATGTTTATATCCTAACATTCTGCCATTTGTGGAATAACTTTCCAACTGGGCAGCCTTTCTTCTTTGTCATCCCACAGTACAGTCTCTTGGCAAAGGCAAGTGTATGAGAGGAATTTGATCTGCAGTAAACAACTTCTGTTTCAGTGCTATTGAGCAAAACACTGAAGTGCCCAGTGGAGCCTGCTTGGTAGCAAACAGGGGAAGACCTCAATTTCCCAAACATGACCACTTTTCTTGCTAAAGCTGTCAGGTTAAGTAAAGGTGAAGCGCTTTTTTATTTAGTTTTTGGATCCTAGTTCCAGCTTTCGAGGATGTTGTACTCTCACTTTCTCACATTCATATTTCATTACTCTCCATCAAATATGAATGCGGTTTCCAGACATGCCCACAAACAGACCCACTACCATTTTAGTGCCAAATCAGTGTCAACCTTTTCGGCACGCGTTTCCACCTCCAGCTCTCTGTGTAGAATTATGAATTTTAAATTGGATTTTGCAGTGAAATAAAATGCACCTTTCATGTATAGTCCTGCCTGTTTGATCTCTTGTATGAAGAGATGTGTTTTAAAGTCAGAGATGTGTTTTAAAGTGAGAGTAATTTCACTTTTAAACAAATCAAACAATTGAGCTTAGAAAATGCATGCACCCATATATACCCTATGGCAACTTTCCGACCATCTTCATTTCATACTCTTCCTCTATATTAACTCTCTGCAATGGAAGACCATTCCAACTTTATTTGCTTGCTTTATTATATTACACTAGATCGAATAAAACAGTGACAGTAGACTGGCTGCTGATACAATGCCAGCTCAAATTGAATGGCAGTTCTCATTAATTTCAGGGTCTCTCCTCCATACTTTCCGTTTATAAATAAAATATTTCCTTGCTTTATGCTGTTTGCTTTAATTAAACATTTTTATTAGATGCCCCCAGACAAGATAGTGAACTGTTTGTCACCCTTGTGCTTGCAATTTCTGTAATATATCCCTAGATGCCTGAGAAGGATTCATTTATTTCACTTTTTATTTGTTTTCTTCATAAAATATTCAATTAGAAGTGCTTGAATGCTTGTAGACATGCCACTCCAGAATATTTGCCAACTTCAGTGCCAATCCCTTGTCATTCTTGCCTGTACATCATGAAATTTGTTCATGTTTCCTATTTTTTGTTTTGCTTTATCCAGTATGTATTTAGAGGGGTTTGAACAGGCACACCACTGCCAATTATTGTCAGGCTCTCCATTGTCAGTGCCAGTCTTTTGCAGTTCCCTCCCCTCTGCCATCTTTATGAATGACTTTATCGTTTTTTTGGTGCTTTACATGAATTTATATGATCAAATATACTGTTAGGGAGATTTGTTACAGGCTTACAGACCCAGCACTGGCAAGTGTGTAACAACTCTGTGCTAGGCTAGTGGTGCCTGCCATTTGTCTATGATCTCTCTGCAGACTTGCTTTGCTTTCTCTTCACATGATTTTACCCAAAATAATATGCATCTCTTCAGTGCCAGTATATTACTGCTAATCCTTTTTGCTCCTCTACAGTCTTCATACCTTACTCAGAATGAGTTTCAAGTATTAAAAAAAATCTATGTTAAAAAAAAAAAAGAAAAAAGAAATCTATCTATTAAATCTATGTTTTTCTTCCTAATTCTTTGGTATGCACATGCATGAATCTGTTTTATGTAACCTACTCACAGTACCTCTAGTATTAAGCTTGATTCATGATTGTATGTGAAGTGTTGATAGTAAAGATGTTACTCAGCAATGACACAAGATGAAACAGAAGTTGTCTGGATGTAACTCCAGTTACATGTGTAGCCCAGTAACAGAGATGTAATAGTTATTTGGGGTAATAAAAATGCAGGATATGACCCGATCTTGTGCAGTCACCGTTACTTATGTGCTCATTTTCCTTTTTATGAAGGTTTATAGTCTGAGCAGCGCTCACTGGATTGAATAACAAGGTAAAGGATTCCAAAAGCAAAATGTCAAACTAAAGAAATATTGTCCACTCTGCAGGGCTGCTCTCTATGATCCAGCTGTAGATCTTGAGAAAGATCCTTTTCTGCTGTGAATGACAGCCACACCATGAATTCAAATGTGGTTCAGCTAAAATGAGCTACAGTACATGTACCTTGCTGGTAAAAAAGCAAACCAAACATGATATTTTTCGGCTTATTCCTTGCTGTGTGATCACTGCCTAATAGATTATTTTTCACATTTTGTGAACAGATTTATAGAGTGTGTGTGTGTGTGTGTGTGTGTGTGTGTTTCAAGTGCCAACTGTCTACTCTCTGTGGTGTTCCCCTGTATCAGCTCTGTACTTCCTGTGTCACACTCTGAGGGCGGTTTGCCAAGGGAATATCCAGCTTTTGCCAGCTCAGTGGCCAGTCAGTTATTGGGCCTTCACCACAGGGTTGTCCCTGTATTTGTAAGACACACACACACACACCAACATACCAACCAACCACAGAGTTGTGTCAAAAGCCATATGAAGTGCAGACAAACCGAAAGGACGTAAACACACTCAGTGGAGCCGGATGCAGCTCATAAAGAGCAGATTTTCATCCTTTAGGAATGAATATGTACTATATATATATATAGCTGTGGGTGTGTTTGTGTGTGGGGAAGCACTGTGGTTTTGTCATACTGCAGTGCCCTTGTTGTATTGTCATACCATCTGTGTGTGTGTGTGCAGTGTGTTACACTCATGTAAAACCGCTTCACAGCAATATTAAATAAGAGAAAAATCCAATATGAATATCCTCTTCAATAGCGCTCTCTTCAGCTGTAGGAGGGGAAAACAAATAAATAAAAATAAAAGCAAAACAAGAGCCAATGCATCCTAATGCCTGCCCTGAGTAGCCACCACACACACACATACACACACATACACACTCATTCGCTCTCTCATTCCCTCTTGTCTGCCAGCCTGCCGGCAGAAGTGTTTGTCTGCAAAGGAAATGGAATTTGATGATGAAAGTACCCTTGAAGCGGGGAGAGACACACACACACACACATACAAACACAGCTCCTAAATTTCACTGACATGGCAATATGACAGAAAATGTGTTTTTTCCTCTGCGTGGCGGCAGGCATCACTGACTGTGCTCTTGGAGAGATGAGTGATGGAAGGATATATGTGCTGGTGGAAGGGAGAGATGCTACAAGAGATATGAAGGGGGAGTAAGTGATATCAGTAGAAGGAAAACAGCGGGGGAAAAGTGGAATAAATGGAATGGTCCAACAGCAAAAAAACTAGGAAGGGAAATTGGGGAGGTCAAGAAGATTGGGAAGAAGAGGAAGTTTTAAAAAAGGGGAAGTCATCTTGAAAGTAAGGAGTAGAAAGAGGAAGAGGAGGTAATGAGAGATGAAGGGGCGAGATAACAGAGGTGTTTAAAAGTAAAAGCTAAAGAGAGAAGAGACAGCTGCATTAACACTTAATGCTTTCTACAACACAATAAAAGAACACAGTGCACAGATTGTTTTGTGTCACAAAACCACTGAGAGAGGATATGAGAATGTAGCATTTATTATTTTTGACAAACTAAATGATAACTGACCAAAATCTGCCTTGAGTGTGCCAGCAAAATACAAAGGAAAGGTTTGGATTTTCCCAAGTCTGTCTCCATATAATACTCGTACTAAAGTCTTTTTTTTTCTATGTCTAAGTTAGCCAAATCAAGTTACTCCAAAGTAGAGCTGACCCCAAATAGTCGAAAATTCAATGGGCGGAGCCTGATTTGACTGCCAATCTCAGTCGAAGCTTCTAAGTGAAACAAGGATCATGCCATTTTGGCGATATGGGGGTGCTCAACGTCTGATTTTACATTGAACTACCAGTTTCTCCCAATAAGTTAATATACTGCCTATTACAATACTAATTTCTACATATAATGCTGTAAATAAACATGTGAAAAGAAAAAAGGTTTTAATAAATGTTTTTGAAGGGCGGGAATAAATCCAAAATTGCAACCCTAACCCTTAAGGAGGGGGGCAACAGTGCGCATGTGTAGGCGTAGCGTGTGTATGTGTGTGTGTAGTGGCAGAAGAAGAAAAGTTGTATCTTGCTGAAGAGACTGAGCCCCAGCTTCACTGGTGTTGTGCCGACTTGTCTGCACCTCACAGGACGTTCGGATCATTTATCACCATTGATGAACAACACAAAGAACATTATTGCCCAGTCTGTCATGAGTTACAGCCAGTGCGCTGCTTACTAGCGTCGGAGGCTACGTGGGAACTCCGGTGTTGTCAGAGAATTACTAAGCTTGTCTATTAAACACGAGAGGTGTCACTTTATTTCCGTTGGCCAATTTTTGAGTTGAACCTCAAACTGAGTATTTTTTGTTTGTTTACTGGGCTGTAAAAAGATGGACTCCTAGGAGATTTGAACTGAGATAAGGATTCAATCATTGGTGGTTGAACTGTAGGTTTTGTGTTGAGCGCTTACTGCATAACACACTGTGGTGAACTTAGTTTTTCTTGTGGTCAGTAGGTAGGCCACCCTGATTATATTATTTCATTATTTAACACCATGCCCTGACTCAAATTATCTTTCTCATATTATTAAAATGTTATATTTCTTCTCCACCATTGTTCATAATAATAATTCATGCATCACCTACTGTCATCATAACACAGGCCTGACCCACAAGAAAGAACAGTGTATGTTTAATCTGTCTAATAATGTGTAATGTTATATTCAATTCAATTCAATTCAATTTTATTTATATAGCGCCAAATCACAACAACAGTTATCTCACAGCGCTTTTCATAAAAGAGCAGGTCTAGACCATACTCTGTGATGATATTTACAGAAGCCCAACAGTTCCCACCAAGAGCAAGCACTAGGCGACAGAGGCAAGGAAAAACTTCCTTTTAAGAGGCAGAAACCTCGAGCAGAACCATGGCTCAGGGTGGGCGGCCAGCTGCCTCGACTGGTTGGGGAGAGAGAGAGAGAGAGAGAGAGAGAGAGAGGAGAGGGAGAGGGGTAAAGGGAGAGGGAGAGGGAGAGGGGTAAAGGGAGAGGGAGAGGGAGAGGGGTAAGGGGAGAGGGAGAGGGAGAGGGGTAAGGGGAGAGGGAGAGGGGTAAGGGGAGAGAGAGGGAGAGAGGAGGGAGGCAGCCTACACAATATACACACAGAGGTACAGACAGTGAAGGTAATGTTGCTATAAACTAAATGAAAAATGGTACAGATATTTATAATAGTGTTAATGGTAACCATCGTAATGTTAATGATTATAATAACAATAATAACAATAAGACTAGCAACAATAGTCGTTGCAGCAGAGGGTGTCGAGCAGGAACACGGGGGCAGCAGGTGACCCGCAGCCACAGATCCAGACTCCACAGCTCCAGAGCCAGAAAACCTGCAGGAAGTGATAGGAGGAGAGAGGAGAGAGACGAGAAAGCACAAGACTACCAGAAAGGGGAGAAGTTGTGTTAGTAACATGCAATAATGGGATAAGGTTGCATACAGAGGGAGAGAAAGTAGAGGAGAGAGGAGCGCAGTGCATCATGGGAAATCCCCCAGCAGTCTAGGCCTATAGCAGCATAACTAAGGGATGGTTCAGGACTACCTGAGCCAGCCCTAACTATAAGCTTTATCAAAGAGGAAAGTCTTAAGCCTACTCTTAAATGTGGAGATGGTGTCTGCCTCCTGAACCCAAACTGGAACCTGGTTCCACAGGAGAGGAGCTTGATAGCTGAACACTCTGGCTCCTAGTCTACTTTTGGAGACTCTAGGAACCACAAATAACCCTGCATTCTGGGAGCGCAGTGCTCTGGTGGGGTAGTAAGGTACTGTGAGCTCTTTAAGATAAGATGGTGCCTGACCATTAAGAGCTTTGTAGGTAAGAAGAATGATTTTAAATTCTATTCTGGATTTTACTGGAAGCCAATGCAAAGAAGCTAAAACAGGAGAAATGTGATCTCTTTTCCTGGTTCCTGTCAGAACACGTGCTGCAGCATTCTGGATCAGCTGAAGAGTCTTAATGGACTTTTTCAAGCAGCCTGATAATAAAGAATTGCAGTAATCCAGCCTAGAAGTAACAAATGCATGGACTAGTTTTTCTGCATCATTTTTAGACAGGATGTTCCTGATTTTCGCAATATTACGTAGGTGAAAAAAGGCAGTCCTTGAAATTTGCTTAATGTGAGACTTAAACGACATGTCCTGATCAAAGATAACTCCAAGATTCCTCACAGAGGTGCTGGAGGCCAAGGCGATGCCATCCAGGGAAACTATATCTTTAGATAATGCGTCACGGAGGTGCTTAGGCCCCAGAGCAATAACTTCAGTTTTATCTGAGTTTAACATGAGAAAATTACAGGTCATCCAGGTTTTAACATCCTGAAGGCACATTTGAAGTTTAGCTAACTGATGAGTTTCATCTGGCTTGATCGATAGATATAACTGAGTATCATCTGCATAACAATGAAAGCTTATGGAATGTTTCCTGATAATATTGCCTAAAGGAAGCATATATAAAGTGAAGAGGATTGGTCCAAGGACAGATCCTTGAGGAACTCCATGAGTAACTTTGGCGTGCATGGAGGACTCATCGTTAACATGTACAAACTGAAATCGATCTGATAAATAGGACTTAAACCAGCTTAGAGCGGTTCCTTTAATGCCAATGAAATATTCCAGTCTCTGCAATAGGATCTGATGGTCAATGTTATCAAATGCAGCACTAAGATCTAATAAAACCAGTACAGAGACAAGTCCTTTGTCTGATGCAATAAGGAGGTCATTAGTAATTTTCACCAGTGCTGTCTCTGTGCTATGATGAGCTCTAAATCCTGACTGAAAATCCTCAAATAAACTATTGCTCTGTAGAAAGTCACACAGCTGTTTAGCAACTGCTTTCTCCAGAACCTTAGAGAGAAATGGAAGGTTAGATATAGGTCTATAGTTGGCTAAAACATCCGGATCAAGTTTGGGCTTTTTCAGAAGAGGTTTAATTACAGCTACTTTAAAGTACTGTGGTACATAGCCTGTTGATAGAGATAGATTGATCATATCTAGTATAGAGGTGCTGACTAAGGGTAAAACATCTTTAAGCAGCCTAGTCGGGATGGGGTCTAAGAGGCAGGTTGATGGTTTAGATGAAGAAATTATTGAAGTTAGTTGGTAAAGATTGAGGGAAGCAAAACATGTATCTGGTTCTACAGCTGTTTCTAAGGTTCCTGAGTTAAGAGATAAGTCGGTGCCAATTGAGGGCAGGTCTTGGTGAATTTTTTCTCTAATAGCTAGAATTTTATCATTAAAGAAGCTCATGAAATCGTAACTACTGAGAGCTATGGGAATACTTGGCTCAATAGAGCTGTGACTCTCTGTCAGCCTGGCTACAGTGCTGAAAAGAAACCTGGGGTTGTTCCTATTTTCCTCTATTAATGACGAGTAGTACACTGCTCTGGCATTACGGAGGGCCTTCCTATAAGTTTTAAGACTATCTTGCCAAATTAAACGAGAATTTTCCACTTTGGTGGAATGCCAATTCCTCTCAAGTTTCCGTGATATTTGCTTTAATTTGCGAGTTTCAGTATTATACCATGGAGCTAACCGTCTTTGTTTTAGTATTTTCTTTTTTAGAGGGGCTACAGAGTTGAGTGTCATTCGCAGCGAGCCTGCAGCACTATCAACAAGATGATCGATTTGGGAGGGACTGAAATTAGCATAGGAGTCCTCCGTTACTTTGTGACTAGATAATGTATTTAGAGCTGATGGAATCGCATCCTTAAATTTAGCTATAGCACTATCAGACAGAAATTTTTGCCCAATGGCGAGTAGTTCAGCAATACAAACTCAAAAGTTATCAAACAGTGGTCGGATAAAGAGGGATTCTGTGGGAACACCACTAAATGTTCAATTTCAATACCATACACCAAAACAAGGTCGAGGGTGTGGTTAAAACAGTGAGTCGCTTCATGAACACTCTGAGAGAAGCCGATGGAATCTAACAGAGAGATAAACGCAGTACTAAAGCTGTCATTCTCAACATCCACATGAATATTAAAATCCCCTACAATAATAACTTTGTCTGTTTTGAGGACTAAAGTTGACAAAAACTCTGCAAATTCAGATAAGAATTCAGAATACGGGCCAGGTGCTCGGTACACTATAACAAAAAGAATTGGTTGCAGTGATTTCCAACTTGGGTGCGAAAGACTAAGAACAAGACTTTCAAATGAGTTATAGTTTAGTTTAGGTTTAGAGCTGATTAGTAGGCTAGAGTCGAAGATAGCTGCAACTCCACCTCCAGGTTTTTATGCACAGCTCCTCTTCTGTTTACCTTTTTAAATAATTTCGATGGTCGGGGGGCAGACACCGTCACTATAGGATTTTCACTAAGTAACTCCTGAAATGGAGGAGCAGAGAAGTGTGTTAGACTGCGACTCTGCGTAGGGTTTTGGGTGGGTAACTGCTGAAAAAGAAGGGCAGAGAAGTGTGTTAAACTGCGACTCTGCCTCCTGGTCTCAACTCTGGGTTGTCATGGATTTGGTCCACTAATAAACTTGGCCAGATTTCTAGAAATGAGAGCTGCTCCTTCCCAAGTGGGATGGATGCCGTCTCTCCGGATCAGACCAGGTCTTCCCCAGAAAGTCTGCCAATGATCAACAAAGCCCACATCGTTTGCTGGACACCACCTCGACAACCAGCGGCGGAATGACGACATGCGGCTATACATGTCATCACTGGTCAGATTTGGCAGGGGTCCAGAGAAAACTATGGTGTCCGACATTGTTTTTGCATATGTACACACCGACTCAACATTAATCTTAGTGACCTCCGATTGGCGTAACTGGGAGTCATTACCGCCGACGTGAATAACAATCTTACTGTATTTATGTTTATCCTTAGCCAGCAGTTTCAAATAAGACTCAATGTCGCCCGCTCTGGCCCCAGGGATGCACTTAACTATGGCCGCTGGCTTCGCTAAATTCACGTTTCTCAAAATGGAGCTGCCAATGATCAGAGTTGGTTTCTCAGCGGGTGTGTCGCTGAGTGGGGAAAATCTGTTAGAAACGTGAACAGGTTGATGATGCCCCGTGGACTTTGAATGCTTACGACTATTCCTCCTTCGGACAGTCACCCAGCCCCCCCCCCCCCCCCCCCCCCCTTTCCTGGCTGCACAGGGGATGCCGGGGGACGGCTACCAGGCTAACTCAGGCCGTTCCGCACCGACTACCGGGGACTGGCTAGCTACAGTAGCTAAAGACTGATCTACCAAGGTGCGGAGCCGGACTTCTAAATCACTGAGCCTCGCCTCCATGTCTATAAATAAACTACACTTATTACACGTACCATTACCGCTAAAGGAGGCAGAGGAGTAACTGAACATCTGACACACCGAGCAGGAGAAAGTAGGAGAGAGAGAGGGAGAAGGAGAAGCCATCGCTAGCTGCTAAGCTAAAGTCGCTAATGGTTAAGCTAAAGTACTGTAGCGTCAGCTACTAAAACTTTAGAACAACTATGAGATTGAACAGCAGTCACTAAAAGATGGAAAGAACTGTGAGTGCTTAGGCAAAATTACTGTAAAGAATAAGTGTTTAGCGAACAGTTGGCCGCTGTAATCAAACAAATGTAACTGTTATTTAGCGAGAGCAGCACAACACGGTACCAACACACAAGCACCGGAAACGGAAATGAGTCGACACGCTTACCGCAATACGTCATTACGTTATACACTGATACTATACACTTATTTACTACTTGTTCGTTTTGAATAATACAGAAGGTAAAGAGCTTAAAAATTAATCGCATATTAAATCGCAATCGCAATACTGGTAAAAAAAAAACGCAATTAGATTATCTTCCAAAATCGTTCAGCCCTATAGTCTGATATCTGATTGATAGGTTTAAGTAATGCAAACATTTGAGGCTTCCAGCTTCTCAAATGGGACAAATTGTTGTTTTAACTAGTCTTACATGAATATAAATGAAATCTTTGTGTATTTTAGACTGTTGGTCTGACAAAACAAGACATGTGATGTAGGAAATTGTTTTGGGCATTTTTCACTGCACAACTAGAGAAAACTTAGACTCACGTTTTGAAAGAACATGTCTAGAACCCATTTTATGTTCTTATTTTATTGTGTTACTTTGCTTGCAACATTGTGAATGAATATATATATATATATATTCACAATGTTGTGGAAATACAATGTAGGCAAGGCATATATATATGTGTGTGTGTGTGTGTGTGTAATATGCAAGATTTTTTGTGAAATGCTTACACCATATTTTTGTGCACTTATCTCCCTACAGATTAAGGCTGAAGCTAAAACACTAGAACAAGGCAGAGGATTCCAAAGATAGCAACCCTCCAAGGTTACAATGAGACAGGTCCCCTTAGTGCTCAGATCACCAAGTTGAAATAATACTTTGTGCGAAAGAGACACTTCTTTCATTCAGTTGGGGGATTAACACCTCGTATGTCAAGATCAAACTGGAAGTGGGCAAGGTGATGTCCTGGAGATGTGTAAGACCTTAAGTCAGCATAGATTATTTAGGGCTCAAGTAATATGTAGCTCTTATCGTCACACACTAAACCTTCCCTGACTCATTAAATTTCTCTTCCCTCTAAATAGCTCTTTACATGAACTTTCCTATTTTGATCAATAATGCACTGTTTGCCTGTTAAGATCGAGGCAATGATAAAAGGCCATTGTAAGAGAGGTAATAAGATGCATGTGTTACCGGAGAGAGAGAGAACAGTGGAAGCTAAGCTCTTTGGGCAAGAAGGGGTGGAGTCAGAGAGAGGAGCGGAGAGGGGGAAGAAAAGATAAAGATGGATGATGAAAGAGAGCAATACACACACACACACACACACACACACACACACACACACACACACACACACACACACACACACACACACAAGCAAGCATGCAGGGGACAGGAGGTGTTATTTTGTACTCGATCATCAACACTGTGCACTGGCTGCCGGCACAGCCTAACTCTCCACAGACGCATCTGTTTATCTTCTGTTTCTGTCCCTTTAGCCCTCCCTCCACCTCTTCACCACCATATGCATCTCTTTTATCTACCCTTTTCTGTCTCCATTCGCCTGAGTCCATCTTTGCTCACCGTTCGTACTTCTGTCCTGACAGCCGCTACAGTCTTATCCCTTTTGCAATCAATAGCAGTATCCAAACACAAAAATACTTGTTTTCAATGGATGATCAAAATGCTCAAATTCGTGTGATGTTGAGATGTGGCAAGTTCTTGGACCCAAAGATCCTGTCAGTCACCTGCATCTCTTTGTATGTATCTCCTAATTTTGTAACTACTATGCATATTGCTACCTCCTCTTATCAAAGGGAGTGTGTGACGCTGCCGTTGGCCTTTTCATCAATACCAGCATCAGCAGGCATGTTACCGTTGGCTCTCCCAATTATGTGTCAGCTCCAATTAGCTGAGCCAACACACTTATTGATCAAAGTTGGCCGGCTGTTGGCACTAAGACATGCTCCTCCTGAGAGGTCCTTCGACTAGCATCACAGCAACCTGAATTAGATACTCCCACACAATTCAAGACACATTTTGCTTCATTAATGTCACGCTCCCCATCAGAAACGCAGTAGTGATGTTTAACAATTAGAGTAAACTGTACATCATTTTGATGGATGTTTCCTGAAAAATGTTGACACCTGAGCTAAGTTTCATTGGCTGAAGAAGGATGTGAAATATTGTTGTAAGCTTCAGGACTAGCTAAGGTAGTTGGCTTTTACATAGAATAAGAGCACGAATGAAGTTTAATCACCTTGACACCATCTCTTAAAAATGGCTGCATTTATATAATCCATTCACAAACAACGACCAAACCTGTGATCAGCGGGCGATCCGCTTTACCCCCTGAGCCACAGCCGCCCCAGTATGTGCAGACTTTTGCATCACGTGACTCACAAAGCTGTCACAAACACAGCCATGCACAAACACATGCTACAGATTTTCATTCCCCTTCCTCCCCCCTCTACCATCCCTCCCCAGAGGTCAGCAACATCCTGCAATCCGCTCTAGATCAATAGGTCATGTCATTATGCTGCCGGTGGAGTTTCAACCACGACCCAGCACAACCTCCCAGTACTATGTCTGCACACTAATGACCACAAACACACACATACATAGACACACACACACACACACACACACACACACACACACACACACACACACACACACACACACACAACTTAAGGCCATATTTTGTCTGGTAGGAACATTTTTTTTCCTGTTTTAAAGTGCATTTTTCTTTTGGAGTTCACGATAGGTCACACTAATGAACACGCATATGTGGGAATCAACAGCAACCACTGGACTGTCTTTCTAAAAATGTCTTTTTACAATATATGCATAATTTCAGGTAACGTCAGCCTGTCTTGGTCTGTTTGCAAGTACAGTATTGATTGTGGAGGCAATGACGGTCAACAGGAAGTTTGACTAAGAAAGTGTTTTTCACCTGTACATTATACATTAAAAAAAATCATTATTTAGAATATGTGACTACTGCTTTAATGAGATGAACTGGCTACTCTATACTCTGCTACTCTGTTATTACAGAGTAAAAGCAAGTCCAATTATTGGAAATGAATGAATGTTGTACTTCCATACAATATTCCATGGTGGCTCTTGTATGAGGGGAGGAGGCGAACACCAAAAACGGTCATGGACAGAGCAACAACACGCACGAGACAAGGAGACCCAGCATACTGCACCGCTGTGTGTTATGGGCCAGCCGAGGATGTTTTGCTTTTTAAAAGGTGTTTCAGCCCCCTCCCTGGAGCAGTGTGATGTTAGAGGGGTTTCTGCTGGGGGAATCACCAGCCAGGCTGAACTAATGGCCCCTGACAGGGAGGAAAGAGGTTGAGAGGAGTTGAGAAGGGGTTGTGAGGAGGTGATGGGAGGCAGAGGTGGATAGTGGATAGACAGGGCGGGCGAATGGATTGATGGAAAGATCTTGAGAGCAAAGTGCATTTGAGAGAATGGAAAAGAGAAACTAAGAGGGAAGAAGGGATTGATGGATGACAGAAACAAAATATCTGACAGAAAGAAGAGTGGGAGGACTTTTGTGACAGACTGCAAGAGAAGCCAAAGTGTTTAGTTTGGTGGTTTGTTAGCAGAGATGGGGTAAGAGGATTTGTGTGGGAGAGACACTTCACGTCGTTGAAATTCTAAGAAGGATTTTGCATCTCGCAGCGTCATGCCTCAGCGTGCCTGAAGAAACAGGACGGAATCCAGTCCACCCCACTGTGCTCCTCAGTTTACTTGACTACATCTGGAGATGTTTGCCTGTTGTCTTACAGAGCTGCTCTGTTTTCTAATCATTCTCTCGCAGTCTTGTCATCTTCTCAGTCTCCCGTTTGATTTCAGCTTCTACGTGAAAATAAGCACATTATCAGGGGGTTTGCTGATGGTGCTGAGCAAGTCATCTCTCTTGTATCTTTTGCCCTATGTGAATTATTTTCTATTTCTCTGTTGCTGTCTTCATAAGCCCCCCCTCTATGTATCTCACTTTTCTGCTGTATGCAGATTGTTTGACAGTCAGCTCTGATGACACAGCGACCTCTGATCTGCCTCTAGACCTAAGAGGCATTGTACTGCATGTTTGTGTGTGTTGGTAGGGTTGGAGCATGTCTATCCTTGGAAGCATGCGTGGTTGTTTGTGTATGTGTGACGCTCAAACAGTCTGTTTCTTGTCACATCAATCACTGTGTAGCTGTGTCAGCTGAACTCACTCTCTCTCTGTATCCTCTTGAACCACCAAGCTTGGGAAAATAGCAGATGGGTTTGTAGCGTTTTGATAAAATGTACTATTTCGTTTGTTGGCTGGCCCGGTAATCAGCTGACACTGTTAGTAGTCCTAATATATACTCACTCTTTAAATTCTGAATCCATTCAGAAATGGTCTTGGGAAGTCATCATATAATACCATGGCACCCTGATCTGCCAGATTTGTAGGTCAGTAATAGCACTGAACTGCACTGTCCATTATTATGCTCGTGTTCAGCATCTATTATACGATATGGCTTGCTCTCTCGTTGTATCACTGACACTAAGAGTTGATCTGCATTACTGACTTAAGCCAGGCCAGCTAAACTGCAGCAGTTTAATGTGATTGTTAAACTGGATAAAGTGAGATACGTTTTTACAAGTGGGTGGCTGATTTAATTTATACTGTAGAGTTGTATTGAAAGATCCGTGTGTTTAATTTTGCCTTGCTAGGGTCCAACATTGCCCACTATATGAAACTGTCTACTAGGGCTGTGCAATATGAATAAAATCTCGTATCCCGATAGGGGGGTGGGAGAAAAAATGAATTCTTAGGTGCATCGCGATGCGGACATGAAAGATTCTGAATCGGTTAACAAGAGACAAAAATCGATTATTTAAATGTTTGTTAATAAGCTAATGTTGATTAAACGCAAAAGGCGGAACTCTCGGAAGTGCAATGCCCGGACAGTCCGTGGTGTGCACCTAAAAGAGACCCATGTTACCCTGTGTTCGGCACACCACCGCTGCAGAATGAATAACCTACTAACGTTACCACGCAACTAAACTTTAACACGATTATTATTACAACTTCTGATTCTCACTGTCACTGTGTGAGCACGGTAACACTGTGCTGGCTTCGTGTGTCCTGTGTGCGTAGCAAATGAGTGGGCGAGTGAATGAGAGAGAGAGTGTGCGGCAGAAAGTGATGGTGAAAGTTAGCAGAGGGAAATATTAGCAGTAAGTTGTCAGTCTGGCAGTAAATGTTGGACACAACAGCTGGAAAGTGAGGGCGGTTAGCGCTAGATAACATCTCTCCTGTACAGTGTTTTGGCTGCTATGTAACACCAGCTAAATCAATAACAAAGTAAACATTAATGTTGGCTGTATGTCATTGCTACTTACTCGTCCAGGGTTGAGGACATCAGGTACAAGTTAAACTGGTGTACAGCTCTGTCCTGTACTCATACTGTACATCCTGATACTAGTTAAATTATATTTCAGTTTTCAGAGGAGTCTGAAAACTGGTTATTAAAAAGAAGGTGGTGGCCAGGAGGTGCTGTGGTTCCATCCATCCATCCATCCATCGTCCTGCATACAGGGTCGCGGGGGGGCTGGAGCCAATCCCAGCTGACATCGGGCGGTGCTGTGGTTAGTAAAGTAAAATAGGGAAGCGAGCTAGCCCTTTTAAACTAAGGAGGAGATGTTTATTTTAGATTTTAATGTGCAAATTAAATGCATAGTAATTATCCAGAAATCACAAAATGCATCAAGATGCATTGATAATCGTTTTATAATCGCATCACAGTCCTCTTAATCCCTATCGAATCGTGAGGTCCCAGAGATTACCACCCCTAATCTCGATATAGGTCATTTTATATCCCAATATAGAACATTTTTTGTAAATTCAATGAAATATCACAAGTTACTGTTGGAATTTCCAAAAAAGGTGCTCTCTGTTTGTCTTGCTGTATTAATCCAGCGTTGTCCAAAAGCCCCTCACCTTTTAATGCTGATGATACACAATGTCATCCATATCTCCACATCCGTTGTTCATCCCACTGTGTTACCTCCTTTTCAATCACATTTATGACATCAGTGTCTCTGAGTGTTGTACAGTAGGTGACACTGTGGTGACATTGATTTTATATTTCTTTCTCGTTGTTTGCAGTGTGTGTGTGGGAGTTGGTATTGAGATTTTCACACAATAGCAGTTTGAGTCACCATAATCAAAAAACTTATGTGGTCAAGCTATGTGTGTTTACGTGTGTTAATGCACTGGCATACACTCCTGTCCATCAGCCTTCCTGAAGTGTTTATACTCTAGGCCTATATCTCATATTTCATCCTCTGGCATTATCTGCTCTTTCCTAAGAAGCAGATAGAGCTGTAGAAAGCTGAGAGAAGAATTGCCAGCTGTAAGGCTGCAGGCAAAGATCTTTGTCACTCAGTCCCCTGTCGCTGTCTCTTTATGTATCTCTGTCTCTGACTTTATCCTTCAACTCCCTCCATCTCTGTCTGTTTCTCTGTCTTCTTGCTATTGTTCAAAGAGATGAATAGGAACCCCCCAAAGTAGCAGTCATCATTTATTAGAAATGGGCATGTGTTGTCAGCCCAAAACTCCCAAAAGCAAGCCTAAAAGTTATTTTTGTACTTTGTACATGCCTGAGATTGTCGTAGAAAAAATCACAGCCGCCAAGCACTTGTAGTATGATTATCCGCTCTGCACTACTATTGACCTACAAAAAGGCAATCTGACCAAAAATGAGCGCTAATGCTCTTGCATATGTGACATAATCTAAAATCACTGACTGCTAGTGTTTATTTTGCAAGCACAATGTAAACCTGGATAAAGCATGTAGTTTGTGTGTGTGTGTGTGTGTGTGTGTGTGTGTGTGTGTGTGTATATATATATGGTGACTAGGGCTGAACGATTAGTCGATTTCAAATTACGATTTGAAAGAACGCGATTAGGTAATCGTGACGACGGTGATTAAAATGTAGGTTAATAATACAGCGCATTTGGCCCGTTTTAAACAGTCATGCAGTTATAAATTCATTCCGTTGTCATCCTTGTGTGACAAATCTGCTCGCCAATCACAAGCGCCATGCTTCTCCTGTTACGGTCCTACTCGCCAATCAGCGCGGGCACAGGGCGTGTACATTTTAATGGTGCCAGCCGAACCGACACAGGCAGCGGCTGTGTCGCGGTTTTGTCCAGCGCCAAGTCTCACTGAAGTGTTTCAGCAGCGGAGCATTTAGCCTAAGTTGTTAACGTATTGTTAATTTGTCATTTTGTGTGCTTCAGCTACGGATAACCGCTCCGCTCTCTGCGGGCTAACGTTACATATCCACATGGAGCATTTCACAATAAGAACGTTTTGACTGTCTTGATGTTGCAGACTTGTTCAGATTTTGCTTATTTATTTAGTTGTCCTTGCTTTTACTATGCTTAAGAAGGCTACGTAGTTAAATTGTTTCTTTTTTGTCTGTTTTAACTGTGTTTATTGTTGATGTGCAATTGGGAGTCTGCAACGGGTGTTTTATTTGAAAATCCACCACATTCTCTACGCCGTTCTGTGTCTGACTTTCTGCCTAGTTCATCTGCTCTGTGCTACTTGATGTGGCTTCTGTCAAAATAGACTGGCAGTGAATATTGAACTTTAAATAAAAAAAAGTGCCAATTAAATCGTAATCGCAATATCTGGCAGAAAAATCGCAATTACATTTTTTTCCACAAATCGTTAAGCCCTAATAGTGACTTTGCTATTGTAAACGTTACTGCTGCTACTCTACAAACAACATTGTTATATTTAAATATATATATATATATATATATATATATATACACACACACACACACACACACACACACACACACACACACACACACTTTTAGTAATAAAAAAGATCCATTATAGGGTAAGTACTACAATATAGGAGTATTGACAATGAGCTAAACCGAAAAGAGTTGTAGTGTCAATAAAATTGATAACCATCCTTACACACCACTACAGTTTGTCAAAAAACACATTTTAAGGTGCACCCACTTAATTTCCCTGGGACCCGCTTAAATAAGCACCTGTGGGTTCCGGGGGCCTCACTGCATTGAAAACCTATTAACATCACCGAAGCTGTCGAAAAACTTGCTTTCTAATTTCCTCAAATACTGGTGGCATCTTTGACATATCTAGTCCAGTTAATGTAATGTTTATCTTGATTATTTAACAATTCATGTGTTTATTGTTGTTGTTGGAGAGAAGAGAAGAGCAAGACAGGAGAGGTGAAATTGATTGGTTTTAGGAAAACATTGTGGCAGCATGTGACAGCATCGTCATTAGTAACATGAAAGATATGGCAATAATGTTTGTAATTGCTCATAGATAAAAATGTAAATGTTGCCTCAATCAACAATGCAACAAGTCTGTTATGTTTGCTTTGTAAAGCCCACTGATAACTTTTTTTTGCTTCTATTTTTATTCCCTCTCTTTTTTCCATTATTGGACGTGGTACTGTTTTTCAGGCCATTGTTGTTTTCCTTTTCTAACATCTCTCTGTGACGTTTTCTCTCTTTTCCATCCCCTTTCACTTTAATTTTTTATACCTAACACTTCTTTATCATACCCGCATAGTTTGTAATGGACACAGTGATGTGTATTCTGCTGTTGCTGTGTCACTTCGTAAGAGAGTCAGCCAAAATCCTGAAATATACGTATGAATGTCTCTAGTGTGTGTCTCATGTGGGCAAGTTAGTGAATCAAATCCTAACACCTTTTAAAAACTCAGTTCCTTTAAAATGCACTTTTCAGAATTTATATTTTATGTTTATTTCACACAGGGATTAGTAAACAACTTTGGGCGTCCATTCCTATTTGATCCTTCCTCCTCCCGTCTCATTTTTTCCATTCTCACCATCTGTCTCTTAGATGTACTTCATACTGCATTCCCGCAAGCCCCTGTTCCTCCTTCCTTTGTGAAGGACTTTCACTTCAACAAAATATTCACTACTTTGGGGAAAAGAATAAAAACACGGCAAGCCTTGTTATTTTTCTAAAAATAACTAAGTCATGCTGGTGAGTGTGTGTGTGTGTGTGTGTGTGTGTGCGTGCGCGCGCACACGCTTCAAAGCATGTGCGTGTGGATTATCTGAAGGTGTTCACGTGCTAAAAAACCTTGCAAGAACATACAGTACCAAGTTGATGCTGCTGCAGGAACATACTAAAGGAGTGGGAACTTTGTCTTGGCCTTCATGTAACCTTGTAAGTAGCTTTGTTGTCTCCCTTTGGCATTCTTACCATCTGCTGTACGAGGCTTTCTGTTTCACCCTGTAGAAAGGGCATGATGCTTTTCAAATATAAGGCTGGGTCCATTCTGTTTTCTTTATTTTCAAAAAATTTCCTTTATACAAAAACAGGAACAAAGATATCACAAAACAAAAACAACAGATGCAAACCAACCAGTGGCTGTTACGACCCAGCTCATTAAAGGTAAGGCAGTAAGTGATTTGGGATTGAAATGAAGGAGGTAAAGGACAACTGAATTCCGGTTAAAGCCAAAGGTTTAATTAAATGAGCTGACTCAAGAAAACACAACAAAGAGGCTATATAGGTACTGACAACAAAAAGGTGAAACAAAAGAGGGTCTTGTCCAAAGACAGTTACTCGCCTCAAAAAACTCTCACTGAAGAACAAAAGGAGGTCAGCACCTATAGGCTTTACAATAATGCAAAGTAAATAAACAAGCAATGCTCAAACAAAAGAGTGCAAATTTTGCATCACACTATGTGATTTACAATGGTTAAAAACTGACTGAAGCCACTTAGACAGGCAACAGACAGAAACAGGAAATCCAAACACTCTAAATATTCACTAACTAACAGCAGTACGCAACCAACAGCAAGGCAAACTGATCACTGGCTCACAGTCGCCCTGAACTGTGGGCGCACAAACTATTTGTAGTCCAGCTGTTGTTGATTGGAGAGTCCTGGTTGGCAGGGTCAGTCGAGTCACAGCCACACCAATCACAGATGCCAGAGAACAGCAACCAGGAAGTAGGCGGTCCCAGCTCCAGAGGAACCAATCCTCGACAGGGACTCACACAGCTGGGATTTGCATGACAGTCACAAGCACTCTGGAACACAATTACTTTAAGGCAGCCAGCGGCTAACAGTGGCATACTACATACAGTGATATAAAATAATAATACAAAATACAGAACAAAAAAGAAACCCAACAGCTGCAGCATACAAAGACAAAATAAAATGTATAATATTGTACACATTCATAAATAGGGATTCATGGCAACATCACTTTATACTACTTAGAGACATATCAATATATTACTACTCTGTAAATGGTAATGTTTCAACATAGTCAAGAAAGGGTGACCAGGTTTTATAGTATTTTTCCAGTGAACCTTGCAGACTGTACTGTAATTTTTCTATTTGTAGACACATCATTACATCTCTTACCCACTGAATAAAAGATGGGGGGCGTGCATCCTTCCATTTCAGAAGTATTAACCTACGAGCTAGCAATGATGCAAAGGCAACTGCATTGGACTGATATGAGGTAATGTGATTGCGATTCAGTAGGACACCAAAAATTGCTATAAACGGGTCAGGATCTATATTCCTTTTACAAACATGAGAAAAAGCCTTAAAAATACCACACCAGTACCCACGTAGAGCACTATAAGACCAAAACATATGACTAGTGGTGGCTGGGGATTGTTTACACCTAGGGCAACTATCATCAGAAGTGTTGTAAATCTTTGCCAGTTTAGCATTGTTTAAATAGGCACGATGAAAGACTTTAAATTGTATTAGACAATGGCGTATACAAATAGAAGATGAATGAATCTGACTGATACTAAGATCCCAGGCCTCTTCTGTGATCTGTGTTCCCGGATCCTCCTCCCAGGCATCTTTAAGTTTAGACATGGAGGAAGGGCTTGTACGAAGTAAGGAGTTGTATATTTGTGAAATGTAATAGCAGGCTGAGAGTACAAGCAATCTTCGAGGGCGCAAGAGGGTGGGAGAGTTGGATAGGTTGGAAAGTATTTCAAGACAAAATTGCGAACCTGCAAAAATCTAGCCACGATATCAAATGACATGAATGATCCATTCTCAAAAAGATCTCTAAAATTGACTATTCCCTTGTCGTACCAAATCTTGAATCCCGGGTCAGACTGAGCTGGAGTAAAGAAGGGATTTGATGTTATAGGTGCACAGATAAGTGATTGTGTCAAAATGTCGTCTACATTGAGAACAAATGGAGATAGAATTTCTAACCACAGGGTTCTTGATAAGCCCGCCACCACCAACTGGTAAGGCCGAGAATATGATGGGAACAGGTGAGGTAGGGAGACGAGAACGAAGCTCCATGATGGACCATAGTGGACCTGTGTTCTCCTTAAATGTACAAAGCCAAATCGACACTTTTACAAGATTCGCAGACCAATAATAGTATAAGAAATTTGGTAGGGCTAAGCCCCCATCAGCTTTAGAGCTCTGAAGTTGGGATTTACGGATTCATGGGCATTTTTTGTTCCAAATAAAAAAGTAGACACAATCTCATCAAATTTCTTAAACAATTTAGGAAGGAAAACTGGAATCATTTGGAAGAGGTACAGAAATCTAGGTAGGACCACCATTTTAATTGCATTAACCCGCCCTGCAAGAGAGATCGGGAGAGCCGACAACCTTGCTAAATCCGCCTTCGTTTTGTCAATGAGAGGGGCAAAATTATGCTTGAAGAGGCCTTTAAACGTTTGTGGCATTTGAATTCCTAAATACGTAAAGGAATTTTGCTCTATCCTAAACGGATATTCTGAATAGTCTGCATCTCTTGCTTGATCATTAACGGGGAAGAGTACACTTTTATCAAAATTCTGTACCGAGAGAATTGGCCAAAAGTTTTGAGACATTCCAGAATCCTCGGAGTAGACACAGCTGGGTCAGTGATGTACAGAAAAAGATCGTCTGCGTACAGCGATAACTTGTGAATGTGTTAGATAGTGGAACCATGAGAAATTCCTTTAATCTGTGCATCGGACCGGAGCGCAATAGCTAAAGGTTCTATTGCAACATCAAACAGAAAAGGGCTGAGAGGGCAGTCCTGCCTAGTACCACGATGTAGGGGAAAGTAGTCATGACGTGTCATTATTAGTACGAACAGACGCCAAAGGTGACGAATACAAGATCCTTATCCATGAAATAAAGCTTGGGCCAAAGCCAACCTTACTTGGGGCAGAAAAATAAGTAGGGCCATTCAACACAGTCGAAAGCCTTCTCGGCATCGAGTGAGACTATCAGTTCAGGAAGGCTGGTGGAATGCTCTGAATATAGCACATTACATAGACGTCTAACGTTAAAATATGACCGTCGCTTTGCTATGAACCCCGTTTGGCCTGTATGTATAATGCCAGGGGCCACTTTTTCAAGACAAAGTGTGAGGGCTTTTGTAAGAATCTTATAGTCCACGTTCAGCAGACTAATTGGGCGATACGATTCGCATTTTTGAGGATCTTTGTCTTTTTTTAAAGTCACAGATAATGTGGCCTGAGACAGGGTTTGTGGAAGTACTGAGACAGCATGAGTTTCCAAAAAAACATCACAAAGTAAGGGCCCCAGTTTATTTGCAAAGGCAATTTGAATACCCATTTCGGCCAGGGGCTTTGCCACTTTGTAAGGATCCGATCGCTTGTAAAACTTTTGGAGTTGTGATAAGTGTTTCAAGTAACTGCCGCTGGTTTGAGGTAATAGTTGTAATTACCTAAAAAGGAATCCATATCAGCGAGAGGGTTTGCACTCCTAGTTTTATAAAGATCCTGATAAAAGCATCTAAAAGCTGTATTGATCTTTTTTGGGTCTGTCTAAGTTTGCCCTAACTCTACCCTAATCTCTGATGTTGCATGGCTCGATATATAGTTTGATGTAACTGATGGGAGAGTAGTCTGCCCGCCTTCTCTCCATGTTCATAAACGCGCTGTTTCGTTCCCAGTATCAGCTTCTCTGTTTTCGCAATCGAAAGTTTCTGCAATCGAAGGTTTCTGCTTGTACAAATCAGCAGAAGGATCGTTGGCATACTGCAAGTCAAAGTTTACAATGAGTTCAGCAAGTTCTCTAAGTCTCTCCCCACGTTTTCTATTCTTATTTGCTGAATACGAAATAATTTGTCCACGCAGATACGCCTTAAGGGACTCCCAGATTGTGGACTTCGAAATGCCCGCACCAAATCAGTTTGGTGCGAGACAAATTTACAGAAATCATCATCTGATAATCAAATTTCCATAATGATTGAGTAGCATGACAGTTTGGGAACAAAACATCAATTTGCACCTGCGAGTGATCAGAGATTACAATAGCGTGATATTTACAAGTGGTAACTTTAGGGATGAGAGTTTATCTAGCAGAAAGTAATCAATCAGCCTAGTAAAGAATTGTGGGTTGTCCCAATTTGGAGCGTAGAGATTAACAAGAATAACTGGAGCATTAAAAGTTTACCTGTAATAATTAGGAAACGACCATTGATATCAGATACAACACTGGTAGAGACAAAAGAAAGATTCCTCTTTATAAGTATTGTGACGTCCCTGGCCCTGGATTCAGAACCCGAGTGATACACTTGAGAAATCCAACTTTGTCTTAGTTTTTCACATTCAGTGGTGCGGGGTTCTGTTTTCTTAATTTTCTGTATGTAATATATTAACATGGATGCATTAATAATAAGGCCCAGGCCGATTTTTCACTAGCTTAGGAAAACCCTGCCTTTTTACCTAAAGCAGAAGTGAGATGTCACATGCTTTTCACACACTCTTCATTTTATCACAGAAGGACACATTATTTTCTTAGAAACAAAAATAAATATAACTGTAAAATTCGAATTATCCGAACAAACCAATACATGAAACATCAAATTTTATGTGTACAGAGATTCTAGACTGTATTGGCCCATTGCAGCTTGTGGCATGTGGGACCACGTAACACTATGTAATCAAAATTACTGAACAATAATTATAACCATATCTTTAGTAGAATTACATGCTGAGCAGGTAGCATATAGTTGCTATGTGTGGAGACAAATATATGATGCCATTAGGGACCATTGGAGTGGATAGAAGATAATGCGTTCATGTGTAGAATAAAGACATAAAATATATATTTTATGTCTTTTTTAAAAACTTTTTTACTGGTCACTGGTGTTTGATTCAGTTCCAATTTAAAAAAAACGTTGTGCTGTGGAACCCATTGTAAGATTTCATCTCAGGCCAAGGCTAGCTGCTGAAATCTAAAATGGCAAGGAGAGAATTTTCCAGATTGTGGAAGCCAGGTGGAACCACAAGCTATTGTATGTGTGTGATGGTGTCCATGCTATTATAATATTTCCTTGGTCTGTTGAATTGTTCATAAATATTGATGGTAAGCAGGAGGAGGATGCTTCCTGATTCCAAGCTGGTGAGGCAAAAGATTTCCAAGATGAGGATGGCAGGTGGGAGTGCAAACCAAGTTTGCTGAGTCTGCAAAATATTATAATTAGTATATTTCGGTATTCTCATAAATATTCATGTCTGGAAGCAGGTGTACTCGGGGAGACATCAGAAAGTTTCTCAGGGCCCAGTGGAGTCATTACACTGGGCGTAAACCAATCAGATGGGTGCCGCTGGTAGGGAGGGTCTGCACCTGTGGACACAGACACTTGAGTACATTCATCTTTCATGCACACATACAGTGTATGTAATCTTGAAGAACATACACGTTCATGTCCACACACTGAGATGCAGAGAAGCAATCAGAGGATGATGCGCACACATACTAAACGTGTGTGTGTGTGTGTGTGTGTGTGTGTGTGTGTGTGTGTGTGTGTGTGTGTAAAAAGGTCAGTCACACAGGTGACTCATCCCTGTTTATCGGCATGCTGCACCTTGCGTCTGCAAACACACATACACACGAACATGCAGGGGCACTTATGAATACCAAGATGTACACGTGAATTCACCGGTATACATGTGTACCATGCACGCACGCACACACACACAAACAGTGGTGACAGGAACCATACGAGAACATTAGGTACAACTGAGGCTGAGGCCATCCTTCTTCAGCTAACAGAAACACCTTGTGTGTCATGAGGTCACCTTGTGTAAATGAATGGGGGTATGTGCACGTGGTGTGCTTGTTTGTTTATATGCATGGACTACCCCCTCCTCCACATACTGTAGGCACATAGATGCAGTGTACATTAGAGTCCGACCGATATATCGGCCGATATGAGCTAATTGCATTTAATCGGCATTGGCCGTTTATAACAGCAGATATATGTGTATTAAAAAAGAAACCTAGAATCAGATCCTTCATTCATGTCATGGGTGTTGCATAGTTTGCCCAGCAGAGGGTGACCAGCTGCAGCTCCCCTGTTAACAACACTGCCTCACCACAAAAACCATAGCAGAAAACTATCAGCTGACCGGAATATACCGGAGCTTACACGCAGCATTTAGAAACACGCAGAGGGCTGTGTGAGCGGTGAGTCGGTCTTTTGTCAAGTTAATTACATGACTTATTATAATAAAAACAGACCCAGTCACTTCTCCTCTCCTGAAAACATTCATGACTTGCTAACCCTCCCGCTTTTTCACTGCCATCTCCCGGCTTCCTACCAGCTCACAGCAGTTTAATGTTACGGTAGTTGGGTGTTGACAGATTCATACCGATGGTGGTTAAATGGTTTCATGTAGCTTTGGTTAGAATTAAAGAGTGCTGGTAAAGGGATGAACTAGATGACTGACTAGGTGAATGTGCTACATTGAAATTATGGCAGATTATGTGTAAAGTAAAATACACATGCTTATTCTCGCTCACTCTCTCTGTTTACAGAGGGCTGAAAAAGTTGCACCATCCAATAGCAAATATTTATTGATGTGCAATTGTTTACATGTTCACTTTTTGAGACTGTAATCAATTTTATTAACATAATCCATTTAGGAAAAGGTTTTATAGCCCACATACATACCAGCTTTCAATATCATCTTGTTCTAAGTGTAGTTTATACAGTAAAGGGGTCTACTATCCAAATCATTCGTAAAATCAAAATATCGCCTCTTAAATCGGCTCTTTTTCACTTTAATATTGGCATCGGCCCCCAAAAACCCATATCGGTCGGGCTCTAGTGTATATACTATATTATGTGTATCTGCTGATTACATGTTTATCATTGTCATTTTGATGTCAGTCCCTCAAGTAGTACTCCATATTGTGGGTGCATTTTAATATCTATACAGATTGGCACTTTGAATAAAAATCCAAATGCATAATATTGTGCAGCTTGCAGGGCTAAAACCCTCCTTCTCTCTCTAATACAAATGTAAAACCATTTATTTTTTTATGATGTAAGGTGAAACCCTTTTGATAATGGTTCTCTGCGCTACACCATTGGGGTTATTGCTTTCAGAAAAGGTTACTCACACAGTTATACTAAAAAGAAATGCTATTTTTAATTACATTTTTATTTGTAAGGATGATTAAATAATATGGCACACCCTTCCACTAAACAGTATGTAATTGGTGGTGACTAAGCACATAATGGTTGTAGTGGTATGAAAACCCTGATGACTAATCATGAAGCGAACCGATCATCAGCACAATTGAACAGGGTCTTGATCATCCTGAAGGGTCTCATTTTGCAAAAATGACCTTCTTGCTGTACTGATGATATTGCTATACCATTAATAATTTAGCATGTAATTAATCATTTTGAATTAAAGTTATACTAATCTACAAAGATGAACTGTCTGCAGTAATGTCCATTGGCACAAAGCACCAAAGGTTAATTTAATGTATATCTACTTTGGAACTGAACAGTTAATATATAATTGGTGTGGAGGGGACACTGATAAACACTACAGGTCTAGTGAAGCATAATGGCCACAAACCTTGGATACTCAGAAGTTAACAAGGAGTAAATTGTTTTGCCTTTTGTAGGGCCCTATGAAATCTGTTTATTTTTACCAGATTTCCTTTTATTTTATTTTTTCAAATTCTGTTTTCCATTTAGATTTTTCTGATTTATATGTTTTTAATTAAAGCACATTTTGTGTGTGTGATTATGTGGTAGATGAATAAAATTCCACCAATTCGGTAAGAAAATATAAAACATTTAATATCAATGAATTTGATGTAACGCAAATATGCATATAGAAATACTCAATGTATGTGCAATTTGCAGCAGTAGGATATTAAAATACAATAATACAATTACTAATACAAATCACAATGAATGCATTGTAGCAATACATGTATTGTGAATTGTCCCCTATTAAATAGGTTATTAGCAATAATTTCCTCCCACGGGTCTTCTGCAGGACAGCCTCCATATGCTGCTCGATCACATTGTAATTAGTAGGTCTGATGGAGGCTACGTGGCAATACTTTGTTTACAAAGACTGACCGAACATCGATTTTCTTTTTTTTCCCCCAGTGGGAATATTGTTATAGTGATGAGCTCTTGCTAGTGTGAAGACTTCGATATGATCGCCTATATGCATGTATGTCAAAAAACTATTATAATGCTAGGGAAAACCCAGATTTTTATTAAATGCATCCACATTTTGGCAGATCCCACGATAATCTGCGTTTTACACTTGATTCCATTTTTATTATCAAATACCGCATTTTTGTCCTTGTTTTTGACATTGCGGAAATCAAAGGGCCCTACTTTTGTATAATTAGAACCAGGAAGAAGCCAGGAAGGAGCTGTGCTGTACGTTCCTATTTAATGTACCGAGAGTACTATGATTATATGTCATTATGGTATCTGCAAAAGCCTTGACATTAAAGGGGCTATTTGTAGTTTTTCAATGAAATCACTTACCAATAAATCCCTTTACTGCCTATTTGTCAACAGGCTGTAGCCTCACTCAATGAAGCACATGCCTGTTTTCTCTGTTTTGCTTGGAACAGCCACTATTCTGCTCATATGTGAAGGAATCTGGTTGGGTTCTAGCTGCATGCGTGCTCCCGAGCCTCTTGTGGACTATAGCACAACACTGCACCTAAGGATATGCAGTCTACTAACACAATAAACCAACCAGCCCCCAGCACAACACAGACTCCAACATAAACTCCACATAAGAATAAGAAACAACATCATACTAGCCCATAGTGATGCAAGGCAGGGGCAGCAATCTATCCTTACATTAGCACGAATGTGGAGCTGTTTGCTTCATAACGTTCAGTTTAGAGTTATTGTTGTTTTACCGATACTCAGATGCACAGCTTATTCACCCGTCTCAGCTACTGCAACCTAGGTGACCCACATAATAAACTATAATGCAATATAACAGCGCAGGACAATACCACATCAGATGAGCCATTCAATCATAGGTTTCATTTACACTGGGGACGCTGGGGACATGTCCCCACCACTTTTTGAAATGGCTGATTTTGTCCCCACCGCTTTGTGAAAAAATTTGCTAAAAGTTTTCTGAAAATTAGCTGGCAACAACAAATGTTAAATAGCAAATAAATTAATAAAATAAATAATAAAATTACTAAAAATAAATTAGGCTAAAAAAACAAGCTGCTGACCTGCACACCTGGTTGCAATCTTAAAACAGTGACGCTAGTGGCCGCTCAAACTACATATCGCCCCTTTCCATTAAAATGGTACAGTGGTGTATGATAGTAATGAATGGCACATGCTTGTCACACTAGGCTATTCACCACATAGTTAAAACACCCAGATACGCATGAACGCGCGCACACAGACAGAGACAGACGGAGACAGACGGAGACAGACACACACATCCTACATAACACTTTACTGAAACATTCACCTTCAAGTGAACATTTGTGATCTTTCACTGGGAGATGTTATCTTTGGGGAAATACAAACACACATTTGTCTCGCTGACATATCGAAGGCAATAGTCCGGCTGAAATCATGCTCACCCAAGGGCTTCTCCTTCCCGATGTCATGTTTGTGTGACCCCTGGATATTGTGGTGTGTGTGTGTGTGTGTGTGTGTGTGTGTGTGTGTGTATGTCAGTGTCTGTGTGCTAGAGATACAGGTATTGTTTGAACAAACAAAAGAACAACTGTCATAGATGTTACAACACCCACACCAACCCATCTGTCATTACCATGTAGTGACCTAAAATGCAAGGAACCCATTTTAAAGTCAAATTTTCAGTTTGTGGAAGGATCATCTAAGCACTTTTAATTCAGGGCTTCCCTAAGCTTTATGCTCAACCAACTTTAGGTTGTGTGATGAATTAATTTAAAACACGCCCCCTGTGTCCCCTCAACTCTATACTTCATGCACTGAGTAATGTGTGCTAACATTAGAGATGCTTATCCCCTCTTATGTAAGTGTAGTTAAGTGTGTTTCCAGCTTGACTTCCTCCTCTGCGATTCAATATTTAATGCCAACCTGAATTAAACATTCTCAATTCAATATTCATTTCAATTGATTTTTGGTAGAACATTTGCAGCTTGTTTGCAACCATATCCCATGTGGGATCTCTAGCTATCAGACATAGAATTTTAGCTCTTTCTGCTATCAGTAGTCATCAATTATTGCCGCTTTACTTAAAATCTCTCCTTGTACGTTCAGTGTATAACAGAGTCACTACAGTAGCTGTTGGCTGACAGCCCTCAAAGTGACAGCTGTTCTTCTGGGGTCCACAGAATATTTCTTCAGGCTGAACAGAGCCTGAAGAAAAGTTTGAGAGACACTGCAGGAGGAGAAATAAAACAGGATGTTTCTAATCATCGAGCCCTGTTTCAATAAAATGTTTAAGAAAAACAAACTCCATCAAAGTAAATGTTCCCTAATTAGACTGCTTGAACTGCAACTTTCTGAATGATCTGCTTGTGTTAAGTTTGAGCTGAATAGTTGTGTGTGTGTGTGTGTGTGTGTGTGTGTGTGTGTGTGTGTGTGTGTGTGTGTGTGTGTGTGTGTGTGTGTAATTCGGGGAAAGTTTCAAATCAAGCGAGCTGGGGCTACAGGCCAAAGGATCACACCTGCCTGATCTATACATGGCTGGCATCCATGTCATGGATCAATGATACTGAGATCCATTGATTAACCCTGGATGGCCAGGGGCCCTGCAGGGTTTCAGCTGAGAGGACTGCAGCTTTACCATTTTCCTGACAGTTCTGTTTGTGAGATTGGGTGTGGGTGTGTGTGGACATTAACTATATGTGCTTCAGTGCTGATTTAAGCTTTAGGGCACAGACAGGCTATCACACACTTAACAAAAGATCTTATCATTGTACTGAATCCAGAAATATCACTGTAATGTGCACCATGACGCAGATGAAAACAACACTAAAGATGTGTAGATGCTTCCCTGTGACCTCATCTTCTTTTGGCTTTGAATAAAAGATGCCTGTACACTACAGAATTGTTCAGGACCTCGGCAAATGTCGAGTTCTAAATCTCATTTTTTGATGCTATCGGTGCAGCTCAGATCAGTCTGCATGTCGACAGGGGTGTTTAGAAGCAAATCTGCGATAACCCACACACTTCCAGGTCAGCATCACCATGTTTATTTCAAGTAGGGATTTCCCGGTTATTGATATGATGCCTGCAAATGCTCTAACCTGGCCTGGTAATCTTATGCTGTGTGGCAGCTGTAACCCCCAAAATCATAGCTGTTAAATCACTGCTTCCTTAACTACATCAACTTAGAAATCAGATTTTTCTGAGATGCAAGGTTTCCAGCTGACAGCGTAATGCAGGTGACAAAGCATATAACAATCCCACTTAGCACAGAATTGAAGTTGTCGTCTCTGGCAAACACACTTAATTGTCAGTGTCACACACAAATAAGCATGCACGCTCTCTGTGACACACACACAAACACACACAATCATCAGTCCGCTATACTACGCAAATATCCAGCTGTCAAATATAAGAAATGCACCTTAAACAACACAGGCACACACACACACGCGCGCACTTGCTCGCATGCACACACACACACCAATCAGTCACTTACATTGAAGCGGCGCCCTGCCACTTGCTCCACAATGGTATTACAGTGGCTCTCAGCCTGTTATGATCTCATTCCAAAAGCATTCAGCAGTGCCACAAAGCAATTCCAAACACATTTCCAAAACACATTTTGCAGCGCCACAAAGTGTTACATCTATCACTAGGGGAATAAGGCGTAATGACCGACAGACACTGTAATAGTTGATTCTCCTGCCAAGGAAACGTGTGTGTGAGTGTGTGTGTTAGGGAAAGTATCTATGTGAGAGAGTTTGTCGATGTCTTTTTGTACTACAGAGTTTGTGTGCATGGGTGTGTCCTTGTGTGTGTGTGTGTGTGTGTTTGCTCTCGGCACATCAGTGAGAGGGATCTCAGTAGATCCATTGTGGTAAAGTCAGGATGATTTCTCCCTGCTCTAATGCCCATATATATTTCATGAAATGGTGAGGGAATAAATTATACATCTCTACCTCTCCCACCCCCCCGATCAACCTCTATCCTTTTTCATGTCCCCTTCTCTTCTTCGTCTATCCAGGTCACAGGAAGATCTCTTCTCATGTCTTTTATATCATACTGGCTCTCCCAAAATCCTGCTTCCTAGTTACAGTAGATTGCTAGTTAGTGATTAAAATGTATGTACTTCTGTCTGTCTAAGCTCTCGATTTTGTTTGCACTGAGAAAAGAAGTGAGGAACCAGTGGAGTTAGTTGGCAATGCCAATAAATTGAGAGCAGCTCTGTAAAAGAAATTATGGAAATGGAGAGAGAGGGCGAGAGGCATAGAGACAGAGTCAGAGAGAGAGTGGCACCAGGAAAGATGAAACAGACAAACTGATCAAACAATCTGAAGAGACAGAAATATATAACCAGGCTGAAAAAAGAGCACTAACGTTTGTAAGGAGGAAAAAGGGAGAGATGTAAATTGTGTGTGTGTGTGTGTGTGTGTAAGAGGGAGAAAACGTTGTGCAAATAATTGCGCGTGATTGTGTCAGACATAAAATAGAAGTGAAGCAGACAGGAAGATAAGCGAGAGAGAGAGAGAGAGAGAGAGAGAGAGAGAGAGGAAATGTGTCAAAAGTGCATATACTGTATAATAGTGGACAACTCCAAAATGTTGTTAACCTCCCTGTAACCCTGCTCTCAGCCTCTTCAACTGTAAGTGTGTTTGTGAGTGAATGGTGCAGATAGAAATATGTGTGTGTGTGTGTGTGTGTGTGTGTGTGGGGACATGAGTGCTGGATGTGTGGCTGTGCAAAACTCTGCTTTGTACTTTGTACCTGTATTTGTATATTTGCACAAATACTATAGACGGGTTTCTGTGCAACGTCATCACCAAGATGCACGCACAACCAGGAGGCAGCAGATCAGTTTATATGGTATATCTAGCTGAGGTGCTGAGCAAATTACTCAGAAATTGTAATGAGTTACTGGGTGTTAAAACTAAATAGTCACGTTACTCGTTAAGTTACAATTACTTTCAACCACCGCACCCCATCCTTAAAAGTGACGGGAAACCTGTTTAGCAGCGCATTTTAGAAATGAATCCACTTTACTGGAACAATAATTAACCTGAGGAGTCAACAATCAGAACTGAAAACACTGCAGCCTCTCAGACCAGGGGATGCTGTATCATATAGGCTATGGATATAGGCTTTTTAAAAATAATAAAAAACAACGCAGGTCCCTCCCATCATTTTAGCTAATCGCGTATTCATAACAGCATCAATGAGTATGATTTTTACGAACATATGTTTTTTAACGCCACTGTCTGAGATTAAAAAAAGAAAAATCAAGCAAGTGTCTCGACTTCAGAACTAATGTTACTATTTTGCACATGCATTTATATGAGAACTATTTTACAAAACACAAAACGTTGATTAATGCCACTCTCCCCTGCAGTGTGGATGCAACACTGGCAGTAGCAGCCAGAGTTTCTTTCTACAGGGTAAGTTTCACATTGCTGTGCAGCTTTAGCAGATGCTTCAATACAAAATTGTTCATGGTTGTAAACTTTTTGCTGGTCGCACAAAGTTTACAATGGAAGACAATGTTCTTTGCAACTGTGACTGTGACACAGCTAGGACAAATGGCAGTACTCACTGTACCACAGTACAGCTCTGGAAAGAACGCCTCTCTCCCTCGTTCTTCTATTAGCCTTTTGGCTAGCAGCTGACTTGAACAACATTAGGTCCGGCTTCAATAACCTGCAGCACAGTCGCGCATGTTATATTAAAATTCAAACTGAAACACAAACAAACAGATCCAACTCTGAAATGGCAGTTTATTATTAAGTCAACAAGAATTTACAAACAATGCGTAATCTTTGTTGATTACAGCAGTTGACTACAGTCTTCTGACCGGCTACCAAAGCGCTTTTGCCCCTGCCTGTGCACGCATCCAGTAGTGTACAAGAAACATGTCTATAGGGAGTGATGTGTGGATGCAGCAGGCTGTCAACAGGGGGCTTCGAAGCTCTGAGAGACACACACACACACACACACACACACACACACACAGATGTTACTTCTCTGATCGTTTGATACATCCTGTAAGAGGATGAGAAAACAAAAGAATAGATGTGCAATTAGTGTAGTTGTTGCAATTTCATCCACGCTACTAGCCTCTTCTTGATCATGCAAAGGTAAATTAGAGTGTATTAGAGTTTGTATTCTAACCCATTTCTAATGTGGATTATTTTAAGTTTTATTGTCCAGTATGATGGAATATTGTCAATGCGAATGCAGTACAGTAAAGTGGAGTACAACAGGATGGAGATGAGTAGGTTGGAACTCAAGATAAACTACAATAGAGAAGAACAAACCCGGACAAGAGGAAAGAAGAGTACATAAGTACCAGAAGGAGAGAGAACAGAAAGAATTGATGTGAAGTGAAGAGGGGTGTCATTCCGCATATCGTCTCTGTGTTACTGTTTGAGGGTCACATTCACGCATCCCTTTTCAGCCACATGGGTGTTTTTCAATAACAGTCCAGAGGAAAATCGCTGTGTCACAGGATAATGTGTGAGATAGCTGCGTCTCTTCCACGCTGACAGACAGGCTGGTGTGCAGAAAGACAAGATAAGCAGAGAGAAAGACATGCCTAAAGGTTGCACTGCATGAAAAGTGGGATTTTCTGCAGTTATTGGCACGTTAAATTGCTGTGGAAGTTCTGGTTGACTGCTGCTCATGAGGATTTTTGGCCAGCACCAAAAATTCTCAGGAACTGCTGGGAATTGACGTGGATTCTGTCAGTGTTGCCCCCATGAACCCCCTTCCCTTAGGTCTAGGGAAGGCTTTCACATGTAAATGGAAAATGCTGTGAGCTATAAAAATACAAATCAAGTAAGCCACCACTGGTCAGAGGTGACCTCCAGAAACCAAGTAACTAAACAGAATGAAGGAAAGGTGGCAAATGTAATTGGAGGAAGAGGGGAAAGGAAGGTGGTTTTAAGAGTGCAGAGGATAGTTGGAGAAATGAGATGCGCAGGATGACCAAACAATCATATCAAGACTTCAGATAGAATTCAGAATAGGCAAACATGGCTTCTGTGGGCAAGAAGAAACAGTAGAGCATATTTTGTTACATTGTCAGAAGCATGAGGAAGAAAGAAGGCAGCAGGTTCTAAACTTCGGAATGATAAAAGTACACATTGATTTAATAATAATTAATTAATAAATAACATGAATTGTTTTACAGTATCTTAGACTAAACAATGTGATTGAGAGGATATGAGTTTATTGTGTTTAACTATTTCTTTATGTATAAATTATATAATGATTAATCCTTGATCCACACTCCATACCAGTTGGTGGCAGTAATGCACCTATTTGTTGTTTGCCAATCGATAATAATGGTCAAGAAGAAGAAGAAGAAGAAGAACAGGAAACTTCCAAACTAAAAAAAGTAAGATGATTTATTTTACCTTTCCTCAATCCAGCAAGCTTTTGAACGTATAAATACAGTTTTTGCTTTTTCCAAATACTGGAATTAAAATGCGATTTCAGTTAAGTGGGTGGGTGGATGTGGTCACCGTGATGATGTAGGTCTGTGCATACATGCACCAGTCCTTTACAATGAACAGAGGGTAAGTTGAATGTGACCAAACTGCTGAATTCTGTTCTATGTAATATCCGACTTGTCCTGTGTGAGTCCTGCTGTGATTTGAGTTTGCTAGCTGGAGTTTTTAATGAGTTTTGCTTTCAGATAGAAGGCTAACGTTAGCATGCTAATGCTAGCATGCTAGTTCGCTGGAAAACAGTGTTAGAAAATGCCATCATACATCGTTAACAGCATGTTACTCTGCTCTTACAGGTGAAACTCGAAAAATTTGCATATCGTGCAAAAGTTCATTTATTTCAGTAATTCAACTTAAAAGGTGAAACTAATATATTATATAGACTCATTACATGCAAAGTGAGATATTTCAAGCCTTTATTTGATATAATTGTGATGATTATTGCGTACAACTTATGAAAACCCCAAATTCAAAATCTCAGAAAATTAGAATATTGTGAAAATGTTCAGTATTAGGTAGGCTCGAAGTGTTACACTCTAATCAGCTAATTAATCCAAAACACCTGCAAAGAGTTCCTGAGCCTTTAATTGGTCTCTCAGTCTGGTTCAGTGGAATTCACAATCATGGGGAAGACTGCTGACCTGACAGTTGTGCAGAAAACCATCATTGACACCCTCCACAAGGAGGGAAAGCCTCAAAAGGTAATTGCAAAAGAAGTTGGATGTTCTCAAAGTGCTGTATCAAGGCACATTAATAGAAAGTTAAGTGGAGTACCTTTTGAGGCTTTCCCTCCTTGTGGAGGGTGTCAAGGAGGTTACATCGAGATCACAGGTAAGTCACAAGATCGCTGACGTAATTGATGACGTAATCTGCACTCTGCGCATGCGTTGGCGTCTGTAGCTACCTATCGGAAGCTCTGTCTTAAACCGGACTCTTATCCAGTTATAATCCACACTTTTACGTTACATTTTTTATATCCTTTTTATTTAACTTGAGTTTTTAACTTAAGTTTTACATGGTTTAAGGAATTTAGTCATCCGACATGGATTTTAAGCTAGATGACTGTAAAAACGCTATCAACGCTACTGACCACAACAAAGCTCCGGCGGCTATGCTAGCCAAGATAACTCTGCCCCATGTAGTTGTAAAAACTACAGGTGTGGAGATATTTATTTGTGTGTAAATGTTGTGAAAATGTTATCTTGTCAGTTCAGTGTATGCTGATGAGCTGCTATATTTAGTCATGGTTGCTAAATGGAATAATAGATGCTTTCTAATTTGGTTTTAGTGCATCTAAATATAAGAACTTGAACTGTGAATTTCTATTTTTGAATAACAAAGTAATGAAATATGGGGCCCTCTATATAAATTTCAGTTTATTTGCTTGTTTAATGTTTGATGTAGTTGATTTATTTTTCTAATAGCTTTCAGGTTGTATTTCAGCTGATTATTTTGTTTTTATGCTTCATGTTGACTTTTAAAGGTTTGAACTGACTGAAAGGTTAAAATTTAGTTAATTTTCTGTTTAATTTAGAGGGGAGCTCTATATGTGTTGAGCTCCAGGTGTGTGTGTGTATTGGAGTGCAGGCTGCGCACTGGAATGAGAGTGAGTTGATGACTCTTGTTTTACATAACTCTGGTTTTGAGCTTTTGTAAAATTGTTTGCAGATGCTGATGTGAGTCAGCAGTTTTCTGCACTGAACATTAGAATGTTGCCATGGAGGAGAGGATGGCTGTTCTTAAATCCAACAACTGCTCACGTGTGGAAGAACAAGAAGAAACGACAAGCTAACAATCCAAAAATTGTGGTAAGACTTGTCCGCTCTCTGGCCAACAAAATGGACGAACTGCTGCTCCTCAACAGAACCAACTCGGACTTCTGCAGATCTGCTGCCCTCTGTTTCACCGAATCCTGGCTCACCGAGCGCATCCCGGACAGCGCACGTCATCTACCGAGATTTAATCTTATCCGCGCGGATCGCGAAAGGGAGCTCATGGGAAAAACACGGGGAGGCAGACTCTGTTTCTATATAAACGAAGGTTGGTGCACAGATGTCACAGTGTTGAAGAAATCATGCTGCCCTCACTTAGAGACATCACTTAGAGACGGCAGTTGGCGGTTATCAAACACACAACGGCGGTTCGCTGTTAAACTAGTCTGCCCGTACACACACACATACACACACACACACACAAACACACACAGAACGGCGGTTGGCGGTTATCTAACACACAACGGCGGTTCGCGGTTAAACTAGTCTGCCCGTACGTACACACACACACACACACACACACAGAGAGAACAGCGGTTGGCGGTTAGCAAGCACACAACGGCGGTTCGCGGTTAAACTAGTCTGCCCATACACCCAATATTAATTAACACAATACGTATTAATATATGGACAAGATTCAGGCACACTCAAAATTTATTTTGTTTCTATTTCTAGTTATAAAATGTGGCTTTAAAAACTTTGCTTACCGTTTGAGCTGTTACCTCTAAATTCACGATGACGACGACACAGACCCACTTCGCGCATTCGCAAGTGTCTGGACCGTCTGAGCTAATAGAATCCAGTTCTAGTCACCGCCTTGTGTGATGGACAACCACTGTCCTCCAATCAAGCTTCAATGTTCCAAAACAAGCTCTCGTGCTCACCTCACACACCTACTCAAACAGTAACGGACGTATTTTTAAACTTAAAATAGGCGCGCATATTGTCATTGGCTAGTTTCCTGGAAGACAGAAAGATTAACCAATCATGAAGTACACCGGTGAAACAACCAATAACAGTATTTTCAGCGTGGTTACGTAGCGAAATGTGTATATTTAGTTTATTTGCAGTCTGTATTTATTTATTTAATTGGTCAAATGGTGTTTTCATGACGGCGTTTGAATAAAAAATGCATGGTAAACTGTTAGGCAAGCACACAGTAAATCCACACAAAATCACGTAAAGCAAAAAGTTTCAGCTTGAGGTTGAAATTATTATTGGAGAGTTGTCTATAACGATAATAATTATATTTTAACATATCCATTGAAAGGCGGTATTATCAGAATATCATTAAATGCTAATAATGATCATAATAATACTTTATAAGGCAGATATTTATGTTGTATGTTGTTGAAAACATTACGTTGTTTCAACGTACAGATCTTGTAAAAATTTCAACGTTGATTTAGAAGTGCTTTTGTTAACATTTTTCAACCATTTAGCATTAAACGTTATATCAATGTTGTTTCACTGTTGAAATAACAACTGACATTATTTCAACCATATTTCAACGTTGAAGGTCGGTCATATGCCGGCTGGGATTATTTATAAACTGTAAACCATTTTATTCACCGAGGGAGTTTTCCTCGTTTGTTCTGGTTGCTGTTTACATTCCACCTCAGGCCTGTTAGTGAGGCGTTAATACACCTGGCTGACCAGATAACTAACGTGGAGAAAAAACATCCAGACTCCCTGTTCATTGTTCTTGGGGACTTTAACAGAGCAAACCTCAGTCATGAACTTCCAAAATACAGACAGCACATTAAGTGTCCCAACAGGGACACTAACACACTGGACCACTGCTACACAACATTAAAGGACGCCTATCGCTCTGTTCCCTGTGCAGCCTTGGGACTCTCTGATCACTGTCTGGTTCATCTTATCCCGACACACAGGCAAAAACTTTGTAAAGAGTGTGAAAATATGGACCAACGAGTCAAAGCTGGAGTTACAGGCCTGCTTTGACTGCACTGACTGGAGTGTTTTTGAGGCTGGAGCCACTGACCTGGACGAACTAACCGACACTGTGACATCTTACATCAGTTTTTGTGAGGACATGTGTGTGCCGACTAAAACCTTCCACACATACAACAGCCAAAAACCCTGGTTCACAGCGAAACTCAGGCAGCTTCGTCAGACCAAGGAGGAGGTCTTCAGAAGTGGGGACAGAGTCCTGTACAACCAGGCCAGGAACACAATGACTAAAGAGGTCAAAGCTGCAAAGAGGTGCTACGCTGGAAAGCTAAATAACAGCTTTTCAGCCAACGACCCTGCATCAGTGTGGAGAAGCCTACTCACAAACTACAAGAGACTATCCCCCAACACTGCTGGTACTCAACGACTGGCAGACGAGCTGAATGGTTTCTACTGTAGGTTTGAAAAGCCCAGAGTCACACCTCTCCCCCACTCCAACGCAGTCACCTTCCCCCTCTGACCTCTCACCTGCACTCAAGATCTGTGAAGAGGACGTGAGCCACCTCTTCCAAAGGCAGAAGATCAGGAAGGCTCCTGGACCTGACGGTGTCTCACCATCGTGCCTGAAAATCTGTGTGGACCAGCTGGCCCCCATTTTCACTCAGATCTTCAACAAATTACTGGAGCTGTGTGAAGTTCCCTCCTGCTTCAAACACTCCACAGTCATCCCGGTCCCAAGAAAACCCTCCATCTCTGGACTAAATGACTACAGGCCCGTCGCCCTGACATCTGTAGTCATGAAGTCATTTGAAAGACAGGTGTTGGCCCACCTGATGGAAATTACAGGCCCCCTGCTGGACCCCCTGCATTTTGCCTATAGGGCTAACAGGTCAGTGGATGATGCTGTCAACTTGGGTCTGCATCACATTCTGCAACACCTCGACTCTCCAGGGACACATGCTAGGATCCTGTTCGTGGACTTCAGCTCGGCGTTCAACACCATCATCCTGGACATCCTCAGCACCAAACTCACCCAGCTCACTGTCCCAGCCTCCACCTGTCAGTGGATCACAGGCTTCCTGACTGACAGGAGTCAGCAGGTGAGGCTGGGAAACATCACATCCAGCACCCGGACTATGAGCACTGGCGCCCCCCAGGGGTGTGTGCTCTCCCCACTGCTCTTCTCCCTCTACATCAACGACTGCACCTCAGGAGACTCATCTGTCAAACTCCTGAAGTTCGCTGACGACACAACGGTCATCGGCCTCATCCGGGACGGTGACGAGTCGGCCTACAGACGGGAGGTTGATCAGCTGGCTCTCTGGTGCGGTCAGAACAACCTGGAGCTTAACACGCTCAACTGTGGAGATGACCGTGGACTTCAGGAGGAGCCCCCCCACTCTGCCCCCCATCACCATTCTAAACAGCCCTGTGTCTGCTGTGGAATCCTTCAGGTTTCTGGGATCCACTATATCCCAGGCCCTGAAGTGGGAGCCCAACACATCATCAAGAAGGCCCAGCAGAGGACGTACTTCCTGCGTCAGCTCAGGAAGCTCAACCTGCCTAAGTAGCTGCTGATCCAGTTCTACACAGCCATCATCCAGTCTGTCCTCTGCACCTCCATCACTGTCTGGTTTGGATCTGCCACCAAAAAGGACAGGAGCAGACTACAACGTACAGTCAGGACTACAGAAAAAATAATCGGTGCCAACCTGCCCTCCATTCAGGACTTATACATTTCCAGAGTCAGGAAACAGGCAGGAAACATCACTGCAGATCCATCTCACCCCGGACACAACATGTTCCAGCTCCTCCCCTCTGGTAGGCGCTACAGAGCACTGTACGCCAAAACCAACAGACTCAGGAACAGTTTCAGCTGATAGAACAGCTGATTTCTGACTCACAGTGTCAGGAACAATTCCTGTGCCATAACCCAGTAACTCTGTCTCTAATCAGCACCTGTTTCCACTTATTATTTTATATTCACCATTCTCTATTTCAGTGCTGTTCATACTATGTTCATATTGTATATACTGTATACCAATACACCTACCTCAGGTCATAAGGTCATAGGTCTTATTTATTTTTTCCAGCATCCTTTGCACTATGCTCCATCACACTGTGTACATGTATGCATGTATGTGTATGTGTACCTGTATATCATATCCACCATCAACATGTACATAATGAGAATAGTTTACTCTTGCATGCTTTGCACTCTGATTACTGCACTATTTGTCAATATGTCTATATTGTTTTGTTCATAGTGTGTATATTAGTGTTGTCTAATCTGTAGTTTGTGTCTGATTTTATTATATTATTATTGTATAAGTAAGCACATCGTGAGCAATGTACAATCCTGAGTCAAATTCCTCGTATGTGTACACATACCTGGCAATAAAACTGATTCTGATTCTGTATAAAAGTAATTTTTTTTTTTGATTGTTGTTTGACTGCACTTGCACTTGTTTTCACAGACTGTGCTAGCCTTATAATGAGGTGGTCACATCCTTTTTGGTGTCTGGATTTACATGGTGTGGATCATGATGCCATTGTGTGTAAGTAGCAAAATTTTACTGTGGTGTTTAGAATCAGGTGTATTGCCAGGCACATTTTCACATATGAGGAATTTGCCTTGGTATGAATTGGTGCTTACAGCACACATGAACATAAATAGAAAGATAAATATATAAAAAGTAAGGAGATCAATAAATGTACAAGTATGGTGACGGCGCAGTGGATAAGACAGATGCCTTTGGTGTGCGAGACCCGAGACCTTTGTGTCCCTGAGCAAGACACTTAACCCCTAGTTGCTCCAGAGGTGTGCGACATCTGACATATATGGCAATTATAAGTCACTTTGGATAAAAGCGTCAGCTAAATGAATAAAATGTAAAGTATACTAAAATCACAATAATACTATAATTCAATGCTGACAAGTATGTGCAAAAGTTCACAACATGAGCACAAAGCACAGTTGAGCGTTGTCATAGAGGGGGTCAGGAGTTTGTGTGTGTGTTTGGGGAGGGGGACATGAGAGTCAATGACAGTGGGGACACAGGCCTTGTTGAGGAAGCCCACTGCAATCGGAAAGAAACTGTTCTTGTGGCGAGAGGTTTTGGTCCTGATGGACCGCAGCCTCCTTCCAGAGGGGAGTGTCTGAAAGAGTTTGTGTCCGGGATGGGGGGGATTAGCCACAATCTTTCCTGCATGCCTCAGAGTCCTGGAGGCCTCTTGGTCCCACTTCTTGGGAGATGATGGTGCCCAGGAAGTGAAAAGAGTCCACAGTGGCGACTGCGGATTCACCTAGGATGATAGGGGAGGGTGATGACGATCATCTCCACTGTCTTCAAAGCTTTGAGCTCCAGACTGTTCTGGCTGTACCAGGACACCAGATGGTCAATCTCCGACCTGTAGGCAGACTCATCCCCCCACAGATGAGCACAATGAGGGTCGTGTCATCAGCAGACTTCAGGAGCTTGACGGACTGATGACCTAGGCGCAACTGATGTACAGAAAGAACGCAGCCCTGAGGGGATACGGTGCTGATGGTCCTGGAGTCAGAGAGATGTTTTCCCAGCTTAACATGCTGCTTCCTGTCCGTCAGAAAGTCTGAGATGCACCTGCAGATGGAGTCAGGCACGCACAGCTGGGGGATAGACTGTGGCTGATCAGTGGTGTGACAGGGGATGGTGTCAGGTCTGTTCCATTGTCTTTATGGAGTGGTGGGATTTAGGTTTGTAGCTGGTGATCTGTCTGAAACCTCTCCAGACAGAAGCAGAGTCATTTTTTGAGAACTGATGTTGTAGTCACTCTGCGTAGAGCTGTTTAGCATCTCGCACCGCGTTGCTAAACCTGTACTGTGACTCCTTCAACCTGGCTCGGTCGCCACTCCTAAATGCCTCTTCCTTTTCCAACCTTAGCTGTTTGAGTTTGGCTGTGAACCAGGGTTTGTCATTGTTATAACTCACCCTGGTGTGTTTTGGTATATAGCTGTCCTCACACAAGCTGATGTAGTACGTCACAGTCTGTATACTCATCCGCATTGTTGGTAGCAGTCCTGAAAACATCCCAGTCAGTGCAGTCCAAGTTCCCTCAGTTGCTTGTGAAAACCACTATGAGATGAGTCGACCATATCTTGCTGCAAGGGAAACAACCTTTAAGAGTTCTGCCCGTTGCCCGAGAGGGAACTGGGTAAGATTTGTTGGATTAGACCCACTGCAGAGCCCTCTTGTCCTGGGCCGTGCACATCCCATGCCAGTTTGTGATGTTTCTAGTCTGGATGCTTTCAGTTGCTCCTCTGTAAAAGCTGACAAGAACTTGGCACGGGAATTTAGCCTTCTAAAGCTTCTTCAAGAAATACAGGCATTGTTGAGCTTTCTTCACCAGCGTGGAGATGTGACATGACCACATCAGGTTCTCTGTGTTGCTGAGACCCAGGAACCTGAAACTATTCACCTTCTCCACCACATCATTAAGTGTGTGTGTCTTCATATCATAAAATATATTATATAGCGATTATATACACTCACCTAAAGGATTATTAGGAACACCTGTTCAGTTTCTCATTAATGCAATTATCTAATCAACCAATCACATGGCAGTTGCTTCAATGCATTTAGGGGTGTGGTCCTGGTCAAGACAATCTCCTGAACTCCAAACTGAACGTCAGAATGGGAAAGAAAGGTGATTTAAGCAATTTTGAGCGTGGCATGGTTGTTGGTGCCAGACGGGCCGGTCTGAGTATTTCACAATCTGCTCAGTTACTGGGATTTTCACAACCATTTCTAGGGTTTACAAAGAATGGTGTGAAAAGGGAAAAACATCCAGTATGCGGCAGTCCTGTGGGCGAAAATGCCTTGTTGATGCTAGAGGTCAGAGGAGAATGGGCCGACTGATTCAAGCTGATAGAAGAGCAACTTTGACTGAAATAACCACTCGTTACAACCGAGGTATGCAGCAAAGCATTTGTGAAGCCACAACACACACAATCTTGAGGCGGATGGGCTACAACAGAAGACCCCACCGGGTACCACTCATCTCCACTACAAATAGGAAAAAGAAGCTACAATTTGCAAGAGCTCACCAAAATTGGACAGTTGAAGATTGGAAAAATGTTGCCTGGCCTGATGAGTCTCGATTTCTGTTGAGACATTCAGATGGTAGAGTCAGAATTTGGCGTAAACAGAATGAGAACATGGATCCATCATGCCTTGTTACCACTGTGCAGGCTGGTGGTGGTGGTGTAATGGTGTGGGGGATGTTTTCTTGGCACACTTTAGGCCCCTTAGTGCCAATTGGGCATCGTTTAAATGCCACGGCCTACCTGAGCATTGTTTCTGACCATGTCCATCCCTTTATGGCCACCATGTACCCTCCGCTACTTCCAGCAGGATAATGCACCATGTCACAAAGCTCGAATCATTTCAAATTGGTTTCTTGAACATGACAATGAGTTCACTGTACTAAAATGGCCCCCACAGTCACCAGATCTCAACCCAATAGAGCATCTTTGGGATGTGGTGGAACGGGAGCTTCGTGCCCTGGATGTGCATCCCACAAATCTCCATCAACTGCAAGATGCTATCCTATCAATATGGGCCAACATTTCTAAAGAATGCTTTCAGCACCTTGTTGAATCAATGCCACGTAGAATTAAGGCAGTTCTGAAGGCGAAAGGGGGTCAAACCACAATATTAGTATGGTGTTCCTAATAATCCTTTAGGTGAGTGTATATTATATTTATCTATTTTATTTCATATTTTATCTCTTTATTTCATATAAACATAGTTTATAGTTCATTTCTGTTTCATTCTGTGATTAAGCTGTATATCGTCTGCTTTGTAGCAGAAGTGTGTTACAAACTTCATTTCATTTTACAACTCTGTAAAATGAAATAAAAAACCTACCTTGTGAGAATGCAGTACTGCTTGTCTGTTCCGTTTGTGTTTACAGCTGTTGGAAGTGAGGAAGAGTGGACTGGCAGCAGATGAAGTGGCATTCTGAATGGTGTCACTATAAATGTGATGTCAAATGAGGAGGATTGCAGCTTTGACGGTGTGTCGCAGTGGATTGTGCAACCCCAAGTTTCTGTTGGGCGCTGCAGACAAGGCTGGAGGCTAATCCAAAGTACAAAGCACTGCATCCCAGGCCTCTGTAAAATAGATGATGTTCTGACAGCCACTACCACATGACTGTGGTCAGAGGTAGATGTTTTGTAAATGGTTTTTCATATTTGCCTTTTTATCAAATAAAAATAACTTTTAATCAACATGTGCCTCATAAATTCATGTTCTTTATTAGTATAATAGCATGAATACTACATGTAACATGAATACAGTCTTCAATAAGTGCAGTATTTATTTAATACGGGGTTGTTAATTCTACACTATTATTATTGGGTGGGGTTTACCCAAGCCTGTATTTATAGAGGCCCAGGGTGATCAATAGCGACAGATCTACCAAACAGTCAGAAGTGATTGATGATTTGGTGATGTCATTTGTTTCACCCAATGACTGAGAAGCCAGGTTGGGCTGCCGCTGCTGCTGCTTTTCATATAGTAAGTAGAGTCATTAACACCTCTTTTTTCTGTTTGGCATACACAAATTAACTTTTGAGTGCACGTGTAGGCTGTCCAATTTCCTGGTCATAGTGGTAGAGAGGAGGTTGTATGGCCCAGATCCTCCTTTGGTGGCACCTGGAAGTTGCTTGTCCTAGATCCAAATTCTTTACATGTTTACAGTCTATCTTCCTATATATTGTCATTATTTTTAGCCATAGTGTAATTTACTATTTTTGTTAGTAAAATGTTTAACATCTGTCCATTCCTCTTCTGTTGCAATTCCCGTGGGTTCTTCCATTCCCGTTAACATTTTGTTTGGGACTTTTTTCTTATCTGAACCTATGGGGATATACATGTATACTTGGTTACACATACATTCATATTTTGGGTAGTTTGCAAGTGTTTCCAACAGAACAGCAATAGTGAGCTGACACAATGATTTACCAGTTCACCAAAGGTGACGGCCGAATTGTAGCTTCAAAGACAAAATCATCAGTTTTCAGTCAGCGTAGTATGGGAAAAGAGACCAAGAGAGAGCAAAGAAAGCAGTGATTTTGTTCTGCTGTGGCTCACCAGAAAGTTCAAGACCACTTGTGTAATACAACCAGCTGTGTGCTGATCCACTTACATGATTGACTTCCTGCAGGGTTTCTCCAGCCTGTGATTGGCCACTCAGTACCACCTTCCAATCAACGTCAAGCTGGCCAGTATAAATTTCCTAAGGATGTTATTTTGTGGCTTGTGTGCTCAGTTAAGCATCTGCTTTCCCTAAATTAATGCTGATGATTGTGCTGTTGATGGTGATTCAATTATATGTCAGTAACTGCGTTACAGGGCAACAATTATCTTTTATTTGTCAAAATGACAAAACATTTTTGATTATCCTTCAACACGCAACTGTCACACTGAAAGCCCTCAGTTTCATGACTATTGGACAGAAAAGAAGTGTGTTGTGTTCTGGGATAACATTGTATTACTCTCCTCACAAAAAGAGACAGATCACTAAACCCAGTCAGTTTAAAAAGTGTGGTGTCCTATTGTAGACATCATATCACTGGCCCTCTCAGAAAGAGACTGACAGATGGATTGAGACAGACAGCCTGAAATAACAGAAAAGAAACTAAGTCATCAAGTCCAGGGGCAAGATGAGAGTGAAGAGGAGGAAAGACGAAGCAGGGGAAGGTTATAAGATGCTTTAGGAGATGAGCGTGTTTTTTTTTCTTTGACATTCCACTGCTGAAAATTTTTGTGGAAAGTGTGTTTCTTTTCCTTCACTCTAAAATGTTATGTGAGTTGATGAAAACAATATTCTATATATTCTGTATCTCATACACAGAACACACTTCTTGAAACTCTTCATCCGTCAGTGGTCAGTGTTTTCATATGAGACCCCTAGACATGGACAGGACATCACATTTGATATCATACAGTAACTGAGATTTTCCTGCTGACTCTTGATATGACTTAAGAAACTCAAAGCTCATGGGAACTCACTGCCAATCTCAACTCCCTCCACTCACTCCACTGTAAACTCTGTGCTCGTCGGTTATTGATGGCTGCAGGTGTAAAATCAAACATGCTGTGTGGTGACTGAGGCAAGTCTGAGCCTATTGGGACGACAAAAGTTGAGCCAAAACCCCAATTATGAGTTCACCTCCCATTGCTGAGTTGGAGAAATCTATTGTAAGTGCACCCAATATTCCTCTCTGCAGTTCCATAATGTCTTTACCAGCATGCTGTGTGTTTATCTCTGTATGTGTTTCTGTGTGTGTGTGCTGGACTTGGAAAGTGTTTCTAACTACAGTTTTCAGTCTACTTAAGGCCGGTATGTACAAGCGTGTGACAGCAGCTCTATCACCTTTCATTAATGTCATCATTAAGAGAGCGAGATGTGAAACGATGTAGAAATGTCTGGAGACAAACTGCATTAGAAACACACTGGGAGTTTGGGTCTGAGAAAGTAAAACACACTGGCAGGATCCACACAGGTCCCCGAGACCCCCACTGTGTTCAGTCTGTCATCCAAATCAAAGAGCCAGGTTTAAACTTTCATATGCTGTTATAGCCACTGATACCCAGAATAACTGACGTATGAGCTGATTCATGTTTACAGAAGCTCATTTGGGAACATTATGCTATACCTGCAACATATCTGGAAGCAATACAGAATGCCTGAGAGCCTTACTGCATTATATTCTATTTTATATTTTGAATTGTCACCTGACACCTGAATTTCATATTTCCCTTTACATAAATAAAAACATTTCCACCATAAATTGATGCAGAAATACAGGCAGTAATACAGAATACAAGAAAACAAGTGTTTAATGCTCAGAATTTTCAAATGATTTAGCATTGAAGATTTGTTAAAAACTCGTCACACCCCTAGTAAAAAGGCAAGTCTTTGCTTGCTATCGTGTTCGCCATATCAACTTTAGTGATAATATCTATATTGTGTTGTGCTTTCAGCTTCCTTTGGCTGCCCCGAATAGACCAAAGAGTATGTTCTCTTGTAGATCATGTAATATCATCCCTGCTGAGGCAACACACATGCAGGCGTGATTCAGAAAGTGTCGTGTTTTTCAGTTGTCCGTCTTACACATTATTGTAATGGACAGTTATTGATTAGAGCATTTTTAATTACTATACCAGACATGAGCTATGTTCAAAATTGGACAGGGTAAATATTTTATACCATAATAGCATTAATTGCATAAATTAACCTCAGAAGTATACTGTCGGCAGTGGGACTTCATAAAGATATGCCATTGGACATGAATGTGATTGACTGAGGAGCAAGGGGTGTGTCAGCCAATACACTTTAAAGGTAAAAATGTCCCTTTGGCATCTGGTTCATCCACATGCTTCTTTCTAACTAAAATACTCAAAAGCAAGATTTCACTTAAAGATTCAGACTTCATAAAAGGAGGCAAACCTCATGGTTTCAACTTGAGTAAGAAATACAGACTTAAAAAAGCAATGTGGTATAGAGAGAGTGAGTGGCACTGTGGAACTGAGCAACAGAAATGTGTGAAAGAGCACGGGAGATTGTTAAGGGAGATGTGAATGGAGGAAAGAGGGTGAGAATTGGTGAGAATGACATGTGGAAAATGGGACATTATGATGAGAGATGGAGGGGGAGAGAGGGGGAGATGGAGAGGTGGACCAGTGTGCATGTGAAGCAGCGGCTACAATCACAATTGTCGATCAGAGCGATCAAAGTCATTGACTTGCTCTCTGAATGGATAAAGGTACAGGAGATGTTTACAGGGTTTGGAGCTGTGAGGAGAGACAGGACAGGACACCTGCAGGGGTGTTAGGACAGAAGTGAATGTGAAGAGAGGAATCGAGTGGGGGAGAGATGGCAGGGGAGCGAGGGAGTAGAGATGAGGTTGGGGACTGATACAGTGATGGTGGTGGAGGACGTGGGCACCTTTAATTGCTGAGAGAAAGGTGAGAGTGTAAAAGGGTGTGTCAAACATCACCATTGTGTTAAAATGCCTTTATTTTCTTTTTAATTGGCAACTTACAGTATTTGATGCCAAGACCATATCACTTTTGTTTTTATTGTTTTTTCTTTTTAATAAAGTTTTCTCTTGCAGAAGTTTTTCTCTGTGGGTGATGCTGATATTTAGAGATTAGTAATTCCATTATTCCATGCAGAGTACAATCTAATAGACATGGTTCCCTTAGCCAATAACTTGTTGTTTAAGATGGAATTTTTATTAATGAATAAAATAGAAAAATACTTTGGCTTATGCTATACATTTCAGAACGTGCCTATTATTTAAGGGAGAGTGGGATAAAGTTTGTCAGAAGTGACATCACTCAACTGCGTTGTTCTCTACAGTATAACAACATATATTTAATGCTAGCCAGTAATGGTTTTTACATTAGATTAGCTGTCATTTAGGATGGGAGAGACATGTTAACATTTAGTAAAAGGTGATGGTGACTGAGGAACTTTAGGGCTCTAGACTAACTTTTTCAACACCTTCTTACAACTCACAAGTGGGAGTGCTAACATCGTTCCACAGCAGCCACACTGACAAAGCTGCGTGCAGCTAATGGCCGATGCAGATTATCTCAAAATGCCTGACGATGATGATGATGATAATACATTTTATTTGTAATGCACTTTACATTTAAAGCAAATCTCAAAATGCAACAGGTAAGAGCATAAAAGCAAGGTAAAAAAAAGATTTTGGCCTAATACACTGTGATGTTTAACACAGATTGTTACGACCCGTGAGGTCTGTGTGTCGTATTTGTGTTGCTATGGGTGTGTCTGTCTCTCCCCTGCAGGTGTGTACCTGTACCCGCTGAATGTGACGCTGGGTGGAGCTCACAGCTGGGGCCGGTCAGAGGCAATTAGTGGGCTATATAAGCAGAGCCAGTGGAGTGCTCTCGGTCTCACTTCTCACACGTCGTCGGCTCATTCGCGCATTCATCCTTCCACGTTAGCCTGTGTGGCATACTGTGTGATTTACTGTGTGGCTTGTAGGACGTGACCGGCGGGGTGCCACTTGCAACTTCTCCGCGCGCCGTAAGGTCGGAGACTCCGTGGAGGCTGCCGTCGGGCTCGGCGTTCCCGAGCAGTGGAAGCCGGTATGTCGAGCGGCGGGTGACCTCCATGCGTGCTTCCCCAGCGCGGTGGGAGCCGTGGAGACTGTGTGGCCTATTGTGTCGAATCCTATGTTGTTTAGATACTTTATATAATTTACATCGTCTCTTGTGTGGGTAGAGATCGCCTTTTGTTTAAACGCCCTTTTGTTTTGATTAAGAATAAATACATTAACTTGACGCATGTTTTGAGTCCTCCTTTGGTTTTTCCACCGGGTTTATTTATCTTTTGTTCGTCCCACACCCCTAGACAAGCCTGGGACGTAACACAGATTAATCGTGCTTAATCTGGCATTTTCTATCACTAATCAGCTGTGACTACCCATGTCCTGTGCTCTTTATTTTAACAAAGCTCCTATTGCTGCTGCTGGAAGTATAAAATACTGCTTGTTTGCTAGAGGAATTCCCCAGCAATGAAGTGTGTGAAACAACAGATACAAGCTTTAGTGAACCGGTTATAGCTTGAATCACTACTGTGATAATGTATTCACTGGAAAAGCTGGTATTAAATTATTGTAAATGAAAATGTCAGTGATTATTAATTAAACACTTGTTGGCAGAAGCACAAATGAGCTGACCTTAACGAAACACAACATTTTTCAAAGACCGATGAGAGGAAAATGTGCAAAGAACAAAAACGGATGAGACAAGTTGTGAATAGAGAGCAACAGCAATTAAGTGAAATTGAAAGAGTTTGCTTGAAAAGAGAACTGTCCTTTGTGTCTCCTGTTGTGGACAGATAATGGATACATATGAAAGAATAAAAGTGTAGTGGATTGAGGACGCGAGGGAGGACAATATGTGAGAAGAAAGAGAAAGGTGTGAGCAGATGAAGAGAGAAGTAGATTTTAGAGAGTAGAAGGTGAGCGAAAAAGTCGAGAAGACTTAAGTGTACTCTATCAACAGAGACAGAAAGAGGATATGTGAGGAGAGAAACATTTATATGTGTATATATATATAGAGTCAGAGTATTTAAAAACCTCACAGATAGATAAAAAAGCAGAGAAGATGGACAAAAGGAAAATGCTAAGCCGAATACAATAGGTAAATTGATAGTTGGCTGAAAGTACTTTTCTGATGACAAAGCTTTGGTGGAGTGAATAGGGGCTGGTGCTGAGCACTTATGCTCATGGAAAGACTCCAAGAAAGAGACAGTCACACAGTCAACTTCCCAAACAGTCTTCACATCCATTTTTGCATCGCCTTTTAATCAGACCTTTCCTCCAGTGTTGCATAGACACAGCTGAAGTCAACATCACATCCGGTGTAGTAATGGTGCAATGGTGATTTCCAGTTTCCAGCGTGGTTTGATTGTTAATGAGCTGGCAGTTTGGAGTTTGTTTTCTGCTTGTACCGAGCCTGTGGCTCTATAACTAATGAGCCAGCGTTCAGCTTTAAATCCTCATTTTTCGTTTTCTATATATCATTTTTCTTGATATTCAAAGATGATTTTGCTTACTGAGCTGTATGCTCGCCCCCACAAAAAAAAACTTTATTTTTTTTCCACAACCAGTAGACAATAATAATTCATTCATAACCATTGTATCTGTCCCCCAAACTTTTCTTGCTTTGTTTCATCATAAAATTCATCACATTCAGAAATTGGGATTTTAAACTTCTTTCAGTCTGTCTACCCATCCCTTTCTTCCTTTTTCTCCCCCCTCTGTTCATCCCGTGCATCACATTATACATATTATATATTGATCTCAGTATTGCCTCTCTGCACATACCATCCATTCATCCTCCCTAAAATTCTCTCTGTCACTGCCTCACTTCCACCACCCCACATATTTTATCCCTCTTACCACCTTCTCCCTTCCTCTTGTCTGCTCCTACCCACAGATTATTTTAATATCATCCCTCTTTCTCCTCCCTCCCTCCCCCTTTATTTTTTCCCTCCCTCCTTCTCTCCTCCTACCCATCCCATTATATTAACAGTTGAGAGTGTGTGATTTCAATAGTAGCTCTTTCTATTAGCCAACACCGCATTAGTGCATTAAGTGTATGTGCACACTGCTGCTTGTTACTCAGTTGGACACATTAACAGCATGATGGCAGACTGCTTGCTGCATTCATGTAAAGATATAGGCACGCACGCACGCACGCACGCACGCAATTTGAAATTCTAACAGGCCCACACACGGTTAATTATGGTGTCCGATACACATGAATGTGTATCGGACACCATTCACAGGCTGAAAATCCAGCCATCTTCCACATACACACGAATGCACAAAGGGAAACTATTTAAGAATTGATATTCACTGAGTCAGAGTCTAGTACATTACATGCATGCTAATGTAGCAACTGATGAGTCACAAGATGAGTTGTTGTTGTTAAAGTGACAGCACAACTTAAAATATCACCCAAGTGAATCTTTGCCAGTTGGAATCTGATTTTGTTTAATATGTCATGTAGAAAGATAGATAGGTAGGTAGATCGATGATGGGATCAAGGGAAACTTTTTGTGGTTGTTTATGTGTGTGTGTGCGCGCACATGTAAAGACTTGTGAGTCAGCTTCTGGCAGGTGGATTGGAAGACGCAGGGGGTATTCAGGAATTGTATTGCTTCCTCGCAGCGGGTGTACACGTGTGCGAGCGGTTGTGCGTTCTTCACTATAAATAAAATGATGCCACTTCCCTCGAGACCCCACGGTACAGATAATGAGCTGGTCCTACACCACTCTTGCCTGTGCTTTCCCCCCGCGGCTGAAAGAGCGGTTCACATTAGGAGTTTTCTTTTAATGGGGTGAAGTTAGTGTTGGGAAACTAAAGTGGGGAAACAATGTATCCTTTTCCCTTAACCTTGTCTTTAAAGGCGCAAACAGGTGAATTATTGAACTATATTGCTGCAGCTGTTTTTCAGGCGAACACCTGTTACTCTGTGTGAGCACAATCATTTGAATGCGATTACCTTCTAGATTTGAACTCACATTGTGCTAGAGTGAATGACTGTTGACTAACTTAGTATAAAGTATAATGACTTTCTCTTCTATTATAATTTGTATTGACTTTTTTTGAGAGCAAACATCTGCAAACTAACTTCCCCTTTGATTTGATTAAAACCACTTCATAGCCACAGAATGTACACTGAACAATTTTTCTAACTATCCTAAGATCACATTTTTCTCCCTGATCTTTAGCAAAGCTCACTTAATGTTTCCCTGCATTTACTCTCCACTTATTTACTGTCACTTTTCTGTCATTTGAATCCAGTCACCTCCTATTCTAACAGCACAACTACTATTTGAACTAGTCACTTTCTATTTGACTGTGTTAACCTGTTGGTGAGCCTGCCTGAACAGCAATTTAGTGATGCTTGGGAGCACAATAAATAGATTAGGGTAATGTCTCACCATCTGCTGCACTGCTGTATCAACCCTGAAACAATTGTTGAAATGTCAGAATACATTTGTGCCATTTCTTGCTTCGTGGAGACACAGGGGCCGCTGTTGCAACCAGCTGTTTGATTCTCAAAATTACAATCAATTTAATCAGCAGTACAGTAAACATTCAGGGATTTCATCATATCAGCACTGCAGCAGAGACATTTTTAGAACACAGGGGGAAAAAAGCTGCTGGCCTGAAATAATAACTGTAGCTAGCAGATTTCCTCACCTGTTAGCTAGCATAAGCTAATGCCAACCCTAAAACCAAGCTGCAACCTCCAGGTCTGAAAGTCAAGCCAACTATAACTAGCCGTGAACTTGTTTTTGTGTTCTGACTGTTTTCATAATTAACACTTTCACGGTGTATTTTCAGTTCATGAAAGTTAATTAACATAACACTAAAAGACACTCAAAGGAGTTAGTCTTTTTCCATTACATTTTGTTTTAAAGGAGACCTATTATACTGCTTTTCCAGTCCTATATTGTAGTTCTGTAGTTCTCCTGTGTGGCAGCTGTTTTTTCTATACTGATTCTACATGTAGGCCTTCATTTCAGCCTCTGTCAGAACAAGCTGTAGATGCTCCTGTGATGTGATGAGCATATATGGAACACCGGCTCCGTCTGGCTCGGTATTACGTAGAAAGGAGCCGTTGGTAGAAAAAGCAGTTCAGAACAGGAGGAAACCTGAGGTTTTGGCTCACAGTGATTTCTTAAAAATGCTTTAACCTAATTTTGGCCATGTTTAACATGAACATCCAACATTATAACATTGTAGATAAGTCATAAAATGTGGGAAAGCATAATAGGTCTCCTTTAAACCTGTTTTTCACTAGCCAAAAGTAGCATCCCTATAAATGTCACGTAAGCTAGCTAGTGCCAACCTCTCGTCCCAACATGTCACATGTGTCACGTCTGGTTCTGAAAAATCAAGATGGCGATGGCCAAAATGCCAAACTCAAGGCTTCAGAATGATAGTCCACAAACCAGTGGGTGACGTCACGTGACTACGTCCACTCCTTTTATACGGTGTATGGCTAAAACTTTGTTAGTGGGTTATAAACTTTACCTCCAGCTGACATTTTAATGTTTCCAGCTGGGGCTCCTCCAGGCTGCATGTCGAAGTGTCCTTGGGCAAGATACCGAACCCCAAATTGCCCCTGTTCCACCATTGTATGAATGTGTGTGAATGTTAGTTTATGTTTGAGCACTTAGGCTCAGTGAATTAATGTGTGTGAATGGTGAATGCAGAAGTAGTGTAAAAGCGCTTTGAGTAGTCGAAAAGACTAGAAAGGCGTAGGGCTGTTAATTATCGAAGTATAATTTTCCTCAATAACAATATAATAAATGTTCAGTATATTGTCAGTAAGTATTTGCTTTAATTAATTTGAATCACAAACAAATTCTAACTTAATTTTTCTATTAAAATATTTGTTTTGTTGAGGAAAAGAGGCCTGAAAGATTAACTAATCATATTTCTTGGAAAAGGTAACAGTTTTGAATGTGCTACCTCAGATTTGTTAAGTGATCCACTGATTGGCATCAAGTGTTTGTCACATTTTGACCATAAAGAAAAGTTTAACCACATAATTAACCATCTGGTTTCTTTAATTTTCACTCAGGAGCAAAAATCTGCCTTTAAACTTGAAAGAAATAATGATTTGACATGTATCGTGATAATTATCGATATCGAATGATATGAAATATTTTTATCGTGATGACATTTTTGGCCATATCGCCCAGCCCTAGAAAGGCGCTATACAAATACGGAGCATTTACATTTACATTCGTCGTAAAAAAGAAACCAGTAAAAGGGTCTTGGCTACATATGATACAATACTAAAAGACTAAGGCTAAAGCTAAAAGCTAAAGTGTTATTTAAGAAAACTCTGATATAGTAGCATCTTGAATCCAACACACTTCTTTGGCTTTTAAGGCACAACATTACATCCTGCCCCCCAGGGTACAGGGACCCTCCAGGGGTTTTCTTTCCTTTCACATCCAACTATGGCTCTTTGGCTCTGTCATCTACAGTTCCACAAGCAACACAACGATCAGAAGTCCCATCTATAACAATGATGAAATACAGTGTTGTGAGCAGGTAAATCGAGCAGTTAATAATCTTCTACATAACAGAAAACCCCCAATTTCAAGTGCAGGTCACATCTCCAAACTTGCATACTGATCTTTGGCAAGCTCATATCCATCAGTGACTCATTAAAATGTCTGTGCACTCACGTTAAATACAAATCAGCAAAAAATCCCTCTAAGATTTTGAAAGTATGATCTGCCCGAGCTGCACTGGAGCCAACTCAAACAGCTTGACTGTGTAGTCATGAACAAAAAATATGAATCTAAGAATTATGAATGTTAAATTTCTATTGAAAGTGTGTCAGAGAGATATTGATTCAACTCTGAGGTAATTCGTGAGACCTCATTTTGTGGTGGTGTTGTGTGGTAAATGTGTGCGTTATTGCCCAGTTTTATTTATTTGCACATTAGTCTGAAAAACATGTCTTTCATGTCGAGGTGCTGAGTCCAAAATAATTGTAGATTTTTTTTTCACAAGGTTACAAACCACTCTGTTTTGTTTTGATCTTATATTTAGATTTGAATCCACTTATATTATTTGATTGCGTGCCTTTTGCTGCTATTATATTTATGCATGATTTCATTACTTTCTATTGTGCAGCGTTTATTTGCACATTAAACTTCTCACGTTGAAAGGCTCGATGGTGCAGTTATGATATCAGCACAGGTGTTGAGGGATTTCAATGATAACACACTCTCATACGTGCACCATCTTATGCTGATACATAATGTAATATGCAAAACATGACAGATTTGAAGTGGTCGCCTGCTGAGCTGATGATGCTCCTCTTGTGACGGGTCAATAAGCTCATACAGAGAAATAAATCAAAACACACATATGCAGACATACGCACACTGTGACAATTAAGGAGCACTGAGGAGTCCCTGCTCCTACACAATCCAATAAAAAAAACACACACACTCTTTGCAGTCACGACAATAGCTGAGCGTGCTTGAGCCAAGCGTGGGCACGCATTAATTTTGTTTGCCCTAGGGGAAAGTTGTCATCCATGTGTTGTCTCACAAAAAAACACTTCCTCACATCAGACTTTTAACCAAAACTTATTTCATAACCAGAACATGCACGCTCAAATAGTTTTAAAAGACTTTCAAGCCCTTAATTTGCTGCTAAGTTGTTTTTCATTTAACTGATTTAAAATGCTTTCCATGCAGGTCTTCTGAGATATTGCATGATGTATGAGGCTCATTTACAAGTGTAACAGTGGGAATATATGCCTAATGGGTTTGATGCTGGGGAATACCTGTTTGAAATTCAAGCTTGCTCTAACTCCTTATTCGGCAACACTGGCAGGTATGTGTATACTGTGTTTTTCTCAGTAGTGTGAATCTGTCCTCTGCCTACATTTATGAATTGAAAAACGAAACGTGGCTGAAATGTATGTAAGTTTAGCTCTGTGTGTGTGTTTTGAAGAATTCATGACATTTGCAGCTACAGTCGCACAGTGTGGCACAGGAATGCATACTGGAACACCGAGCATGAATGCTGGCAGGTGTCAAGCACTCATGTTGACACAGGCACCTGCCCCCCCCCCCCCCCCCCCCCCCACACACACACGCAATCATGCACGAAGCACTGTTGGATAGCACTTTTGTGTAACGGCAGGGAGAACAAAAACAGAGAGGAGAATCTGCAGGTGGCTGGCTTGGAGATCAAGTTGTCTGGTGCCTTCCTCCTGTGTATGTGTGTGGGTGTCACTGCGCACGAGATTTAGGTTGCTGAAGTGTTGCGGCTGTCAGAGGAATGTATATAAATATCATATACAAGCAGCAGGCCTGATTTGTTAATTGGAGAGGTGGTGGGAGAGAAAAGTGAGAGCTGAAGAGATCGGGATAGAGGAAGAGACACTAAAGAAGTGAATGATAGCATCAGGAGGGAATCTGAGGCTATAAAAATCATTATTTATTTATTTGTTCAGTCAATCCCTGGTTAAAATCCGTCATGCAGTAGATTGTTTGTGTGCGTAGTAGTAGTGAGTTATCAAATCAGTCTTTAATCATAATGACTGTTTCTCTCTTTTTCATCACAGAAGGTCACTAAAAATTAAAATTTGATTTGATTATAAATAGACAGCAACTAAGGCAGTGACTACCCCATACTGACTTCTTTGCCGGGAGTAATAATAGATACTAGATAATGAGCAAAATATGGAAGCTTTCTTCTTAACTGTCATAAATAATAGGAGTATGAAGCAACATGCTTGAGGTGTTTGTTTCTCTATTGATGTCCGTTTGCTGGACTGAACCTGCTACATGTCATAAGTCTTTGCAGGATGTTAAGCATCTCACTTACGCAGTTGTATTTTGTCTCTGCCTGTAATTGTCAGCTTTGTTTTTTAAAGAGTCATTAAAAGTTGGTTTGGAAAGCTGACGTTTTTTTCCTGTCAAAACATTGAAAACGAAACACTCAGTTCCCAGTCTGTATTTGTGTGAATCATTATTGCTCGATTTGTATTCAGGACATTCAAAGGCAGGTGAGACCAGATGGCTTTGTTCTGTGTGTTACTGTTTGTTCCAAACTGTGTGATACAGGGTAATAGAGTGGTGTGTGTGTGTGTGTGTGTGTGTATGTGTTAGTGTGAGAGAGAAAGTGATAATGCATTGACTGAGATATATTAAAGGCTGTAGCCTCAGGTCCCTGGCCTCCGGCCCCCTGGCCAGCCTCACCTCACTATCGGCTGTGTGTGTGTGTGTGTGTGTGTGTTTGCATGGACACAGATGTTACCTTGGTGAGCCGTGTGTGCTCATGCCTCAAAATCGCAGACATCATTTCACTAAAATTGGCAGTGTGTGTTTGTGAGCGTGCATTTATGAGTGTTTAACTGTACTGATACTGGTACCACCACCACACCATACCACCTCAATCACCTGTCATTCCCTGTCCTCCAGCCAGCCCTCTGACCTTCTTCCAGCAGCAGGTGCAGATTCATCACTATAATTGTAAATCTTTTCGTCCTAAGTGCAGCCTTTAATAAGGTTCCTCTTGAAATTTAAATTGACTCAGGCTCTGGGTTGGTATTACAGCTCTTGCCTCTCTAGCAGTGTCTGTTTCTGTGTCACCATGGTTAATTCATTGTCACCCTGAGCATGTAATACCTGCGGGGGGATGAAGGGTTGTATTTTAGGTTCCATCCTGTATTTTCCATGTTCATGTTCCCACTTGGTAACACTGTGAACAGAATGTCTGACTCTGTGTATGTGTTAAATTGGCATCAACTATCTGAACTATCTTGACACCATCTGTGAGTCACTGCCAGACACTATGAGTTCAGTAACACAGTACATTTCTACAGCATAATGGTAATATCATTTAAAACCTTCAGTGGAAAAATAACCAAATCTTTTGTAAACCAGTGGCCAGAATTGTGAGGGTTTGTTGATGGCAAACTAAGTTTAAATGGACAAGTTGACGTGGTTAAGCAGTCCTAAAGCAGATCAATAGTCAATCAGTATCTTCAATCTAGTGACTTGCAATCCAAGCCTTTATCTCGTCTCTGCCTGAGTGCTACAATGCGATTCTTCTCAATAAAGTTATTCCTCCAGTTACCAAAGTTTTAACCAGGGTCTAGTTTCACATAAAGGTCACAAATAGTGTTTGCGCCTCTCTCTTTATCACCACTCAGGTGCCCTTGAGCAAGGCCATTAACCCCAACTGCACCGGTGGAGCTGCTCAGTGGCCAGCAGATCAGACTGTGGTTGTACTGGGGCAGCTTCCAGGTGTGAACATGATCTGAAAAAGAGAGAACTGCTCTCACTGAAACTCCCCCCTAAATAAACAAAAGTTAAAAAAAACAAAACAACAACATTTAACTAATTATTGGTTTTCCGATCTGCAATCTAACATGCAATTTAAAAATATTACAAGTTTCTATAGTTTCTATAAAGAATGCTGAGGTTTTGACATTTTTAGAAAACTATGGGTGTGACGAGACACTTAGCTCACGAAATGAGATACGAAATTGGGTTCACAATTGCGAGACAGGATTTTAACACTGTTTTTGTTGTGCTAAATTAAATGAAAAGTTTGCACATTAAACAGTGCATTCTGGTCTATTTTTCAGCACTGTTTCATGGTGGATTTTTTTTTTATTTATGTAAAGGGAAACAAAATTCAGGTGGCAGGTGACAATTCAAAATGTATAAATATAATAGAATATAATGCAGTAAGGTTCTCAGGCATTCTGTATTGTGATATGTTTTCTCCTGTAGATCTTTTTCTCCTGTATATCGTCCCTGCTTAGTCAACACAAATGCAGGCATGATTTAGTCTTCCCTCCTCTTTTGTACTGTTTGTTTGGGGAAGTAATCTCTTTTCACCTCAATGATAAATTAATTCATTTTAATTCAGTGACAAACCCCTGGACTTTAATAGCTCCTGTCTTTCAGCAGGTTTTCTGCCCATGTTAAAAACTTTCTGCACATTCAAAATCTCTCCCACATATCTGTTCTCCTGTTCTCATGTCCAGAAAAATGTTTTAATATTAGGAGACTAACGTCATCATTTATTGAGAATTCTTAATACATAAGACTACCTAACCTATTCTCTGATGTGCATTACCACTTTGGTTCAGACTGAAAACAATTTTTCAGGGTCAGTCTCCTGGAGATTTCCTAACCTTTCCTCCTAATGCCACCTTTTTTTTGTTATTGAAATCTCTCTACGACTGCTGAATCGATTGCCTGAAATTTGGTATAGACATTCATAGTGGCAAGAGGATGAATCTTATGTCTGTAGTGGATTTTACTCTTCAATCAGGTGTTCATCAAATACCTGCAAAACTAATGTCATCCCCAGCAGCCTCAGCTACGCTTTGTGTTTAGCAAATGTTAGCTGGCTAAACTAAGAAGGTGAACCTGGTAAACATGTTGTAAACATGCTGTGCCTGAACACAGTCTTAAAGCCGCAGCTGCTAGGATGGACTCCTGTTTTGACATAACCTTCTTCAAAACACATTAAAATAAATAAAATAGCTAATCAAACATTGTTTGGGTTTTTTGAATGTGAACACATGAGACCGAGTGTTTTTTTTTTATTAAAGGGTATTTATAACCTGGACCCTATATGTTTTTGTGTCTATGTAACTAATTAGGACAACATTTTTTAAAATTGGTCCAGTATTGGGTGAGGTCCAGGTTGAAAAAAATAAATAAAACGATGTTACCCTTAAACACTGCCTCTGACTGTTAATTATTGATGCTAAATGCTGTATTATGCATAGTCATCTGGCCAAGTGCTGTTGCAAAGCTTTCTGAAACAATGCAGGCAGTAGTAAGGTGGTCTGGCTGAGTGATTTCCATGGCTTCAGTGGCAAGGAATTATTACCACCAGATGAACACCTTCTCTGCTACAATCTGCGTAGGGCTGCTGAAGAACTCCAGGGAATTAATGGCTCACTGGGCCATTAATTCAGTGCCTCGCATAGTCTCAGAGCTCCCAGATAAACTCTATGTCTATGGAAAGCTAATAGAACCACAGATTCAATACGACTCATCTGTTGAAGGTCTTTGAGACTTTGACACCTCTGGATGTAGAGCCATTTCTTTGCTTGATGGCATCACCAACATTGCATACAGAAGTATCATTTTGGTTATTTATACATTTATAAGTATGGAATGAAAAACGTGGACATGAGGGGATTAACTGGAGCCTCAGTATGCATTTTTAAAACGGACCTGTCTCTGCTTGCCTTGTTCTGTCATTGTATCTTAGTTTCTTCCTTTTAATTCCTTTTCTCTTTTTCTTTCTTCGCTCTTGCCTATATCAAACTCATCTGTGTCACTTCTATTCATTTGCATTCTCCACAATAGTCTCCTTCCCATTCCCTTTGTTTTTCATCTTCTATCAGTGTCATCTCTCCCTCTTTTCTTAACCTCTTGGCTTTTTTCGTCATTCGTCTTCTCTGTCTTCCTCTCCTCTGCCTCCCCTTCTCCTTCACATCATTTTTTGCCCACCCCTGCTCTTTCATTTCTTTTTCTTTCCCCTTCTTCCGCTTTATTCTCTTATGCCTCTGCTAAATATTGTCTCATCATTTCTGTCTTCTTTTCCTCTTGTTGTTTCTCACTTCTCTTCTTCATTCTCTTCGCTCTCATTAAATGTTTCTGTGTCATCTTTTCCCCCTTCCTGCCCCTTGCTCGTCCCCCCCCCCATGCTGTTTTTTCTGTTGTTCTCTTTCAGCCTTCCTTTTGTCTTTTTAAGCTCTCGTGAAGTGTCTTCCTCTTTACCTTATTTACCTACGTTCCCTCACTGTCTTTCTTTCATTTGGTCTACCTGTTTTTGTTTGCTTGTCAACAAACATATTACAGGCTACTATTCTATCCAGTGATGTGGGGAGCAAGCACGAGGTAAAACTGAGACAGTAAAGGGAATATCTGTGCTGTTTGGCGGTAATAAAGTCATCCTCATGATTTCTGATGGAATGTGTATAAAATCATGGAATATTTCCATTTGATGAAATGATTCAACAATAATATAGTCCTGTGGTTTTAGGTGGGTTTCAACGATTCATTCTTTCTATGTCCATATAGCTTCAGTGAAGAGTTGAGCCCTTTGATACTGTCACATGATACTGTTTAAAAGATGTTTTTAGTTTTAAGTATGAAAACAGAACTAAATACACAAGAAGAGTTTACTGTACTTTTTACTGGGTTAGAAGTATTTGCAACACGTCCTCATACCTAAATGACAAAACAGGTCGATTGTCAAGTGCCCCAAAACGACATACAATGTCATGTGCAAGCACTGGCAAGTACCAGTCCAGTGATAGGCTTACCAGAGCTTAAGTACATTATGTCACATGACCCAAGTCACATTCTAAGGAACACTTTGAAAACCCTGGGGAAAAAAAGCTTGTAGTTTGGTAAGGATTAGTCAACATAACTACTTGGTTAAGTTTAGGAAAAGATTGTGGTTTGGGTTAAAATAAGTATAGCCACGTGATGTGACGTAAGTAGCGTAAATAATCTATACAATGTTATTTAACTTAAAACAAGTCATTTTTGACTTCCTTTTACACAGGACAACGGTCTCCTGAGTGACAGTTCTGAGTTTACTTCATTGCTCTTTATACTACGTCAACTGTCTTCTTCTGCCACTAGAGGTCTAACTAACAATGTAAATATGGGTCATAATAAGCTATAAAATAATTTACCTATACTGCTATTTTTCTGGTGAGGACTCGCTGGTATTCATCTTGTAATTCATGTGTTGTTGTAATTAGTTTCTCTTGTATTTCCATGTAGTAAACTGCTCAAGAAAGCAGCAAAATGGGAGTACATGTGAAAGGAGAAGGATAGCAGAATAGACAGAGAGGCAAGAGGCTACACAGTGAGGAGAAAGAGAGAGAGAGAGACAGATGGACCGAGACAGAGAAGACAGGGTTAAACAGAGTGAGAGATACCCAGCTCTCATCCCCAACAGTCTTCATCCTGGTAAATTAACTTGGTGAGGTCCCACTGTGCCAGTACTCTCCTCATTAGACACAGACCACACGGCTGGCTGTTACAGGGCTGAGTCAAATTTTGAGCAAGTAAACAACTCTCAAGACCGACTCAAAACCAGGGCTTTATGTGGTCAGATCAATTTGACTTTTTTCTCCCGGTTTCCGTGCTCTTTTGATCAGTCAGAATTCATAAAAGATATTCATGTCCAAGCTTTGTTACTGTGGCTACAAAAGTACTACAAAATCAGATTTTTGTCCCTACACAAACGTATAAAAAGGTACAGTAATTTAAAACAGGTTAAACATAAGTGAATTTAATGTTCATTGGCTTATGTATACAGGTATTGTGTGTGTGTGTGTGTGTGTGTGTGTGCATCTAAACATGTTTGTGTATTTAATTTTAATCACCATCATCGACCCAGCCACTGTACATCTTACTCACAGTTAGCCTGTTACTGTAACTGTGTGTGTGTGTGTGTGTGTGCGCGCACGCAAGTTCTACAACATATCCAGTCCTCTCTCTGACACTGTTTTGTGTGTGTGTGTAACAGAGAGGCCGTGTATGTGTGTAATGCAGTGGGGTTAATTAGCTTCAGACCCCTGCCATCTATCAACCCAATGCTCAGACTCTGGCCCCCGACAGCTCCATTAACCGCCAGACACAAACGCACACGCACAAGCACACACACACACACACACACACACACACACACACACACACACACACACAGTCATGATGTGTGCATATGCTCATATTGTTCACATACACTATCAAATATCAATGCATTCAGAGGCATAACTTTGTTTTTCACACTACATTTTTATTAATAGAGCTTCAGCCTATCAGATAAGGCAGATTATCGTCATGTTGGTCAGGCTATGGTTTAAGGACCAGATCATAGACGCTCTTCTTTAGGTGTACAGTATCTTTTTAAGAGAACGTTTGGACTGGACTGGTCTTTTTTTCTGCCCCAAATATCCTTGATTTCCCTTGGACGTTCCAAGTGGCTTTTCAAAAGGTCAGTTTGCTGTTCACAGGTTTCTTTAGCTTGAAAGCAGAGCAGAGGTTGTTGAGTCTGTAACATTACTGACTTGGGAGCAGTTTCTATAGATACATGTCCAATACTCTTCAGCATCATTTGTTTGATATTGCAGCCTGGTTTTGCATGTTTTTTTAGGTTCCTCTGTGAGAGCGAGTAAAACTCCAGAGAGTGAGTTTCATGAATTTTGGTCTTCAGCAGGGAATATGCACGTAAAAAGCCACTGTCCCGGATCATTAGGTCTGTTAAGGTCTGTTATCCGACTGTTAGTTATGTGTACAGCTCCCCAGTGGGATTTGGCATGATGTATAGTGAGGGTGGAAACAGTTCCCCACTGTTGCAAAAGCCATTAAGGAATAGACGGGGCAGACCTGGACCATAGAAAGTCTGTTCTCTGTGTTCACTGTGATCAATTCTCTGCTTAAACAAAAGAATAAGATTTAATCTTTGCAGGATTGGCCAAATTGCTGTTCATTGGCAGCCACATGAAATATATTAGCTTGTGTTTGCTAGAGAAGAGCTCGGGCTTCCATTGGCGTTCAGAGGCATTTCAGTCACAACCACAAATCATCCTCATGGTGACGCTGCAGGAGAAGTCAGGGGATGGACAGTCATTAGGATACATTCTCTGGAGAACTTGAATGTCTGCACAAAAGACCATGGCAATAAAATCCCATAATTGTTTAGATATTTCCGATCAACAGAACGACAGACTGACATTGCCATCCCTAAAGCAATGCCGCTAGCGTGGCTTAACAAAGTGACTTGAGTGAGTTTGGATTAAGGGTGGTTAGTGCGACGTGCAAATTGACTGGAAATTTTGTTACAAGAAACCCAAACAATACCTTAGCCCGATTGATAGGTGTGTTTTTTGATATATTGATTATAAATGACGGTTTTAAAACTCATTTTCCACAATATCAATCCTGAAAATGCGCTTCTCTTCTCTCGTCCCGACAGCTCGTTGACACACACCGCTGCAGTGCCACATAGCCCCGCCTCACAGCACCATCGACTCGACTTCAATCGTCCCGGTTGAATCACTTTTATTTTTTTCCTGCCAGAGTTTCGACAAGTCCCGCCCTACTGTGTTGTGATTGGCTAGTATTTGTCATGCAAAGGATACCAGCAAGCCCACATACAAGCGATGGTGCAGAGCAGTGGAGCTGCCTCAGAGCTATCAGACCTGAGGAATCTCAGACAGCAGAGTTTCAGTTGATAGGAAACTACTTGACTAAGGTCAGAGGTAAATTAGCTAATGCTGTTCTGCTTAACACACTGTATTATTAACTTTAATTTCTAAGATAAGTTGATTAGATAAGTTAATATTTGACTTCAGTAATTTAATCAATGTTGTGTCAATTTTCTCCCATGGTTTTGAAAATGGTATGGAATATCGATATTGTTTGTATTGTATCGATGTTAGATATTCCAGTATTGTGACAACAGTAGGTGTGCGTGACAGCGAGAACGTGTTTCTAGTGCTAATTGAAAGTGCACATTCAAAAGCACACACATACTCTTTCCTTTTTTTATCATAAGTTCTTGCGTCCCCCCCACTACACACACACACACACACACACACACACACACACACACACACACACACACACACACACACACACACACACACACACACATATTCATTAGAGCAAATGGAATTAGGGGGATTGGAAGTATAATCTTCTTTGCTTGTGATGTGGGGGACCAAGCAGTTAATTTCTGCCTCTGACTACAACTCCAAAACTACTTGCTTTGAAAAGGCTGAAGTCTGTCGCAATTCGCAGCGCATGAATGATTTATAACACTCAAATGTCACATGCCATTACAACATGCTCAGTCTAAGAAGGTTTCTATGTGCCTATGAATGTGTGTCTGGTGGATCTATGGTTGTGTGACTATATATATTTGCAGAAGTATTCATTTTTAGAAAGCACAGGTGTGGTTGCGGAAGACAGTATTGGGTCTGTGCCTGCAGCAGACAATATTGGATGTCAATGAATCTGTATGTAGCTCTCGCTCTCGCCCTTACTGTTTTCTGTTCTTTCTGCTTTTCCTCCTCCTTACTCAGTAATGACTCTGGAAATATGACAAGAGGATGACTGTGCGGTGTACACAAATGTGTGTGTGTGTGTGTGTGTGTGTGTTTGTCTGCATATGTCTCAGTTTCCCAGCTGTAGAGTGAAATAACAAAAGATCAAAGCACCAGGTTTGCCCAGGTCACAGGATTACTTTCCCAATGCTGTTGTAAACAGACAAATATCTCATGTTCCTGCAGCCATGAATTCATTTCTCTTTGAAATGGATATTCACCTATTTAAATGCACATAGCGAGTAAAAGGACAAGTGAAATTGTGCGCATACACACACACACACACACACACGCACACGCAAATACACACGAACATAGTCACATATATACAGTGCAGAGCCGCAAACACATGCACACAAGACATTTTACGAATTACTTCCCTCTGCAGACCCAGCTTTGATTTTTTTTTGTTGTTGTTTATCTCTGTCCTCAATGAATTATACATACACGTCCTGAAGTTTAGGAAAGTTTCCAATTGTATTCCCCTGGCAGACAGGACTAATAAAAGTGCTCAAGTATCCCAAATGTTAACTCTCCCCAAGTTCACGGAGAGAAATGGAAGGGTATTAAACAAACAAAATCAGAAAAACTACAATAAAAAAAATTTGATCCAAGATTATATCTAACCATTTAAAAAAAAAAATGAGACGGCATCCACTTAGTGGAAGTCTTAGTGAAGTGAAGTGAAACATATTTGCTGTTTACACTTTCTACGCTTGTTGCCAGAGGTAAGCGAATGAATACTGCTTAGGTGAAGAATTCATTTTTGGGATTGCTTCGACCCAAGAAAGTCTAATGCATTTTTTGTAAACAAGCTCCTGAAAGAAAGCAGAAGCCGAAGGTCAGAAGAGTCTGGAGGTTCAGGGCTCTTTTATTCCTGCTTGCCACAGAGCTTCAGCACCACCAAAGAAGAAGGAGATCCTGCAAAACTCCTGACAGAACCCTGACCTTTTAAAATGGCAAAGACAAGTGTAGATGCAGGGTGGCAGGGGCTTCTAGATGACACTCAAAGGGAATAAAGACAGTGAGTTATGGGCTTTAAAGTCACACACACGCACGCGCACAGTCCGTCTTAAATCTCTTCATGCAGTACCAACGGGTTTTGCTGTGTTCAGCAATCGTAGACATCATTTTGTGTGTGTGTGAAGGTGTGGTTGTGTGTAAGAGAAAGACAGCTGACACACCTTATGTTTTGGTTTAGATTGAAAGTTAAGTCTTAACTTCCCATGAATGCCAATGAGACATCTGTCCAACATCTGTGTGTGTGTGATTGTGTGTGTGCGTGCATTGGCAAGTACAGGGTCTTCCCCTGCTGTCGCCCTATGTCAGGGGAAAAATCAATCTGCCAGTCAGCCATCTAACTCCTTCCGCCTGTTACGTTACCTATCACTAGCAGTATCTGTGTGTGAGCGTGAGTGTGTGAGTGTGTGAGTGTGTGTGTGTCCTCTCATTCTGTCAACCTCTGTCTCACCATTCTCCCATCTGCTTGTTGGGCTTTTTGTCTGTCTGTCCTCCTGTCTGGTCCCCGCTGCCTCTTTTGTGTCCGCATCAGACCTGCCTGTTAATCTGTCGGCCATGGCATTGAAAAACAACTTTGCACTACCAGCTTCCCTTTTTGTTACATCTCTGTCTCATTCCGCATTCTGATTCCCAATTATTTACCACTTTTGCTTCTCTCCCCCACACCTGTTCACTCTTCAAATCATTTGTTTTCTACTTTCAAGTCTCTGAGCCAACATAAGTCTACAATGCAGCAGCTGAATTTTAACATTTGTGATGACATCTTCTCCTCACATCCCAGAGAATTGGTAATCGCAGTAGCGTGGGAAGATTTTATAATTCTTACCTATACAGTGGGTACGGAAAGTATTCAGACCCCTTTAAATTTTTCACTCTTTGTTTCATTGCAGCCATTTTCCAAAAGTCAAAAAAGTTCATTTTATTTCTCAGTAATGTACACTCAGCACCCCATCTTGACAGAAAAAAACAGAAATGTAGAAATTTTTGCAAATTTATTAAAAAAGAAAAACTGAAATATCACATGGTCATAAGTATTCAGACCCTTTGCTCAGTATTTAGTAGAAGCACCCTTTTGATCTAATACAGCCATGAGTTGTTTTGGGAAAGATGCAACAAGTTTTTCACATCTGGATTTGGGTATCCTCTGCCATTCCTCCTCTCCAGTTCTGTCAGGTTGGATGGTAAACGTTGGTGGACAGCCATTTTCAGGTCTCTCCAGAGATGCTCAATTGGGTTTAAGTCAGGGCTCTGGCTGGGCCATTCAAGAACAGCCACGGAGTTGTTGTGAAGCCACTCCTTCGTTATTTTAGCGGTGTGCTTAGGGTCATTGTCTTGTTGGAAGGTAAACCTTCGGCCCAGTCTGAGGTCCAGAGCACTCTGGAAAAGGTTTTCGTCCAGGATATCCCTGTACTTGGCCGCATTCATCTTTCCCTCGATTGCAACCAGTCGTCCTGTCCCTGCAGCTGAAAAACACCCCCACAGCATGATGCTGCCACCACCATGCTTCACTGTTGAGACTGTATTGGACAGGTGATGAGCAGTGCCTGGTTTTCTCCACACATACCGCTTAGAATTAAGGCCAAAAAGTTCTATCTTGGTCTCATCAGACCAGAGGATCTTATTTATCACCATCTTGGAGTCCTTCAGGTGTTTTTTAGCAAACTCCATGCGGGCTTTCATGTGTCTTGCACTGAGGAGAGGCTTCCGTCGGGCCACTCTGCCGTAAAGTCCCGACTGGGGGATTGCTGCAGTGATGGTTGACTTACTACAACTTTCTCCCATCTCCCGACTGCATCTCTGGAGCTCAGCCACAGTGACCTTTGGGTTCTTCTTTGCCTCTCTCACCAAGGCTCTTCTCCCCCGATAGCTCAGTTTGGCCGGACGGCCAGCTCTAGGAAGGGTTCTGGTCGTCCCAAACGTCTTCCATTTGAGGATTATGGAGGCCACTGTGCTCTTAGGAACCTTAAGTGCAGCAGAAATTTTTTTGTAACCTTGGCCAGATCTGTGCCTTGCCACAATTCTGTCTCTGAGCTCTTCATGCAGTTCCTTTGACCTCATGATTCTCATTTGCTCTGACATGCACTGTGAGCTGTAAGGTCTTATATAGACAGGTGTGTGGCTTTCCTAATCAAGTCCAATCAGTATAATCAAACACAGCTGGACTCAAATGAAGGTGTAGAACCATCTCAAGGATGATCAGAAGAAATAGACAGCACCTGAGTTAAATATGAGTGTCACGGCAAAGGGTCTGAATACTTATGACCATGTGATATTTCAGTTTTTCTTTTTTAATAAATTTGCAAAAATTTCTACATTTCTGTTTTTTTCTGTCAAGATGGGGTGCTGAGTGTACATTACTGAGAAATAAAATGAACTTTTTTGACTTTTGGAAAATGGCTGCAATGAAACAAAGAGTGAAAAATTTAAAGGGGTCTGAATACTTTCCGTACCCACTGTATATACTGTACATCCCAGTAAAAATATGCATTAAGGTTTAAAATAGATGAGAATTATCACAGCCTGACTCACCTTTTTTTCTTAAATTTATTTTTCTGCTAGGGGGTAAAGAAATGGATTGTCTTGATGAATATTAAATTAAATTAAATTAATTAAGAAAACACCTAGTCCTCCTATCTTACACATTTCAGTCAGAGTCAGAGTGTAAAACCATTAACAGACAACCGACACAGTTTTACACTATTTTGCCTCACAATCATGCCACACATTTAATCAGCAAGCGTCATCCTTTCCTCAAGGTCTTCTTTTCTCTCTTCCCTTTTCTTGTCCAGATCCCCCAGATCAGCTACGCCTCCACGGCCCCAGAACTGAGTGACAACACTCGCTACGACTTCTTCTCCCGCGTGGTCCCTCCAGACTCCTACCAGGCCCAGGCCATGATGGACATTGTCACAGCAATGGAGTGGAACTATGTGTCCACGCTAGCCTCAGAAGGAAACTACGGAGAGAGCGGCGTGGAGGCCTTCGTCCAAATCTCCAGAGAAACGGGTAGGAGCTCTGGTTTTTCTTTTTGTGTTTGAGACTTAAAGGTGTGTATTCTGTGGAGAACAACAGAACTTTCACAGCATTTGTGGGGTCTGTCACTCCAGTGTAGGTTATGATTTGAATGGTTTTAGTGAGAGCTGAGATGAGGGCTACACTACCAGGAAAGAACAAATGTTAGGAGGCTAGTTTACTACTTGCCATTAGGATATAATAACTCTGATATGATGTACATAGTGCACTTTAAGGTATGATGCATGATCAGTGGGTTAGCCTGTAATTTTAGAACAGCTATTGCAAGAACAGAGCGAGAGCAAACCTGCTGTTTAAATCTCTAGGGGAACTCCAGGGAAAATTCACTCTTCGGGTAAATAGCAGGCTGTAGATTGCAGACTGTGACGATGGAGCATAGACAGAGAGTTATCATAGCAAGCATTTGATGGACACTGCAGCTGTCATCTTAACTTGTTTTTGTCTCTGTATGTATATAGTTTTTACAGTGGTGCAGGTGCTTCCATGCATTTTGTGCCTGGGAATTAGCAAAACATGCTCTTAACATCCAATGGGTAAGAAGAATCTTTAGATAGCACTAGTAAGTATATCTTGGAGATGTGCAGCTGGGTGACAAATTAAAGGACAAACCAATAGTGAGGTGTTGTACCTTGGCGTATATTCTACAGGTCTCTGGAACGTTACTGGAGGAAGTGAACAAAATTCTTCCAAAAGGTATTACCTCGTTTGGCTTTTGATGATGGTGGCTATTAACACTAACATGTTGATGCCCTTTTGCTATTGTCTAGTCATAGCTTAGTAACTGTAAGTTGGCGCAGCAGATCTGTCAAGCTTAGAATTTTTTAACATGATTGAAGTGTGTTTATGGAGCTGTAGTAAGATGGACATGCCTTGCTAATTACTGTATGTTACTACCGTGGTAATAAAATATGATTAGCTAACTAAAATATTTTGTAAGGTTGCAGGTTAATTTAGAAAAGCTCCATATAGGGCCGACACATCCACTGTGTGAGCCAAGTTGCTACTAGTCATCCTCAAAGCCTTTTTTCCTGTAAAAACAGACAAAAACAATAATTTATAAGCACAGTGTGCGAATAAAGATTACAAGATTACTAGACCATGATGTGTAAGAAAAGTAACGTTTGGGTTTGACTGGCTATTTAGCTGTGTCTGGTGTTTTTTGTTGAAACATGTTCAACTTTGCATAAAGTTGTCACTTTTCGTGAACTGACCAATCACTGTCTGGTAGGGCATAAAAAAAGGTTGAAATGCTACAGCAAACCCTCACTGTTATGCATGAAAGGTCATGATTATTGACTAGTTACAAACAAACAAATGAGAGACTAACCACCAGCGTAGACCATTTTTCTTGCACAAGGATGAATGAATGAAACCTACAAACATGTAACTGTTGTAACTGGAATTAATATCATACTACTAGTAAGCTATAAAGTATACTATTATATAAAACAAGAATGACAAAGGTAACATTATATAATTCATATAATAATAACGTTATACTTTTTAATTAAATGTTATACTAATACAGAATGTTATACTAATACTACTACTAATACAAGTTTGTGGACAGATCATCTGCATTGGACAGGTGTAGATTTAGACAGAGCCAGGATGCCAATATGTGTTTAGTGTGTGTTACATTATGTGTAAAGTGTTTGCCTGGGTTGCATGTCCCTGGTCAAAAAGTCCCACATGCCACAAGCCGCAAAGCTCTGATCTCAATAGAGTTTGCTGAGTCCATGTTTTAAAAGCTGTTTTCAGTGTTTCAAATTTTCAGAAAATAAGTTTTAATGTTTTACAAATCTTTGGCAATATTTTAAGGCCCATGACTAGTGAACAGATACTCTTCCACTTCCATAGTCCTCCATTTGTTTTCACATCATAAATGAACACAAAGTGAAGGAGCACACACACACACACACACACAGTATACATATACATATGGATGTAATAAATTCTTTGTTAATAAACTTGTGGTACTTGAACATTTAGGGGCAACTGTGTGCAGCGGGTTGCGTGTTAATCGTAAGATCGGAGGTTCAAACCCCAGCTCCTCCAGGCTGCATGTGGAAGTGTCCTTGGGCAAGATACTGAACCCCGAATTGGCCCTGGTGGCTGTTCCACCAGTGTGTGAATTTGTGTGAATGTTAGTTTCTGTTTGAGCACTGAATGCAGATGTAGTGTAAAAGCGCTTTAAGTGGTCGAAAAGACTAGAAAGGCGCTATACAAATACGGAGCATTTACATTTTTACTTTGCTCCTAAATGTCTTTATGTGATTTAGGAGAACAAAAAGTTAGCATACATACAGCCCTGGAAAGTGAAATTTAAGTATGTTTTTCTATAGTAAATAAACTAACAGTGTTATGTTGTAACAAAAAAAAAAGATTGTAATTGCATTTTTATTTAGAATAATGTACCTTTACTAGGACTAAAATCAAATACCCATTATTTAACAGATTCCCTCAAATGTTGAGTGATAAAACTGCCACTGTTATCATTGTAAACTGAATAAGCCCTGTGTTAGAAGGGACAGGTTGTGACAGTCAGTTGTGTTAAGAAGGCCATAACATTTCATTTATTCATTTTTACTAGGGCTGTCCCCGACTAAGGATTTACATAGTCGAATCAGAATCGTCAAGTCCTGCCAGTAGTCGACTGATAGTCGAATCGTGTGTTTTTGTGCGCGGCAATTGCAAGACTGTATGGCTGCAGCCTGGAGCTTGAGATTCAGTCAGCTCGTGTGTAGGCCTATGGGTGAGCTGGTGATCATCTATATTAGAGGTCACTAATAGGCGGACCAGAGTCCGGATCCGGACCCAGCCGCCGTCCTCTCCGGACCGCCGACCTACAACCCATTTATTATTGAGACTTATTACCTCGTGACGGAGCGTTTCTATTTTAACCCGCGCAGCTTTTCTAGCATTTACTGTACTGGTTTAGAGGACCAGGAAACTCACAGACCAATCGCATGTGCTCCAATCGTCTCGTGACGCTGCTCAGCCAATCAAATCTGTGCATACCGATGCTTGCGAGTCGAGTCCGCGAGATTCATCAGAGACGTTTTGGAAACACACCCGAATTGAGGAGACGAAAGGGAAAAGAGATTTCACATGACTTTTAATCAAGAATGTACAGATATTTACATGTACATTCCTCCCACGGGCAGTTCAAAACCAGAATATCTCATAGATCTCCAATATGCTAGCTGGAGCTCACGTTTCTCACTGAACAAAGAGAAAGTAGGAAAGTGGTAGCTCCGTAAGAGGAAATGAAAGAGAAGAGGAGGCATTACAGCTGTTCATTTGTGTGTTTATTATAAAATTGGTTAAGACTACACTTCATCACTTCAAGCTACACTTTTTATTACATTTTTTCTAAAAATTAGGCACTTTAGTTTACTTAAATTTAGAATTTATTATTTGAATAGTTATTATTTATTATCCTTCCAGTTTGATGTGAAAACTGACTGAAATATTATTTGATATGACAGTCCGTTGTTGACTAAAAACATGTGTTGATACAACTATAGGTTATAGTACTGAATGATAACGCAAGTTCGTCGTTTTGATGTTCCGGACCTTTGCTTCAGGAAATTTTCTCTAATTAGACCTCTTTGAAATCTAATTGAATACCCCTGATCTATATGTAACATGTATAGCTTAATCCTTTAGTCCAGTGACAGCAGATGTAAACAGCCATTTGCTTAATTCTGGCACATTGTATATTTATGTATTATTTATGTGCATTGTCCCTGTCAAATAAGCCTGAAACAAAAAAAGAGTATGTTGTATCTCTGTTATCCTTATTCCGCTATACAAATAGATATAACTGTGATATTATTGTGTCTCAGCTGGTAGGCACTGTGGACGTCTGCCTGCCACTGCCGCTTATCCTGTGTATGTGCCAACCCAACCCAACAACACACAAACACAGACACACACAATAGAATAGAATAAGCAATTGTATTTGCAGCGATTTCCCTATTAGGTGTGGAAACAATATAGAATATATAAATAAAAATGAGTCTTGGCGAGAGTTTGATATGTTTATTATTTTGTTCTTCATTATCACTGTCCTCCCGCACATTGGCAGAAATTGCTTCAGGATCCAGGGTGGGGATCTTCAGAAGTTATCTCCTGCAGCTCACCTCTTCCAACGTACCCTGTGTTTATAAGAAAAACAGAACAAAATCATACTGTTGATCTGCTTTCATAGTGTTTAGATTTGTTTTTGTTTCAGACAAGTCTTTTTTGTTAGCAACAAGTGACTTGCTCAGCACAGTAGGCTGTGCCCTATGCATGTGTTCTTTTTTTTTTTAAAGACACTGATGTGGTCCTTAGGTAAAATCAAAGAAAGAAACCACTAAAGTCTGTTATCATAAATTGCTATGGGTAACAAGTTAGTGTTAATTCGTCTAATTGAAACGCTGTTGCAGTTTAAAGTGTTAAAGTCATCGCAGATTTCATCAAATACATATACGTTAACGTCAGGGACACAACAATAACATAGAGAAATCTGCAAAGTATATCTATGGCCAAAATCATAATTTAAGAGTTTATATGTTTTTCAATTGATTGCGCTCACCTGTGACACTTTCTCCTTCTGCTGCACAGTAGCTCCACTTTAATCTTGAGAAGCTGCAGAGCTGCAGTCTCTGTTGATTCAACTTATACTGTAAATTTCCAGCTAAACTGAGTCTTTTTGAAGACCCTTTTCTCTCTCTCTCTCTCGCCTGTCATTCACTGGTCTTGTGCAGAGTTTTGCGTGCACGCCGTGCTGCCTACAACTGCATGCATGTCGTGGTTCCTTGCAGGTCTATTTCAAGTAGCCGGCTATTTAAAAACAATATAATATTCTTTGTGTGGTTCATCAACGGTGATAAATTATCCGAAAGTCCCGAGAGGTGCAGACAACTCGGCACAACACCAGTGAAGCTGGGGCTCCGCTCCATCTCTTCAGCAAGTGTTCCTCTTCCACCACTACACACATGCTACACCAGAGGTCACTAATAGGCGGACCACGGTCCGGATCCGGACCCAGCCGCTGTCCTCTCCAGACTGATTGAACCCGCGCAGCATTTATTGTACTGGTTTAGCGGACCAGGAAATTCACAGACCAATCGCATGTGCATTCCGATGCTTGCGAGTCGAGTCCGCCAGATTCACCAGAGACGTTTTGGAAACACACACGAATTGAGGAGACGAAAAGAAAAAGAGATTTCACATGGCTTTTAATCAAGAATGTACAGATTTTTACATGGACATTCCTCCCATGGGCAGTTCAAAACCAGAATATCTCCCAGATCTCCGATGCTAGCTGGCAGGAGAAGCTAGAGCTCACGTTTCTCACTGAACAAGAGAAAGTAGGAAAGTGGTAGCTCTGTAAGAGGGAATGAAAGAGAAGAGGAGGCATTACAGCTGTTCAGTTGTTAAGATGTGTTGAGTGTTTATTATAAAATTGGTTAAGACTACACTTCATCACTTCAAGCTACACTTTTTGTTTAATTTTTTCTAAAAATTAGGCACTTTATTTTAGTTTACTTAAATTTTGAATTTATTATTAGAGTAGTTATAATTTATCATCCCTCCAGTTTGATGTGAAAACTGACTGAAATATTATTTGATTTGACAGTCCGTTGTTGACTAAAAACACATGTTGATACATCTATACGTTATGGTACTGAATGATAAAGTTATGATAAGTTAGTCGTCTTGATGTTCCGGACCTTTGCTTTGGGAAATTTTCTCTAACTGGACCTCTTTGAATTCTAATTGAATACCCTTGCGCTACACCTACACATGCGCACTGACGACCCAGGGTTAGGGTTACAATTTTGGATTTATTTACACACTTTTAAAAACATTTATTGAAAGTTTTATTCTTTTGTTGTTGTTTGTTGTTTATTTATCATTAAACGTTGAAATGTGTTTGTAATAGGCTGTATATTAACTTATTGGGAGAAAACTGATAGTTCTATGGCATGTAATCTATGTAATCTCGGAAAAATCTATTTAAAACCAGGTTAGTTGCGAATGGATAGAAGGCTGGTATATGTAAATGAGACTGGAGCAAATGAGAGTGACAGAGTTACAGAAAGGGAGAGAAACACAGAGAGACAGATCACTTGTCTGCTTTGATGTAAAACTTAAAAGCACGGTCCCTGTGGTCCTAAGAGCATTGAGTTTGGGTGAACGCTGCCTCAAATCATTTTATGAAATCCTCCAAGTGATGTTGACAGATCAAAATCCTGTCAGTTTCTCTGTTTATGTCTCAAATGTTTATTGAAAACACATCACGTTGGATGTTGACAAATATTTACAGACTGACAGGGCTAAAGACACGTAAATAATCCATTTGAGAGAGGATCAGTTGAGATCTTTCTATTTTTATTGCTCTCTGTCGATCCTTTGCTCTCGCTTTCCCTCCGTTGCTTTTTCTGCATTGTTTGTGCGCTGCTGTAGATGACAGCTATGCGTATGTCTAGGCTGCTGTCTATCCGTCCATCTCTGTCTCTGTGCTTGTTTGGAGCCGTCTCGCCAGGGGCTGTATGCTGTGGCAGTCAGCACATAGATGTTTACTGTAGTGTCAGATCAGTGTGTGTGTGTGTGTGTGTGTGCGCCACAGTAAAGGGTAAAGCAGTCCTCAGCAATGTGTGTATTTGTGTTCTGAGAGTCAGCAGATAGTGCACTCTCTTGCCCTCTGTGTGTGTGTGTGTGTGTGTATGGGAGGGCGACATGCTGTGACAGCAGTCAGTCAGTTTTTTACTCTGCGGCTCTGCAGATGTGAACAGAACCAAGAAGATGAAGGGATGGGAGAGCAGAAAAAGGAGGGTGAAGAAGAGGGCTGTAGAGGGGAAAGAGTGACTGAAGGGGGTGTGTGTATGTGTGTGTGTACTACAGTTGTGAATCAAGCTGCCGAGGTGGAGAAATAGATGGGGAGAGACAGAAAATAGCAAAAGAATGGGACATGGAAGTGGAAACAGTGACAGAATAATGATAGGGGTCCTAATATAGATGCACAGCACTCCCTGCCACTGCAAACACACACACATATACACAAGCACGCACACAGACACAGGACATATAGATAGTGACACAGGTGGGAGTCTTGAGACACACTTACACACACAGAGCCACAGGGAATTTCTAGGTGATTGTTCTATGATTGCAATGTAATGATTGCAGCTTACAAGGCACTCTGCATACTGATACCAAACACCCATATTAATTGGTGTGTAAGTGTTGACTGATGACTCTTGACAATGTGTGCTTGCACACGTGAGTGTGTGCATGCATATTAATCACCAAAAAGTTTCAGAATTATGTGTTCAAGGATTGTTAGCGGGGTTAGAGAGTGTGTATGCAAGGGTGCCAGGGCTAGTTACAGGACCTGTTTAATTCTGCCCAAGTCATGCCTCCCCGTACTGGTCTTGTGCCTTTTCTTATTTAACAGTAAAGTAAAATATTTACTCCTCCAGTACAGTCTTTGAAACGGAATATGTCCTACTTATGTTTGCTGCTCTACAGCTGCTGTGTTGCTTTACTCCCCGGAGGAATGATGTAGAAATTTCTGCACAACTAATTTTTTAGCCACACGACAGTCAGCAGAATCTCTTTGTTTCAAAAGGACTGCTTTAGGGAGAAACTTCAGATAAGTTTAGATTTGAGGTTACAGCAATGAATGGATGCTGGTGTTTGAGACACCAACCTCCATGATGATCGCACCACTTTCTGTATTGGTACTGATGACCAAGGACTCTTGGTCTTCAGGATGAATTGTAGTAATTCACTGCAATTCAGTCTCAACAAACAGTAAAACAAGTGAAAGTTAAAACTGAAATTAATTGTGTTCCTCTGTCATCAGGAAAAAAACACGATGACTGTGTTGTATGTAACAGTGTGTAAATCATGATCTGTTACATACTGTTTATTTAATTTTACTCATTTCATCAGTGCGGTGCCTGTCACATCTGTCAGATCTCTCCTTCTCCATGGCTACCTGCAGCTGCACTTCCCCTTACCTCGCAACTGCAACTTCCACTATCTTCATCTACACTAGAAAACAAAAAGCGGAAAAAAGCACACATGCTTGTTACTTTGTGGCTATAACAACTATGTTGACACAATGTCCACGATACCCTGCTGTCTCAGCTGTTGCCAAAGGAGAGTGTTCTCGTTTGTGGGCAACACCAAAATAATGTTTCACAACAATTAGTATTTAATGTTTTGTTAGGCTATAACTAATCAAACCTCAGGTTTAGTAAAATGTTTGGGACAGACAGGAGTCCGGTCAATGGCTCGTAATTTAGGACTTTTCTGTTTTTTTCAGGACGTCTATTCACTCTAAATTGAACATATTTTGTAGGCAAGTATAGAAAAAAAAATCACAACACCCCTGTCCTTTGAACAGGTTTACAGGTGAAATGCCACTTTCAAGCAATTGTTACTTGTTTACTTCCACCTACTTCTGTGTGCATTGAATTTATCCATTGTTGAAGTGCTGCAACTTTTTCACTTTTCAGATGACTCACTTCAAAAGTCTCATTATTCTTCATTCATCCAGCAGTACAGCTGTAAAATGCTTTTGCCGTTTGCTCAACCATGCCTACATCCTGAAATACATTTACCGTGGCTTTTATAGCACGTGCAGCCTGTGTGTTGTCACTCCCAGATGTGGCTTTTCAGGCATGCAGAACCAGTAATAGACACAGCTCAGTGAGCATGGGCCAAACGTGTTTACTTATCATTAGTAAGTGTTCACAAACTCGGTGCGTAATGCAACGTTTTTGCTTTTGTACATAATAAACTGATGTAACCCAGTGATCAAAGGTTAATGAAAAAATAATGCAAAGGTCAACATGGGGCAGATTTGTCAGGGAGTGTTTTCAAAGGTATTGCTGGAAGGTAGTGTTCCATTTGTAGTAGAGAAATGTGTATCATGCCGCAACTTCTAGCAAAGACACCACTAGCAATAGGAAATCTGTCTCTTTTCCAAAACTTCCCTGAAGCGGAAGGTGTTTTTTCAAATATTCCTTTTTTCTCACCGATATGGAGTGCAAAATCAGAAGTAGGACAGTGTGTCTACACCTGGTTGTGTTTCATTTTATTGTTCGGCTCATTGGAAGTGCCATAAAACAGGTGCTCCATCCCAGGTCTTCCAGCTCAAGTCTCAGGTTTCCCTACTCATTATGCCACCCTGCTCTTGACCCCTGCTGTGGAAATTGCACTATATGAATCTTGCCATGCCAAGAGACTACAGCTTCCTATATCGAGCTGTTCGGAGCATATGGGTCACTTTACTATAAAACAAGAGGTGGTAGCGCACTCACAGAAGACAAGGGGATCTTTTAAATCAAGTCACGGCCGTTTCTCCTTCCAGTACCCTTCGTCACCTCCCCATGGAATCTATCTGGGATTAAAACTACCACATCTGCATTCAGACTCACTGCAGACAGAGGGAGAGAGTAATGTGTGTGTGTGTGTGTGTGTGAGAGAGAGAAAAGGGGACTTTGTGTCAGTGAGAGAGGCTGTGTGTGAATCTGTGTGTATGGCAACCTGAACCTGTAAGTGAAGGAGTGTGAGAGAAAGTGTGTGTGTGTGTGGACTGAATTCATCGGCTCAGAACAGTCACCTCCCCCTGACACTGGTGGCTCTGCAGAAGCTCTGGAAGGCAGTAATGAAGAAAGGAAGAAAATGAGCAGGAGAAAAGGGCTGAGAGAAAATAATTAAACGTTTATCTCCAGATTCATTTAATTAGTTCTCTGGCTCTAAACTAATCTTCCTCCTTTTTGCTTAGATTTGCCTCTTTAGTTCGCTTTCAGTCCACTCCTGCCCTCCACAATGGAGTCAGCCCTTGTCATTATCCAAGTCTTGCTACTGGCTTATGTTGTTTTATTCAGGCAAGAGGAATCATACTTTAATTGAAATGCATTGTGATGATTATTACACATAAAATATGTTGATTTATAGGTGTGTATGCAGAATTCATGGGCCACACTCGTGTTGGAAATCCCTTAGCTTGCATTATAGAAACTATAGTATATATTATTATTCATGGGGATATTGAAATGAATTAGTAACTCATCTGCACAGTTGCAGCACCATTTTTACAATATAATGATTTTAGGAAATTAACTTGATTATACTACATTACAACATGCATTATAAATAATATATAATGCAGTGTTAATTAAAGAACTTATTGTGTTGAGACAAAGAGATTGGTGTGTTTTACATGCTGTATGGATTCTCAAATGTATCACACAGTGTTTACAGTGATACTGTTAAACGAAAAGTTCTCTAACACACACAGACACACACACACACACACAAAAACACAGATAAATGCTCAGGAAGAAGCAGCACAGAGCACACAAACACACTCTCTCTAACTGACAGTCAACTGACAACGTATCCCCCTCGAGTCGGTTTGTAGCTCTGTTTCTTGTCCTTGATTACACTCCCCTCACAACCTAAGACTAATACTATTCATCAACGCACGCACGCACGCACGCACGCACGCACGCACGCACGCACGCACGCACGCACGCACAGTGAGCGCAAACCCATCCATTTGTAACTAATTACACCAGCCATCTCAGTGTGAAGCTTTCTTTGTTGTCTTCATGAAAGACCCCAAAGTCTCTGTTGCTTGTAGACTTGTTTATGCTGTTGGTTTGTGGTCTACTTGCCCTTGTTAAATTGAGTTCTGGTATTTATAAAATCTTACTGTTTCCTGGAATGAAAAATGTACACAGTATTTGCTTTCCTTTGTGTGATTTTACTCTAAAATATAAATTATCTTGAAGAGGTCATTAACATCTTTCTTAGTCTCCAGATTCTATTATAATCCGGCTGATGTTAGCCTTATGTTGCCTATCTCTCACCTGGGTGGAATTGACAATATCTATTAGGAGTTAACAGCCCTCTGCGGATAGCATTAGTATTGCCAGAGGACGTCTAGAGATGGTAATTATTACCTGAGCAGCTCTGTGAATTTCAGCCCATCCAGCTGAAATGGCAATTTTTAGCAATTTTCCCCAGCCACCCCAATATAAAGTCCAACAGAAATTACCTACTGATTTCCAGAAAACTCTGTAGTTGCCTGCAATGCTTTTTCAACCTGTAAAACCACCCAGTTGTTCAGCCATGTCTCGGTGACTTGCCTCCTACAAAGCAGTTTTGCTGACATGCAGTACATAACGTAGCAGATTTCAAAGCCCTATAGCTAGAAACATCAATTTGTCTCGTTTGGGCAGAATCATTATGGCAAGTTTAACTTTCAGAGTATACTGAAGGACAACAAAAGCTCACTGACCGTGTAAAGGGACAATGCAACACATGCTACAGACTGTATAGGCTTTCATATGATGATGACCGTGTTGGAATGTGCTTTAGTGCGTCTACTGTACAGTGCTCTGTGCTATCAATGAGATGTATAGAATCCATTTCAGGCCCAGTGATTTTTTTTGACAGAGGTGAGAACTCCTCATATTCCCTTATGACAGGGTGAGAGAGGATGCTGGGCGGACAGATAGGGGGAAAGAAATAGGGTATTGGTGTATGTATATGTGCATGCCCTCTATTTTCTGTCCCTATTTGGCCTCTTCGAGTCCACCAAGAGATCGGGGAGAGAAAAAGCTCAGCCAGTTGCTGCTAAGCCCCAAAAGTAATTTCAGCAATATTACTGCACCAGTTGGTACACATAGGTGTGTGTTTGTCTGTGTGTGCTTGTGTGTGCATGCATGTCCCCGACTATGTGTGTTTGTGCAGCTTTTGCTGGCATATGTGTGTTGTTATGGATGCATGTCTGTTTACATGTGTGTATAAGTGTATTAATGTGCGAAGGGGTACGTATCTCCGTGTGTGTTTTGTGTCTGTGTGCTATTTTGATGCGAGCGTTCTGTGTTTTCAGGGAGTAGGAATCTGCCTGCACAACTTAAAAGCACTTTCAAGCCTCTTCGCCGTTCTGCTCCAGTAACTTAAGGTGTTTTCTCTTTCCTTCCTCATCTTTTTTCTTTTTTTACTTTTCGATTTTTCATCTCTGCAGAAGCGCTCTGAGGTCACGGTTAAAATAAATGACAAGAACCACCGTTGGCTGGCACACTACAAAAAATAATACTTGCTTGACTCTAAAACCTCAAGGTGAGAGTCCATCTCAAAACTAACCAACTAACTATACTCCATACATGTGACATGCACATAGTAAGTTGGTTTAAAAAAACTGAAGGGATAATCAGGAAAAAGCTTATACACAGCACAATCATACCTGCTGTACATACAGATAGGGACAAGGTATATTAACAGACTCCGACTCTAAGTAAAGCTTACATTTATTCCATATCAGATTAGTGAACTTCACTTCCTCTCATTTAAATGCAATCCTCTTTCAGTGCATCTGTTAAAAAGTTTCACCATAATACAAACTGTCACTTGGATGATTTTAGGAAAAGGCTTAGCATAGCTTAGTGGCTTTAAGCTGGAAGCGTCATTTGTAGGAAATTAGATTTACAGTCGGCGATCAAAGCAGAATTTAACTTTGATGTTGTCAACCTCTCATGATCACATCCAAACCATTGTATGTTGATGCAAAAATGCTGAGAAAAAGAGACTCCTTATTTCTGCTCAGCAAACGGATGGGGGAACACAAGTCATGAGACCAACTGCAATAATGAGCACTGAAAACACCACAAAGGAAAGTGTGATACTGTCATGTTGGATCACTTTGAAACTTACTGCAATAGAGAGGAAGAAAGCTGATTCTGTTGTTTCTTTGTACATTTCTTACCGTAAAATGAATGAAATGAAACCAATTAGAAACCAGTCTTGGATAATAATAAGAATTCATATGTAAATGTCCACTCTTCAATCCTAGTTTGAACAAAAGGTGTGCCACACTGAAATTTAACATCCCGAAAGTGAATGTGAAAGCTGCAATATACTTTGTAATGTTAAAAGATCTCTGGGACAGTGAGCCAATACTTGGTGAGCTAGACAGATGCCTGCAAGGCAGTCTGGCTTGTAAGCAATCATGACCTCTCACTTTATTATTTATTATTATTTGGGCTGGAAACTTCACCTGCATCGTATCACAAAATGCACTACTTCTTTCAGGTCATTTTAGCCTCATTTAATCCCAAGTACTGTATATGCAGTATACCAAAGGGCTCTTATTTAGCTTAACCACTCTGAAAATATCACTGTATAAGTTTTAAAACTGTATGTTTAAAAGGAGGATTTTTTTGAAAGTTACTTACAGTAACAACAGTAAGAAATGCTGAATTCAAATGCACAGGTGCTCTATCATGACTTTGAAAAATGGAGGCAGCACTTGGAATGATAGTAAAGGGAACATAATTAATTACATTTCTTAAACTCATGTCAATTGGAACAATTGCTCTCCAAGGACAATTATTCAGGTTTGTTTTTTCTTTTAAATGTTCTGGGAAATATCAGGTTTGGGTAGGATTGTCACGGATCAGTTTTGGTTTGGGTACATCTTGTTTGAGTCATGAAAACTCTTAACTAACTACTACTGAAAAGTTTATTTCGAATAAACAGCAGGAAAACTGGGTAGTTAGCACAACCAGTGACTACTGCCTGACTAAATAAACCAGCTGCAGAAACCTTAATCTAAATCAACACAAAATCAAAGGAAAAATGCATCTTATAAATTTCTTGGAAGGTCAGTGACCAGTAATTACAATTACACAGATTAACATTCAATGAGACTCATTCAAACTTAACTACAGTCCTTGGTTAGACTTTGAGGAGTAGAACAGAATACACAGGGCCTCACACACACACAGACAAATGAGTCCTGCTGTCTTCCACCTGGCAGGGCCAGCGACTGGAACGCTGATGAACTTACTATGGATGTCTTTTGTTACTCTGTGCCTCGCTGCTAATAAATCAAACTTAGATAACTACACATGCATGTGCACGGACAGCTACTCATATCGTCCTTCTGTCTTCTTCTCAGTTACAAATACACACTCATCCACACACACACACACAGTCACATAGCCCAACAGGCTGATGGATGGTGAGCTGGCAGAGGCTGATTAGCTAGGAGTGAATGGGGCAGAATTACAACTCTGTCTGCGCCGTGATTGCATTGTTGCTTTGACAACGATCCATGTCGGATTGCTGGAATGCTGGGATTTGGGAAGAGTAATCGATGCTCTCCATCTGTCTCTTTGTCTGTTTAATTCTCTCCAACCAGTTTCTCTGAGTTGTTTTTTTTGTTGTTTCTCTGTGGTCTTCTCCTTCACTCTCTTTTTTGCTCAGTGCTCTGCCATCCTCTGTCCTTTCCCCTATCCCATTCTAGTGTTAGAACTACAAGCTTATTGGGTTCCAATTTGCCTTAATCACAGTAAAATGTCCTTTTCCTCCTTTGACTTTTTCACACCCATCTGTCTCTCTTGACCCCTCTGTTGTCCTTCTCGACTATCCCAATGTGTCAGCCATCCGTACTTGTTCCCAGGCTTTAAAGGCATGAACAATCTTATTCTCAACCAGGCATTTGTGTGAAATTAAAAATGTTTTCTAAAGCTGAATTTCCAGGTTCTGCAAAACTTCTTCGGCACATTAAAGACCGTGGGAAAAAAACGCTCAACAATATCACAGAAACCAGAGTTTTTACCGGTCTTCAACTCTTCTAACTGAAGTCTTAAAATCCGATTTGAATTTTGGCAGCCTTTTTTGTCATTTATGTTATATTATCTTATATATTATATTATCTGCTTTTTTAGAGATACATATTGAGAAGAAACAGAAGAATATAATGATAAAACACGCTCAGTGTTTTATCATTATATATTCTAAATAACATCTGAGAGCAGATGGTATACATTTCCCCTGCAGGTCTCCAGCCTTCTTTTGCATCTTTGAAAACTTCTTTCTACCCCTTAAAGTTTAACTTCTGTTTTGTATTTTCTTCAAGAATTCAGTGTGAGGATGTTGATGTCTGGCCCAGATGGAATAATTAAGTGCAGCGAGATGGAAATTCATATTGACTGTAAGGTTAGAAAAAAAAAGAGAGCAGTCTGAAAGTGAAAACAGAAGGAGAGACCTACAGTATACTGTTTCAGTGCAGAATGACAGACAGAAAGACATATGCATGAAGTGCACTGACATTTCCCCACAATTTCCTCAAGGAAAACTGAAGCTCCCCTCATCTAATTCAATCTGTACACCATATATTCTCCGTCTTAACGTAGTCTCGGTTGTAAAACGAAAAGTCAGTCGAATCTCAGCTATCAAAGTCCTGTGCTATTCTTACATTGGCTGCCCTCATATTTACATCTAAATGACTGTTGATGGTGACAGAAGTTTTGCCGACCCAATTATGCGATGGTGTTGACAGTGGAACCTGACAAATGATGGGTAATGGCTGAGGATTGGAGGCATTTCCACCACTCTCCACTCTAACAAACGTAGCTGTATCGCCGTAGTTTGACTCTGACAGAGTAATTTATTCCCTCTCCGCCAGCATGGAACCACGGATTTAAAACTTTAACCACTTACCCAAGCCTTCCCCATTTTTCACTGCAGAATGAAACTGTTATTATTCAAAAGAGAAATGGGAATTTATGCAGGCTTAGACATGGCCTTATATCTTCACTTACTTTTTCGTCTTTCCCTCCCTTTGCTGCTTTTGTGTTTTTCATTATGTGGTTGTGGTGCTGCAACGCGTGTGTTTAATTTGTCTTCGGTGAATATTTCCTGCCTGTTTCTGCATCTCTTTTTTTCGGTCTGTCTCTCATTGCTGAAAGTTCTGACACCATGAAAGTGGTATAAATGAGTTCACAATGATCTGTTAATTCAAGTGACAGACGCTGGCATGGGGTTCATGTAAATTTGATTCAGGCTTTCAAACTCAACAGAGTTAATTCACAAGGAAGACAAGTTCAATGCCAGGTATTCAAGATTTTAAGATAAAAATTGCATAAATATTTGATAAATGATCTTGATAAAATATTTCAAAGTCTGGCAGTTTTGAAGTGGTAAGGTATTTCAAAGAGATCAAAAGTCACATGCACAAGTTGTCCAACCTGACTAGATGCCTGAATTAATTTTTTTCCTCTTGTCATGCTGCGTTACATAACTTCTAAAATTATCTGCTTTCTTTTTGATAGAAAGATCATATGTTTTATATCATTTTCAGCTCCATTAGTATGTGAATGTAGCTGAGGAAACCATAAGTAGCGTTATCACCACATCTTTTGACAGCTTGTGACTTTGCACCAGCGTTTTGAGAATGGTGTTGAGCTTTAGCAGCTGGTGGTGGCACCTAAAAAGATTTCCATAGGCATGTTTGCAATGCCCGCACGCAGACATTCATGAGAATGCTTGTTGACGCTTGATTTGGGTGTGAACATGTGAGTGAGAAATTCACAGCCGGAACTTTCAGTGTTTCATGTGATGAGAGACGGAAAAAGGGGTGATAAAATAGAAGATGCTGGACAAGTGATGAAGGATAAAAGGAGAGAGAAGAGATAAGCTAAATTAAGCCAGGGGGAGGGGGTGAAGATGGAGAAGAGGTGACAGGACTGGAGATAGGAGAAAGAAGAGAGCGTAAAAAGAACAGCACATCCTCCAAACCTAAACAGCAACACTGGTTGTTTGTCACTGCCCTCCAAAATGACATCGGAACATTTTCTGATCTTCTATCTGCTACAAATGACCGTTGCAAAAAAAGATTCATACGACTCCTTGTTAACGATGGAGCAAATGTCTGTGGAAGTTATTGCTTGTAGTAATGTATCCACAGAGGATTATCACCTGACTGCGCAGTTCCGCTCAGCCCTACTGAGCGTTATAAGCAGGGCTGCAGCTAACAATCGTTTTAGTACCCAAAGCTTCTCACAGATTATTTCATTGATTCATCGATGCATTTTAACTTATTGTTTAGTTTTTTTGGCCTGTATGTACTGCTTTGGTTAAGTCTCACCACTCTCAATAACCTCTTTCCTAGCTCAGCAAGAGGCTGTCTCACGAAACTATCTCTAAAACACCCTCTACACTACCCGCCAAATCCCCAAAATATGTGAATAGTACGAGAAGAGATTATGAAAGAAAGACAACATGAAGGACTGAAAGAAAAAGAGATCAGAGGAAAGGGTAAAATAAGGAGAGAAAAGAAAGTAAGAGGGTGAGAGAAATCCAGAGAGCAAAGGTGAGTGGATAAAAACAATCAAGAAAAACAGTGTTGCGTTCACTTTTCATCTTTTTTACTTACAAACACGCATACTTGGATGCACACATCAATTTGTGCAACCCATTCAAAAGTCTAAGGAAGCTTATACACACAGATCTTTCTTATGCTCTTTCCTTGTCAAACAGACACACATTAAGCACCTATTTAATTGCCATAATACAGCAATATCACTTGAACATTACTGTTATGACCTGGCTCAAAAGGCCACAACAAAAGGGAGACACACCATGGTAAACGTTTAACATATGTTTATTTAACGAAAATAAGCCAAATTAATAGTTATTTCGAATTAACATAGTTAAAGTATGAGGTATGTAGTCTGTGGTTTCAGTAGTGTCTGTGCAGGATGATGGTTGCATGAATGTATGTGTGAAGATGTTGTAATATGCAAAAACAAGATAAATACCACAAAGCAATAGTCCAACCAAAGACAACCAAACTAAAGGGGAAACCAGGGAGCCGGCTCGCAGGGAGGTCTGACTTGACCTCGACAGCAGCCTCCTGCAAAATGAGACAACAGGTTACAAATAGCCTACACTCAAGACACTGGGCCCAGGTGCTTTCAGTTATCACAATCAGCTCTTGAGCCACAAGAGAGAGAGAGAGAGAGAGAGAGAGACCACACCCCCACTCATGACCCCACAGGGCATCACATTACAAACAAAAATTGAAACACACACCATTACACCGTGGTGTACATTATACTGCCTGCAACATCCTTGGAGGGTTGCACAGACATCCACATGCTATCCAATGTGGATGATCTGATTGCTGATGGGTACTGGAATGAAATCCTCAGAGCCATTGTCAGACCTTATGCTGTTGCTGTGGGCCCTGGGTTCCTCCTGGTGTAGGACAATGCGCAGCCTCATGTGGCCAGAATGTGTAAGCAGTTCCAGATGATGAAGGCGTCGATGCCATTGACTGGCCCTCACGTTCCCCAGACCTGAATCCTATTGAGAACCTCTGGGATGTGGGATGTTATGTATCGATGCATCTGATACAGCCAGGCAGCGCCACAGACTGTCCAGGAGCTCACTGATGCCCTGATCGAGGTCTGGGAGAAGATCCCCCAGGACACCATCCGCTGTCTCATCAGGAGCATGCCCAGACTTTGCTGGGAGTCCAAACAGTTGGCACATTTGGGCGATACACACTACTGAGTTATTATAAGTTGCCGTAATAAAAGTCACACAAGTTGGATCAGCCTGTGATTTCAATTTCTTTACTTGATTTTCGGTGTGATTTTGAATCTAGCTCTCAATCGGTTGGTGATTTTGGTTTCCATTAACTACTGTTACGTCATTTTGTTCTCAACTAATTGTACAATGTACAGTAGAGTTTGAACTGTTTTGTTCATTGAGATTTGATGAAGTGTTCCTTTTTTGAGTAGTATATTTAAATACTGTTTAAGATATGAAAATGTGAAGCAGAGGTGAACATACCTATTGCAGACCTATACTGAGACCACTCCCTTCTTTCTTCTTATCATTAAACTTTGCACTTGCTAAAACTACATAGATGTACAAGTGTGTTTGTGTGGAAGGCATTTACCCATCAGCCCTGTTAGGTGGAAGCGTGGGCAGACAATTGGCAGAAAATATAACATGGTAAATCATTACAAATTCTATAATGGCTTGATTTACTGGATGGCTACTTTTATTTAAAGGAGACAGCAATGCACATTTTCAGCCATTAACATTCTAAATGGGTTCAGGTTGCAGCACTTGCCAGCAGCTGACAGGAAGTAAAACTTGGACCTAAATTATTTCCTGGCGACACAATCCCAATAAAATTGGATCATTCAGTTGCTCTCATTGTGTTCAGAAGCTGGTGGGAAGTTCCAAACATCTGGGACTTTCATCTTGGATGCCAAACCTTGAAGACAAATGATAAACAAACACTGGCATCCTGCAGCTTCAACTAAGCAAGATTCTACTCAAAATCTTTTGAAACACACACCTTCTGTAGGCTTGAATGGTGCCTGTAAAATGTGTGTACTCTGTCGTGCAAAATACTGTACCTTACCATTAGGGCTGCAACTAATGACTATTTTGATAGTTGATTAATCTATCGATTATTGAAACAAATAATATACTTTTTGGATTATGAATGGCAAAACTTCCACAATAGCTCTTACTTAGCTATCAGCTTTTAAATTAAGCTTGAGGTTGTTTTAGGAATGTGCTAATTAACAATAAAGACAAGAGAATGAATACGGCATTAAAAAATTAATGAGTGTTCCTGCTGCAGCAATAGAAAGTTCCACTGAAATCAAGTCCTGTCATGGACCAAACCGGTATACACAGCAATACATTTGTGTGCGCTACACTCATCTGAGCAGCTGGTCAGCTCATTTATCTAAATCACACTTTAAATGTTTTCCTACAGTTGATGGGTATAAAGTTTAATTTAAGCTATTTAATTTCACCTTTGAATGCAATTAACCGGTGCGGTGATCGCTCAGAGGACAGGAAAGAGAGCCAGGAGAGGAGCCATGCTGGCCCAGCTTGGACTTAATTCTGCTCCTAAAGAGCCGGTCTGGACAAAATGGGACTTATGTCAACCAAGCAACAGAATTCATCACCTGCCCCATCAGCATCCTGTTCTGAGCTGTCAGCGCAAGTCTCCAGCAAGATGAGAGGAGGTGGACTCTGTGTTTTACATCGATGATGGTTGATGCTCAAACACAGTCAGGATGGACTCTGTTTCCCAAATGTCAGACTGTTTATTGTGACGATGAAACCATATTATCATCTGATTGCAGCTGTTTACATTCACCTCAGATGCATATTCAAAACATGCACTGTGGAATGTTCGGGGTGTATACGTCTCTGTATGTATATAAATAACTGTATATATTGTTTTATTTTATATGTTTCCATATTTTAATATAGGCCTACACTTAATTATATGTTGTGTGTGTAGCATGAAGGAACTACAAATTTCGTTTCATTATGCAGCCTTGTGCTGTATAATGACAAATAAACAACCTTGCACCTTGTAATCATTGTAAAATTTTTATAACCTTGCATAAGGATGTTGATTCTATAGTCTGCAAATGATCATGGTCAACATTTGTGGGACATCAGTCAACATCAGCGGCAAACTGCCATCTGGTTGTCATGGCAATTTTATTCAGAAAATCCAAAGAAGCATGCTCTGGCTTATTCACCACTTCCAAAAAACAATAGAAACACCAGAGCATTTGGATAGATTTTTTTGCTACGTGTTTTCACAGATATGTTGTCTTTGCTGTCATAGTCAGACGAACATGTTGAGATCCTGTAACTTATGTGCTGTGGCCAGCTTGTATTTGCAGTTGAACATAGTTTTTTTTTGATCACTGTATATCTCCACAGTTTGAGGGAGTTCCTACTCTAACTTAATTCTTTAGATAACCCCTGACTCATTATATAATGTATCATACACGTATCATATTGAATACATGTCGGGAGGATGTGGGCGAAACAGTTTTTCCCCTATTCAAACTTTACTTGCTTTCATTCTTCTTTTAGTTTTTCCTTTCAGTTCTTATCTATGAGTGAATTTCTCTTGGTCTCTCTCTCTCTTTCATGCTCCCCGTTTTCCTCTATCTCACACATACACACACATAAAAAAATGCTATCCTTTGATGTGAGATTTTGAGGTTAATATGTTAATTTATGCAGGAATTTAATTACAGAAATACATGATTCATGTTTTCATTCTTCTTTCAAGCAATTTCTATGCCCAAAATACAGCAGCTGGTATGGATAGTGAGACTGCAGGGCTTGCTCATTTCAACTGTGGATTCATTTATTTTCTGGTATATATCAGGTTTTATTTATTGGACAGATGGGCAACCAAAGTACCTAAACATAGACTGACATCCGGTGAAATATCTAGTTAAAATGAAAGAGGTGAGCATTACTCATGCATTGATTTTTAAATCTATTCCTCACAAATTATTTATTTAGTCGTTAGGTTGGATTCATTACTTGAATGTGTTTTTTGGATTTGGCTGCTGTGTTGCTATGGCAGCAGAGACAGGGAGGTGGAGGAATGCAGGCAGAGAAGCAAGGATGGGGTGGCAGAGTTTGTGTTTGTGGAGGAGAAAGTTTATGATGTCAGACTTGGTGTCCAGCAGAGTGTTCCTTGTTGCTTCCAGGGAGGTTTCTTCTCATTTTACTTCCCACACACAGATGCATGCTGTCTGTGTGTATGAGTGTATACCCAGTTTGAATTTGAGACCTTTTGGAAAACGCAGGTTTTGTTTAGGGTTAAGGTTGGGCTTTCAGGCTAATATTTGAAGAAGAATTTAAATGTTTTTATAAGGGTTATGGTTATAGTGCAGTTTGGGTGACGACAAATAACAAAAAGTCTGCACAAGCATGGAAAACTAGCACGGAGTACTAAAAGATGGTGTGCACCTGTTCTTCCAGGAGGCTCTGACCCTATTCTAAATTCATGAGGTAGAAAATACAAGCAAATATATTTCTCAACAAACAGTGTTTTGCTGCTTTTGTTACCTCCAAGTGTGTGTGTGTGTGTGTGTGTGTGTGTTCATAGTGGTTGATGCTGGACTCACAATGCTCAGGCCTCTGGCTGTTCTTACAGCATAGCAGAATGCAGGAAGCTTTCAATGAAAGAGAAAAATATATGGTTTTGTCTCTCTGCAGTCCTACTTCTTGTTCTCACCCTCAGTTCTGTTTCTGCAAGTCATTCTTTGTCTCTCCTGCAGGCGGTCTATAGTCTGCTGTCGGCCCCGTGTCTGTCTTTCATGCTCCCCTTCCTTCTCTGCACACACACACGTCGATACAAACATCTTAATCTAATGAAGTATTAGTAGTCTGTTATGAGAGATGATGAGATCTCATCTCAGCAGGTCACATTATTAACTCTCCTCTGTGGAGTACCCCAGGCAATTTACATATGTGTGTTTGTATCTTGAACTGTGACTGTGTGTGTTGTACTGCAGGTGCATTTGTGTATAAATGGTGTCCTATCCTGTAGGTTCTGCTGATCACCCTTCACAATTGAGGATTTTGTGTTTGGATGAGAAAACCAAGAGCCTTAAACCAATTAGTGTTTTTGCTGCTGTTTTCACTTGAGATCACACCAACAGCTTGTATGGTATGCTTTGGAGTTTGTATTTAGTTTTGAACTTGTAATCGTATTATAAGCCAACGGGATGTGGATGACTTGCTTGTTTTGAAACCCTTGAATGTTTCCTATTCAAACTTGTTTTCTGAGCCTGAAAGATGAAACAGATGAAAATGACAGAATGAGACAGATGCAAGGCACCACTGTGGTCATGCATATTTGTGCACATGAAAGTTTCAGTGTGCGTGTGTATGTGTGGCACACTTGAAAGGGTGTCTGAATCTGTATGTACTGTATCTGTGTCTATCTGTGCCTATTTTGATGTCCTGATTAGCAGTGTTTATATTTAGATCATATTAATCCGCTCAAAGTCTGCATTCCCCGAGGCACTGTCAGACGCACACACACACACACACATGTGCGCTCACACGCACAGAGCCATCCCCTTGTCCTACTCATCAGCTTTAGGACATAGTGAATGAGTGGCTGCAAAAGGAATAAGAGAGATAAAGCCAAATGAAGCATATTTAAAGAACTGCAGAGTGAGACAATTGAGGAGTAAACAGAACAAGTCAAGATGTTAGGTTTCACAAGAACAGGTTTGTTAATATCAAAATTTGTTCATGTCCAATCCTGATTTCATGCATGTTCCATTTAGAATTTGGTCTTTTGCTAATTTACCATTTCCTCCAGATATTTTGGCAGATTCCAAGCTCTTGAGATCATAAAAGCATACTTGCTGCTTTCGGCCAACAGGCAGATATGTGGTGTATTGGGGGCATATCTTTTTCATAAAGTTCTATAATTGAAAAAGCAGATGGACCATAGAAGCATATGGAGGTACTGTAGCCTCTAGGAAATGGGTGACACTTACCTTTAGGTGAAATTTAATGGATTTTCCATTGAAGGAATTCAAAACTGGCAACACTGAGAGCTGAAGATAGCTAGCTAAGTAAGACCGATCTAGTTCAAACTAACGAAGCAAAAACACATCTTCCTCTTCTTTGTGCTCTCTTTCAAAAATCTAATCAACGCTTACGTATCTGTCTTTGCACTCATTAATAAACGCTCACTAATGCTGATGGCTCTATCTCTCTGTATGTGTTTGTCATCTCTGCCTTTGTGCAGGTGTATGTGTATTAGGGATAAAATGGTATGAAAATTCCATATAATGATTACAGTGACCAAAATTATCATGGTTATCAGTATGTAGCAGACCTCATGCAATTTAATAAATTTATGAGAATTGATACCCAATTATGAATTAATATTCATAAAATCAAAATTTATTCCTCGTTTCAGGGCACCACCGGAGTTGTTATAATCCTAGAGTGTCCAGACCTCTAGGTAGTTTTAATAATTATACAATTATTACTAGTGATAAGTTAGTTAATAATCGCTCAATTATCTTAAATCAGTCAGTCAGTCTAATATCTAAAGGGTCAATTCTCTTGGCAGGAACTAGAAATAGGCAACACACACAGCTCTTGATTATATTACAGTGAATTTATTCTCTAACTAAGGTGATAAAAAGATGGTTGGATACAGGGAACATAAACATTTGCTGAACAATGAGCCTGGAGGTTCGATTGTGGGAAGCATTTGACTCATATGGCATAGAAGAGCTAATGAAAGTAAACTAATGCTATAATTTAGGAGTTAAAATGGACATCTGATCACAGAACGTGTGTTAAGTCTTACTGCTTGTTGACAGCCTGCTTTTGGCCTGTTGCACGGGTCCCGCGCTAGCTGCCCGATCTTGGCTTTTTGCTAGGGATTCTCCGGGGTTCTCCGTGTCTGATTGAAAACGCCTCCTCTGTCTGGCAATTCGGCTGTTTTCAGGTTTCCTTCGAAGTAGCTGGCGAGACCACGTGGCTTGGTCTGACCTCGGTGAAGTTGGCTCGACGAAAAAGGCTTAAAATGGAACTTGGTCGTTCCTGAATTAGTCCAGTGTAACTTAACGGACTGATAACTTTAACAAACAAAAGAAATAAAGGAAATAAAACAAACTGAAGGGCAGATCGATGTCGCGGCACTTCAGGTGTGTAGCTTCAGGCGAACAAAAGGCCTGTTTCACTGGCCGAGTCTGGGCGTTGCCTGGCGAGGCGCGCCACGCGCGTGCCAAAGCGTCCAGCGAGCAGAGCAGAGTGGAAGAGAGCCAACAGCGAAGAGAAGAGAGCGAAGCGAGGTCGCGTGTCGCTCTTTTGTTGCCTGGGGCGTGGTTCCCCAGGGGGCGTCTCAGGTTTCCCAAGGGACTGTCTAAAAGAAATCTATTTGCACGTATTATAATCAAATATTTTCCACAATCGAACCTCAATGGTCGAACGGTTGTACTGTTCTAGGCATTTGGTAACAGGAAACAATTGTCACATTACTGGTCAGGATATTTATACATTTAACGGCATTTCCGACGAGGGCATGTAATACTTATTTCGTCCACTTGGGGGAGCTCAGGTTACATGAGGAAAGCTTGGATTAAATCAAAGATCGTCTCTCCTTAGGAACTGGGAATATTGTTGATTCATCCTTAAATTCAAGCTGGCGATTAAGAGTATAGTAAAACATTTCTTTGTCATCATTTCTAAAGGAATTTTGTAGGAAAGTATTATGAACAAGCATTGATTACATTAGATGAAGGGGTGTCTTGCTGAAAATGAAAAACACTGCACAAGTAACTTCTTTTCAGCACTAATATCAACAACAGATAGCAACAACAGTTAACATAACTACTCAAATAGAGGCAAACGTAATCAGGTAACTAAAGATTTAATTAAATGCTTTGAGTCTTTGGAGACTGCAGTCCTTAGCCATTCAAAGTTCGGTGTCTGGACCATGTCACACTTGGGTGAGACAGGGGTTTTCCTTTTTGATGTGATAATAAAACAAAGAATAAGGTCAGTTGCCACGGAAACATGTGTGGGGGGGCCAGTTTTGATAGGCTGTTTAGGGAAATGCCAATGGCTGGTTCGTGTCCCTTTGTCAGTTTAACAGTCAGGCCCCGAGTTATCAGCTTCGGAATCAAAAAGGTGCCAGTTTTATGGTCGGGCTAGCACTTAGAGAAAGCAACTTTGACCCCTCCCCATTTTCTCTGGGGAGGAGAAAGGAATTTAGAGTAGCTCCAAATTTATTCAATATAAAATACACAAATCCACAACGTTGTTCACTACAAGTATTATAACTGTAAAATGTGCCAAAAAAGATTAAAATGTACAGATATACACACAAACCATATCTACAAGTTTTACATTGAAAACTGCAAATAAAATTGCCATTTTGTTTGCATAAATATTAAAATTACAACCAATACCTTTTTGTAAATATATGAAAACCATCTAAGTGTGCATTTCAAGATTTTATATAGGTAATGCAATGACCCCATGTACAATTACATGAAAACAAAAGTTTTTAGAGTAGGGATGCACCCTTATTGGCTGAAACCGAATATAATGAAAAAAATTGCTGAATACTGCACACAAGTAATACAAGTAAATTCACATTTTTTAAATTTTTTTGGGGGGGTCTTTTTTTTTTTTGCCATTGTATAAATTAAATAGTCAAAATGTCCTTTTTACTCCCACAAGATTTGGAGAGACTATGGTGGGTGGGTCCGAGGCCCAAGAGGGTCTGGTAAAGTAAATTACATGTGTCCATTTACTTTTAATGGATACTGTATAGATTCCTTATTTTGAAAACGGGACGTTGTCACATGCGCTAAATTCATCAAGTCCGACCCAATTTGATAAATAATGTCGTATGTGGTTCTCATATCACGTGAAGGCCTATCTTCAGGTAGGACTCTCATACTGCAACAATTGTCTTTGTAAAGAGAGAAAATGACAGGATAAAGCAGTAACCTGTCTGTCAACTCGCAGTGGTCCATTTCAGTGGATTTACCATAAAGGCTTGAATACATGTGCACTCCAAATTTAGGTCCGGCTAGCTTAATCACCGTCTCATAAACGAGTGACAGAAACACTCAAAGCGGGTCAGACCATTTGTTGTCTTTTCTGAGAAGTCAGCCACAGATGGAGTGGATGTGCTAGGAGACAATTCAGCAGAACAGTGTCTGCAAACTGAGATTTTACATCTTTCTCAGACACTTTAAAATGCTTCCACACTGCCGACATGTCAACATAATTGTTCGGTAAAATTTATTTGGCCTTTTGACTTATTAGGCGAACACCAAAGTTTTTTTTTTTTGTATTTTCAGTATTTGCCACGAGTTTATAATCGGGTTTAGCACAGTAACCGAACCCGGTTATTATGGTAATTAAAATGTGTACGGTAAAATTCGGGAATTTTACCATGGTTTATTATTAATACAGTAAATGTTTCATCCCTAATATGCGTCAATATGTGCAAGCGCCGGCGTGCGCACAGGCCTGTGTGTGTGCGCACATAGTGCATGTGTGTAATAAATCCCCACAGTGTGATGGCCTTAAGCCCTGTGTTCCCTCAGAATCACCCAGAAGAGACAAATCCATAGGCTTAGGCAAATTATACACACTTACACCTGCGCCTACACATGCACACACAAACGCACACACTCAGGCTTTCATACTCCCGTATATTCCCTGTCACTTTCTCCTTTGCTGAATCTCAGGCACTCCTGGGCCTCTGCAGCAGTCCTTTCCTCTCCTCACACCCTTTCTCCCTCTATTGGTTCAAAGATGTTATTGCTCTGTTAATCCCCCACTCCCCCCTACACTTACCTTCCTCGGTCGTGGCACTCCCTCTTCACTCTCTGTCTGTTCCACCAGTTTGCAGGCATAGATTTACTGAGGCGTAAAGCCAGAATGGCCTCCTCGAGGAATGGAAAGGTCGATGATTTCGGAAACACCACACTGAGCGCTACAATACACATGCGCGCGCACACCCACACGCACACGCACAGATAACATGTAGACCTTGCCAAAGCTTTTTCTGGCTTATTGTATTATACTTCCTCCCCTATGGCGGGAATGACCATATGTCTTCATGTGGCTACACTTGTGGGTGTGTGTGTGCGTGCGTTTACAGTGCGTGTGCATGTGTGTTCCACGCCACGCTGCAATGTGTTATATCCCAGTATGTGCATGTGTCTGTTCAAGCAGGAACGGAGGCTGCTGGCAGTTTTGGTGCAAAGACTGTAAACTGTGGCGTGAAACGTATTCTGGCCCCGGAGCTCTTGGCTACTCTGTCTTTGACTGGCCTTTTCAAAATAAAATATCCACTGTTCAAAAACTGTAACAGCTTTTTTTATGATATCTGGTATAAATGTAATTCTGTCAATTTATTCTACTGAGGCAAGAGATGATTTATTAATGTGGAAATTCTGTTAGATAATTTAGGTTTACAAAATAGCATTTTATAGGAAGTAATTAGAGAAATATTGAGCAATTAACATTACTGTAGGTAATTATTGTTTTTCACAATGGATTTTTCAGAATGAGGCCCTTCAACAGCCATCCTTCAACTAATTAAACTGCATGCTTTTGAATGAGCGTAATTGGTGTGCAGCTGTCTGTCCAACTGCCAGGCACAGACAACTAGATGATCACTCTGACTGGAAGCCATAGGGATGTAAAGCAGAGCGTCATTATCCTGCTCCAGTATATTACTGTTCGCCATGTCTGCACAGACGGCTGTCAGTGTTGGATTTTTCTCTTTCTTTCATAACGAATGGAAAGCAACAAATTAGCGTTTAAAGTCAAAACCTTCTGAATCTGCTTCATTAACAACGGTTCCATGAATTGCTTTTAAAGGACGAATGTTAGTCTTGGAGAGATGTACCACATGCAATGTTGCCTTGACCTCCTTATGAGTCCTTCCTGGCAAAGATTATTTCATTCCATTTCATTATACAGCAAGGCCAGAGCGAGATTTCTTTCTTAGTGATATATAGTTTTATTCTAGTTTTATTTAAAATAGGAGGACATGCTAAATAATTTTTTCTGCATGAGCCATGATTCATAGCTTTAGATGATTTATTCTTAAGGATTTTTTATGTGCATGAATAGGCATTCCTTTTTTAGATTGATATTTCCGTGTGTATCCTCTTATCATACACATTCTGCCCTTATTCTAATTCTGTTCTAACTCCAATATCTCAATTTAAAAAGTAGACTCTACAATATCAAATATTGTGCTGTATTCCTTGTAATGACCTAGTTCCTCTGTAAGGATCCTCCAAGTTTCATACTATAGTAAATACAACAAACTAGACTTCAATCCACAATACAGAGAGCACATGGTCCACGCCCACAGCCCAATTAATCACCAGAGCACAGTCCTGGCATAAATATGGAGCTGGTCTGCTGATCTGAACTATTACCATGCGATGTACGAGTAGGATGTGGTACATGTTTGGTTTCAAACACCTGTGGTTTGCCTGCTGATGCTCCTGTGGGCTGCTGCTGCACTTTCTTACTAAACCTAAACCTGCAAACCTGAAAATGAGAAACAGACACAAGTGGAAGACAGAGGAGCAAAGAGAGAAATCAGTAAGAGAAAGACAGATGTAGAGTGGGAAAGATGAGCAATGTGGGAAGGGAATAGAAATCTCATCAGTCCCTCCACTTCCCACTTTGTCTCTTGGTTTTACCAGAAGTGGAGACAGACCAGCCCTGCAGTCAATTGCAGGTGCTAGTCAGACTATAAATGGAGCAAGGATTTAATGTTCCCCTTTCAGGAGAATACCAATGAAATTCAGTTTCAGTAATGTGCTGAACACACCACAAACAATAGTTTGTCTCCAGACTTGACTCATGTCTGAACTCAGACCAGGCTTGTCTCATTAACCTCTAACACTCTCAAGCGTATTTTCTTTTAGTCAGAATCAAGCGGGAACCTCCGGGTCTGAAAAGTGAAGCCAATGCGGAATTGCCTTAAACCTGCAATTGTTTCTAATGGCCAGCAGGGTTTTTTTGTAATTTATAGTTCCATATTCAGTTAAACATAAACTATTAAGCAGGATGTGATTTAGGACGTGGCTACATTGTGATTGACAAGTCGCTACCACGGCGAGCTGTCAATAGGGACAGAGGTGAATCACATACACTGCACTGTGTACATTTAACTAGCTGTGAACCTGTTTTTGGGTGCTCTCTGTGTTATCACAGTGTGTATTCAGTTCATGAAAGTTAACTAACATTTTGGTCGCCTTAAATGTTGTTCGGTTGTACTAAAAGACACTCTAAGGAGTTGGCTGTTATTTTTTTCTGGTAAGTACATTTTATTTGTTTTTCGCTAGCCAAAATTAGCATCCCAATGACTATCACAGTTATGATAACTAATGCACGCTGCTAACCAAGCTAGCAAACTGAGTTTGGAGGGGATCAACTTCACGGCTATGCCACCCCACCACTCCTCCCTAACTTCACCTGCTCATCCAAATATGGTGATATTTGGTTCCAAAATACTTAGATGGTGACAGCCAAAATGCCAGACAGTACATAGTCCACAAACCAAGGGTGACGTCACAGTGACTACATCCACTTCTAAGTAAGCATTTTCTTGTTAAAGTGACACTGGTTTAGAAGTAAACTGAATGTGTGCCCTTTACTTAAAATTTAATCACCTGCAATGCAGAGTTTGTAATGAACCAAACCATTAACGTCAGTAGAAAGTTAGTTCGTTATCAGACACTTGTCAAGCTCTCCGTTGTCACATGGCACATATATGCAGTTAACATTGATAATGGCACTTGATTACATTTACAAAAATTCATGTGCCTTTGTCCTGTTGCAACGATATGGAATAACGCTGTCACACTTGTTTGCATGAAACTAATGCTGAGCTATTGATTTCCAATGAAATGAGCCCTTTCTCTTTGTCTTACAGTCAAATTAAGCATTCACTGTTGACTGTCAGTGGAATTAGCTTTGTCCTTAACTGACAGCGAGATTAACTTTGTCCTATTGACCTACAACACAGCAACCTTTCCTCAATGATTTACACTTTGACTGCCTGTGGTAGGACATACTATATTATACAGTGCTGTGGACGCTCAAGAGATGAATCTAGGTAAAAGCAGTTATCCCTGATTGATATCACTCATTTAATTTATATCAAACACAGATAAGGAGACGTGGGAAGTAGAAAAGAGGAATTTGAAGTTTAGAGACAGCTGAGATGTGAATTTTACAAAAGGGGCTTCAGTTTAATACAAAAAGATGTCCTTGGATTTAATAGATTGTCAGATCTGTTTAAAATCTCTTTCTATGATTCCAGAGGACTGTAATGACTCATCATCACCATCATCCCTCTGGCTGGTATATTACAGGTGTGAACTGGCCTTTAAATGGTTTTGTGACAGACCTGCTGTAGAACATGACATCATACAATGACGCCAATGCCAGCAGTTTTCCCACTGGAGTCTCCCTTGCTGCTTGCATCTCTTGAGTGTTTGCAGCTCTTTGTTGCTCATTCCTCACAACCCTCTCTGATGTCTCTGTTTTCTGTCCCCGTCTCACTTTCTCTTACTGATTTTTCTCTTTTTTCCCCCTTCATCTCAGCTTCTCTGTCTCTTGCTCTCTCAACCTCAGTGACCCTCATGCAATTGCTGCCCTAACTTGTGCCAGCGGTGTAATGTTGAACCCGAGTCAACAGACCCCCAGGGCAGTGGAGAGTCAAGTGCCAGGCTCCTACTCTTTATTAAAATGTCAGTATGTCTCAGTGGGTCAGCAGGTTGCGTGAAGTCATAACATCACACAACCTGTACATTTTCTAATGGGGTCAAAAGAGAAGAGTGGGCTGTTGTTGTCGGTATTACACACATTTTATCATTGGAAAAAAGGATTATAAGAAAATTGGACATTCTGATTTAAAAAGTAGAAATGCTATTTTGATTTGTGGACTATATGAAAAAACAACACAAAAATACACAGATGTAGCGATTTCATATAGTCAAACTGAATGTTCATCAGTAGTTTGATATGGCTTTGGTGGCTTCCATTTAAAAGGTTGCTCATCTTCGTCTTTGTTGCTCATTAAGACACTATCAATTCGGGAAAAGCTGGAGATTCCTGCAGCAGTATGAATGCACCACACCAGAACCACAAGTGTGCTGTGGTGCACACAGAGCAGCCTGCAGCAAAATTTTGAAGCATACTGGATAAAAGGTGTACGCAACTTTGTTATTAAAAATGCATGAGTGAAGAAGAGGAAACAGTAAATTCACACAGTGTGCAGTATATGACAGAGCTACTCATTACACTGTTATGGGACGTTTGGACTGATAACAACAGAACAGCAGAACAACCTAAGGGGTTGATGTCCAGTTTGAAGGTTTAATCAAACACCAAGACATTGATGGTTTAAATACCTTCAAGGTAGGATTGTAAACCTCTGGAAAGTTGTCATAGTAACATAAATTTTCCCCTGCTCTTCTTGATGCTTGCAAAGTACATTGCAATTTTTTTGCGGCACAACATATACAAGCAACCAATGTATTTCCTGTGTTGTCAGTGAAAATAACTGCACTGTTGGTGCCAATGCACCCTTAAGTGCAACAAACACCATTTGATTCAAATCATTTGATTCATGTTAATTTATACCAGGTGTGGCAGATGTGATAGGCTGATCCAGGGAGTAAATGTAATTGGCGTTTTGGTACTTTGCATTACCCAAAGCCTTGCATTAATGTAATATGTAATAATTAAACAATGTGTTTACCAATTGCATGTAAACTAAATATTGAGTCGTAGTAAGTCATTTGTTCTGTGATTCTGAAAATTATAGCACTGTGCTGCCATAGAACAGGTGGATTTTCAATGTACATAGTTTCAGGCACCTCAGTCATCATCCAAGTTTTGTACAGCAGACTTTACAAAGTATTTCACAATAAAAGACAAAGGCAAGATATAAAATACAGACACAATGTAGGAGTAATAAATAAAATGGATAATAAACAAAATTAATAAAACTGAAAAGAAATAAATGGAGCAAGTGCATTTGTTAAACCATAGTTTATGAATAATTAAAAAAATATAAAAATCATGTTGCATACAAAGCCTATTGGATTTCCCTGACAGTGGTAGATGTCTCCATATGCCTCAACACAGCAGCTGTGGGGGGACCATGACGCACACTTTGTGAATATAACATAATTCCAAAGCCTCAGTATAAAAACAGTAATGCCAACAAAGAGAAGTATGCCCACTGTGGCATCATGAGGGGGTGGTGATAAAACCTTTAACTTGTGTTTTTACACAATAATGTCTGCAAATTTCCTCCATCAATTCTGTCTGGCCTTGGCAGCAGAAACAATGCCAGTCGCTGTTGTTTTGTGTTCTATTGCTCATGTTTCTAGTATAATTGTTCTTTTTGAGGTAAATGTAGAGGGTTTTTTCCATTCTCTTTACCTTTGCATTTGAAATGACATGTCGTCACCAAAACCAGCCATTATTGGTCTCTAATTTCTACTTTTAATACTTTAATATGCTAGTTGTTTGCTTATATTCTCAGTATCTTTCACACTTTATGCTTTCTTACACTGCAATGACCTCATTTCTTCAAATGGATCAATAAAGTCCCATCTCTTCTCAAATAGGCTGCCCTACATCTGTCCATGTTGTATGTGATTGGCTATTTGTTACAAATACTGCCCCTATTTTGCGAGAATGCACCAAGCAAGATGGTAACCACTTGCAGATATTGCTATGCCCCAACCTGTCAGTATCTTTGTTGCCTGCACATCTGCTCAAAAGAGAAAAAGGGAGACAAGTAAAACAGATGGAGCTAAATGCAGAGCTAGAACGAGAGAGATCATCAGGTGGGGAGAACGTGTTTATTTGTCTATGCAACAGACAGATGTCAGTCCCTTCAGGGTGGCATGTAGGGTCAAATGGAGGTCTCAGTCTTTATTACAAGGTGAATGTGATTCCATGGTTCCCTAGTTTTGACAGGCTGCATAAACAATTGTGCTGCCACAGGACATTTAATTTGACTTGATACATAAACGGTTGTAACAACAATCCCGTACCTGCAGGCTGTGGTGCTTTGACCTGACTTGTAATGTGTGTAAGTTTTACACCTTTACAGTGTATATGGTGTACACACACACACACGCACACGCAGCCAACAGCTGCCACTGAGTGTTAGACATTTCTGTCACTCAAACTTGACTTCAGTTACATTTTCATCATTGAAGCTTTTTTTGGGGGGGGGGTATTTGTTAACATGACCGACCTCCACTTCAGCTGCTATGGTGTTTTACTGTAAGTGTATCTTTATTGTACATGTACATGCATAGTTATTGTACTGTACCAACAATTTGTTTAGGTAGTAACACTACTGAGCTTTAGGATTAATTTGGGAGTGTGGATTCTGAGACTGTTTTTGTCAGAACCATGATTATGAAACTAGATACTCAACAGTTGAAATGAAGCCACCTCAAGTCAAAAGCATGATGGCATGGCTGTGAAAAGCTGCATAATTATTTAATACAGTACATTTATTCTATATTGGTGGCTTCAAGTGATACTCCATCTAAAATCCGTCTTTTGAGTATCAAACATTCACCGACTGCAGACTTGAAAGGCCGCATAGTGTGGTTTTCTTCTTGACAATGAACAGTGGCGTTGTCAGCTTCAAGTCAGTGGATTCTATTAGTGAGAGAAACAAATATACTGAGTGGGGGTTTTACGCTGGGAAAACCACATCAAAACCATTAGAATCTGTTGAAATTGAGATTAGGCTGGACATACATTTTGATCTCTCCTGGTATAGGTTTCCTCTCACATTCCTCCTGTAACCCTTAGGACTGTGGTATACTCGATCAGGGCAAGTTCGTACGAAGTGTTGTCCCACCACGTTGGAAATCAAAAGTGTTTATTGTTGTTCCAAAAGGCCACAGTCAAAGGAGGAGTGAAAAGCCAGCCGTCATGGGGGACCCAATATTGTTAAATATGGGACTGAAATAGCTGCAATAGCAGAGCTAAAGAGAGCATGCAGAGCTCAGCATGAAGTGGGTGTAAACCTCAGCTCGTCGATTTTGGAAAGGTACAAAAATGGTCGTACACAGTCCCCCCTAATCTGACATCAGAAAGATGTGAGGGGAGGGACTTTACGGAGCTACTCAAACATCTGACAAGCACTTCTGATGGATTATACTGGCCCCTTTTAATAGGAAGAATACACATGTATGGGAGACCAGAACACACTCAGTCCAGTAAATTGCTTCAACTGTGCAGGATGTTTCCAAGGCCTAGCTGCTTTTCTTTTTTGGTCATTGAAGCATTGAATTAGTTAAGTTGTCGAATCACTAAAGCACTGAAAGTTAAAATGTCACTTGAAGTTCACACACTGAAAGGAGCTGAAGTGTCAGCCGAGGTGTAGGTGATGAACTGATGGATCAGGGGTTTCAGTTCAAGTGGAAGCGCTGAAAGAAATCAGTGACTGTTCAAGTGTATAAACTCAAAGATGATGTTGGTGTGTTGGCTGAACTGTAAAGCGCTGAAAGCAGGTGGAGTAAATTGTGTATGGCCAGTGGAAGTTGTAGGAGTGATAAGTTGTTTTTTTTTTACTGGGAGTTCAAGTTGCTGAGTACAACTGTTGCCTTTCTTTAGCTGCCTGTTTATGATCAATACATTGACAACTGAGCCAAGGATGTTTGTTCAAGAAATGTTTTGCTGTGAATTAGATTGTATAGTTCTGTTAGATTTTCTTACCAGAGACTATCTGTGTGAGTCTATGCATGCATGCAGCAGGTATTCTTGTATATGTTTCATCTTTTGAGACCTTAGGGTCTGCCTGTTAATAAATATCTAATTGCCTCAAGATTGCACCAGCATTTCTGGCTCTGTAATTGGCTTGCAATAAGTTTGTGTGTGTATGTGTGTGTATGTGTGAAGCAGTAGGAGAAAGAGCTAATGAAGGCCCATAGGAAAGTCACTGATAAGCATTTCTCAAAGTGTTTTTCAGGCATTCCTAAAACACACTGCAAATAGAATAGGAGCCATTTACAACCCTTAACTTCAGAGCTGTGTGTGTGTGTGTGTGTGTGCATATTGGTGCCCACTGCTGTGTTTTTCGTCTTTGTGCATTATTGCCTTTGTTTGTGTTGTATTTCCTTGTGCTGCACATCCCGTATGTATGATTTTATGTTTTGTATGTGTGCGCATTTGCCTGCATGCTGTTTTTGTGTGTGTGTGTGCGCGCTCATTACCAACCTGTCTGCCTGATTGTCAGTTAAAGCCCATTGTGAGTACTGCCTGGCCTTCGTGGTTCTCTTTCAGCCAATCACAGGCTTATGTTGTCCTTTCATGGCATTAATTAACAACCAAGAAACTGTGTCTGTGTGTAGGTTTGTGTGTGTGTGTGTGTGTGTGTGTGTGTGTGTGTGTGTGTGTGTATGTATGTTGGGGAGGAGTGTAAAAACACTTTGAGCACCATCTTTTGTTCATGCAGGTGCAAATACACACAAATCTGGCACCAAATTAAAGAGGGCTTTTGTTGATCCTTATATGCAGACGTTGCACGCATACACTCGCAAGTGTGGCAGGTGTTATCTATCTTTTTTTGTCTGTATAATGAATTCCCATGTTGCACTTTGCCACTGTTGCTCGTGTCACATATAAACCTGTTAAGGGTGTTAATGTAAATTGACAGAGAGCATGACAGAAGATGTGGAGATAGAGAAAGAAAGAAGAAATAGACATACATGCTAGGAAGACAGTTCATATAGCACTGAGTGGAAAAACAGCACACTCACACACACACAGCTACAGTGACAGCTATAACAGAATGGACTGTTTAACATAGCGTCAGGCAGTTCTCCTGAGAGTGCTTAACTGGAATACCTGATCACGCAATTACCATAGAAAGAGCAACAACACCCTCTGGGCTCTCTGCGCGCATGTGTATGTGTTTATGTTGCTGTCTCTGTCTCTGGTAGCTGTATTTTCTATGGGGATTGCAGTTTGGTGTATGTATGTGTATGCGGCTCCTTCCATGACGTTTTACCTTTTAGACTGCAGTGAGGTGCAGGTCAACTCTTCAAATTCTGAGTTTCTGACTGTGTACCTGTGTGTGTTCTTCCTTGATTGTTCTGTTTTCTTGTGTGTTACACATTGATTCCCACACATTTTGTCCTTGATACCTGCATTAACTTTTTTATTTTATTTTATCGCTTACAATACAAGACACCTACATTGGAAAAAAGCCCTTACAGGTATGCGCGGCTTCCTTGAACAAAATAAGAGAGAAAACAAATATTTTTAAAGTTGCAGTGGACATACTTTATTCTTATTAAGTACTAGTAGGTACTTCAGGATCCATTTTTATATGAGAATAGGCTAAGCTATGCATATCTTATAATTGTGTGTACATATGTAATATATATATATTAGGGCTGACCCCGAATAGCCGAAGATGCTTCGATGGGCGGAGCTTGAGATTGATTCGACTGTCAATCTCACAGTCGAAGCTTCGCAGCGAAACAAGGATCATGTCATTTTGGTGATATGGGTGCTCACAGTCTGATTATCACATAGAACTACCAGTTTTCTCCCAATAAATTAATATACAGCTTATTACAATATACATTTCATTGTTTAATGATGTAAATAACCATGTAAAAAGAATAAAACTTTCAATAACTATTTTTAAAATGCGTAAATAAATCCAACATTTTAACCCTAACCGTGGGTCGTCAGTGCGCATGTGTAGGTGTAGCGTGTATGTATAGTGGCAGAAGAGGAACACTTGCTGAAGAGACAGAGCGCCAGCTTCACCGGTGTTGTGCTGAGTTGCCCGCACTTTTGGATAATTTATCACCGTTGATGAACCACACAAACAAAAACTCTGCACAAGACCGGTGAATGACAGGCGAGAGAGAGAGAGAGAAAAGGGTCTACAAAAAGCCTCAGTTTAGCAATTGCCATGCACAAAAACACACATGATTTGACTGATACTATAGGCAGGACTTGACGACCTTAGTCAGGGACAGCCCTAATAAATATATATATGTGTGTGTGTATGTGTGTGTGTATGTATGTATGTATGTGTGTGTATATATATATATACACACTGTATATTTACACAGAAATATATCAGATAGGGAATGTCTGAGCTGCAGAATGAAAGGTGATATAATTGCACTTAGCAATGCGTTCTTGTATTTAAAATACTTCCATCCAAAGTCCCACAGAAATTAACACGAAGCTAGAAGTCTAAATATGTTTGTTCCCACCACTGAACATTTGACTATTGACTATAAAATCCAGACATATTTGCACAATGAGAAAATGTTGTGCTCTGTCTCTCAGCCGCTGACCTGATTCAGAAAGCCGTGTCTTCCATTACTTTTATAGTTAAAATAGGCAAGTCAGGCTTCCAAAATAAGGTCAGGCTGCTGAATGTACATGGATTGGTAGTAACTTTACTACTATTCATGTAAACATGTTCTCAAATTACCCATGTAACCTGATTTATCTGAGTAACCTGGTTATTTGACACCAGTTAAGTGTACTGTTAACACCAACAGGCCCAGACTGGAATGTACTCAGTCCAATCTGACATGACACGCAAATCATAACTAATTACGGCTCAACAACTGGAATGGGTGTCCCACCTTTACAAGTTGTAGTTTGGTGGAGCCAAGCTAGTCTTTGCTGTGTCACCAATCACGATACAACGAAACTACAGAAGAGCGAGGGAGTTTTTAATCAGTCATATCAGTCCTAGCCTGTACAATTAAGTCTTAACAAGAAGTCTGATTAGGCTATATTGAAACTCCTGTGTGAGTGAGGCCTTGTTTGTCCTTTTATGACAGAGCTGACAGTGTTTTCTGCACGGTAATTTGTTAATTAAAGTTAAGTGATTAAAATGCTAAATGGCAAACACCTCCACAGATGAGGATGTTTGTATACCTGCTATATTGGCAGTAATGATGTGCCCTAGCTTCTTTTTAAATGATCTTTGATTCATTCACAGCTTTGGCATTATCTTTAATCTTGATTCCGGACCTGGTCATTGTGCGGCCGTTGTGCCTGCGCACCTGATAGGAAATGATCACCGCTTATTGTTTTCACACTGCTTTATCGCTACCCTGGGCATTTTTGGAGAAGGACAAACATAAATGCAAGGACAGAGCACCTCTCTGTTTTCTCTGATTCAGTGAAATGTAAAACGAGACAGAGGGATTCAGGGAAGAGGGACAGAGCGAGGTTGATGGCCTGTGGAAAATAGAGAGGGGGAGACAGTGAGAGATGGGGAGGGTGAGGCTTTTTTTTCTAGTATAGTAAAGAGAGAGGAGAACTGGAAAGCGTGATGACTTTTGGAAAACGAGGGCAGGGACCGACAAGTAAAGAATAAGCCGTAAAATAAGTCAAAGCGTAGACTTTAGACAGAGGATGACGGCCTTTGGTGAACAATTAAGTGACAGAGGGATGAACGTTTTGAGAGGGGGAGAGAAAGGTGATGAAGATGAGAAAGAACAACTAATTTAGCCGACCGCTGTGGAGGAGAGTGAAAGAGACATGGCAAGGAGGAGAAGTGGCATGAAAGAGAGAGAGATGAAAGTGTGATTAATTTGAAGCTCCGATAGCGCTAACTAGGCTTTGAAAATGAGGGACGGGGAAGAGAGACAGAAAGATGGAATTAATTTGCCAGCCCAGGTACAGCCGCTTTGGCTAATTGAAGCTCTCGACGACCTGCAGGCTTCATTTGATGCCCTCGTTCACTGTTCGTCATAAAGGTCACAGGACTCTTGTTCACACACTCATGTTGGTAAAGTGACTCTGACATGTCTTTTGTCTTTCTTTTGCATCTATAATCCTTTTTAAATTAATTTTCCTTGAAGCAGGTGGTCTGACCGGCAAAAATGATACTAAACAGTGATGATATTCCTCTTGTTATTCCATCTCTTTCTGTCGGTCTTCTGTAATCTCTCTGTGTGCTCCTTTCTTATGATGTCCATTTACTCAACACAGTTTATACATTTTTCATACAGGAAGCTCTTTCGCTCTCAGTTGTTTGTTAACCACAAAGCAGTTTCAATTTAGAACAATGTCACCGTTATTTATACATGAAGATGATACATGAAGATAATACATGAAGATGATTTTCCATTTTGTAGCTATGCCCTACTATCCTCTTTTCAATGCAACCACACACCGAATTAAAACATGCGGCTTTGACCTCATCATTTGGGGGATAGATCGTCAGCAGGGTTTCTTGAGTTTTGGAGGTCAGGCAGATTTTCAGAGACTTGGGAGAAAAGAGTTCAGTCAATAAAGACTTGAAGTAGCACACAGTGGGTCAATATCGCATACACAACATGGATTTAAATGCACATATTCAACAGATTGTATCAGTGCCAAAACAACATTTAAGCCCTGTAGCATGACTACTATGTTTAATAAATTTATGAGAATTAATACCAAATTATGAATTTTAATATTCAGAAAATATTAATCCATAAATATCTCGTTTCGCTTCGCACAAACGGAGTTTTAATTAACCCAGAGTCTCCGGACCTCTGGGTAGTGTTTTAATAATTATACAATTATTCACAGTGATCAGTTAGTTAACAATCACTCAATTATCTTAAATCAGTCAGTCAATTTCATATTGAAGGGGTAAATTCTCTTTGCAGGGACTTGGAGACAGGCAATACACACACAATTCCTTTGGTGAGATTTATTAACTAATTAAGGTGATATAAAAATGCGGTTTAATACATCAAAGAAATAAACAATGGCTAAACAATGAGAAGGTTCTACTGTGGGGAGCAATTGACTCATACAGGGAGCTAATGAATGCGAGCTATGAGTTTTAAGAGTTAAAGATAATCTATTAACAACTATGGGACATCACTGACCACAGAATGCAGGGTTTTTACTGCGTGTCGCTTCTCCCAGCCGGGTGTTGCTCAACAGCCTCACACTGGCTGAGTCAGTGTGTTCTCGGTTAGGACAGCTTCAAGCCGTCGGCCAGTCACTTTCTCTGCCAGGGAATTGCTCCGGAGGTCCGTTTTTTGTCGGCTTATTGAAGAAACTTGCAGTGGGGGCCAACCATGGCGCGGGTCAAAGGTTTGGTCGTCCTTTGTTTCTGATGGCGGGCCCACGTGGAGGGGGTCCGACCTCAGTGAGATTAGCTTGACGAATCAAGCTTAAAGAGAAAAGTACTTGGTCATTCTTGAATTAAAACTAGTGTAACTTAACGGACTGATACCTTTTAACAAAACCAAAGAAAATAAAACGCAAGTAAAGTTGCTATTAAATGAGGGGAAAATCGATGTCGCGGCGCTTTGCGTGTGTTGCTTGAAAACCAATGAAGGCTTCGTTGCACCGGGCCGAAGCTCTTAGGTCGTTGCCGGGAGAGGGGCACGCTGGGCGCGTGCCGGCGCACAGTTGGAGAGCCAGGAACAAAACAGAGGACAAGAGAGAGCGAACAAGCGCGTGTGTCGCTGTTTTGTCTGTTGGGGCGTTGTTCCCAGAGGGCAGTCCTTTGTTCCCCTGAGGCAGGGCTTGTCTTTTCTTTAACTTTTAATATGTCTAATCAAAAGAAAAATCTATTTGCGTATTGTAATAAAATATCTTCCCACAATCAATCTTAATTATCAAACGGTTATACTGTTCTTAGTTTAAGCACTTTGTAGTGAACAACAGTGTGGATTTGTGCATTTTATATTAAATAAATTTGAACTACTCAAAACTATTCCCCTCTCCCTGAGAGCAGGAGGAGGGGTTGAGATCAACTTTCAACAGACGGCTGAGGAGACCCCAACAGATGGAGGATGGAAAGGTTGTTTTCTCTAAGTGCTATTCCTGAGCAGCCTGATCGTAAAACCGGCCACCTTTGACAACAGCCGAGATAAGTCTCTCGGTGCCTGAATTGTTAAAATGACAAAGAAACTAACCAGAGATTACAAACAGCCTATTGGAACTCTCCTTGGAGGGGTCAGGAAAAACCTAAACTGCCCCCCCCCAGCACACACGTAACCATGGCAACTGACCTTGCTCTGTGTTTCATTCCCCATCAAAGGGATACCCCTTCACGCCTAAGTGACAAAATCCAGGACAGCCCCGAACTTTATGTAAACAAAGACCGCAGTCTCCAAAGACTCAAAGCATTAACTGTTTAATTAAATCTTTTAGTTACTTGATTACGTTTGCCACTATTTGAGTAGTTATGTTACTATGTTGTTGATATCTGTTGTTGATATTATTGCTGAAAAGAATCTAAATAAGTTACTTTTGCAGTGTTTTTATTTTCAGCAAGATTAAGGACACTCCTTCATCTTATGTGTAACCAATGCTTGTTTACAATACTTTCTCACACAATTCCTTTAGAAATGATGATAAAGAAATGTCATACTGTTCTCTATTAATTGCCAGCTTGAATTTAAGGCTAAATAACTAAATTCCCCAGTTCCTAAGGAAAGATTGTTTTGGATTAGTCTAAGCTTTCCTCATGTAACCTGAGCTCCCCCAATTGGATGAAATAAGTATTACATACCATCGTCGGAAATGCCGTTAATGTATAAATGTCACTCATTATATATCATCACATTATTTATCATCATATCATGACCAATAATTTGACAATTGTTTTCCTGTTACCAAATGCTTAACTTAGAACGGTACAACTGTTTGACCATTGAGGTTTGATTGTGGAAAATATCTGATTATAATACGCACAAATAGATTTTCTTTCCTTTTATAGACATTAAAAGTTTAGAAAGGCAGTCCCTCGGGAAACCAGAAATGGTGGGGGCAGTTTAGAGTTTCCTGCCCTCTCTTACGAAGAGAAGAGTTCAGGCGAAAGCTAGTCTCTGGTGAGTGTTTCTTTTGTCATTTTAACTGTCAGGCACCGTGTTATCTGGCTGCGGCATCAGAGGTGGCAAGTTTTTGCGATCAGACTTCCCAGAAACAGCACTTAGGGAAAGCGACCTTTCACCTTTTCCTTTGGAGTCGCTTCGGCCGTCTGTTGAGTTGATATCCCAAACCCCCCTCCTTTTCTTTCTCCCAGGGAGAGAGAAAGAATTTGGAGTAGTCCAAATTTATTTGATATAAAATGCACAAATCCACACTGTTGGTACACTACAGCCCCTTCAACCCTCTGAGCACTTTTTTTTCATTAAAAAGTATCTTTAAACATATCGCATATAGCACCACTTGCATCCAGAATGATAGTACTGAAATATACAGGTTAAAAATACTGCAAAAATGATTCTTGCTGCATTTGTCCAATACGATGTGACTCATCTTGACGTTGTAGTCACTGGGACATTGCTTTGCTAAGATAATTAACCAGATAACTGATGATATTATTTCCTTCTTTACTCATATTTGAACAGCTGGCATCTTTGGGCGTAGAACAAATGGCTGACTAATTCACTGACTGAAGTGACTGAGTAACACAACTCTGAGGCTCTGTGATTGGTCGGGAACATTATAGGTTGATGTTGCCGGTGCAGGTGATGATGGTGATGAATTCAGGGACATAGTCGTGAGGACACTAGATCCAGTCTATGAATCGGTGAATAACGAGTAAAAAAAACAAAAACAAACAAAAAACACAAACCTAGCTGTGGATGAGTCTGGATTGAGGCAATGTAAATTACCTTCTGTTTGCCTGGGAGGGCTGGTTGGCCCACTTGGGGCGTACACACCGCACACCTGTTGCTTCACTGTAAATCCGATTCACTGACTCAGAAGCACATTGACATTGAAAACTGGACAACTGAAAGAGACAGAGAGTACAGAACAAGCCTTAGAGAAAGCAGATTTTACTACATGTTTGTCTAAAGACAAGAAAGAAAGCGAGAAAGGAGGTAAAGGGGGACAGAAACTGTAACTTAAGCTGCAATTGAAAACTGACAATGTCCAACTCTGATGCCAGTTAAGTGCCAATTTAAAAAAATTGAAAGTTAAAGATATTCAGAAAAGAGGATGAAGGACAGAGAAAAAAAGGGGGTAGAAGGAGGGAGAGGCATTTGATGCTCTGCAATATTGTTCAAGTGTGATGCCATTGGAGGGCATTGAAATTGAAAGGGAGGGGGAGAGATCACAGAATCCTGAGGGAGGAAAATCCCCAGCGGGGGAGCGCTGACACTTCTCTGCATTCCATGGTGGAGGGAGTGATGAACAAGAATGACAAGGAAGGGGAGAGGGAGGGAGAGAAGTGGATGTCATGTGATGGAAATTATACCAAGCACTCTTTGACAGTATATTCCCCTGTCACCAGAATTCATATTCATAGTTGCTGAAGCAGCCTGTTATTCACATTCCTGGGAATCCCTTCCTCTGTGTTCATCTTAATGTTTTAAATATTTTGCTTTCTTCTGTCCTTTCTGTCTTTCTTTGACTTTGGCTCAGTGCTGCACCGATTTGTATTCCTTCTCTAGTCACAGAAAAAGGCTGGAAAGAAAATGTGATACAGCACAAGAGAGCAGAAAAACAAAGGTACATGGAGGTCAGAGAGAGAAGATGGGGGAGAGGTGAAGTGAAGCTTTCGCTCTCTTATCGTACAATACTGCCAAATCTGTGCAATGCACATTTTTGTCTGTGCTTTTCTGGCTGGGAGAAAACCTGCACCACAAGGAGGTGATTCAGCTCTTTGAATAGAGCCTCTGTTGTATAAGCAACGCTGGGAAGTGAAGTTTAAATAAGGATAGTGTTATAGAAACTGTATATGAGTGGAGAGAGGGGAATGTGGGGTGAGGAGTATTTTTTGATAGGACACCTCCTTATGTGTTATAATGCATAGCTATTTAAAGAAATAGTTCCACGTTTTATGAAATATGCTCATTGACTTTCTTGCAGAGAGTTTGATGAGAAGATCATGTCTCTGTGGTAAATATAAAGCTACAGCGAGCAGCAGCTTAGTTTAGCATGATTGGGTGGGGAAACAGCTTGCCTGGCTCTGTCCAAAGGTAACAAAATCTTTATAAATGCACCTCTAATGCTCATTAATGGACATTTCTGTTCATTCTTGTTTGGTTATTTTGTATAAAAAGATGAGTAAAAGCGACAGATTGTGGTTTTTCGGAGGCAACAAACAGGACAATTTTCCATGGCCATGGCATAATGTGCATTGTGACAACAATACAAAACAACTTTATTTTCCAGCACAGTTGAAATGGGTCTTGACTACAGACTGGCTGAACACAGCATTAACAAACAGAGCATTAGAAACAACAAAAACAAACAACAAGCAAGTGTTAATGCAACCCATGGTGTGTTCTTCCCCATTATGAATTCATAATAAGGGATGCAACAAGATGAAATAACTAATAAATAAATAAATCATTCATTTTAATGTTTCATTTTTGTCTCTAATATGAACTCTCACAGTTCATATTAGTGTGCTGTCTTTTTGCCTCTCTTTCTTTTCCTCTGTCCTAACAATTATCCATCCATCTCTTCCTTTTCAACTCTACAAGTCATCTTCCCTTTTATACCTTCCCTCCTCAGTTCCCCCCTTTCTCTTTTAGCCAAATTGCTGTGCCCTACATCATTAATGCTGACATATTTAATTATCTGATATTTAAAAGCAGGCCATTATTGAGTTAGAACGAATTAAGTATGTGTGAGTGTGTGTGTGTCATTCAGTAGCTTTTTGTCTGTGCAGAATTTGTACTATTGGTATGTGCCATGTGTTGTGTAGTGTGTGTGTGTGTACTTATAGTGTTGTCATCTGTATCTGTGTGTACGTGCACGTGGATACCAGTGTACTTATGTGTGTGTGATAATGTGTGTGTGATCCAGTGCTCCCCCTTGTTAGCTTTAATAGCAATTATGGATCTGCCTCATAATCTTTTACTGGAGCCGTTTTCATCTCTGGGCTTGCCAGAGTGATTGGGAGGAACCAATTGCTATTCACTTCACTGTGAGAGTAAAAGAGGAAAGCAGACTGAATGGGGTGGGGGGTGGGGGTGGACAATTGGGATGGAAGGTGGGAGGGAGAAGAAAAGAAACAGATAAAGCATATATTGAGGACAGTGACATAGATGAAGGGTGGTCACAGACGGGGGAGGAAAGAGAAGAAGATATAATAGACGCAGTGAGGAAAGACAGATGGAGAGAAATAAAGGGAATGTAGGAGAGAGATAAAAACCTGAAAGAGGAAGGGAGAGAGAAATGGGAGTGATGGATGGAGTGGAAGAGGTGTAGTGGTGAGAAAGATAAGGAGAGGGAAAGCCAGAAAATGATGGATAATAAGATAAAAAGGAACAGATGGTGGTCACAGGATTGAAGGAAGGAATGAAAAATTGATCAATGAGTGGAGAGAGAGAGAAGAATCAGCTGAACTGTAAATTGATTTGAAGGGCCCACAGAATTTAGTCAGATCACCACAGAGACAGTGATCCTGACAAATAGAACAGGGCATTTCTTCTCATAACTATATCTCATTAAATGATTTAAGGTGCCACTCTACTCAATGAGCACTTTTGTAGCACAAAATTACTCCAAAGAATCACAATTTTATAACTCGTTACTTCCTGGCCAAAACAGTAAATCAGTAAGTAATCAAAATAAAATCTAAATTAATTATTGAATGATAATAGAGGATAACACAGGAAATAGTTTTTGATCAAGCTGTAGTAATACCTTGCTGTTGCTGTGCTGAATGAGTCATCTGCGCACTCAAGTCTTGACTTAACCTTGTAATTCTCAACCTTAAGTGCGACGTGGGTGGTGAGATTGTACAAGGGAGATCAGAGAAAGTCTGTTAGACAAGGCTGACAGCACCAACAGCCACTTTAAGATGAGACGGATCACGTGTGTGTGTGTGTGTGTGTGTGTGTAAGTGAAAGTAGGAGAAAGAAATGTGAGATGTGCTTGCACGAGTGCTGACGGATGCCCATTTGTGACCGTTAAATAGAGTTTGTGCGTGTTAAGTGTGTTTGCAAGCATTGAGGATAGTCAGTGTATGTGAGTGTCGTTTTGAATCCATTACCAGAGAGGTGCAGTCCATCACATTAGAGTTAAGACCAACCTTATTAAGATAAGAAAGAATGAGACAGACCTAAAGCCTATGGGAACCACTGATAAGACCAAAACAGTGTCAGTCACTGTGTGTGTATATATGGGTCGTGTGCGTGTGTGTGTGCGTGCGTGCGCTTGCGTGAGGCATGTGCGCTCACTCGATCACTCCCTACATTACCTCCTCGCTCAATATGAAGGAAACCAGTGATTAGTGCTAAAGTGGGCTCAAGTCTTTCCTTGTGAGGTTTCTCATTGGTCCATTGGGCCGAAGCTCATGCATTTACTTAAAAAGCCACCGTCCTGATGAGCATGACTAGGCGATTAAAGTATTTCTCTTCTGAGGGAAGATTTCTTGAAGTAATTCTGCACTGAGTCACAGTCTGTAGGGAAATATAGGTTTTGTTTGAGACAAATAATACCTCACTTATGCCTGGGCTCCCAGGAAGGAAACTAACTTTTGAGATGAGATGCGAGTGGCGAAGCATGCAAATGTGACATAGAAATGCACTTTTTAAGGTTTTTTCTTCTTCATATAAGTAAATGATCTAGAAACAAGTTATTCAGCTTAAAGGACCATAGCAGTAGCTTAAAGGCTATTAAATTGTCAACCTTTCTCTAAATTCTCCTTGGCGAAGCAGACAAGGATGCTCGTACATCTGAGAATTAATAATAGGCTGCCAAAAGCATTGTCATGTGTGTGATCTGACATGAATATTTTAGGAAAGGACAATGCGAATCTGGCTGTTTCATGCATTATATACGTTTTTTGTGTTTTTTTCCTGTATGCACCAGCTTTCGAATCAGTCCCAAGATTCAAGTCTCTGCAAGTTGATTTCCATAGCATACTGAAATGAACAGAAGAAATGATTGCCCGGAAGACAGAAATTCAATCTAAAAAGTTTAGTAAAATGTTCAGCATTCATTTGAAATGTACATATTTTATATTTCATGCAAAACTAATGATATGGTCCTTTAATTCGTAAAGCTCTGTATGGGTGATACCATTTCCTGTGAGATTTCTTTCTTTTCCTTCTTACCATAATAGAGCTTTTCATGTCTGACCTTGGCCTGTGCCATTCTGTACCATTCCTTGGTCATGGAGATGTGACAGTATGGCAGTATCCAGATGGGAGCTTTTTCTAAGTCTGTTGGGTAAAATTCATAGCAACAACTTTGCTTTATAGGGAGCCTGGCAAAACTGTTTAGTATGCACACAGACATTTGCACACACACTACATACAAAGAAAGAGGCATCACACACAGGAATGCACACAAGTGGCCAGTAAATGCTGCTGTCCCTGGCAGCCTCTCGGCTCATAAAGACCTGGAGAGGAGATCCAAGTAATCAGTGAACATGCTGTAAACTGGGAGGATGATGGTGTGTGTGTGTTTGTGTCAGGTAGCAGACACAGTGATAACTCAGACGGCGCTGTGATGAGAGGGGAGAGACTGCAGTGCCATGCAACTGGCATTTTATGGCGCCACAACACTCCTCCTGGCTGCCTGTCTCTCTCTCTTTTTTTGCTGTCTCAGTCACTCTTTTACTCTGCCACCCTTCTCCCCTACATTACAGCTTTCACCTATACTCTCTCCTCCTTGTTCTGTCTTCTGCACACGCTCACTCCCCATCTCGCCGTTTGAATGCTTCAAGGATGTCTCGTTCCATCTCCCTGTCTCTCGCAAATCCTCCCCTTGTCTCGTGCAGCTTCTCTACCATCTTTTCTATTTGCTTCTCTTCTTGCTGATTTCCCCCCTCTGTTTTCCTGTCCCTCCCTCTCTCTCTTTTACTGCGAGGCATCAGGGCTCTCCGGTGCACTGTGTGAATGCCTAATGAACCTTATTTCTTTTACAAGCCTCCGCTCTCACCCATCTCAGTCCTATCTACCTCTCTCCCCTCCCTCCCTCACGCCACTCGTCTACCTGTCCTCCACTCCTTCACCTCCTCTCTTTTGCTTTATTTACTAGCCAGGAGCCATGCAGCTGGTTACGAGGAATAAGAGCAGCCCAGGGGACACCAGAGGGGAAAGGGGGGAATGATTTCCCCTGCTTTGTTAAAATGAGAATTCAGGTACCACTATGTAGGTTGAGAGTGTGTGCTTCTGTCATAGCGCACATTTGGGGATATACAGTAGCTTAAGCTAGTTTTTTGGAAGTTCAAATTTAAGAGATTTTAATCTCACTGAAGATGCACTCTGTTTACAGCTGGTTTTCTGACTGTTTAAGTGTTAACCTGACTGCACGTGTCTGTTAGTGTGTTTGTCTGACAGTCTGTAGCTGAGATAGATTGCCTATCAATTGTTTTGTGCTGAGGAGAGTACCGCTCACCCTGCTCTCATGCTGCCAATATCTTCCCCGATCATCCTCCCATTGATTCAGGCTGTTGCAGAAATGGCTGGGTCATGTGTTTTCCTGTACCTCAGTCTTCTGATAAACAACCTTTCCCAGACCACCAGTAGCCCTCAAAATTGCTTTCTGATCAGGTTATTGATTAATTTTGTGGCACAATCACTTGACTGAATGGTCTAAACATCACAGCCCCCAGCCATCATGTATCAGGCATCTAACCTTCGTTAGCAACCTTGTGATTTCTGGCTTAATAATATTATTTTGAAATTATTAGTGCAACAATATTGTGGTGAAGTGATCTCTTTGATGAAAAAAGTGAATGAACAGTTTGATAATCAAATAACTTTTTCCCATCATTGATCAAGCAAACAACTGTAAATTGAATAAGGATGCAAGGTACCATGAGGTTATAACTACACATGACTTCTATACTTTAAGTGGAAGCTATGAGTTATTATTTATGTAGGGGAGGTCACTGTTAGAAATTCATGGATCAGTACAGAAAACAACAGGGCTCTTGGTGAGAATTTCGTTTTGAGTGACAGAATAATAGCTGCTGGCATATATTGATGAATACGGCAACATCATGCACTTGGGGTTGCTGTAGTGCTCAAAATTCAGTTGATGCCCTGATGCAACCGCATAAAGCTAGAAGCACATAAGTTGAATACTTTATACACTGTGGCCTGTGATTCTCAGAACTGTGATGGCCGTTAAATGATTAACTTGAAAAATAATCATCATCAAGTTGATTGATAATGGAAATATTTAGTTAAATACATGACAGGGCACAGGAGCACAGAGGAAAAAATACTGAACAATTTCAGTGAGTAAGTTGTTTTAAAGTAATACAATTTTTATAGTTAAACTCAGTTCATAAGTACCTGAGCCATCTTTTTTTCAGAGTGCTCTTATATCCATATTAGACACCAAATCAATGCCTGTTAGACTGTTTTTTAAAAGAGAGCTGCAGTGTGTTAACCTTGTCCTTCTGGTGGAAATATTAAACTCAGACTACTTAATCAGAACACTAATTAGTTCAATCAATAGGACACAGTCTATCATGCAGGCAGACTCGAAGCACGTAGTTTGGAGATTGGAAGCTGTTACATCCTTTCCTGTTCTTGGACTGGTAGCACTTTATAATAACTACACACTAGGAATAATAAGGAATTCATCATTTATAAAGCATTATTCATACATTAATACACATTAGTAAGTCATTCATAAACACAGTTGTTGAGGGTTGAGAAGCCGTCATTGAACAGGGGAGGGGGTCTACGCCACCACTTATCCCCCACTTACAATGCTGTCCTTTCATCACTTCCCAGGAAACTCAACAAACGTAACCTATTGGCCTCAGGTGAAGATACCAACGATGGTCGTTCAGTCTTGGCCACAGGTAGTCTTAACGACTGTAATGACTGTCGTCACAGCAACAAGGAACACTAACGAACCAGCGGTATCGATGACCCGGGCCAACGACCGCACTGAGGTTAAATAGCTGAGTTTCCCTGCCAGTCAGTCAGAACTGAAGAAGTCCTTTGGATGAGGGACGAAACGTCTTCCAGTATCTTCAACCAAGTCCAGTTGCCCTTGATTTTAACCTTTGTTGGATAACTATGACCTGGATGACTGAGAATCTTCATAGACATCTATGCCTTACAAAGCATTTACAAATGATATTGTAACACAACAATCAGTTATCTTCTGACAGTGTGGCCAGCTGCTTCAGATCCCATTCACTTGGACTGACAAATCAGATTACAGGACACTGGCACATAAGAAAGATCCACCACACGTTCATTATCCTGCCCAGGTAGAGATACAAATAACTGAAAGACACTGGACACTAGTTAAAATGTTTTTTTTTTTTTTCTGAAAGAGCTCTTCTTATTCTGCGGATTATTTCAAACATGGTTGGTGCACTATGAGAGTGTTAAAGGCACTGTAATAATCCTGCCCACTCTTCTTTAATCACACTGTCTATTTCTTACCCCAACACTACTTCTCAGAACCTAGGTTGGTAAATTAGCTAAAGTTCTACACTAGTGTTAAATATTCTAGGCCTGTCTTTAGCATTCAAAAACTATGCTACAGGGCTTTCCCCAGTACATGGAACTATGATGCTAAGGGGCTCCCAAGTGTGTTATAAAGTAACTTGACCATGTGACGACTTGGGAGTGAGAACGGGTTGGGTTGTAGATGGTTCATTTTATATCAACACTTGTACAGTTTATGCAGCAACAGTCTCTCGTGTTGTTGTGTTTTTTTGTGAATGAACGGGTGAAAGGCATTTTGCAATAAATAATATGTTCTGTATCCCTTTGTGTTGTGTCACAGCCGCTGTTTTGGCCGTTACTAAATGTTACTTCAAAGCTTTAAATTGCACTTAAAGGCTAATTTATACTTCTGCGTCAAATCGACGACGTAGGTGACGGGGTAGGCTACGGGGCTACGCAGAGGCTACGCCGTCACCTGACGTGCACCTCCTCCAAAATGTAACTTCGTGTCGATGCGGACTGCAAGCTCTGTGATTGGTCGGCTGGGTAGCCTCGCAATGCCTCCGAGCGGACCGGAAGTACCCCGTGCTTTGAAGTAACTTTTAATAGCGGCCAAAAGGGCGGCTGTAACACAGTGAATTAATATATTTGATCGTCGCAACCCGAGCGAAATGACTCGTTTCGCTATCAGAATGTGATCCATTCGGTCGGTAACATTTGAAAAGGCTACACCAGCTGCACGTATACAATTTTACCCCCATTTATGTTAGCAGAGCGCTAAACCGGAAGTTAGCCTGCTCGGCCGGCAAAAGTCAACACAGTGGACACTGTAGCGCTACTGCCGACTAGCTAATATTGAGGTTTTTTCTTCGGTTGCGTATGGAATGCAAGTAACGTTCGGTTTCAAAACGTTAGTCACTAGTTTTATTTTGAAAGCGTACCCGAATGTTGCATATTTATTGTTGCTACCTTGACTGGAAGTTACATGTTTATTGTTGCTAACTTGACTGCCGAGACGTCCGAAAACGACACTAAAGGGGTGTTAACCATAGGTGTTAACCCAGGCCCTAATAAAGCTGAGAACTAAGAAGCCTAACTGAGACTTTTTTCAATTTCATTTGTAATGTTTTGTATGGCCTAGATAGTCCTTACTTTACAGACAAAATACTTATAATACCTAAGGAATAATTTCCTTAAATGTTCTACATGATCATATGAACCATAGGCGCATATATATGGTTTTTCATTGGAATAACACTTTTTATCAAATACAATCATTAAGCACATCATTGATAGGTAGTGATAGATGATCTGTCTCAGAGAAACAGTACCAGGCCTGTAAGGGTGAGGCTTTTACCCAGTAAAGTTAGCTAGGGCATCTTTCGGGTAGTCTTAGTAGCATCCTTTGGGCTTTGCCACTGGTAGATTTAGGCGTTATGCTGAGATTGTTTATATTCTTTCTCGGGAAAGTATCAAAAAACAGGCAGTTAACCTATGTCATAATTTTTTTTAAACTTTCCAAATGATCATATGAACAATTAACAACTCATATATAAATGGTTTGTCATTAAAATAATACTTCATTTATAAATAGTGAACCGATCATGTATAAAGTATGAAAATACAATTATTAAGCACATGTAGCAGACCTAAATTTTAGTTATGCAATTTAATAAATTTATGAGAATTGATACCCAATTATGAATTTTAATATTCATAAAATCAAAATTTTCCTCGTTTCAGGGCACCACCGCAGTTGTTATAATCCTAGAGTCTCCGGACCTCTAGGTAGTTTTGAATAATTATACAATTATTACTAGTGATCAGTTAGTTAATAATCGCTCAATTATCTTAAATCAGTCAGTCAGTCTCATATCTAAAGGGTCAATTCTCTTGGCAGGAACTAGAAATAGGCAACACACACAGCTCTTGATTATATTACGGTGAATTTATTCTCTAACTAAGGTGATAAAAAGATGGTTGGATACAGGGAACATAAACATTTGCTGAACAATGAGCCTGGAGGTTCGATTGTGGGAAGCATTTGACTCATACGGCATAGAAGAACTACTGAAAGTAAACTAATGCTATGATTTTAGGAGTTAAAATGGACATCTGATCACAAAACGTGTGTTAAGTCTTACTGCTTGTCGACAGCCTGCTTTTGGCCTGTTGCACGGGTCCCATGCTAGCTGCCCGATCCTGGCTTTTTGCTAGGGATTCTCCGGGGTTCTCCGTGTCTGATTGAAAACGCCTCCTCTGTCTGGCAATTCGGCTGTTTTCAGGTTTCCTTCGTAGTAGCTGGCTAGACCACGTGGCTTGGTCTGACCTCGGTGAAGGTGGCTCGACGAAAAAAAGCTTAAAAATGGAACTTGGTCGTTCCTGAATTAGTCCAGTGTAACTTAACGGACTGATAACTTTAACAAACAAAAGAAATAAAGGAAATAAAACAAACTGAAGGGCAGATCGATGTCTCGGCACTTCAGGTGTGTAGCTTCAAGCGAAACAAAAGGCCGGTTTCGCTGGCCGACTGAGGGCGCTGCCTGGCGACGCAAGCCATAAATGCGTGCCGAAGCGTCCAGGGAGAGTGGAAGAGAGCCAACAGCGAAGAGAAGAGAGCGAGAGGTCGCGTGTCACTCTTTTGTTGCCTGGGGCGTGGTTCCCCAGGGGGGGCGTCTCAAGTTTCCCAAGGGACTGCCTTTCTAAACTTAATGTCTAAAAGAAATCTATTTGCGCATATTATAATCAAATATTTTCCACAATCGAACCTCAATGGTTGAACGGTTGTACTGTTCTAGGCATTTGGTAACAGGAAACAATTGTCACATTATTGGTCAGGATATTTATACATTTAACGGCATTTCCGACGAGGGCATGTAATACTTATTTCGTCCACTTGGGGGAGCTCAGGTTACATGAGGAAAGCTTGGATTACATTAGATGAAGGAGTGTCTTGCTGAAAATAAAACACTGCACAAGTAACTTTCTTTTCAGCACTAATGTCAACAACGGATAGCAACAACAGTTAACATAACTACTCAAATAGAGGCAAACGTAATCAGGTAACTAAAGATTTAATTAAACTTAATTAAATGCTTTGAGTCTTTGGAAACTGCAGTCCTTTTTACATTGAAAGTTCGGCTGTCCTGGATTATGCCAAACCTAGGTGAGACAAGGAGTATCCCTTTGATGGGATAATAAACATAGAGCAAAGCCAGTTGCCACGGAAACATGTGTGGGGGGCCAGTTTTGATAGGCTGTTCAGGGAAATGCCAATGGCTGGTTCGTGTCCCTTTGTCAGTTTAACAGTCAGGCCCCGCGTTATCAGCTTCGGAATCAAAATGGTGCCAGTTTTATGGTCGGGCTAGCACTTAGAGAAAGCAACTTTGACTTATGAACAATGCTTTATAAATGATGAATTCCATATTTACTAATACTTAACTAATGCTTTATAGTGTGTAGTTATTATAAAGTGCCCCTTGGACTTAGTCTTGTTTAAAAGAAATCATCTGACAATCATTATTGGGAAACTATAGGCATTTCTTCCACTTCTTGTGTTGAACATAAAGATTTGGCCTCTGAACAGCTAACTACTGTTGTCATTTTTGAAGTTGAAGCTTATACTATTGTTGCTGTCATTGTTAGTCGTAGAGGATCAGAAGTGGAACAGCATACCTTTTCCTGTTAATTTAGACTTGCTTCTGAGTTTGCAGCCACTGCTGCAGTTTGGTGAACAGTAGTATAATATTCTTTTTTCATGTTGTGCCCACATATAGTATTTCTATTCATGCATCTGTGTCCAGTGGCTATTATGTGTTAAACAGTCTCTAGTTTGGCCTGTGCAGAGTCTCATCTATAGTGACTTAACGCAATTGCCAATTCAGAATTCTGTGTTGCTATTAAAAATGTTGCTATGCTAATGCTATGTTAAATGTTAAATCTTGTCCTCCTTGAAGTTTCAGTAGAAATGATGAAATGTTCTTTGGCATTACCACATGTTTCCCATTTGAGAGCATTTAATAAGCCTTCATAGCTTGACGTTCTACTTTTCCAGCAGTTTTCATCTACGAAAAGTGATTGTTTTGCACCGTCCTCATTAAAGCACCTGGCAAAATTCAAACTCATTTTTACACCCAGCTGGACGGGCTGCTAGCGGATCTGTCATGGGCATAAAAGGCAGATTGCTTCCAAGGCCTCCTCAAAGGGCCCCTCGTGGATGTCCAGCTAGATTGCCTGCGGTTTCTCTGTCATCTTCGTAATTGAAAAAGAAACAGTTGATATGCAGCCATGTCGAACTGTCATACTCCTGTCTCTCTGTTAATGTAATGTTAATAGAGGGTTAGCGTCTGGAGGGAATACCTTCCAGGTCTACCTGGTAATGGTAATGCTTGATCCTTTTCCTGTGCTCTTGTATGTGAGGCTTGGCGTTCATGCAGACAAGTACCATATGTATATTTGTGTGTGTGTGTGTGTGTGTGTGTGTGTGTGTGTGTGTGTTAGTTTTATAATGTTTACTGTGTGAATACATGTATCATGCTTATTTCCCTGTTTGTTTGGTGTTTGCATTATGGTGTGCCCGTCTTTGTATTACTATGAGATGGACACCCTAGGTCAGTACTAAATCTTTTAATTATATTTTTGCATCAAGGATTACTTTCAGTGCGTCGACTATATCGACCTAATCTCTAATTTGTTAACAATTTCATATGTCAATATTCCTCTGTGTGTTGTGTACACATTCAGTAGGCTACACCAGACCTGTAGTTCTGAAATGTACTAAACTGTGCCTACTAGCATTTATTTGAAACTTCATGGCTGAGTTATAATACAGTCAATTTGTCCTCTCATTTGAATTGTTTCCCCTCTCTGTGTTCCTCCTCTTTATGCTCTAATGTGCTATTATCTTGAAGTTGAAAATTTCTTCCATGTCCTTGTTAAGTTTAGTTTCCATTGTTTTCTTTCCTAGAATTTTTTTTTGGGATCATAACACCTTTTTGAGAGCTACTGCGGGACTTTGAGTTTATTGAAGCAAATTTTCTGGTGCACCTATTGCATGGTTAGCCACAGGATATTGGTTAGCAGACGTAGTAAGCACTGTGTTATTTTCTCACACAGCTTCACTTGATTTTGACTTATTTCCAGACATCACGATGCGCGCAAAATACAATGCAATTGATTGCTCAATCAATCACCAGACAGATCCTGATGCAGCTCACCTCACTACCAATCTTGTGACTAGATGGCAGTTTAACCACTTTACTCAGGTTTCCCCTGAACCTAATAAGCCTATACCATTATATTTCAATAAAATGTAATTTTAATAAAATAAAATGCAAGAAATCCTACTATTGTTAGTCACTGAAATAAAAGGCTGAATATCAGATTTAATGTTAGAGTGAGTGCATATGCCATTGGCTGCAGCCAAACTATTGAGCAGCATATCAGAGCTAAGCCCAACTAACTGCTAGATGTTTCAGTCTAACTTTTCATGATGAGGGATTGATGAAACGCATCCAAAAAACTAATCTTGTCTCATGAGTTGGTTGAGTTGGAGTGGGAAAATATCTTGCATGCCAAGTCTGGATTGTCAGTGGGATTTGCAATACAGTTTTGGTCAAAAAGAGCAATGATTTGTTTTTGTTTTGTTGTCTCAATCAGTTATAAATCTCTTTTTAGTTGTGAAAGTTCACTGTTGACAGCTGCAGTTGTTTTGCGTCACATTTGTGATCATACAGCTGCATAAGGTTAAATGCCTCCCACTGTCTGTCTGATGCAAAATAGAGATAATAAACTAAATGCCATGCAAACCACGCATTGCATAGAATAAGCAATGGAACAGTAGCTACTCTATTTGTTTAAGGGCAAATGTGACCGGGTAGTAGTGGACCAATAACACCAAAACAATATTCTGTGGTAAGGTGGAAGAGAAACAGCTTGGGGAGTGCGGCTTGAGAGGCAGATGTGGTTTGACAGAATTACATTAAGCCAAGGTCAGGAGGTTATTGAACATACCTCAAGAGGTGCTGGTTACACTGAAATAGGAGGAGGGAGGGAAACTGAGCAATGGAGGATGGAAAGAGTGAGAGACCAATAAAGAGCTAGGATGTGTAAATAAACTGAAAGAAAGAAAGTAAGAAACACAAAGAGGGAAAGAAGGAAGAAACAAACAGTAGCTGAAACAAGGGCATTGGCAACGCACCATTGAGCCCTTGTTTTCCCCTGTTGCCGGCTGTATTTTTCCTCTCTTAGTTCCTTTCTGACAGCTTTAATCAACACAATAAGGCTTGCTGAGATTTCATTATGGAGCCTTGGCTGCAAGGGCCTTTGAGGAAGGGATAGATGGATGGAGAGTTTCTAAAGAGAGGAGGGGTGGTGAGATCAGAACGGAGGGAGGACAGGGAGAGATATTTGGTAGATGGAGGTAGAGAGAATGGGATGGGCAACAGCAGGAGAAAGTGAAGCAGTGAGGGAGGTATGAACAAATAAGAAGACACGGTGTAGACGCTGTGAGGAGAAAAAAAAGGTGAATATAGAGAGTGGATTTAAAGAAGGGAGGGAATCGATGGATGGGTACTGACACCCCCACCCAGGGGAAGGCTGCTGAAATAATGGTGTTATGTGGGAACTTGATTGGCCCCGAGCAGCATGGGGGCTCGCAAAGGAGCAGATCAGTTTCACACTTCCTGGATTACAGGGTCAGAGGGCACCCAGCAGAGAGATGGATCACTTTTGATGTTCCTTAATGGAAACAGAGAGAAAAGAAAACATCTTAACCTCACCACCCCTCCACCTCTCATATACAGTACTCAAACTTACAGTATAGAGAGAGAGAGAGAGATCCACACACACGACTTTACTCTTAATTACATGAATGTATAAGCATGCACACAGTATGAGTATAATGACAAAGTACAAATACAAAACAACACAGCTCTTTTGTCCTTACTTTACAGTACATGTAGCGCAGTAGGTAGACACTAGCTGTGAAATGATTTAATGGTCATTCATTCCTAGAAGGAACGAAGTATCACCAGTGAAAGATCAACATTAAGTGCCCAGAGCAAGTACAACACAGTAATTGATCTAGTAAAATAAAATGAAGAGTCTAATTTAAAATAGTAAAGCATGTAAAACTTAGTCCAACAGTTAATTACTTTAATATTGATTGTTGTATTAGCAACACATTAGCCTCACATGTAGAGCTGCACCAAACAACTATTTTGATAGTTGATTAATCTATCGATTATTGAAACGAATAATCGAAAATTCGGATTATGAATTGCAAAATTACAAAATGCGTCTTATTTAGCTACCAGCTTTGAAATTAAACTTGAGATTGTTTTTAAGGCATGTGCTAATTGACAGTCACAACAATAAAATAAATACTACTTTCAAAAATGGATCTTTTAATGAAAGTTTCTGCTGCAGCAACAGAAAGTTCCTCTGAAATCAAGTCCTGATCTCAGCAGCTGATCTGCTATTTAGTGACTGAGCAGTTTACACACCAGTACTGCAAGACACCGGGACAAACTGACACCATATACAAAGAAAGGAATAACGTCATGTATCACATTTGCCCAATTTACAGGGGGGTCAATAATTATTGTAATACTTATTTATTAATGATTTTATAGTAGGCAATGTTTCACAACATTTATATATTTTCCCCTAACTCAACAACTCACAAAACTCAGATTTTTTTTTAAATGGAGTTTGGTACGGATTACCCGCCGCAGACAGGAGAACTGTTTTCAGAGTCAGAAATACTTTATTGATCCCCGAGGAGAAATTTTTTTTTCTCTTTGTTTTCTCTTCTTTAGAAAGTCTGAAATTGTCCTGTGTTGTCTAATCTTGCGCACTCGGCAACAACACGTTTTCGAGCTGGGAACGTCGCCATTAGCGATGCATCGTTTATGATTGTAAAGTGAGGGCACATCTGGAATGTGAACGCAGCCGTTGTGTATCATAATCATGTGCTGCTCTCTGCGCCATTAAAAATTAATCAAATTGACCAACTGTATACAAAACGTTTCAGCTCATAACGTGAAGTAACACGGCTTTAATGGGAAGCTAGCTCGCTAACTAGCTTACCGAGACGACTCTTCATCATCCACAGAGCAACAACGTTACGCGCCTCATCTTCAGATGCTCCGTTGTTTCCAGGAAAGCTCAGCTTTCCAGACGATGCACATTGCCACACTTCGGAGGTTTTAGGTTGTGAAGTTGTTACTGCAGCGTTGATGTGTTGTTTTAGCAACTTCACTGTTCACATCACTTTAAGCTGACGATATCGTTACGGCCCGATGATGTCATGAACGAATTGTTGTTGCCAGGCCTCCAGACTAACTTTTTTGACCTCTGTCCTGGAACCGTCCTGAAAAACAATTTGAACCGTCCTGAAGTTAACGTATAGCGTCCCAAAATCAAAATGTTGTTTCTTTATTTTATTATCTTCTATAGTTGTTAGTGACATAATAAATTATTATAAATTGATAAAATAAATAATATTTATTTTGCTTAATTCAAACAAAAACATTTATAAACAAAACTGAAAAGTTATCTTTTGGGGCACCTTTTAACCGCAATGATAAATTTCAATTCAGTTATAAACTCCTGGATTTTGTTTCAGCAGCTTTCATAACTTTCTGCACATTCAGAATCTCACATATCTGTGTTCTCTGACATGTCCAGAAGAAAATCGTAATATGAACAACTAACATCATTATTTAATGAGAATTCGTAATCTGTTTTAAAAGTCTACCTGACCTATACTCTGCTTTGCTCCCCTTCAGACTGCACTGAATGAGACAAGTGCACTGCACTTCATCAGAGGTAGAAACTGAAACCATCACTGCCAATCAGGCAGACATCTCAGCGCAAATCCTCATGTTAACTTCTGCAGCTCCGATAAAGTGCAGCTCACAGTCCCAAACAGAGCCAGATTGTGCTTCAGGTTTTAGATGTTTATAATGCAACACTCTACCAGCGTTTCAGCGTGCGCGGGTCACTTCCGTATGCCGAGTTTCATCAACTGGGTGGAGATGATTCTCGCCGCTTGTCAACGTTATCAGAATATTGATTTGTTTTCCTACATAATATTTCTCTTCGTCCCAGACACATTTTCTATCGTCCCCAGGACAACAGGACGCCGTTAGTCTCGAGCCCTGGTTGTTGCACCCCTTCTCACATGGCTGTTTGCTTAGCAATAAATGGAAAAAACTAAATGAGCACAAATCAACAATCACAAAACATACAGTATATATATATATTAAAACAGTACTTATAGATAAGTTCCAACAAGGACAGTTAAGGAGTAGATAAAATATGCCTCAGTCTCAGCCTTATTTGGCAATTCCAGCGACTCTGGAACTCAGAAAAATGTATGGATCAAATGTGACATCAGATATAAACACGCATGGAGGCAGACTGTCCTTGTTGCACTTGTTTATGCTATATTTTGCACAGAAAAACAAAAAAGAGAATAAAACTGTTGATAAACAGATGATCTGAGAATGAAATGAATGCTCCAGTTGAAAACTGGACCAATGACCAATGTCATTTTTGTTTTTTTCAGCATTGTTCAATCGCATGAATTGTGAGGAAATAGCAATCATAGTGAACAAACTAGTGGTGGCTGTAGTGCGGTTATTCCAGGGAAGTTGTTTTTATTCATTTAAACTGTACTAATAGTTAACTGGTAGCCTACAGTTCAAGGTTTTATGTGAAGCTAACATTAGATGACTTCTAACTTTGTCAAACTTTCCCTGACTGATCCTAAAACAAGCCTTGAACTGACCATCATCCAGGCGATTCTCCTGGACCAGCTGGTGGTTCTTCACAGCAAAATCACAGTTAAAGGTCTAAAAAAAGGTCATTCGGTGGTTGCCTAGCAACAATAAAAAAATGCACAGCACTGCTTTAAAAAAATGCTAGGCTTCAACAAAAAAAAGGCAGTGTGGCACCTCGTATTTTGCAATCTGCATATAGACAAAACTTGTGATACTATCGATGGAAAAAAAGATGCATCACTACACAGGTTAGAGGTTATTTTTGATGGAAATTATGGCATTGTTTTACCTAAAAGGCATTAAGCTTTGAATAGGGGCATGCTTTCTTCAGATTCAAGGGTGATCCACATAAGAAATGTTATTTGATGTGTTTTTGACATCCGTCACTCACTCGTCTCACGGAACAGATACACTTCCATTTTATCAAATGTATCAATCCACTCTGACTTTGAGACATGTGTGAGGTGCTTGTCACCCAAGGATCCACCCCATTTCTGCTTCTTTCTCTGTCTGCTAAGTGACTGTAATCTACATATGCAACTGTTTAAATCATACATATCTTCTGCTGCTTATTTGCTGTGAACTTATTAACATTATCAGTAATATGGGATCATGGTTCCCGGTGTTGCTTAGAGCTTGCTGCTTAAAATCAATGAATTAATAAATTAAAACAGTGCTGATTTCTTCCTGTGGCACTTGCATGAAAACATTTTTTGTTCATTGAATTTCAGCCTGGTGAAGACAGTTTGGCAGCAGGAGCTGTGCTGCTGACTGACAGCTAGTTCTGAGATGACAGAATGGAGGTTGCAGTCGGACAGAGTTCTTCAAAAGAGTAATGTGACGCTCACATCTCACAATAAGAGGTTTTGACAATGGGCTTTGTCTGCCTTAGGTCAAGCACATTGCCCACATTTGAATTTTCTGTCTTAAACCAGCTTGGAAGATGGTGGAGATGAATAAACACACCAGCAATGCTATATCAAAGCTCTTCTATAGGCTTTGCTCCTTTACCTGTATAGGCTGACCCCACTAGAGAATGACAAATCAAGACTCCTGGAAAATTAGCTGACCTTGACTTAACTTGGACTTTAATAGTCGAGTTAATCACTACATGTTGCAATGACAGCCTGAAACATTGAATAAAATTGATTATTCTTATTCTTTTATTCAGTGAATAAAAACTAGAGCATTTACTCATAATTTACTTTACAATATTTGAGACAGCACAAAGAAAACTATGTTTCCTATTCCAGACCCCAGTGACAACACACACACACTTTGTTGTGTTAATGTGTCACCTGATCTTAACAGTTATTTACGTGTCGTACATACAATTAGTGTCTGCCTATCTATGAGACAGTGAAACGGACAGATGGATAAATAGAACTATCCCAGAGATTTTTTGTAACCCAGGAGAAAAGCCAGATTGATCTGCTGTCTCTCTCTCAAACAGGAAATCTAATCATGTGTTTTTATGTTCAGGTGTGAATGTGTTTGAAATCTGCAGTTACAGCAATGTTTTTAGAGATTTATTTATTTATTTTTGGTCTCCAAGGGAACTACCAGCTGGTGCAACCTTTTTATAAATGTTGGCTCAATATCCTCAAATAACAGGAGTACGTTTTACAACCACATAATTGGACTGTTCATTTCCGTGACATCATTTTTGAAATTATGAAAAGAGCTCCGCTATCCATCTCTGGAGAATGGTGATAATGATTCTCTTATCTTCTCTCCTTTCTTTTCCTTTTCTCCACCCAGTGATCCCTCAATAATGTCTAGTCAGTGTTAAGAAACTGCTTTAACTTCTCTCCTAGCTGAACTGTAAAACCATCACAGCTGACCCCTTTTTCTTCAGCCTACATGCTCGACCGGCTGCGTTTGTAAGCCTGAACGAGTGTGTGTGTGTGTGTTACTGTGTGTATGTGTTTTTGTGTGTTTATGGATGCTTGTGTATTATGTGGCTCTGTTTGTATAAATACCGTTGTGATCATGATGTCTGTTGGGTAGACGATATTTGTTGTGTGTGTTTGTGCGTGGTTATTCACCCAGAGTAAATTTCTGTCCCTGTTTGTCTGTGACACATTCACCTTATTAAGTACCTAGTAAATGCCAATAGACTCTACTCCCTACTCACTACCCTTTTTCTACAGGCCTTGGTGCCCTTCTCCACAATTCAGTTCAACATGCTCAAACACATACATACACAATCAAATGCAACAAATAATTGAGCAAACAGCTGAAAGATGAGTGTATTCTGTTGATCTATGCCTATATGTGTGCATTTATGAGTATTTGCAGTCTATCACACTACACTACACATCTATGTTTAGCTGTTTAGCTTTTAAATGTTAGCTCAGTGCACTTGTAAACTGCTATCTGAGTCTCACTCTAATGGGAGGCAAGTTTTCCAGCGCATGCTCTGACTGCTGTTTCCACTGCCAAGTAAATAAAGAGCTAATGTTTTCATCATGATGGCAATATAGAGGCCATGATTAGATGGATTTGATTCTCTCTCTCTCTCACTCACAGTTGACTTTTGTAGTAGGGAGAGTAATTGAGATGGAGTAAAGACAAGCCACATGCTGCTGATATCACTCACTGGGCACGCAGAGAGAGATGGGAGGAAGGGCAAACGAGAGGGGGGGTGCACAACAAAGTGTGCAGCTGACTGAGAGTAAAGAGTAGACAGACAAAGTTAGGGCATAGATAGACACGTAGACCATGTATACTTGGCAGCACGGATGGAATGAGGGATGTGGAGGGAGGGAGGCATGAGCGAGGTAGTGGATGCGCAGTGTGATAGCGATTGCATGGGAGGGTTTGAAGATAGAGTGACAAATGAAGAAGAAAGATAAAGGAGTGACATACAACGTGCTATTGATACCTTCCTGGGAGTCGAGGTGGAGAAGCATGAAGGGAGAATGGGAGAAAAAATTAAAGAGAAAGGAATAATGATACAGAGACTCAGAATCATGGGGCACTGGAAAGAGAAATACATGTTTGACCACCATTAGCTGCTTTCAGCAAAATCGATAAAGGGGGGGGGGGGTGACAGTGAGAAGTTTAAAGAATTGATTTGAAAACAGAAGGAAGTGCATGAATGGTTTGGCAGGGTGTTGCTTTTCACCACAGGGTTGGAAGGCAAACAGCAAACAAGTAAGAAAGAGCAAACCTAAAACACCTCTACACCATAGAGCCTAGTGGTTCGTGTCTGCTGATTGACACTAACTGGATATATTCATTTTGTATAGTACATATTTGGGGGATACTTTGCAATAGGTGGCCAAAAGACTGACTGTTATAGTACTTTGTAAATCTGGTGCATTATTGTTCACTGCGTTATTTTGGGCTGACCCCCAATAGTCGAAGATTCGATGCTTCAAAGGGCGCAACCTTATTTGACTGTCAATCTTACAGTCGAAGCTTTGCAGCAAAACAAGGATCATGCCATTTTGGCAATATGGGGGGTGATCAACATCTGATTTTACATAGAACTTCCAGTTTTCTCCCAATAAGTTAATAAACAGCCTATAACAATATACATTTTTACATTTAATGCTGTAAATAAATATGTAACATAAAACTTTCAATAAATGTTTTTGAAGTGCGTGAATAAATCCAAAATTGTAACCCTAACCCTGCGATGAACTGGCGACCTGTCCAGGGTGTATGCCTCCTTCCGCCCAATGTCAGCTGGGATTGGCTCCAGCCCCCCGCGACCCTGTAAGCACGATAAGCGGTTGACGATGGATGGATGGATGGATGGATGGATGGATGGATGGATGTAACCCTAACCCTGGGGCGCTCAGTGCACATGCGCATATGTGTGCAGTGGCAGTGGAGGAACACTTGCTGAAGAGACAGATCCCCAGCCTCACTGGTGTTGTGCCGAGTTGTCTGAACCTCGCGGGACTTTTGAATAATTTAAGTTGATGAACCTCATAAAGAATATTTTATTTATCGTTTTTAAAATAGCCTACTACTTGAAATAGACCAGCGAGGAACGGCAACATGCATGCAGTTGTCGACAGCAGTAATGCATGTAAAACTCTGCACAAGACCGTGAAGGACAGGCGAGAGAGAGCGCCTCAGTTTAGCTGGAAATTTACAGTGTAAGTTGAATGAAAAGAGACTGCAGCTCTGCAGCTTGTCAAGATTAAAGGGGAGGTACTGTGTTTAACCCCCCCCCCCTCCCCCCGCTCGCAATCGCTGTGCACAAAATAGGCAGGACTTGACAATTCTGTCGACTATGTAAATCGTTAGTCGGGGGCAGCCCTACTGTTATTGTACAGTGTTTACAGTGCATTTGTAATCGTTGCTATACCTGGTATTAAGCTAGTTGCAGCAGCTCACAAACGAGGCATTTCCTTCTTTGATTTTTTGTTTTGCCACCTTGCAAAAGAAAAAAAAAAGATAAAAATAGTAGTCTCATCAACTCTCCACGGAGCCTCTATTTTTGCATGTGAATTGCCCAATTTGTGAGCTCACAGATAGTGGCCACAGGTTTTGTTCCACCCACTTGTGACAAGGTCTGAGGAAGTAGGCAATGCAAGCTCAAATCACCATAGTCCTTAGCACCAAAATTGCTCTGCTGCATTTTCGCCACTAACAGACCCCTGCTACACCTCTCTCTGTGCCTACTTAAGTGCAGTCAAGTGTCAAGTTCAGGGCAAGTTACCAAAATATCAAATGCTTGCAGACTAGAGAAAAAATCCTTTTTGTATGTCTGTCGAAAATGTCACTTCACCAGTGCTAAGCCCTTGTATGCTCCGTCATGAAAATAGAGCCCTATGACTCACGCACATTTACGCAGCACTGGTTTTAGCTTTTTTTATATCTTGTCGTCTAAGCTTTTGGCAGTAAGAGCTTTGTCCATTGATGCTGCAAGAACCAGAGACCTGGGCCAATAGAGTGCATGCCAATACCTGAAGAATACTTTATGTGCGAGATGTATCGATCTGACGAAATCTATGCATGGGGCAGAGTTGGCCAAAGCAATAGTGCATTCACAGCACCTGGCCAAAGAATAAGGCAGGCTTTATATTAACTGTGAAGAAAACACCATACTGTATTGGATTGGACCCATCAGCATTACTGAATGAGAATCAGTAATGCTGATGAGGCTGACATTTTAAGATGTTGCTGATATCATTTGAAGGACTGGATAAATTCACAGGTGACAGCTGTAGCCTCCTTATAATTCTGTTCGGTAACACATTTTACAATAAAATAGTGTTCCTTTAGAAATATGTATACCATTTTGGGGTGAAAACCCACACATTGTTTCAGTTCTCTTTAATCTTTATTGTGGTAAGTTTCTTTGAAGTAAACATATTGACTGTAAATGTCAGTCACATTTTAATGGAATTCTTGCAATGTTGCTCCAACCTCTTTGTGAGGAGAACCATATGCTTTCATGCAAAATATGTTAAATAGGTGGCTTTTTGGCTTTTTCCCTCTCCTTTATTGAGGTATATTCCTTTTTTTGTGCATGTAATAGGTTTGCAAAGTGAAAAAGCCCAAAGAGAGTTCCCATCTCCCACAGAAAACTCTGCTCTGAAGTGCCTGAAAACAGCTTGTTTCAGGCAGCTTCCCTTTCATCCCTGTGACGTCACGGGGATGAAAGCTAAATGTGCCTCATATAACGCTCGCCAAGTAGCTACTCCAACACGGCCTAAAAAACACTCATTGGCCCTCTTCTCTTCTTATTGGCCCGCTCTTCTCTGCTTCTGATTGGCTAGTAGTCCTTAACTAGGAACTGCGCATGTGCAACTTCTAACAACAGACAACAGACAAGATGTATCACTCCATAGCTAAAACGAAGCCTTCATTCACAGGGTGAAAAGAGGAGCTACAGCAATGTGCAGTATGACAAAAAATATGGTGTTTTTTGAAAATTAAATCATCTATCTCCAAGATAGCGCTGAGTATAGCTGCCTCGGTATTAGGTGCGCTTTGTTTTGTTTTGTTTTTGTGTGTTAATTCAGTTTTTGGCTGTGATTCCCAGTGCTCTTTCACCAGGGAGGAGCTCATGAACATCAGGGGAACATCATCAGTGGAATTATTGGACATTTTGGTGAAGGGCTCACTCGCTGCCGTTCGCGCTGTGAAGCGCCGCAGGAGAGGGAAAAGAGCCGGGTCGCTTGTGCGTCTTCGCCAGTGGGGACGCTGCACACCGCTACCGGCAATATTTCTCTCCAACGTGCTCTCACTCTGCAACAAACTGGACGAACTTCAGCTTCTGGTGGGGAAAAACAGAGACTTATATTCATCTTCTGTTCTGTGCTTCACGGAGACCTGGCTGTCTGAACTGATACTGGACTCCGCGCTGCAGCTGGCTGGCTTCTGTACAGAGCGGACCGTGACACAGAACTCTCCGGCAAAACAAAAGGTGGAGGTGTCTGTTTTTATACTAACAATGGCTGGTGTACCGACATGACAGTGATTCAGCAGCACTGTTCTCCTAATCTGGAATTTCTTATCATTACCTGTAAACCATTTTACTCCCCCTGTGAGTTTGCTTCACTCACTCTGGTTGGTGTTTACATCTTGCCACACGCCAACGTTCAGGACGCGCAGAGCATGCTGGCCGACCGGATACTGTGTGTGGAGCAGACAAACCCGGACTCCCTTGTTATTGTTCTCAGTGACTTTAACAGGGGAAATCTCAGCCAAGAACTCCCCAAATACAGACAGTTTATAAAGTGTCCAACCAGAGAGGGGAACACTTTGGATCACTGCTACACCACAGTTAGCAGTGCCTATCACGCCGTCACATGCGCTCCACTGGGACACTGTGATCACGTGATGGTCCATCTGATTCCTGCTTACAGGCAAAAACTAAAGCTCTGTAAACCTGTAGTGAGGACATCAAAGAAGTGAAGCTGTTGAGGACATCTAGGCATGTTTAGGACTGTGTAGCATGGCTAAATTAGTTAAATTTACGAGAATTAATTTTAATGAATTTTAATATTCATAAAATCAAAAATTATTCCTTGTTTTGGGGCACCACCGGAGTTGTTATAATCCTAGAGTCTCCGGACCTCTAGGTAGTTTTTAATAATTATACAATTATTACTAGTGATCAGTTAGTTAATAATCGCTAAATTATCTTAAATCAATCAGTCAGTTTAACAGTCAGGCACCGCGTTATCAGCTTCGTAGATCAAAAAGGAGGAGGCATTTAGGAGTGGTGACAGGGCCGGGTGTAGGGCGTAAAAGTACAGGTTTAGCAGGGAGGTGCGAGAAGCTAAACGACTGTACTCAGAGACTAAAGAACCAGTTCTCTGCAAACGATGCCACTTCTGTCTGGAGGGGGTTCAGACAGATTACAAACTAAACCAAGGACCACTGGACTAAACGACTACAGACCCGTCGCCCTGACCTCTGTGGTTATGACGTCCTTTGAACGCCTTGTGTTGTCCCACCTAAAATCCATTATAGACCCACTCCTGGACCCCCTGCAGTTTGCCTACAGAGCCAACAGGTCTGTAGACGATGCAGTAAACATGGCCCTTCACCACATCCTCCAGCACCTGGACTCCCCAGGAACCTACGTCAGGATCCTGTTTGTGGATCTCAGCTCTGCTTTTAACACCATCCTCCCGGCCCTGCTGCAAGACAAGCTCTCTCAGCTGAACGTGCCTGACTCCACCTGCAAGTGGATCACTGACTTCCTGACGGACAGGAAGCAGCGCGTGAAGCTGGGAAAACATTACTCTGATTCCAGGACCATCAGCACCAGTTCCCCTTAAGGCTGCATTCTTTCCCCACTTCTCTTCTCCCTGTGGATGACACCACCCTCATTGGGCTCATCTCAGGTGGGGATGAGTCCCCCTACAGGTGGGAGATCGACCATCTGTTGACCTGGTGCAGCCAGAACAGTCTGCAGCTCAACGCTCAGAAGACAGTGGAGATGGTCGTGGATGGACTTCAGAAAGAGCACAGCCCCACCCTCCCTCATCATCCTGTGTGACTCCCCAGTCACTACTGTGGACTCCTTCCGCTTCCTGGGCACCATCATCTCCCAGGACCTCAAGTGGGAGCTGAACATCACCTCCATCATCAAAAAGGCCCAGCAGAGGATGTACTTCCTACATCAGCTGAAGAAGTTCAGCCTACCAAAGACAATGATGGTGCACTTCTACACTGCCATCATTCCAGTCCATCCTCACCTCCTCCATCACCATCTGGTACGCTGCTGCCAGGGACAAGGGCAGGCTGCAGTGTATCATTCGCTCTGCAGAGAAGGTGATTGGCTGCAATCTTCCTTCTCTTCTGGACCTGTACGCCTCAAGGACTCTGAGGCGAGCAGGAAAGATTGCAGCTGACCCCTCCCACCCCGGACACAAACTGTTTCAGACTCTCCCCTCTGGCAGGAGGCTGCTGTCCATCAGGACCAAAACAGTTTCTTCCCATCTGCAGCTAGCCTCATTAACAAGGCCCAGGTCCCCCACTGACACTCCCCCCATGCAAATGATACAAATGTCTCTGCACATGTAAATACAGTTTCATCTCGTCGGGCACAGACCTGGCACTTTGCACATATTTGCTGATCATTGTTGTGTATTTTTATGTTGTCAGTTTATATATTTATATGTACACAATATTCTCTTCCGTTGAGTTACTTCTGCAAGGCACAGACCCAGAAAAATGCACATGTATATATCTGCAACGTTGTTCTTCCATTCCATATTTATATATTTCTACATTTATTTATGTTGACTGTACGTTTGTCTACGTGTAGCACCTTATCACCACAGCAAATTCCTCATATGTGTAAAACACTACTTGGCAATAAAGCTCTGATTCTGATGTAAACCTGTTCTGGTATAACCCTTAAATAGGATTTTGAATTCTTCTAAGGGGATGTAAGTAGGAGTCGTTCTACCATAGACAGGAAAGAATGAATATAGAGGACTATGCTTGGAGCTCTCAGCTTAATGAAACCTCATATAATGATTTAGTTAAAGAGAAATATTCCTTTATGGGAGGGAGAATCCACACGGTATGATAATTGCTCATTGGCTGCCAATAAATGCCTAGAAACAATAGAAACAAATCCGTTTTTTGGTCAAAATCCTCAAGATACTCTTTTCCAGTAGTCTTTCCAACAATGAAAATACACTGTAACTACAGCCCAACAAAATATAACAAGGCACATAAATTTGACTCCAACATTCTTACTAAGTCACACAAAAATATCTGCAATCCCATTAGATAAATCTATTGTAGATAGATTAATATCAAAAATATGATGAATACGTGTTTGCATCGCCCTAGTATTTGTTAAGGGAAAAATGAGAGAAAAAGGGAGGGTATCACCGATTAACAGTGTTACCATCCCACCCATCTAACTGTAGCAACCATTAGCATAACACACAATTGTCTCTGCCAGTGTTAGGTGTGAGGGCATGTTGCAGTGTATGCATGTACACAACAATATGCACGTACGCAGACACAGGCACACACACAACCCATAATGTATTCACAGGCAGCCAAGCCTTTTCTTTTCATTTCCATTCAGGCGTCATGTTTGCCCACACAGATGCTATCAGCAGTAATAAACCTGTGTGGTCACAGCTATTCAAAAAACATAATATTGCCCATATATTCTGTTCACTGGCAGATTCTAATAGGAAAAAAAATACTGGCTGAAATTTCTATAGACTGGCTGATTGTCCGTGTGTGTGTGTGTGTGTGTGTGTGTGTTGACTTATCGATGAATTTCCTATTGGACATTTAATGTATGTGTGAGTGTGTATTTAGTTTAAACCTGTAATTGTCACTTACGAATGACTACATTAACTTGCCGTTGAACAATTTTCATTTCACAGTTGGCTCTTTGCGCACCACTGGGTGTCCGATTCTGTTGATTTGGCATTGATAAACTGTTAAACAAAGTGTGTTTGCTTGTGTATTTAGTCAAACACAACTGCCATGAATTTAATTTCTGGCTTGTGTTATAGCTTGGCTGAAGGATTGGTGGATCCGTGCATATTGTGGGTAGAATTGACATTAACATTTGTTACTGTCTGGTGTGTATGTGTTTGTGAGTGCAAAAGCCTTTTGCCTGCAGAATTATTTACCAGATGCAGAAATCATGCTCCATTAGGTACTGTATACAATACATGTAAAAAGCCCAACAGCTGCTAACAGACTTTTCTATAAAGCAAACATCATACCGCCTAATATTAGTAAGAAACTGCTACTGTATATTTAGCACGTTTCACTATTCTATCAATGTTTTCTGTGTCATGCCAAACATTTGGCCTATCCCACATGGGATTACAAGACATTGCTATATATGAAAATTACCAAATACCACCAAACCTTGCATTAGCAATACATAACTTGCACTGAGGGCCACCTCATCCACTTAACAAAATAATCATTAAAAGCGGTTATCATTGCTAAATATATATAACTCAGAAAATGTTTAAAGAAAAGTGACGCGTCCTTTCCCCATACTTATGTGTCATTATGTGAAAACAATAAACATACATCCTCATTTCAGAATTTCACCCTCTTGTTTGTCAGTCAGTAACGTCTGTTCTTCATTGTTGAGACAGCTTGATATTAATAGAAAAAAACACGCTTCATAAACCTTTCTTATAACCAAAGCATGTATAACTTTCCAAATCAATTCACTTATTATTAACCAACTGTGTCTCATTCAGTGAAATGAAGTAAAGCAGAATTTTATTGTGTGAAATCACAATACTATATATTGGATTTTTTTTTCTTCCTATCAATTCCAATCTCGGTATGTTTGGTGTCAGAAAGGTCACAGTAAAGGTCAGGAGTTTCATTGACATTTTTGGTTTTTCAATCATGCATTTCAATGTCGGGAGTGTGATGTGACAGCGGCATGGGGGAGATAGAGCAGCCTATTCTTGCTAAGATCCTCGTTCATCCCCAGTGAGTGCGTATAAGTGTGTTTGTAACTGTATAAATGCTTAAGTGTGTAAGCGTATTCTTTATGTTTGTGTGTGGGTGTACTTTCTGCTATGTGCATCTGTCTTTGGTGACACATGTAGTATTTTTGTATGCGCTGTATCTGTGTGGATTGTAGGGCTACAGGACATTGCGATTTGAAAAAATACAGGACACTTCACACTCTACCCCCACCACCCCTAAACTTTACACTTTGTGTTTCACGTTTGTGTTATTCATTCACGTTTGTGTTATTCACATGTAATATACCATTGCTAATGACAATCTGCGTGGTGCAAGATAACAGGCTTCTCAACGTGGCTGAGGATGGTAAACTCTCAAACTCAAGCAACAAACCGATTTATTTATATGCCAGAAAGATGCATGCAGACTTAGTCACAGCGATCACTTCGCTATGTGCTCTGTTGAAGGGCTACACTTGATCAGTTTATCAAACAACCGACAGGCAGCGCATATTTTCAGGTTGTGGTAGACGACTAGTGGGATCTGCTTTGGTTGCATAAAATGCATAAAATGTTTGCATTAATTTGCCTTGACATTGCTCATCCTGCAGTGTGACTATTGCACATGCGCACATTGCTATGTCAATGCTGAAATGATATATTGTGCAGCCCTAGTGTGTATGTGTTTCCAAATGTGAGATCCCTCATCCCGAGATAAGACATAGGCTGGAGGACAGCAGGGCATCCCGGCTTGGGTAGTAACAAACATCAGCAGGGATCTGACGCTCTATTGATGTGAAAGTGTGTGTGTGTGTGTGTGCGCTCAGAAAAAAACTCCAAAAAACTGCAAAGCTGCAACACACATTCGCACACACACATGCACGCACATAGCCCTAGTCTGAGGGCACTGCTGTAATTGGATGTCTGATTACTGTCAGATAGTGTGTGTGTGTGTGTGTTGGGGGGGGGGGGTCGCAGAAAGAGAGAGAACCAGGCAGAAGTGGACATGTTTTCTGTTTGTGATCTCTGAGCTTAACATTGACCTTGTGCTTTTTATCTGTGGTCTGACATCCAATCATCCCTTGCTTATCTCCCTCTTCCCTCACCTTATACCCTACATGTTCTCACCTTTCCATCCTTTTCCTCATTTCTTCCTTCCCACCTTCTCACCCCTCTGATTTTCCTTCATGCTTCCCATTTCTTCCCATCTGCCACCTATCCTTCAATTTTCACCACAGTACTGATAGTACACAGTCCACTTGAAAAGCTACTGGACTGTCTCTGTCCTTGCTGAGATTAGGGAGTAAAGCCTGGAAAATGCTTATCAATCTGTGTGTAAACAAAGGTGCAAAGCTGTCGATAGGAGGCATTTGCGTTGCTGTTTTCTCTTAGTCTTGCATAGATTTGAAAATTCCGTTCTCTGCACTTCTGTAAAAATGTTTACAAGTATAATTCCTTCCCTCATCCCTCCTGTAATCGATAAATAGTATATTCTCCCCAGGCAGGCACACAGACACAGACCACATTATGCTGTTTATTTTTCAAAATTATTGGAAAGGAAAGAATAATTCACTGAGGAATAGGTCAAATATATGTGATTTGCTGACAAAAGCATTCAGATACATCCATTGCTTAAGTCTCATGTGGACTGTTACTGCACTTTAGCTTGGAGTATCTCTAAGACCACCTCAGAGAAGATGTTAAACTTTATCTTGATGTTCCTTTTATAACCACTAGGTGGGCAAAATGAATTTGTATGACTGTGAGTATGGCAGTATAAGTTAGTTTTTCAATGCATTCTTCGGTGTGTCAGGAAGTAAACTCAGATGACTGTTTCAGCGTTCATACTTTAATGTACAGTTTGTATGTTCTTTATTAATGGATTGACAATTTACAACATTTGTAATTTTCAGTCTTGTTTTGTATCTCTTTTCCCTCTGCACACAGTCAATAGGATTCAAGGGGTGGCCTGGGCACTTCTGTTTTTCGAATACTGGATAATAGTTTTTTTCCCCCCTAGACAAGTACTATCTGAGTACTATGAACTAATTGCATTAATGATATGATAGAATGGTTGGACCACAGAAGAGGTGGGTTTCTAGAGGACTGCACATACACATATATGTACAAACAGGTTTTGTTTCTGTCACTTATGCGCATACACCGGGCATGCGCGCGCACACACACACACATACACACACACACACACACACACACACACACACACACACACACACACACACACACACACACTAATCCTTGCAATAGGTGTCCACCTGTCTCCCCCCAGACCTGAGCAAATGCTGACTTCAGCTAGACTGCTCGACTCCTGTGGTGAAGACACACACACACACACACACACACACACACACACACACACACACACACACACACACACACAAACTCTTACTTTCTGCGGATCACTCCAAGATCTTCTTTCTCTCTCTGTCTCCCTTGTGTGTTTTTGTCTCTCTTCTTTCCTTCCCCCTACTTGAAGTCCTCCTCCGGCATTCAGATTCACTATGCCTTTGTATTTCCCTCTCTCCTGCACACACACACAGCAATAATTAAAGATGCCTATGTCTGTACAAGGCCCAATCTGTTCTCTACCCGTTTAAATATCTATATACTTGAAAGTGGCACAGCCTGTCCTTTGTATGAAATGAGCAAAATCCAAAGTCCTGCTTTGTAATTGAAACATTCTGCAGAGTCCAGAGAGTTAAATTATATTGACATTAAATTTTTGTCCTCATTTCAGAGTGACATCATAAAATACTGATTCTCATCAGCCTGTTTGTTAATGGAGGTAGGATGGAATAATTGTACCGTGCTGTTGCTGTTTCCTGCAATAATACAAGACAGATACATGACGTAGGCAGTCTACAATGGCTACTAATTTGATAAATAATGCAGATGTACAAGCAGGAATGGGGATACTACTATTACTTTCAATAATGCAAGTGCAAGGTAGATGGATGACAAGGGTTATTCGCTTTGGTTACTACTGTAATATTAATGTAATGAAAGATGGGCATGTCATGCACTACACATTTAGCTGTGTTTTCTTTCATACTGGCATATATCACTTTCTGACTACTTTGCACAGAGAGGATACATTCCCCTATGCTGCACACCATTAGTTTTCAGCAAGTAAAACACAAATATGGTTATATACTTATAACTAGTGATCTAGTTTTGGACCACCAGCAAACTTGATAACCTATGTAACACACATCATAATGCTCGACTAGCGACTAGTGTGGCAAGCCCTGAAAAAGACTGGTGTAGCAACACACTGAGCTGCAGCAAAGGTAAACATACATTTGTTACAAATTATTAACATACCACTCTGAAATGTCTTGCTCCAGTGTTGGTTGTGAAGCTGGTTTGGGTTGTTCTGCCTGTGTTTTGGGATCATGTATGGATGAACCGAAGCTGTGGTTTGCTGGCTGAAGCAGATTTGTTTTGGCTCACACTACCTTGCTTGTTAGGGCTCACCATACTCTGCTTCTGACTGTCTAGTAGTCCTTACCTAGGTACTTTGCATGTGCAACTCCCAACAAATAGAAGTGAGACGGCGCACAGGGTGAAAAGAATTGCTGCAGCAGTAGGACAAAAATATGGTGTTTTTTGAAAATTAACTGAAATTATGAACCTGAAAATAAGCATTATATGACCTCTTTAAGTTATCACTAAGTACCTGCATTAAAGTTTTACCTTGTGTAATCTTCTTCTTTGCCTAAGCCAGCTGAATGTTGCCATGGAATATTTGCAGTACAGTAAATACTACTACAGTATTAATGCAGAATCCAAGAAAGGCGTATTTCTGCAATGTCTAGAATTCTATAATAATAGTGTAATACAAAGTAAATGCAGGCTGAAGGATACCTCCAGCAGTTATCACTCTTTTATTAAATTTAGCTATAATATACTCAGGCTAGAATGTGAATTAGCTTTTTAGATAGATACCACAAATTATTGTATTTTGTCTGAGCACCACTTGAAACATTTTATTATGTGCACAGTATATCATTCACTGATACAAACTGCTGCCTCAATTTATACACTTTGATTCACAGCGCTGTGGAGACATAGCTTGTAATTTTATCTCAGTGTGTTTTCACACCATGCTAATTGAACAAACATTTACCAAAAGTACATTTAATTTTTGTAAAGTGAAACAACTTTGCCCATTTTCCCCATGCCCTTATCAGTGTTTTATTATCAGCAAATTATAAGCAATTTCAAGCTTATGTCCATTAGAGGCTCACACAAGCTTTCCCACCCCAGGCTTGGTTCAGGTCTGAGCAGTATCGTTTGGGTTCAGGTTAAGCCCGTCTTAAATTTCCAAGCCCATTTGAGGGTTTAAGGCCTGTGTCCTTTAAGGCATGTTTTAATGGGAGGACGTAAATTTCCTGGGACAGTGGTTCCGTGGGTGTTGTCAATGATTCATTAGCAAGCCTGGGGGGAAGTTTCAACTCTGAGTGAAAAAATGCAGAACACAATATTTACCGCACCACTTCATCCACAACCAACAAAGGAGGGGGGGGGGGCAGCCTATGTGTCGTGCACATAGTTACTGGAGTGCGCACAAATGCATACAAAGACAGACTTTCATTGGTAAGCATAGACAAGTGCACAAAATCATGTGACACACACACACACACACATACATACATACATACACGCACATAAATCAGTGACTTCAAAGGCCCACGCTGCAGTGCCCCAAGCCATGAACAAAGCTTAGAGAAGCAGAGGGCAACTTTTAATTTTAAAGCAGTGCTAATGAGGTTTGGAGAGAAAGAAAGTGTGTCAAAATCAGTGTGCGCTTGTGTTTACTGTATGTGTGTGTGGGAATTGTCCAATAGTAACAGTTCACTGGCAGGTATGGCTGTGGGGGTGAATGCAAAAGGCGGTTTTATCAAAGAAATGGTCACTAAGCTGGAGAAAGAAATTAATTTCTCCTCGCGTGGATTTGTTGGGCACACAGAACCTCATATTTGATCCAAGCATATTGAATGTTGTGCTAATAGTAACAATTGATGAGGCGTGTGTGTATGTGTGTGTGTTTGTGTAACTGATGGTGACACAGCTATATCTTAATAAAAGAATCATTATAGGCAGGGGCTTTGATTTCACTGCCTTCCTTTCATTGTATTACACACTCATATCTAACATAGAAATATGCATCCAGGCACACAAATGCACTACTGTGCGTGTGTGCGCACACACTCACATTCACACACACACACACACACATACTCCAGTCCCTGTATCACTGGCAGCTATAGCTTTAAAGTTACTCTCATTACTCATTTTGCTTAGCAGGAAACCCCATTAATGTCTGTGTGTTGAAGCTGTAATTTCGGTATAAATACATCACATGAGAAATGAGTGCGTGGGGTGCTCCTGAAGCGTTGAATAGAGGTGTGCTGTATGACACACTATGAATTTCCAAAAGGACCAATAAATATCTATCACCTATAAACGTGCACAGCTGATACCTTTACCGGAGGGTGAGTGCCAAGCAAAAGTACGTCTTAAATGAAGCATCGATGAATTGTTGAAATAATCAATAGAAGCTTCGAATACTAAAATCGCTAGCTGCAGCCCTAATATTCAGATACATATGGATTCTGTAAACATAAGCTGCTTACATGTTAAGACTTTAAAAGCCTATTTGCAGGGTCCAATGTTTTGCCCGTTTTTACAATTGTGGCACACTTACTTCAGTGTTTCCCATTAATTAACGAGACTATGGCATCCCGCCACAGTCTATTTTGTTTCGCCATAGTTTCAAAATGAACTGAAAATATATTACCATTAAAGTGTTTTATGTTGTGTATATTAAGTGTTTTTCATTAGTGTGTTTTGCACAGCTGCTGTAAACCTGCGCGCCCACACACTTTGGCTACGACTCGAGACAACCTCTTTTGAGGTAATTATGGTAACGTTAACTAAGGGTTTGAACAGCGATCAAGCTAGCCGCTAAATTGCACAAGTATTAGAGCCTTTATGGTAAATGCGGTTAAAAGGAGCCGAGCGAGCTGACAGGCAGGGTTAGCGACTTTATTCCGTCATTTTCTCACTTTATAGAATGTGTTGCAGTATGAGAGTCTTACCTGAAGAAAGGCTATTAAGTTTTAATTGTACGCAACATGAGCACAACATACAATATAATTTATCAAAATGCGTCAGACTTGGTGAAAGTAGAGCGAGGATACATGTTACAAAGTCCGGTTTAAAAAATAAGGTGTTGACACAACGTATACAGTCTGGAAATAAGATTAATTGGATTAAATTCACAGAAAGTATAAAACATGTTACATTTTTCCATTAAAAGTAAAATAAATGTAAAATGTAAACAAATAAAATGTTAGGGAAATTACTTAAAAATTATTCTTTGATTTAGGGTTGCTTGAAAAACATTAAATACATTTGTTGCCTTTTTTGCTGTTTCATCACCATTTATATCTGTGCAGTGTGTTTATGATCAAATTGTTTACTAGGGCACAAAATTGTTAACAACAACAACCTCTTTATTTTGCTTTTAAAGTGCACAAAATTAATGCACTTCACTTTAAAATGTACAAATTTATGTTCCGGCGATGCGTACCCCCGGACTCCCCTAGAAGGTCAATGGTCACCCACCATAGTCTCACAAAATCCTGTGGGAAACACTGTACTTCATTGGTCTACTTTGTATGGCAAATGCAAAAGTTGTGGCATGATCTGTGACATGATCTAAAGTCTGCTGACACACCGACGCTCCAGACCAACACAAACATGAACCTGACAGCACTCCATGATGTACGATATCCAAGTGGAAATTTGGAGGGTTTTTTTTGTTGGGGTCTTTTTACCCGCTGACTAAATTGTAGCGGAGGATTATCAAAATATCCAAAATAGGTTGGGCGCCAGACAGGAGAATAAACTTAATCCTAACCTGTCATTTATAATGGTCAATGAGTAGGATATTAGATAACCCCAATCACTAGCTACCATCGCTATAAACATACGCCAATAAAAGAAAAAACTAATTCAGTCACTCCAAATAAAGTTGATTGTATTCAAAGTCAAACAATAATCCACATAGTACGCAAACACAAATTCTTACATTGCCATTAAAGCAATAAAGAACCTTTCAAAATATATCATTCATATACAACATTAAATGTCCACAATTCAAATGATAAAGAAACAGACTAGTCCTCCAACTTGAGGAGGAGGGTGAGTGGCGTGTGTGGATGTGTGTGTTCAGATGTGTGTGTGTTAAGGGGAACAGGCAGTTAAGTCCATTAAACTTCACCAGTTCAGTTTAGTTCCGTTGGGTTCTGGTGTGTAGGTGTGTGTGGGTGTAGTCCAGTTCAATTGAGTTCCATGGAAGGGGGAATAAGGGTGTGGAGGTGTGTGTGTGTGTAGTTCAGTTCAATGGGGGGCAGAAGGTAAGGTCTTGCGTATAGCTGAGCAGGAGGATAGAGTAGCCTGGAGAGTTATAAGAAAGAAGACTTAGCTTTGCCGGTCCACCAGGACGAGGAAGCTCCAAACTGCAACCGAGCAGGTTGAAGAGCACGTTAACATGGTTGTCCACACCTACTCCAGGGTTCAGCACGGTTTCCCACAGACCTTTGTTGCTCATTTAAGTTCACGAAGTCTGGACAATTCTTGGTTCTACTGCTTCTCCAGCACTTCTATATGCGTCTCAGTTTCACTCCAAGGCTAGGATGCCTCAAAACGCTGTTAATTCGGCAAAACTTCCTCTTTCTTCTAAACTTCTCACTCCTCTGTTCTCCTCCATGCATGAAATATTTGTCTTCCCCCTTCCCCCAGCTCACAGGTGCCTACTCTGATACTCTCCTAACTCTGTCTGCTAAAAGATGACCAATAATTGAACAACGTTTCCGCCACAGGGCTTTTGTTTACAATATCTTGAACATTTGAGTTATGCCTTTGTGAATGCAAACCGGACCAGTTGGAAAACTGAAACAATGTATCATCCTTACATTAGTTTAATTCAGGAACGAGACTTTTATGTGGTGGTGACAGATGCCTTTGGTGTGAGAGACCTGGGTTCAACTCCACACTGCGACCATCCACCATTGTGTCCCTGAGCAAGACACTTCTCACTTCTCACACTTCACTTCACTTCAAGACCTCTGACATATATGGCAATTGTAAGTCGCTTTGGATGAAAGCGCCAGCTAAATGAATAAATGTAATGTAAATGTAATGAACCCGCCATAAGTGTGTAAAGGTAAAGCTTGAAAATAATGTGGGAGGGGGAGTAACGAAACAAACATTGAGAGGAAAAACAAAAGGAAAAGTAGGGAGAAACACATGACATATGTATATTATTCTTTGATTTAGGGTTGCTTGAAAAACATTAAATACATTTGTTGCCTTTTTTAGGTTGCTAGGGAGAAACATATGACATATGGGATGAACATGCAGGAGGTGATTATCGCCACTGATAAAAATCTGCCAAAAGGCTGTTGTGTGTAGCAGCTCCATCATGTCCAGGATTGAGGTGCAACTCACCCTGCTCTTGCATATTCAGTAGCTCCTTTTTAGCTTGTAACAAGGGTTTTCAAAGTCTGAGACTGTGGGCCTCCCCTTCAAATAAAACTTAGAAAAATGGGCCTCCTACATCCCATTAGTTTATTTGCTTAGTTTCGCTCAATTCCTGGACACCTATGGGATCATGTTCATACTATTTGATCCCATAGACGCTCAGCAATTGAGCCAATGTAACTTAATATTATTATTTGACATAACTTCAGACTACACTAAATACATAAGAAAGATCTGTCCTAAGGCATTTATTAGTTAGTTAGTCTGGGAAAATGAGAACGATGAGTAAATATCCCCCAAACTACTGTATCTCTGAACTATCTTTTTTTTAATCACTTACAAGTAGGCTATTCTTTGTGATCTCCTTTTGATAAGTAATGCAATAACTAATGTAACAGTTCGGAGCTCCCCTATGGAGGCTAACCTCCAGCTTTGAAAACCTCTGCACTAGTTTCCTTCTCTTGCTAAGTTTCAATGGGTCAAAGATTTCTTATTCCTAATTTTGACACTGAAAAAGTTCTAGTCCTATTAAACATGTATTGTAAAATTGACAGTTACATTTGTTACATTGTTTAAATACTTTGGGGATGGACTCCCTGAAAATTTGGACAAGCTGAAGGTGAGCATAAAATGACAGGAGCAAGAATACTCACATTAAGAAAGCTGCGCAATTCCACCTTTTATCCCTCCCCATCCATGTCTCTGTTCGTTAATAGATCAAATGGTGCAGAGAGAGGAGAGTGTGGGAGGGAAGCAGATTGTTAATTAAACGATGAGACAGCGGTGTTTCCTGTCCTGAAACAGAATGAATTTAATCTCAAAACCGAATGGCATTAATTACCTACTATAAGGGTTCAATTTGGAGAAGTCCTGGACGCACTTAACATCGAATTCATCATCTCAACTTGTACCCTGCGTCTTCTTTTCTTTTTTTTTACAGCTGCAGAGGGGACACCCCCGCACACACACAAAAATGCACGCAACAGAAAATACCGTATGCATTCCACCTCACCGGTTGACGCCCACACAAATGAACAAAACCAAACTCACAAAAATATGCTTTACATCCACACCCAGAGAGGTAAACAACCAAGGCAGAAACACACACAAATACAGATATACATATAAATAGACTCCAGGAATTAGGATTCAATCACATTCTATTCCACATCGAAGCCTCAATAATCAGGTTATTGGAGATAAACTGAGAGCTTGGTGTGTTGCTGCTCATTGGATGCAGAGCCCATAATTCAATTAGCCCTTTGTAGACGAACGTGCTACAATTGCTGAATTATATAATAAACCGGCTATTACTGTGATCCAATACAGCTGAGACCATTCTTTTATCTGAAGTGAATAAAGAGAATTTGTAACTGGTCTCACATTAGTATGCCTGGCATGTGATGTCTCTAAACAATTAATTATCCAGTTTTTACACAATCAGCCAAATTTAGGAGCCTGCAGATTGTGTTGTTGGGGGGGCAGTTAAACAGCTCTGTCCATAACAAGTGGTTCTGCAGTTGAACAGCTTTTCACTCTGATTTCTCTAAATCTAGCAACACATTTTGACAACCCGAAAATGAGGGACATTATTGACATGTTGCCTGCCAAATCATGAGTTTCCTGCTCTGTTGATTCAACCATTGATATGATAATGGTTAAGTTATGGCATTGTTTCTCTCCTCCTTGGAAAATAATTGGCAGCGGCATAGTTATTTGATTTGGCCTTTCACAGCATTCACAGCATGTTGGGTACCTGAGGTGCACATTTTTAACCCAGATCTTCACTGAAATCAATACCAGTAGTTTTTTGTAATTTTTCACATCTGACCAAACATTTTTCTCATACTAGGAGCTTTTTGTCATCTGTCTCTCTTTTTCTCTACATTTTTAGTTTGCAAAGTGAGGCAAATCCTCTGTCTGGAGTGTCGTATGTGTGACGGTTTCCATGTTAAATCTCTCTCGTCCAAAGCCTCCTTTTTATTTAATAACTTGCCGCTCTTAGAGTGAGGGGAAAAAAGGATAAGACGGTGATGTTTCTCCTGACCTAACCTCACAGCTTTCCTTTCAACAGAGCGGCGAGGGTGCGCTAATAACCAACACTCGCTTTTAACGAGCAGCTTTTTTGGCACCTTTAAAGATGAGAAGTGTTTTAGGGGCAGTAAATTTGGCTGCAACACTTTTGTGTCAGGTGGATACATAAACACTTACACAGAGGCGCACGGTTATGATTTGATATTGTATTTATCTGGGAAGGCTGTTCTCCATGGGGACAGTTATTGATGATGGGAGTGATGCTTTGAAACAAACAATGATTTAATCACTTTTATAATGCTCCAAGGACAATGGAGAGAGAATGCAAACATCAGCGCTTATGTGTGTGGGTGTACACTGTATGCCTTATTTCCTCATAATTTGCTATCTGTATACAAAAGTGTATATCAAGCTGGTGATTATCCTTGAGAGTAAGTATACCAAACTTCCAAGTATTTGTCTCTAGTGTGAAGTGTGTGTGTGTGTGAGGGGTAGACTGTGGTTCCTAGGCAGATTTTGTCACTGTAGTCATTATCCTTGAGAGGCTTTTAATTTGAGGCTAATGAGTATTTGTTTTACCAGTCATGCACGCTGGTATGCGTGCGTCTGCATGGGTACGAGTCCGTGTGTGTGTGATTAAGGAGTGTGATATAGTGAAAGTGACAGACTGTACAGATGTTCAATAAATGGGCTGGAACAGGCAGGGAGGAAGGGCGACATCATTCACACTCACCCACACTTATACACGCACACAGGAGTGCACACAGGAAAGTGACAGAATTGAACACATAGACACATACACACATACCCAAAAGACATGGATACACTCAGTCAGTCTTATATTGCACTGGTTAAAGATTAAAGAGAACGCAAGTGTAATGGATGGCAATGACATAATCCTGCACACTTACACAAACATCTTTACACCTTGACACTTTGAGCTAGGCTAATGATCTAATAACTCAGAGTCAATTAACAAAACAGAACTTAAATGTAAAGTCTAGATTAGTGCAAAGTGGTATGGGATGTAGGATTCTGTGCGTGAGAGAGAGAGAGAGAGAGAGAGAATACACTTCCTCATTATCAGATATTGATATGTGTGAAATAACCATTGCTGTAACTGCTATTCTTGTCATCTGCAACAATTTGAAATGAAGGAGTGTGAAGTGGGTACAGAGGATATTTCCTGGCACTCACACTGCGCTGTGATGTGATTCTGAATCATAATGTGACCCCATTCATATTTCCTTGTTTTTATGCTCATCCCTCTGTTGAGATCAACACCTTCTGCCTGCCTACTGTAATGTCATTTCAGCATATTCTCCAAATTTCTCTTAATTCCTTTCTGCTCTGCGCTTCATTGCTACTTCTTAAACTCTTCGCCTCACATTTCCTCCCCACATTTTTTTCCTCTTCTGCCTATTTCATACCTTGTCTCATCTCACTCAACTCTCCAATTCTTGTCTCTTTTAGTTTCATGTTTAACATGGCAATTTGTGATCCTTATGTATTTTAAATAATGCTTGTCGCTGTGGTGTTTTTGCATTGTCCAAAATCACTTGGCCAGCTACGACATTCTGTGGTTTGGATTTTTATTGGACTTTCTTGATTTTTAAAAAATATTTATGGTGGCTGCTGCTGTTAAGCTGACTATCCAGGCTCCTGTGAGTGTAAAACCCCATCCCGTCCATGCATCAGAAGTATTTACAACCAAGTTTAGAACACAGTTTTAAAAACTGGGTATAGGCCAAATGAAGTGAGAGCAACTGAATGTGAGAGATGAATACAAAATGAAGAAATACAAATCAGTGGCAAAACAACCAGATCATGCATTCTGTCCCTCTTTCTGTTCCAGGTGGTGTGTGTATTGCCCAGTCATTGAAGATCCCTAGGGAGCCCAGGCCAGGGGAGTTTGACAAGATCATCAGACGCCTGCTGGAAACCTCAAATGCCAGGGCCATCATCATGTTCGCTAATGAGGACGACATACGGTACGTGCTACGCACTTGAACAAGTCCCCTGTTGCCACTGCTCTTAATATTTCTGTTTCCTTTACTTAAGTGACATATTCTGTTGCATTTTTGTCTTATTCTGAAATAAAAACTTCATGACAGTAATACTAAATTTGATATTAAATTACTGATATTACGACAGAAGTAAAAAGTTTTTCCTATTTTTTTTTCCTTTTTATCATTAGCTGATGCTGTTAACTAGGTCTATTTATTGATCTATCTATTGTTTTGTTATTCTTTCCTTGGCTACATTAAAACTTTATTTATCTGGTCTTTTCTCCAACAGGCGAGTTTTGGATGCAGCTAAAAGGAACAACCAGACTGGTCACTTCCTGTGGGTTGGGTCAGACAGCTGGGGGTCCAAAATCTCTCCTGTGATTGGCCAGGAGAGAGTGGCTGAGGGGGCTATTACGATTCTTCCCAAACGAGCATCCGTGGATGGTAAGAGTGTGTGTGAAGAAAACAGAGACACATACTGTACAATGGTGTTCGTATGTCATTGCATACACAGTCAGGAACTGACAAAAGATAAACGGAGATCTCTGAAAATCATTCTTAAAAATGCCAAAACATTTCATCTGCACTGTGACTCTTTCCACACACCTGGCAGTGTGACAGACGAAAGGAAGGTGAATGTGTGTGTGTGTGTGTGTGTGTGTGTGTTCAATATCTGAAAGATCAAATTAAGGGGACAGGGGGAAAGACCAGAAAGTGAAATTCACTCATGTTCCCTCACTCTTGATCCCAGCGGGCAACAAGTTTTCACCATCAGGCCAGGGAGGATATCCTCATTTGCTCTCTGTCAGAGTTCCCTATTAGATAATTGACTCCTGGAGGGACGCAAAGGCGACAAGATATAAACTGAAAGTGAGAGTGAGAAAGCCTATGTAGAGGTTTAAATGAATCAAAGTCAACTTTGGCTGGTTGCCTTAAGGGAAGCCACTATGAGGTCTAGACAGAGGAGTTTTGAATGAGCCTGAACCAGCGGAGGATTAATGAAGAGTGCACACACTGTTACTAATTTATTAGGTACACTTGACAATCTGATGCAATATAATCCAATAACAATGCAATAGATCCTACATTTGAGAATCTTGAAAAATGTTCAGTTCATTCTGAAGGCAGGAGGTAGTGCTCCATTGTAATGAGAGGTATTTCTAATATTTTGTCCAACACATTAATATTCGCAAGGGGGACATTTACCCCGGTTTGTTCAGTTTATGTTGTGCTTAAAACATTGTCCACATTCACATATTTTTTTATTTGAAAGGACCGGTTTGACATTTTGGGCAATACATGTAATCGCTTCCTTGCCAAGAGTTGGATGAAAAGATCTCTACTACTGTCACATCTTTCCATAGAATATGACTGTAGAGATAGAGAACGTTAGCTTAGCTCAGCACAAAGCCTAGACATGAGGAAACAGCTACCCTAGCTCTCTTCAAAAATAAAAATGTAGGCCTGACCTACTGAAGTCTTGTCGTCAGTGTGAGGTTGCCAGACAACCAGGGGCAACTCCAGGACGTCACTGCTCCTAGTGAAGAAAAAGTCACCACATTAATCCACAACTTGTGTTTTTTACAGTTCAGTTTTTGTATGGAATAAATAAACCAGATATAGCTATTTATTAATTTTTTGAGATACCTTTACCTTTTGTCAAGAATCAGGCAAACTGTTTTCCTGTGCTTCCGGTCATTAAGCTAATCTCACCATTCTCTGGCTTCACATTTAGTGTACAGCTCATCTTCTCGCCTAACTCTTGTAAAGAAGCCAAATAAGCGCTTCATTTCCCAAAATGTCTTTTTCTTTAATCAAATAACCCCAGAGTACGGTGGCCCATAGGTCTCAGGCCAAATACAAAAGCCACAACACGAACACAAAAGCCACAACACGAACACAAAAGCCACAACACGATTACAAAAGCCACAACACGAACACATAAGCCACAACACGAACACAAAAGCCACAACACGATTACAAAAGCCACAACACGAACACAAAAGCCACAACACGAACACAAAAGCCACAACACGATTACAAAAGCCACAACACGAACACATAAGCCACAACACGAACACAAAAGCCACAACACGATTACAAAAGCCACAACACGAACACAAAAGCCACAACACGAACGCAAAAGCCACAACACGAACGCAAAAGCCACAACACGAACACAAAAGCCACAACACGAACACAAAAGCCACAACACAATTACAAAAGCCACAACACGAACACAAAAGCCACAACACGAACGCAAAAGCCACAACACAAACACAAAAGCCACAACACGATTACAAAAGCCACAACACGAACACAAAAGCCACAACACGATTACAAAAGCCACAACACGAACACAAAAGCCACAACACGAACACAAAAGCCACAACACGATTACAAAAGCCACAACACAAACACAAAAGCCACAACACGAACACAAAAGCCACAACACGAACACAAAAGCCACAACACGAACGCAAAAGCCACAACACGATTACAAAAGCCACAACACGAACACAAAAGCCACAACACGATTACAAAAGCCACAACACAAACACAAAAGCCACAACACAACTACAAAAGCCACAACACGAACACATAACCCACAACAGAAATACAAAAGCCACAACACAATTACAAAAGCCACAACACGATTACAAAAGCCACAACACGATCACAAAAGCCACAACACAAACGCAAAAGCCACAACACGATTACAAAAGCCACAACAGAAATACAAAAGCCACAACATGAACACAAAAGCCACAACACGAACGCAAAAGCCACAACACAATTACAAAAGCCACAACACAATTACAAAAGCCACAACACGATTACAAAAGCCACAACACGATCACAAAAGCCACAACACGAACACATAAGCCACAACAGAAATACAAAAGCCACAACACAATTACAAAAGCCACAACACGATTACAAAAGCCACAACACGATTACAAAAGCCACAACACGATTACAAAAGCCACAACACGAACACATAAGCCACAACAGAAATACAAAAGCCACAACACAATTACAAAAGCCACAACACGATTACAAAAGCCACAACACGAACACATAAGCCACAACAGAAATACAAAAGCCACAACACAATTACAAAAGCCACAACACGATTACAAAAGCCACAACACGAACACATAAGCCACAACAGAAATACAAACGCCACAACACAATTACAGAAGCCACAACACGATTACAAAAGCCACAACACGATCACAAAAGCCACAACACGATTACAAAAGCCACAACACGAACACATAAGCCACAACAGAAATACAAACGCCACAACACAATTACAGAAGCCACAACACGATTACAAAAGCCACAACACGATTACAAAAGCCACAACACGAACACATAAGCCACAACAGAAATACAAAAGCCACAACACAATTACAAAAGCCACAACACGATTACAAAAGCCACAACACGATCACAAAAGCCACAACACGATTACAAAAGCCACAACACGAACACATAAGCCACAACAGAAATACAAACGCCACAACACAATTACAGAAGCCACAACACGATTACAAAAGCCACAACACAATTACAAAAGCCACAACACGATTACAAAAGCCACAACACGATCACAAAAGCCACAACACAATTACAGAAGCCACAACATGAACACAAAAGCCACAACACGATTACAAAAGCCACAACACGAACACATAAGCCACAACAGAAATACAAACGCCACAACACAATTACAGAAGCCACAACATGAACACAAAAGTCACAACACGATTACAAAAGCCACAACAGAAATACAAACGCCACAACACAATTACAGAAGCCACAACATGAACACAAAAGTCACAACACGATTACAAAAGCCACAACAGAAATACAAACGCCACAACACAATTACAGAAGCCACAACATGAACACAAAAGCCACAACACGAACACAATAGCTACAACACAAATACAGAAGCCACAACACAAACACAAAAGCCACAACACAAATGCAGAAGCCACAACACAAACACAATAGCCACAACACAAATACAGAAGCCACAACACAAACACAAAAGCCACAACACAAACACAATAGCCACAACACAAACACAAAAGCCACAACACAAATACAGAAGCCACAACATGAACACAAAAGCCACAACACGAACACAATAGCTACAACACAAACACAGAAGCCACAACACAAACACAAAAGCCACAACACAAATACAGAAGCCACAACACAAATTCAAAAACCACAACAGAAATACAAACGCCACAACACAAACACAAAAGCCACAACACAAATACAGAAGCCACAACACAAACACAAAAGCCACAACACAAATACAGAAGCCACAACACAAATTCAAAAACCACAACAGAAATACAAACGCCACAACACAAACACAAAAGCCACAACACAAACACAAAAGCCACAACACAAATTCAAAAACCACAACACAAACACAAAAGCCACAACACAAACACAAAAGCCACAACACAAATTCAAAAACCACAACAGAAATACAAACGCCACAACACGATTACAAAGCCACAACGGAAGTGAACCACAACGGAATTTGACAACGAAAGAGACGCTTAGTAACAGTGGATTACTCTCTGCAGAACACAGCTAAACAGTAGTACAGCGGCAGTGTAGCCGTCCCACATTCAGGAGGTCTGGTTTCGAATCGTAGAAAGAACATTCTTTTTCAGGTGACTTTTTCCCGCATAATAGGTGTCTGCCAAATTAGTTGTGGCCTTTTGTATTTGTGTTGTGGCTTTTTGTATTTGTGGATACACTCCACAGGGAGTGAATCCACTCTTGCCAGCAGTCTACATTTACATTTATTCATTTAGCTGACGCTTTTATCCAAAGCGACTTACAGTTGCTAAGTATGTCAGAGGTCACACTCCTCTGGAGCAACTAGGTTAAGTGTCTTGCTCAGGTACACATTGATGTCTCATAGTGGATTCGAACCCGGGTCTCTCACACCAAAGGCGAGGGTCTTAGGGTGGTGATGGAGCAGTGGCTAAGTATCAATAGAGCTACACGCACAGGACCAATTTCGCTGACAGCAGAGGAGATTAATAAAGGCACCTCTCATCAGCTTTTACTGCAAGTCAGGCAAGTCAGTCTGATAGTCCCCAGTGATTTCCGCAGCATCCATGGTTTGTTTCACGTGGACTGTATTGCCCTGAACTACAGTCCCAGTAGTGTTGAAAATGGCACCTTTTTTATTAGTAAAGTGTAGATGCTTCTTTGCAGTCTTCTTGCAGCATACCTGAGATCCATAGGAACAATAAATAACTCCTGCCATATTCAGTAGCCAACACATCACTGATTATGTTAATGGAGGTTATAAAGTATTATGGTGATAGAAGACATCTTCTAAAAATCCAGTTTGCCATCTTTTCCTCACAGACAACAAAGCAAAAGTATTGTTTTCCCAGTTAATTGTGGTATGAACTAAGTAGTACAAGCACAGGCAGTGTTTTTGTCTCCCTCATTTCTCTTTTCTTTGGCCCATCTCTTTATCTCAGCCTGCCAGCCTCTGACAGGTATCTCCCTTCCTTGTTTCTCTCCTCCTCTCTACCTATTAAATTGGACAAGTAACTGTGAAAGCTCATTCTTAAATTTTCCCCCTGCCTGCTCTTGGCCTCGGTATTTGATAGGAGCTCCTTCACTGGATGGCTCCACAGAAATTACTTTTCAGACATTCTTTAGATCCATATACCGTTCACAACATATGCCTTTGTGAGTCTAAACTTATTACAATGCTAATAATTTTTAAGCAGGCTCAGTGGACATGAAGCCATTATAATCAGAATGATGCTGGTTCAATCCTCTGGACAGGTAGATGTATTTAGTATAGATTCAAATTGGAAAAATAGAAACTCTTCCTTTACCCTATGCATTTAAACTTATAAGTGTCTTTGCCTTTTTACAGCGTTTGATCGATATTTCCGTAGCCGCTCGCTGTCCAACAACAGAAGAAATGTTTGGTTCGCTGAATTCTGGGAGGAAAACTTCAACTGTAAGCTGGGGATGCATGGTAAACGGCCTGGTAGCCTGAAGAAATGCACAGGTAAGATGAAAAAAAAACAACCCAGAAATTTAAAATGCCTGATACCCAGCATTTTCTCTTTAGACGGTGATTACAGTAGGTGTACTTGTTAATGCTTGCACCATAGTACAGACACAAAAAGAGATAAAAATGCTCCTAGCTAGAGTGGGCTTTTAAACTTGTAACAGAGGCTGTAACAAATCACTTTGCCAATCTGAGAAGAGGCGTTTCAACTCCACATCTGTTCCATAGAGGGTTGTAAGTTTTACCTTCTAACAAATCTGGCAGGTGGTCAGTTCTAATTGGTCTTCTCTCATCCCTGCACCACATCAACTAGATCCTTGCATCTTGTTCAGTGTCGTTGATCTGTTTGATGCAAAACAGAACAATATCTCTTCCTGACATTTATGAACAGCTTCGAGTTTTCAGAAGATTGAAGTCACCAGAGAAAATGGTTCACTCTAAAAGTGACTTGTCTTTCTGGCCTTGTGTGTTCTAATTAGGTGAGCCCACAGAACTCAGTGCAGATGTACCTCATCACTGTGGATTGTCGAAGGCTTCATTGGAGCACCCTGGTTCAGAAAATGTGTGAACAGGGACAAGCATAGGGGTTTAATTTGTATATGTATTGTAGAGCGCAATGTCGGCTCTAATAACTACCCTTAAAGCACAGATCACGCTAGCAGTTAGGCTCCAAGGAGCAATGCAGCTCAACAAGAACAATTGTTTATGTACTCAAAGCTAAAAGGGAAATTAAGTAATTGTTGGAGTCAG